>NC_067137.1:111637228-112237228 GCF_903995435.1 Acomys russatus | reverse complement strand
GTGGTGGTCCTCAGTGCTTTGGAGGAGGTGGGATGAAGTGGGGAATGGCGCAAGACAGACTTGCAGACCAACATTCAAGAGGGTTATAAAAAAAATCATCAAACATTTTTCTCATAATGTCTTAGTAAGTTTCGGTTTTGTATTGAGCTTCATTCATAGGGGACCTTGCCTGAAGCTTGGACAGAGTTGCCTAGGGTTTGTGTCCAACCCACCCACCTCCTCAAGCCCACCCCATCCCATCACAACAGGTGTATTCACTTCATATCCAGTGGTTGAGTGTCAAGGTGGCAGTCTCCCTGGCTTAGCAGAAGACAGAGGGCAGACTGAGTTGCAGCCTACAAACGCCACTGATCACAGGGACTCTGGCCTGCCCCACCCCACATCTGCCCTGTTGGGAGCTGGGCTGATTTAAGGTGTTCTCAGAGGAAGCCCTGATAAAAGGACAAAGGAATATCGGTCTGTTTCTTTTTCGGGTGTGATTTGGCATTGACAGTCTGAGCCTGCAGGTGGAACCTCAGATGAGTTATGGTTTCTGCTCCTGAGACTTGGCTTTTTTTTTCCCCCAAAGGGAGTAGAATTTTCAGTGCTGAGGCCACTGTGTGCTCAGTCTGTGATGTTCTTGAGACATCCTGCTCTCCTTGTGCAACACTGTCTGATTAGCTCTCCTCTGATTGAGTCCTGTTGTGTGATAATTTCTGCTGACTCTGTCTCATTTCGTCCCTAAAAATACTACGTAAGATGCTGCACTTTTTAAGAAGCTTGTTTGGTATAGGGCATGGTTTGTGCATTCACGGCTTCTTGATCCCAAACTTTATCTTCCTCATCTTCTATTCTTTTTATCTTCTAATCTCCTGGTCCTCTCTCTCAGGACCTTCTTACTAAAGAATGGCATGCTGGTGCAGACCAGGTAGTGCCTGAACAGGGACACCTGAATAAGAGAGAAAGTATGGCCATAATACAAAGATACATGGGTTTTTTTTTTTGCATTTTTATTAATTTATTCATATTACATCTCGATTGTTAGCCCTTCTCCGTTTCCTCCCATTCTTCCCTCCCTCCCATTTCTCCCCTTCTCCCCTCCCCTATGTCTGTGACTGAGGGAGACCTCCTCCCCCTATATATGCTCTCAGAATATCAAGTCTCTTCTTGGTAACTAGCTATCCTTCCTCTGAGTGCCACCAGGTCTCCCCATCCAGGGGACATGGTCAGAAACGGGGCACCAGAGTTCGTGTGAGAGTCAGATCTCACTCTCCACTCAACGATGGAGAATATCATGTTCATCGGCTAGGTCTTGGTAGGGGTTTGAAGCTTACTGCCTATATTCTCCTTGGCTGGTGCCTTAGTTTGAGGAGGACCCCAGGATCCAGATCTGCCTGTCATAAAGTTCTTCTTGTAGGTTTCCAGGACCCTGTGGGTCCAACTATTTCCTCTTTCTTCCATGCTACTCTTACCTAAAGTCTCAATCGGATATCCTCTCCTCTGACCCACTTTCTTGGTAAGTAAAGATTTTCATGGTACGTATCCCTTGGACTAGTGTTTTGATATAAGTGAGTATATACCATTTGTCTCTTTTTGCTTCTGGGTGAACTCACTCATTATGATAATTTCTAGATCAATCCATTTGTCCACAAATTTCGGGAATTCCTCATTTTTAATAGCTGAGTAGTATTCCATCGTGTAAATATACCACAGTTTCTTAGTCCATTCTTCTACTGAGGGACACTTAGGCTGTTTCCATGTTCTGGCTATTATGTATAGAGCAGCTATGAACATGGTTAAGCATATGTCCCTGTTATGTGGTAGGGCATTTTCTGTGTATGGGATGGCTGGGTCTTGAGGAAGCCCTATTCCCATTTTTCTGAGAAAGCGCCAGATAGCTTTCCAAAGTGGTTGTACTAGTTTGCATTCCCACCAGCAATGAAGGAGTGTTCCTCTCTCTCCACATCCTCGCCAACATGTGGTGTCATTTGAGTTTTTGATCTTAGCCATTCTGATGGGTGTAAGATGGAATCTCAGTGTCATTTTGATTTGCATTTCTCTGATGACTAACGAGGACGAGCATTTCTTTAAGTGTTTCTCGGCCATTTGATATTCCTCTGTTGAGAACTCTCTGTTAAGTTCCAAGCCCCATTTTGCAATTGGGTTGTTTGGTTTTGTGGTGTTTAATTTCTTGAGTTCTTTATATATTTTGGATATTAAACCTTTGTCAGATGAAGGGTTGGTGAAGATCTTTCCCATTCTGTAGGCTGTTGTTTTGTTCTCTTGACAGTGTCTCCTGCCTCACAGAAGCTTCTCAGCCTCATGAGGTCCCATTTATTAACTGTTGACATTAAGGCCTGGGCTGTTGGTGTACTGTTCAGGAAGTTGTTTCCTGTGCCTATGTGTCCCAGGCTCTTCCTCACTTTTTCCTCTAACTGGATTAATGTCTCTGGTTTTAGGTTGAGGTCTTTAATCCACATGGACTTGAGTTTTGTGCATGGTGACAAATAAGGGTCTAATTGCATTTTTCTACATGTAGACATCCAGTTAGACCAGCACCATTTGTTGAAGATGCTATCCTTTTTCCATTGAATAGATTTGGCTTCTTTGTCAAAAATCAAGTGAGCAAATGTGTGTGGATTCATCTCTGGGTCTTTGATTCGATTCCATTGATCCACCAGTCTATTGCTTTGCCAGTACCATGCTGTTTTAATTACTGTTGCTCTGTAGTACAGCTTGAGATCAGGTATGGAGATTCCTCTGGAGGATCTTTTCTTGTATAGGATTGTTTTTGCTATTATGGGTTTTTTATTTCTCCATATGAATTTGAGAATTGATCTTTCAATATCTTCAAAGGATTTTGTAGGTATTTTGATAGGGATTGCATTGAATATGTAAATTGCTTTTGGTAAGATGGCCATTTTTACTATGTTGATTCTCCCGATCCACGAACAAGGTAAATCCCTCCATCTTCAATCTCTTTCTTCAGAGGTTTGAAGTTTTTTTCGAATAAGGCCTTCACTTGCTTGGTTAGAGTTACTCCTAGATATTTTATATTGTTTGTGGCTGTCGTGAAGAAAGTAGTTTTCCTAATTTCTTCCTCTGACTGTTTGTCATTTGTATACAGGAAAGCTACTGACTTTTTTGAGTTTATTTTGTATCCTGCCAATTTGCTGAAGGTGTTTATCAGCTGTAGGAGTTCTCTGGTGGAATTTTGTGGGTCACTTATATGCACTATCATATCATCTACAAATAAGAATAATTTGACTTCTTCCTTTCCCATTTGGATCCCCTTGATCTCCGTTTGCTGTCTTATTGCTCTGGCTAGAACTTCAAGAACTATATTGAAGAGATAAGGGGACAGGGGGCAGCCTTGTCTGGTTCCTGATTTTAGAGGAATTTCCTTGAGTATCTCTCCATTTACTTTAATGTTGGCTATTGGTTTGCTGTATATGGCCTTTATTATGTTTAGATAAGTGCCTTGTATTCCCGATCTCTCCAGACCTTTGAACATAAATGGGTGTTGGATTTTGTCAAATGCTTTTTCTGCATCTAAAGAGATGATCATGTGGTTTTTCTCTTTCAGTTTGTTTATATGGTGGATTACATTGATGGATTTCCATATGTTAAACCATCCCTGCATGCCTGGAATGAAGCCTACCTGGTCATGGTGAATGATGTCTTTGATATGCTGTTGTATTCGCTTTGCGAGAATTTTGTTGAGTATTTTTGCATCAATGTTCATAAGAGAAATTGGTCTGAAATTCTCTTTTTTTGTTGGATCTTTGTGAGGTTTAGGTATCAATGTGACTGTGGCCTCATAGAAGGAATTTGGTAACATTCCGTCCATTTCTATCTTTTGGAATAGCTTGAATAGTATCGGTATTAGCTCCTCTTTGAAGGTCTGGTAGAATTCTGCACTGAAACCATCTGGCCCTGGGCTTTTTTTGGTTGGGAGACTATCAATGGTTGCTTCTATTTCTATAGGCAAAATAGGGCTATTTAATTTGTTTATCTGGACTTGGTTCAATTTCGGCAAATGGAATCGGTCGAGAAATTTGTCCATTTCCTTTAAATTTTTGAATTTTGTGGCATAAATGCCTTTAAAGTAGGTTCTTACGATTATTTGTATTTCTTCGGTGTCTGTTGTTATGTCTCCCTTTTCATTTCTGATTTTGTTAATTTGGATAGTGTTTCTCTGTCTTTTAGTTAGATTGGCTAACGGTTTGTCTATCTTGTTAATTTTCTCAAAGAACCAGCTCTTGGTTTTGTTGATTCGTTGGATTGTTCTCTTTGTTTCTAATTTATTGATTTCAGCCCTGAGTTTGATTATTTCTAGGCATCTACTCCTCTTGAGTGTTTCTGCTTCTTTTTTTTCTAGAGCTTCCAGGTGTGTTGTTAGGTTGTTTATGTGGGATGATTCCTTTTTCTTTTTGAAGGCGCTTAGTGCTATGAATTTTCCTCTTAGCACTGCTTTCAATGTGTCCCACAAATTTGGGTATGTTGTTCCATCATTTTCATTGAATTTCAGGAAGTCTTTTATTTCTTCCCTTATTTCTTCCGTGACCCATGTGTCATTAAGTAGAAAGTTGTTTAGTTTCCACATGTTAGTATGCTGTTTGTTATTTCTGTTGTTGTTGAAGTCCAGCCTTAGACCATGGTGATCTGATAAGATACAATGTATTATTTCAATCTTCTTGTATTTATTGAGGTTTGCTTCATGACCAACTATGTGATCAATTTTAGAGGACGTTCCATGGGGTGCTGAGAAAAAGGTATAATCCTTTGCATTTGGGTGGAAAGTTCTGTAGATATCTGTTAGATCCATTTGATTCATGACATTGGTTAATGAGGTTATTTCCCGGCTTATTTTTTGATTCAAAGACCTATCCTTGAGTGAAAGAGGGGTGTTGAAGTCTCCCACTATTAATGTGTGGGTATCAATGAGTGGGGCAAGCTTTGTTAATAACTCTTTTACAAATGTGGGAGCCCTTGTATTCGGAGCATAGATGTTCAAAATTATGATGTCTTCTTGGTTGACTTTACCTTTGACGAGTACGGTGACCATCCTCATCTCATTTGATTAATTTTGGTTGAAAGTCTATTTTATTAGATATTAGAATGGCTACCCCAGCTTGCTTCTTGTGACCATTTGCTTGGAATATTTTTCCCCAACCTTTTACTCTTAGGCAATGTCTGTCCTTGTGGTTGAGGTGTGTTTCTTGAATGCAGAAGAATGTTGGGTCATGTTTATGCATCCATTCCGTTAGTCTGTGTTTTTTTATTGGAGAGTTGAAACCATTGACATTGAGAGATATTAATGACCAGTGATTGGTAAGTCTCTTCATTTTTGGTATTTGTAACAGTTGAGATTTTGTGAGGTTGTGATTTTGCAATGGTATATTTACCTATTTCCTATGTAGTTTTGGTTGTAGTTTGACCAGTTGGGGTGGAGTTTTCCTTCTAATAGCTTCTGTAAAGCCGGATTTGTGGCTAGGTACTGTTTGAATTTGTTTTTGTCAGGAAATAACTTGTCTTCTCCATCAATGGTTATTGATAATTTTGCTGGATATAGTAGTCTTTCCTGGTATCTGTGTTCTCTTAGGGTTTGCAGCACCTCTGTCCAGGCCCTTCTGGCTTTCATGGTCTCTGCTGAGAAGTCAGGAGTAATTCTGATAGGTTTGCCTTCATATGTTACTCGGCCTTTTTCTCTTGCTGCTTTCAATATTTTTTCCTTGTTCTGTATATTTTGTGTTGTTATTATTATGTGGCGGGAAGATTTTCTTTTCAGGTCTATTCTATTTGGGGTTCTGTAGGCCTCTTGTATGCTCGTATGCATCTCTTTCTTCAAATTGGGAAAAATTTCCTCCATTATTTGATTAAAGATGTGTTCTGGGCTGTGGAGTTGGCTGTCCACTCTCTTCTGTATCCGTATTATTCTCAAGTTTCATCTTTTCATGTGGTCTTTTAGTTCTTGAATGGTCTGTGTTAGGAACTTTTCAGATTAAGCATTTCCCTGAATGGTTGTTTCCAGTTCTGCAATTGTATCTTCAAGTCCCGATATTCATTCTTCCATTTCTTGCAATCTGTTAGATAAGGCCATCTCTGAGATGCTTGCTTTCCTCTTTGCAGACTCTTGATCACGTTTTTCTTCTGTGTGTTCCTGCATCATAGCTTCCATTTTTATCTTCACGTCTTGGACTGTTTTAATGATTTCCATCATCTGGTTATTTATATTTTTCTGAAATTCTTCAAGTGACTCATTATATGACTCTTTTAACTCTTCAGCCTTCTTGTTTGCCTCCTCCTGCATTTGTTTACAGATTTTATTTGTTTCTTCCATTATCATCTTCTTTACTAAGGACTTGACGTCATTTTCTTGCCTATCCATTGCTGTTAGGTTCTCTAGGTTGTTTTCATTGGGAATGTTGGGATCCGGAGATGCCAAACTGTTTTGGTTTTTGATAGCATTCTTACGCTGCCCTCTTGTCATTTTCATGGCTCTGATGTTGGAAGGTATTTAGTAGTGACCTTCACTGGTTGAGAGTGGTTAATTGATGACTGATTATAGGTCAGGTGCTCTTGCCTGTGGGGATCAGGGGACATTTTTGTGGAACAGGTAGGTGATCCGGTTTCACTCCTGGTGATTTTCCTCTGCCCCCTGGGCTCCAGGCTGAGCCAGCCAAAGTAGATATCTGTTTGGACTTTACTGCTGTAATTCAGATCAGTCATCTTGGGACCTAGAACAAGGTCCGCACACAAACGTTCTGGCTGAGTAAGTTGATCCCAGCTGCCTGTCCTTCCTGTGGATTTGTAGTCAAGACCCCAGGTAGATCAGATCTTCTGGGGGTGTAGCTGTCTTTTAGCTCTGCCTCTATACCCTGTAGCAGTGCCCAATCTCTCCCAGTACTATGTGCCTGGAGGGACCAAGGTCGCTCTTGGTCAGCAATTAGGCACTGCAAGCAAGACCCTCTTTTCATCTCCTGATAAAGTGAGAGTGCCTGCCTTGCTCGGGCCAGGATCTCCACTGGGCTCTCTCATTCAGGGAGCAGGGAGCTCAGGGCCAGAGCCTTGCGGCTGGGTGGTTAGTAAGACTGGCTCTGCAGAGCTCTGGCGGCCACTCGTGGAACCAAATCTTCCCGCTGGGGTATGTTGATCCCCTCACACTCTGGGTCAGCAATTAGACACTGAAACACGACCCATCCACGTCTCGTCTCCCGATAATGTGAGAGTTCCTGCCTTGCTCAGGCCAGGATCTCCCACTGGTCTCTCTAGTTCGGGGAGCAGGGAGCGCAGGGCCAGGGCCTTGCGGCTGGGCGGTTAGTAAGACTGGCGCTGCAGTGCTCTGGCGGCCGCTCACGGAACCAAGTCTTCCCACCGGGGTATGCTGGTTCCTTCACACTCTAGGACAGCAATTAGACTTTGCAAACACGACCCATCCACTTCTCGTCTCTCGATAATGTGAGAGTGCCTGCCTTGCTCGGGCCAGGATCTCCAGCTGGGCTCTCTCGTTCGGGGAGCGGGGAGCGTAGGACCAGTGCCTTGCAGCTGGGTAGGAACAATAGGGTTGCAGAGCTCTGGCTGTGGGTCTGTGGAAGCAATTCAAGCTGATTTCTCACTGCCGCTGTTTGCAGGCTCAGTCCGCTGTGATTGGTGTTAAGTTTGGCCCTGGATGGCCAGCGAGCTGCAGTCCCACTATAACTGTCTCTGTTGGGTCCCACCGCCTGTGTTTTCAGTCGACCGAGGCGGGTGACCTCTGCAGTTTGGGGTGGTGTGGAAGGAGGAATCCTAGGGCAGATTCACCCTCTTCACTGAGACTCCTCTGGCTGGGGACCCTGGAAAATCCGCTCCCCAAACAGCGAGTCTGTGCTTTATATACAGGCTGCAGTTTGCATGTGGATTCTGTTTCAGAGTTTGGGGAGTGAGTTTAGCACCTCCGGGATGTTGCTTGACCCAGGGGGGTAGGCCCTCTGTTTGGTCTGCGGCCTTTGGGGCCCCACTCACCTACAGTTCTCAAAGTCCAGCAATCTGTTGCTCCTCTTATGTCTCTGGTCTCCACGGAGTAGATCAGATACGTGGCTTAATGGTCGGCACCATCTTAGAATCCAAAGATACATGTTTTTTTAAAAAAGTCTCCTCCAGAGAGACCTCTTGAAGGAAGAGGTGGAAACAACAGGAGTAAACCACAGGATAGCAAAATCATTTTTAACATAATATTTTTATTCATTATTTGGGAATTTCACATAATGTACCCCAATCACCCTTATTATCTCAGTCCTCCCAGGCTCACACACTCACACTTGGCCCCTCCTCAATGATAAAAAACAAATTCAAATTGTTTTGTCCATATATTCACTGGAGCATGGTCAAAGTCCTGGTGTCCAGCCCCTTAAAGATAAGTGGATCCCATCCCCACCCCATGCCCACGAGTAGCCATCTATTGTGAAGAGCTCTAACTTCAGCATCCTTATCACAGTTTAAGAGTTCTCTTCAACGGATACCATGCTCTGTGTGTGTGTGTGTGTGTGTGTGTGTGTGTGTGTGTGTGTGTGTGTACGTGCACACGCGAAAACACGCGCGCGCGCAGTGAGGTGAGCAGACTGTAATATAAGCCTTCTTTGTCCTTCTTTCTAAACTGTGATTCTACGGTCATAGACATCACTGCAGGAGAAGCTTCCTTGTCCTTTACAGTCAGCAATAGTATGGATCATGGGCGACAGCACTGGCCATGGACATCAATGTGACATCAGACAGCAGCACTGACCTCAGACATCTACATGTCCGTCAGTGGTAACACAGACTACAGACATCAACATGGCCCCTGGGGACAGCACAGCAGGACCATGGACTGAGACATGGCCTCCAGTGGCATCACAGACCACAGACATCAGCATTGCCTCAGGTGGCGGCAGAGGCTACTCACATCTGCATGGGCCCCAGGGGCATCACAGTCCATGGACATCAATATGGATTCATCTTCCCACCCCTCCATTGCAAATCCTCTGGCTGCAGTGGCACTGGAAACCACAGCATGCCACTCAGTGTTTCCCACAGAGCTCTACATGGAAAGACTTATTGTCACGAGTCACTCATCTGGCTCCAGGCCTCTGGTCTCTGAAGTATCAGAAATACCAAACTATCTCTGAGACTATTTTAATTACTGCACAGCTTCAGGATTTTACCTTTGGTGGTGAAGACATGCTCCAAGACCTGGTTCTGCAGCACTGGCTTCTCTCTGTGCAGCAGCTGGAGTAGGTGTTGGGGTTGACCAGCTCGAATAGCTCTATCTGGGCCATTGACTGATGAGTCAGCAGGCTCCTCCCAGCAAAGTTCTTGAAAGCATATTTTTTTCTTTAAATGCTTTGTTTGTTTCAGCATTCTAATTCTCGTAATGCATTGCTATAGCACCTTTAAAATTTTCTTTTTTCATTCTACAAACCTGCCTTTGCTTTCCTAAAAAAAGGTTTGTAAGTTTAAAGACATGGTAATATGGAGATAAACACTTAAAGACGAAATATTGCCTACGGGGGACACGTGAGTTTCACATTGATGGGTTTGTGTTGTAAAATTTTATTAGAGCTTGTTTACATACGCAGTGTAAAGGTGACTCAATTGTAATTCAACATCCCAATAAATCTGATTATAAATCTACTCCAAAACAGACCAGGAGACAAACAAAAACAGAAAAATAAAAAGTAAAAAGAAAAATAGAGATAAACGTTTCTAAGGACAAAATGCAACACCATCTCATAAATTCCCATGGCTTCATGAGGCCCCAGAGGATGAAGGGAAAGGATTTTTTTTTAACAGTTTTAAAAATCACCTACAATCATCTCTACCTCACTTAGCTGAGCCAGTTCCCCCTCTTTTATCATATAAAGGATTGTTAAGTCTCACATTAAAGACTTTCATCTTTCATTTGCAGAAGCCTAAAGGGCTTTTGCATTTTGGACAAAAGAGAGTGCTTGTTTTTCCTAGATTTCTTCCCAGTACAAAAGGATATTTTACAGCAGAGGTGTGGGGGTTGTGGAGGTTGTACGTATGTGCGTGGGGAGGGAGTCACAGTAAAAATTCACAGCAGTGGCTACACAGATTTCAGAACCCAGTCAATTTTATATAAAAAATAAAAAGGAGGAGATTTATCTACATGACTATAAAAAGTCTTATACTATTAAAAAATAAGTAGAAAATGTTATAAAAATAAAAATAAATTTTACATGTTACTAAAAATGTTAAATATTATAAAGAGAAGAGATATTGTATTTAAAATATTAAAATATGAGATAAAGTATTCTAATGAATATTTATAGATACAAAAATATAAATTATTTTAATAAAAATTTACACAGAGATTGAGATTAATATATATGTACATATATAGAATTAAAATCTAAAAGGATTACAAATTATAAGGGTCTGAGTAAGTTATTTAAGGTATATAACAGATAAGAATTAAAGATAACATATGCAATATTAAAGTTTCTAGGATTTGAGATTAACAATTAGAAAAATGGTTAAAAAAATGGATATCAAATTAAGATTTATTTAAAACTACCTGGATACTAAAGTATTACATAATAGTTAAAAATATCATGCTAGTGTAATTGCCCTGGGTGTTTCTCATGTGAGGCCCTGCACTGTTCTCTTTAACTATATTTGAATATTACCTTATTTCTATTTGTCGGTCATTGGTGGGTCAATCCAAGTGTCTGCCTCTCATCTGAGTGACTCATAAGGCTATGGCTTTGTGGTCTGGAAAGTGATGGGATGTACAGTTGTTCAAATATCACCAAAACATTCATCACCTGACTTTTCCAGTCTATAATCACCCATAGGTTACCCCATTGTATGGGCATTTCCCATATACAATGGAAATCAGGTGCCCTGGCTTCAGAATGGAATTTCCCCTTGCCTGGAATATTCTGCAGTTCTAAAGAATCTGTGCCTCTGAGTAAATGACCTGAGGTGCTGGTCCATTTGTTCAAGAGGTGTCATCCCAGCCTGGATAAAGATAACTTCCTAGTTCCCCCTCATTGGCCACATCCTGTTATAATGTCTCCAGAAAAAAAAGACTCAACTGGACCTTTGGCTGTTAGCCACAGCCCTGGACAATGAGATCAGCTATGGGACTTTTGAAAAAGATAAACAGTTATAACATCGACACCTTTGATGTTTGCACTCACTGCTTATGCCAACCTTCCCTACATGTCACTCGACTTGGAGTTCTTCAAGAGAATGTGGACGCGTCTGAATTACTGTATCAACTGCTCCCTTTGTAAGTGTGGAGATCCCCCTTCTGGGCCGACCAGATTCACTGCACAAAATGCAACCCCTTTAGCTTCCGCCAACATTTATTCAGGATTGATTGGGATACTTGTGGTGACGATCCTTTTGATTATGCTAGGACGCATTTCTCAGGTTAGGAAAAACGAGAGTCCCTTAGACTCTCTGAGTGCTAGGTCCAAAAACAAAAGAAAACAAAAAACTCTTAGGACAAGTGGTTTACCATGTAGCTGTGGTGCCTGTTAGTATACCAAAGTGCATCTTACTAAAAGAAATCTACAGAGTCAATGCCATTCCCATTAAGATTTCAACACATTTTTTTACAGACCTTGAGAAAATTCTCAACACAGAAAAACAAAAAACCTAGAATAGCTAAACTCAAGGGTGGAAAGATGGCTCAGAGGTTAAGATCATTGTTTGCTCATCCAGTGGCCTGGAGTTCAATTCCCAGCAACCACATGGTGATTTACAACCATCTACACTGGGATCTGATCCCCTCTTCTGGCATGCAGGTGTACATGCAGATAGAGCACTCATACACATAAAACAAACAAACAAACAAGCTTCTGGAGGTATCACTATCCTTGATTTCAAGCTATACTACGGAACACCAGTAATAAAAACTATTGGTAGTGGCATAGAAACAGATAGGTTGATCAATAGAATCAAATAGAAGACATACCTACGGACGCTTGATTTTTGACAAAGAAGTTAAATCCATACAATGGAAAAAAGATAGCATCTTGAACAAACAGTGTTGATCTAGCTGGAGGTCTGCATGTAAAAGAATGCAAATTGATCCATATTTATTACCCAGCACAAAACTCAAATCAAAGGAATAAAAGACATCAATATAAAATAAGATACACTATAGCTAATAGAAGAGAAAAAGCGGGGATAGCCTTCAACTCAGTGACACAGACAGGAAACAACTTCCTGAACAGAAAGTTCAGGCACCAACATCAACAATTAAAATGTTTAGTGTACTACTTTCTTTCCCTGCCCTGGACTCTTCCAGATGCTCCTGGCTGTACTCGCCCTTAGATCTACAATAAACTCCTTCTTATCAACCATACCTTGGAGAGGTCATAGCTTCATTTTATTCATCTAATGCTCAAAACCCAGGAGGGGCATGCCTGAACTTCCTTCCGAAGGGCTTGGCCTTTCCTAACTGAACCGAGAGGCTGATTCAACTCTCCTTCGGTACCTATGGATTGTTTGTTTCTGCTGGCTTTGGCCACCTACAACATCTGACTCCAAATACAGCCACTTCTTCCCTCCATCTGATCTGTTTGTCTCTCCTCACCTACTCAGTAAGTGTTCTCTCTGTCTCTCTGCCTCTTGCAGCCTGCTATGCTCCCCAGGATGCCCACCACATGGTCCTCTCTCTACTAAGACACTTACCCCCCCCCTCTATTGGGACCTTTCCTTGCCCCAAAAGCCTCACCCAGCCTACCTCTTCAGCTATTTCTCCTCCGCCTGCTCTAGTCACTTGCCTCTGCTCCTCCACTGGGTAAGTGTCATTGGAGCTGCCTGCTTTGTCTCTGTTGGATTACTACAAAAGCCCATTGCTGAGCCAGGATGCTCCCTTCTCCCTACTGAGCCCTTGCCATGTGGAAAGGGACACCTCTCCTCTGGGATGTGGGACATTTCTCTCTGACAAGTCTCTCAGTCCACTTGCGGACACTCCAGATTCCTCACACACACACCCAGGCCTATATAACACTTGCTCTCTTCCTCAAAAGACTCAGAGATTTTCTTAAAGCCTTGCTGTGCTACTGCAAACACCTTGGCTTCAGTACAGCTCAATGACCAAATGGTAACAACTTTTGCCACTGCATGAATAAATGATCCAAAAATCTCATACCTAAACTTTCTCTGCTCTATGCTACCAAAAGTCTCTTAATTCTAGGCCTTTTCTACTGTCTACTCTTAAAAATCTTTTACCTTTATGATTTCTTTGTCCTCTGCTCTCAAAAAAATTCTCGAAAAACTTCTAGGTAAACTGTCTCAGGATTTGTAAGTTTGTTGGGTATGATTAAAAATCTGAAACAAAACGTTGGTAGTTAAAAATACATACATGGTGGTTCAAATCTTGTTTAGGAAAGCAGTTGTTTTAAACTAGCAACCATGTGGCTCCCACCACCTTGGCTAATGACTGCACGAAGATGAAAGCAATCATGTGGTTGGTAGCCATCTTTACTAAAGTTTAAAAAAAAAAGAGTACATGGCCTGGTGGTGCATACCAGTAATCTCAGCACTCAGGGAAGCAGAGACTGGCAGATCACTATGAATTTGAGGCCATCTTTGTCTACAAAGTGAGTCTAGGACAGCCAGGGCTGTCACACAGAGAAACCCTGCCTCAAAAAGCAAACACGAACAAACAAAAACTACCTGACATGTAAGTTAACCACCATCTTGGTTAAGAAGACCACATGGTTCAAGCTAATTAAGGCAACACTCCCAAAGCTTCGTCTCATTGAGCCCTCTGCTTAGCATTGTATCTCCCTTCTAGACTAAGGAGTCAACACCGGGTCTCCAGAGTATTTTGCACAGGGATGGGTTATTGTGGAAAGATGAACTCCTAAGGTTATAAAGATATACTCAAGTTAACAGAAACTGACCTAGAGATGTGTGTCTAACTACTTACATCTCTGCTAACTGCTCAATACCAAACTTCTAGAGAATTTTAGGTAAGAAACAGCATGTTTGATAAGTAAGGCATGTCTGAGAAATAGGCTGATAAATTCCTAAGGGCTATTGTTCAAGTTAACAGAGGCTGACTTGACGATGTATGCCTGGCCTCTATGTCTTCGCTTTGTTAAGCCTTAGCATTTGGATAAACTGAGTCATACAAGAAACTATAATGGCAAACTATGAAAGGATAAAAAAGTAAATTTCCAAGTACCTCTCTGGGCTGTTTACGGCTTAAATTTTATTTTGACACTAAAGGATCTTTAAATGAATCTTCAACTCAAATCTCTAAGGCTCAAACTTAACAGGGATAAAAACCTTAATCTTATAAAAGCTATTGACTTGTTGTAAACTGTTAGAAAAAGGCATCTGTGTCCAGACTCTCTCTAGATATCCAACCCTAAGGACAGAGGAAAAAATATTAAATGCTTTTAACTCAGAAGCATTTTTGGGGTCCCCAGTTTTGCTGTTACTCGAAAGTATGAGTCTGTTGTATTTTTTACAGTGAAGCCCTCAGTGAAGATAACAAACACTGGTAGTGTTAATATCTCTAAAATTTTTATTTCTTCTGTAAACTCAAGACATTCTTGCATGCTTCAGAGAATCTTGACTTGGATCTGCCTGTCCCAGGTCAGATAAGCACTCCTGTCAATCAACAGCCAGAGCTTCGGCACTTCCTGCCTATTCCTGAGGGTGCGACCTCCCTCTCTCCCCTTTCCCCTCCACCTGAGACTCCTCACTTCCCTGCAATTATCAGAAGCTAGGCCTGCAAGTTGCAAGTGTAGAACCAAGATAAAGACACTCTGAGACCTGGATGAAAGGACAAAAGGACCTAGCTCTGTGTCTTTGCTTGGGAGTGGACTCGCCAAGGCCAGTCTGGGCCTGAGGCCAGGGCCTGGAGAAAGTTAAGGTGTTGGTTCCCAGGACATGTCTTTTTCCCCTCTCATTACTGTAATGTTCTTGAGATATCCTGTGTTCCCTTGTGCAACATGATTCGGTTAGCTCTCCTCTTCTTAGACCCGTTGTGTGATAGTTTTGCTGGCTCTGTACCCTTTGTCTCCTGAACATAGTGTATAAGATGCTGTGCTTCTTTAAAATAAAAAAGCTTGCTTGACCGAGGGCAGAGCGTGTGCAAACCCAGTTCCAATCTTTACCTTCTCTCTCTTCTACCATTTGATCCCCGTGCTCCTCTCTCTCAGAACTCTGTCCCTGAAGAATGAGCTGTGGTCCACGCCACTGCCCCAGCCTGCATTGTGTCGTCCTGTATGGTTTCCAGACAACATTCCAGCCTCAGGCAAAGTGGCCCAGGACACAGGTTCTCATAAGGTTACCGAGTCACTGCTTTCTGAACCCACTTCAGTCACCGCTGTCTAGCCTTGTGGGCACTCCAGGAATCAGAGTGCCAGGTTACTCTAGACTGACATGACAGAGGCAGGGAACAGGACCCAGCAGAACAGCATCCCTTTTCTAGACTCCACTCCGTCATTTTCCTGCAGCCAGTTTCCCATGGACCCAGGGAAAAGGGCTTTGAACCACTTCCCTCACGCCTCTGTGCTTGCTAGATAACAATCCCGTCAGTCTGATAATGGCTACAACGGGAAAGTCCTGCATCAGTGGAGACACAGAGGTCATTGTGTCCACCTTGTATGTCCTAAGAACCCAAATGGGGCCCAGAAAGCAGAAGGTGATGTCCCACATAAGGCATCAGATTAGGCCCCAGTCTGGGGCTGTGGCCAAGGCATGACAGGAGCTAAGGTTTTGGGTCCCTGGACTTGGCTTTTTCCCCTAAAGAGACTGGTGTTATCAGTCCCATTACTGTAATGTTCTTGAGATTCCCTGTGTTCCCTTGTGCAACATTATTTGGTTAGCCTCAGTGTCTCGGGGGCTGACAGTGTCCGTTACTCAGGACAGATTTGCATCCAGGACTTCAGTGGGCGTGTGGGTTGTCTTTGTCTCACTTCATACCAGGGCTTGCTCGCTCGCTCACTCACTCACTCACTCACTCACTCACTCACTCACTCACACACTCACTCACTCACTCACTCACTGGCTCACTCACTCACACACTCACTCACTCACTCACTCACTCGCTCACTTCTCCTAACATTGTAGATGGTTTCCAAGACCTGGTATAGAGTCCTGGCTCAGGCCTTATGATGTTTACAAGGTCCTCATGCCATGGGCTTTCAGTTGCTTGCAGAAGGTGGAGCTGGCAGACCCACACGTGGCTCATGTATGACGTACATAAACTGATCTTGATAGACACCCGCCCAGGGAGCATCAGCCAGCCTTCAGCACACTCCCCTGTTCCTCTCCCTGGCTTCAATGCCAAGGTATTTCCTCTTCTAGGTCAAATGTTGATATATCAATCCCCAAGGGCATCAGGTAGCCTCATCTGCAAAGCGGGTCCTCACTGCAGATGTAATTAATTAAAATAAAGTCACTTTGGACCATGGTGGTGTTTAATCCAAAATGGTTTCTCACACCCCACCTCCCCACCTCTCTCTTTTTGTGGTGTGTGTGTGTGTGTGTGTGTGTGTGTGTGTGTGTGTGTGTGTGTGTGTGTTGATTAGTGTATCTGTGTTTGGTGTGTGTGCTTGAGTCTGTGCACATGCATGTGTATTTGTTGTATGTGCTTGTGCATGTGTGCATATGTGTGCTTTTCCATGTGTGTGTGCATGTCTGTGTGTGTACATGTATGTGTGTGTGTGCACATGGATATATGTGTGCAGCCACAGGATACCATCAATAGCCACCTATTCTAGGAACTTACCAAATAACTAAGCCTGGCTAAGCAGTGACTCCCTGTGACCCGCCTGTCTCTACCTCCCTAGTGCTGGCATTATATGTACGCATCAGGCTTCCAGCTTCAGGTTTGTAACAAGCAGCTTAGCCTGCTAGAATCAATGGGGTCTTTGATATGATCAACATTTTTCAATGCTCCAAAGCAAAGGGTATTTTGAAAGCTGAGTGACTGGACTCAGTATTTGTCCAATCCTAGGCCAAGGGACGGTGATCCAACCATAACTGAGTCAGCTTCCATTCCTTACCTATTCTAGTCATTTATTTCTTTTTACTGCCTGGGCCTATACCATACAGTTTACCTGAGGCCAGTGGAGCTTTGGGTATTTGGGGGTTACAATGCTCTGCCTCTAAGATGTCCCATCTGATAGGGACTAGACTGATGTGGGAACAGAAGTGATGCTCAGCCTAGCCATGCATGCTGACAGGATGACAGTCTGGTCTGCAGAGGGAGTTTATGGACAACCAGGGTAGCATGTGGGGTCTCAGGTAAGTGCCTGCAAGAGAGAGGCTTGGAGATGAGAAGCTGTAGTAGGAACGGACAATGAAAAGACCTGTCCTTAAAATCACACAGTACAGGAGAGGCAGCCAGCATCAGGCCAGACAGGTCGTGACTATTCGTAGGGCACTCCGATTTTCATCCCGTTTGCAATAGAGAGTCACTGACTGTCTTAGAGAGAGATGGGCACAAGCACAGCATCAGCTTAAGGAGGCATCAATCACCTCCTGTCTTGCTCCTTGCTGACTTGAGGGTGAGGTGCATTCATCTCCCCTCCATCGCACCTTGCTTGTTGCCATAGCAAGCCTAAACTGCCCGCAGCTTGCCTTCCATCCACCCACCTGCAGCTTGCCTTTCACCCACCCACCTGCAGCTTGCCTTCCACCCCCCCCACCTGCAGCTTGCCTTCTACCCACCCACCAATATGTGTCTGTAGGGTTGAGAGGGGGCATGATCAGGCTCTGGCCTAACTTTAGCTCTCAAAGAGATATTGAAAGCCAGAACCCAACTTGTCACCTGGCAGAGGGGAAGTGGACCCGAGCTCAGCCATGCAGTTCTGTGATCTGCAGGGCCTCTAAGCACTTATATGTCCTTGTGAATATAATTTAGAGCAGGAGCATTGATCTCTAGAATGATCCCTCTCAGCAATGACCCCCAATTGACCCTCCTCTGCCAGCGTTCTCCTGAAGCTGTCTTGGGTCCTATTCAAATCTGTGTTTTAGAGGCCTGATTGGGGAACAGCCTCCTCCTTGGTTCTACCCCCCTCATTTCCCTGGGCTTCCTGTTGTGAGCTACTGGTGGCTCTCTATCTTGGTTTCCTGGCAACCAACCTGTTCCTGGGCTTGTGGCTTTTTCACATGTTCTAGGTGACATGTCTCTTTGTGGCCATGACTATGCCACATAGTTCCTGATATACTCTCTTGAATAGGTGCTGTCTTAGTTAGGGTTTCTATTGCTGTGAAGAGATACCATGACCATAGCAACTCTTATACAGGAAAGCACTTAACTGGGTCTGGATTACAGTTCATAAGTTTGGTCCATTATTGTCATGATGGAAAGCATGGCAGTGTGCATGCAGACATGGTGTTGGAGGAGGTGAGAGTTCTACATCCAGACTGGCAGACTGGAGGAGAATCAGACACACTAGGAATGGCTTTAGCTCTGAGACCTCAAAGCCCATCCCTAGTGACACACCTTCTCCAATAATGCCATGCCCACTTTTACAAGGCAATGCCTCCTGATAGTGACAATCCCCACGAGCCTTTGGGACCATTGTCATTCAATCTACCACAAGTATCAGCTAGACGGTACCCTCCAGCTTGCTCTCCTGGGTCACCAGTGACCACTCTGTTTTTGTTACATGGAGATTCTTGTGTGCCAGAGAGAAGGGTTGGGCAGCCTGTGTCCTGTTCTCCAGCCATGGACTCAATTTTCAGAGCCACCTCTATGTACTCTGGACACCGAGAGGCCCCTCAGAGTGGGTGTGGACAGTTGCCTCCAGTTTGAAATCTAGGAAAACTTCATGAGTTGGCCACAAAGTAGCAGCCCTCATTTCTAACCAGAAAAAAACTTCCTCAGCTTGGCTTACAGAGAGAAAGGAGAGAGTTGTAGAGTTGAATGTTGGTCTAGAACCTTCTGGAAGCTCAGCCAAGAACTTCAAGGACTGATAATAGAAAAAGAAGGGCAAAGAAAATGTCCCCATGTTTAGAACTTCCCTTATCCTGGGATCCTGCGTCCATATATGAATGGCAGCATGTCCAAAAAGAAGGACATGGGATTGGCCTGGGTGGGGATGAAACAAAGCTTGGGGGTGATGTGGGCAGTGCAGGGTATCTGGACTGTGGGTCTCATGGAAAGAGTAACAGGGCTGGCATGTGCATAGCCCCATATTAAGCATTCTCACATATAGTAAGTGTGAGTCCACAAGGCAGAGGCACCTATACTTGTCCCATGTCGTAACTGAGGATACCGAAGTGCAGAGAAGTAAACCCAGAGCCCATGACTTATGACGGTGCATGTGCAGCAAGTGGGAGCAAAATGAGCCATGTAGCTTGTAGATAAAAGTGAGCAGCCAATGGTAAAGCATTATGGGAATTCTTGTCTGGCCACCAAAGTATAGAGTGATCAGGATCTAGAAAAGAATGGGGGAGAGTCCCTCCAGCTGCACAGTGCCCAGCACTCACTGTCCTGTAACCCCACATTGAAGTCAGAGGCCACACTGAAGCTCAGCCTGATGCTGACACAGTAGCCCTTGTAAGTCCCATGGTGTTGCCTTGACAAGGCATCAGCTGGAAACCAGAGGTTTGCTGCAAAGCCAGCCTGCCTCCTCCGTGGGTAGGGTTTTGTTCTCCCAGATGCTAGAATCCACGCTGTACCTGAAATGATCTGAGCTAGGGCATGGGGACATACATATTACTAGGCGGAGAAATTGAGCCCCAAGAAGTGAGGGGGCCTTTCTGAAGTCTCAGATCACCTCAGCAGCAGGGACAATATATAAAAACCACTGTTCTTGGCTCTGGTCTCATGTCCCTACAGCCTGATGTTAGCCCCAGCTGTTTGTTCTGGGAGTGGTACTAGTCATATCTCAGGCCATGGGCAGCCTGCCCCTCTGAGCCTTCCTTACTAGATATTATGGTGTGAATCTGATATCTCTACAGCTATGCTTTGAACAAACTTCCCAGCTGCTGGCACTGGGTAGAAAGCCGTGAACTCTCTGAGAGTTGGGGCTTGTTTATTGAAGTGAGTCTTTAGGTGTGGGCTTTGGAGGACTGGATCCCACCTTCGGTTCTGAGCTTACTGTCTGTTTTCTGGTCCACTGTGACATGAACAACCTCCTCCATCTATGACTGCCACCTCCACCCCCACCATGAAGTGAGCTTATTGCCAGGTCTTCCTTGCTGTAAGGCACAGAAGCCCTCTGAGACAGTGAGCTAATGCAAATCTGTCCTTCCTTAAACCACTTCTGGCATGCATGTCACAATGAGGCAAGAGGGGTAAAAACACCAGGCTAGTGTCCTGATGGCTCTGGCTGTTTGTCTTGGGAGTCTCCCTCTCAGAGCTTTTTCTGCCCCTCTTCTGGAACTAAAAAACACTAACTCTGCTCGGCAAACTGACTTCCCTTCTCTACATACCTGGGGAACCATATGGGTCTTGAGCACCTCACACTCTCCTCTGGAACCAGGTTTGCTAACAGGGTAAGGTCTGAAGGTATAGACAAAGGACACATTCGCAAATGTCTTCTTCGTGTGAGGCATCAAACACATACCAGAGTCTCAGAGCTTTCATTTGGTTTAATCTGTTTGAATTTCCCCCCAGGAGGGCCTCTCCCACTTTCCAGTCCATCTAGCCCCACCCCTTCTTGTACCACTGGCTGCTTTTTGAAGTCATAGACCCTTCCCTGTCCCCAGTCACGGGTGCAGAGCCTCTCGTATGCAGGCTGCCTCAGCCACATCCTCCTGCTGCAGCAGACCAGCTAGTGCTGGGCAGCTATGCTTTGGGGTTGACCACCTTCCCCATGAAGAGGATACTCTGCGTGTTGCTGGAATATATCACCACAAGGAAGGGCCGGTTGAATGTAAGGACAGGTGTCTTGCGTTGGGCAGAAAAAAAGGTGGTAAGGACAACAGTGGATGCTGCAGCCTCCATGCCAACTTCATTCACATCCAGGGTAGCCTTGTGGAAAACCTGAGAGAGAGAGAGAGAGAGAGAGAGAGAGAGAGAGAGAGAGAGAGAGAGAGAGAGAGAGAGAGAGAAATCACAGGATTTACAGCCTCTCCAGATATATAGTAATGATAGTTGCCCCTCCTGATCCCCAAAATTGGTCTACGTATTAGTGTCACCTCCTAGGTCAGTTGCATTGTGGCCATTTTAGGATACAGGCAATTAAATCAAAGACCATGCAATATCACAAGGCAAGGAGCAAGACAGATGTTCATATTCCTCTCTTAGGACTACCCACGTACATGTACTCCCCACATTTATGTCATGGATCTCTGCTTATCCCATGTACATACCCCATACAGGTTCCAGCCCCCTCCCTTTGCTGCTCCTACAGTTCGCTTTCTATGGCTGTGGCCCACTCAGGTGCCAGAATTCTTGCCAGATTTAGAGGTACCCGAGGGCGTGGGTTGGTCACAGATATGTCATCTCAACACTGAGACTGTGTCCAGCGACTGGCCGGCCAGTGTGTGGCTACTGATACCTGTGGAAGACTGAGCACACTCAGGCTAGAGACTGTGGTAGCGGGGAAGACATCTATTGGCCACATCCTTAGCAGGGGCAGGAGTCTTCCCACAGAGGTCTGTACAACCTATGACCCTTTATTGCTTACTTTAGATAATTGCAATTTCTCCTCTTTGTTGATATGCGAGAAATCAGCACGCGGAGTGAACAGGTCCTGGAAGCCCAGGTCGGGCAAAATCTCATCCAATGCATAGGAATTTGAAATGGAGAACTTGGGGAACTGCAACTTGACCTTTCTGTAAAAGTACCTGAAGAGGCACAGGGAGGAGGCATGTTAGCTTGTGTTTGCGTATGTACATGCACATATGAACAGGTTGAGTGTGTGCACATGTGTGGCAATCTCAGGGCCGACTTCAGGTGACTGGAACAGGGTGTCTTATTGCCCTGGAACTTTGGAACTTTGCTGAGTGAGTTATGCTGGCTGACATGCCAACCCTAGCGATCCACCTGCCTCCTGGGAGGACAGGTCCCCACCCCCAACCCCCGGCTTTTTAATAATGTGAGCTCTGGGATACAGAATCAGGTCCTAGTGCTTTCATAGTACGTGCTGTATTGCCTGAGCCATATCCCCAGCTCATGACACTAGATTCTTGAGGCAGTTGTGCCCTGGTTAGTCTGAGACTTCCTTAGAAAAATTGACTTTCTCCACTTCATGAATGTTTAGCTTCCAGAAACACACGTGAGTCAGGCAATACCTCAGCTGGATGCCAATCGTGGTTACAGGCCCCAGATGTCTGCTTAGCTATTGGGGAATTATTTCTATTGAAAAATTATCGCCCTATTTCACCCCATTTTTTTTCTTTCTCTACCTCCTGCACTTAGTGTCTCTTGTATGCATATAATTTTGGTGCTGACCACTTGGTATTGGACAATCAGTTAGGGGGCCCCCCTCCTCAGGGGAGTTCTGCTTCTCCGAGCATCCCTGAGTTGCCTGTCGTCCATCTGGAGGAGTACTTGGATGCTCCTCCTCTGCAGAGGCTGCATTCTGGAGCTGTACAGATACCCTGTGGCACAAGTGCCAGCCCCCCCCCCCCGCTTTTCCTCCTCTGAGGCCTTATGGATCACATCTGCTCCTGATTGAATGGCTTCCATGGGTTGATTCCCTGTCTAAGCTCATGTGAACTCCTGCCTGAATCAGGCCCCTGGCTGGTCTTCATCTTCTATATGACTGGAAACATTTCTACTCAGAGCTTGAAGCAGTTGATCTGATCCTGCCTCAGAAGGAAACAGTTGCCTTTATTTAACCTGAGTTTGGCTACCAGAAGCACCTCTGTTAGAGTACCAGGTGTACCTCGAAGCCCAGACCTGGCAAAATCCCTTCCGATGCATAGGTATTTGAAATTGAGAATTTGGAAAAATGCAACAAAACATTTCTGTAAAATTACCTGAACAGGGAATAGGGGAGGGCACATTAGATTCCTCCATGTCCTCCCTCTCTCTGTATAGAACATTGTATTGGTGGATAGAATTTTCTTTGCCCTTCTCTGTTGGTTCAGACAGTCATATAGGTGGAGGAGGAGTTCTCTATATTCCTTGCACAAGGGTTGACCCTCAGAGGCAAGGTCACTCTACCCAAGACCTGTACAATAAAAGAACCTAAGACTCCTACCTCTACTCCTAACTCCAATGAGAATAGGATGCTTTTCTAACCACCAGAGGAGAAATCACTGTCTGAGAAGACTCATGGAAGTCTCAGAGCCATGGCCAGTGCCTTCACAGAGTATTGGTAACTCCAATTTCTGACCACTGGGTTTCATGAGAAGGGCCCATTTGAAGTGGTGCTGTAATTGGACACCATGTGCCCACTTTATTACCTATTCTGAAGCAACCGGTTCCACCTTATTAGCATGTCTGGGGACAGCACCTGCTCCACCTCCTGCATCTTGCCCCGGTGAGGAAGGATGAAAAATGCCACAGCATCATTGCTTTTGTAATCCATTCTCAGCACCACACAGGGCACATGCTTGTCTTCAAGGAACCAGTGTTCCTGCTGGGTTTGCAGCATCATGGGCAGCTTCACAACTGTGCTGTCATCTACGTAGAAGTCCTGGTCAAAGGTTGCAGCGGAAGGAAAGGGTTTCTTCCATAGACCTGAGGATAAGAGGAGACAGAGAAGCCAAATATTACTGCAAGGATGGCACCTGTAGCCCAGAGCCATGGCGGAGCCACTGAAATCCCTTCCTTGTTGTCATTGTGCCCCATTCAAGTCATCTAAGAGGAATGGTTGGTTTCATTTGGCACCTCGATTCAACTGAGAATAATTTAGGGCAGTGGTTCTCAAACCTGTGGGTCATGAACACTTTGGCAGGCCTCTAGCTCCAAAGATACTTACATTATGATTCATAACAGTAGCAAAATTACAGTTAGGAAGTAGCAACCAAATAATGTTATGATTGTGGGTCACCATAACATGAGGAACTACATTAAAGGGTCACAGCACTAGGAAGGTTGAGAACTGCTGCTCCGAAAAGTCAGCACACAACAGGGCATGTTTGTAAGGGCATTTTCAAACCAAAGGCATCATGAGGGCTCTGGCCTAATGAATGGTTTAGACATTGATGGATTCAAAAACCTTTGGGTCTCACTGTGAAGGAGCAGAATAGATAAAGGACACTGGGGACATGTCCTCAGGGGCTGTGTCACTCTGGTCCTTTTTTGCCGCTATTCTGCTCTGCTTTTTGCCTGCTGTGAGAGGAAGCATCTCTGTCATGCTCTCTACACCATGATGCTCTGAGACCATGACCAATGAAAACCTTGCCTCCGCCGAAGATGTTCATGACAAGCACTCTAGTCCAGCAACAAGAAGTTAAGAGACAGAGAAGAACAAGTGTGGACCTCGGGAATGTCTTCACCTGTCCACGGTCTTATTGCTTGTGCAAACCTGCAGGGCAGCATGGGGCTCAGTCCACTCCCAACCTCAGCTTATAACAGCATCCCTTGTCAGGGCAGAGTGGATGTCCCTCCTGCCATCAGGAAAGGAGGGGTTGGGGTTCACACTTCCAACGCAGAGACAAGAACCGATGGGGGTTTGGTACAAAACGACAATTTCATATAGCAGATTGTGCTTTCTCAGTGACTGGGAGGAAAGCTTATCAAGCCAACCTGGAGAATGAGGAGGCGGGTTTGAGAAGGAGGTCGCTAGTGCTAGCAGGAGTGTGAAGTTCTATGTGAGGGGATGTGACCATGGAGATGCACACACATGGCCAACAGGAAAGTCCACACACACTTGGGTCATTTCTTCCAGCCACATCCAGCTGCAGGAACAGAGGTGGATTAACTGGGCCTCTGGGTGTAGAGAGGCGTGCAGCTTTGGCAGGTCATTTTACCAGGAAGTCTAAAATGCTAGTTATAAGTGTCTGCAAGCAAATGGTTGTTGTGACAGCCACTGATATCTAAACTGTGGGAAGGAGAGGAGTGGGAGCATGGGGAAAGAGTGAGGAGGCAGTAGAAGGGCAGACGAATTGAGATCTCCAGGGCAGTGCACTGGAGGAGCCTAAGGCAGTGGTTATCAACCTGTGGGTCATGACACCACAGCACCACACATCAGACACCCTGTGCATCAGATATTTGCATTGTGATCCATAATAGTGGCAAAATTACAGTTACGTAGTAGCCATGGAATAATGTTATGGTTGCGGTCACCACACTATGAAGAACTGTATTAAAGGCTCACAGCCTTTCCATTCAGGAAGGCTGAGAACCACTCAGCTAGAGAGACGGCTCAGCAGTTAAGAGCACCTGTTGCCTTACCAGAGGACTGGGGTTCAATTTCCAACACCCACTTGGTGGCTCCCAACCAGACGTAACTCCACCTCCAGATGTTCCAGTGCTTCTGGCTGTGGCCAGCATCTGTACTTACATGCACACACCCACACAGAGACGCACAACTGAACATCACAAAGTGAATCTTTAAAGTGAAGTTGTTTTGTGTGCATGCTGTATGTGATACACCAGTGTGATGGCTACTTTGCCAGGTCATTGTATGGGACAGTTTCCCCTTTGCCGTCTATGAATCCTGAATCACAGCCAGTTCCAAGCTGAGATTTGGAGCTGTCAAGATGACCTATGGGGCAGAAACAAGTCTTATGACTGAGCTTGATCTTCAGGACACACATGATGAAAAAAGAGAACCAACTCCCACACGTTGTCCTCTGAGCTCCACATGTGTCCATGGCGTGCACTCTGCTCCTCCAAACTAAACATTGAAAGCTGAGTTTGAAAAATGGACTGCGCTCCATTAATCTCTGGAGGTTTTTAACAGAAGATGGGGCTGTGGAAAGAGCTAAAGGTCCCTGTGTCCTCCATCCCACCCTCATCTACCTCCCAATAGGAGTGTTTGCTCCTCAGTGGCCTGGCACCTTTTTGGCTCACCTTGGAAGAAGATATAATTCACCAACACCATCCTTATGTCAGGGCTCAGGGCTCTGACCAAATCCCGGATCTTCCCGTGAGTTTTCTCCTTGACGTAGTTGTTGATGAGTTGGATCGTAGCCTCCGTGTCTCCAAAGTTAGTGCGTAAGACTTTGCTGTTGTAGGAGGCCTCGGTGGCATTGACGAACTCGGGGAGGAGCTGCAGGTCTTGGCTCAGGATCAGCGCATTGCCGACATGGACGCGCAGATCAGTGGCTGGGCGACCTATCATGTGCTGCACAAACCTGAAACCCTCGTGGATTTGGGGCAATGACAGCGTTGTGAGGTTGAAGCACAGGCCTTCAAGGATTTGAGTCTGTGTGTCCCCACCAGCCCCCATCGACAGCATGGCCAAGGCGGTGGAGATGCTGAGGGGGGAGAAAAAAACATTCTGCCCAGAGTTTGGGGAAGCTATCAGGTGGTAGAGGCGGAAGGCAAAGTCGGCATTGCTGGGGGCGATCTCATAGCCTGAAATGTTCCACTGTGAGAGCTCTCTAGAGGTTCCATTGGATGGGTTGTCCGGCTCCTGGGCTGGCTGGCTGGGAGAAAGCACCAAGAGTCCAGCCAGAAGAAGGAGCAGCCAGTGAGTGTGAGGCATGCTGGGTCTCTCAGATCTGTGGAGAAAATGACACCCCACCCGCAACCCAAGGACATTCCAGCAGCAAATAGGAGCCCTGCTTATAGCAGCAGGCAAGGCCCAGGGGTGGGGACATCCAATCACTAGGTAGGGCGTTTTAGGGGCTGCTACCTATGCTTGCGGGGGTGGCCCTCTAAATGACTGCTATAACAGTTGAGATTGCTTGCTTATTTGTTTATAGAACCATGCAAGGACTGGTTTATGCTAGTGAGAGCTGTCCATCCCCTCTTCTCCTGGTCTAGGCTTAACCTCGAACTAAGTACTGAACCCAGAGGTTTTTCTGTGTGGTATCTTTGGACATGTGGCATATGATCCCTTGTACATGTGATACAAGTCTTTCCAATGAGAAGAGGCTTAAATGGCTCCAGTGTGTTCAGGAATTAGCCCACTGCTCCTGTCGCTTCCTATTAAAGACCCTCTGCCTTCCCCTGTCTCCCCACAGTGTTTATTGGCTTTTCACACACTCTGGACAAAGGCATGTGCTCAGTTCTGGCAATGGAAAGCAGGCAAATGCCAGTACCATCCGTGTGTGGTGACAAGGTTACCCTGTGGTGACACAGCTTTAGATTCGTGAAGCACACCCCAGTTCCTGCATCTTATTTCATTTGCCTCCCCCAGGAGCTTGCCTGGATTCCACTGTCTTTCGAGAGAGAGATGAAAGGGAGGGTCCAAACCTGACTTGCAAAAGCTACCAACTAGCAAGAGTCCGGCTAGAGCAAGGCCTCTTCCTCTCTGCCAGGCACCACTTTCTCCATGCCACTCTTTCTCCATGCCTTTATCCCAGTCCTCTGTGGACAGGACAATGGAGGTGTGAGCACCGCCTTTGCCACACGTACCCCCATGCTGCCCAGTCTCTAGTGCGCTCTCCTCCACTTTCTTGTGCTTCTCCCCCCAAGTGGAAGCAGGAAGAGCTGGTCTTTCTATCCTTGCCCCAGTGCAGAAGAGGAAAGCAGAGCCAATGAAGGACTTTGCCTACATTTACAATAGCGAGACTGATGCTCTTCTCACAATGGATGTGAGCTGCCCGAGACAGGCTGTTCAATGCTCTACACTGAATCTCTCCACCCTTCTTCCATCCCGTAGCCCTAACGTTTTTAGGCTCTTGGCCAAAAGCCCCTCCATCACCATGCACATCTCTCTGGACTTCTACGCCTCTCCCCTCTTCCCATCTCATATCCTGAGAGTTTCTCTTTGGACCACTCATGCCCCACACACAAGGATCCTTGTTCTTGTCTTCATGCCTCTCCCTCAGACCGAGGATGAGAAACTTCCTACTGATGGCCAGACGGTGCCATCCGTGCCTTCGCAAACCAGTCTCTTCTGCCTTGACTCTCTGCCCTGGACACTGGGAAGCAACTGTGGCCAAAGCAAGAATATTTGACCAAACTCTGTGCATGGGCTCTGCTGGGAGCAGAACCCATGTCCGCTGCAAGAACAGTTAGTGCTCTAGACTCTCGAGCCATCTCTCTGGCCCTTCTACTTTTTCTTTAATGGTACATTTGTCAGTACAGTGTGAGGACACAGGGTGATGGGTGTAATAAAAGACTCACCTGAATTCCTACTTCTTATTTTCAGACACTACCTCACTAAAACTGTCCAGGGCAGAACTAACTCTTTAACACCAGAAGGAATTAAAGATGGCTTCCTGCCTAAGTCTCCTGAGTAGCAGAGATTACAGTCTTGGGTCACCCCACTCAGTGACATAGTTCAGAGATGTATAATTCTTACATTTGATACTCAACTTCTCTGTTCAAATGAGAACTTCGGTGCTGGCTTTCTACATCTTGGATTCTTTGCTTAGAGACTGGGACGCAACTGACACTTGAACTGTTCTTTGCTGACCTTGGACACAACAGTAGCTCTGCCTGGTCTTTCTTCATAGGAGGGAAGATTTAATAATACACCTGGCTCCTAGACTCATCCTTCCCTGCATAGCTTCCTAAACCTGGTATTACATACTTTCCTGTGGCTTTAAGTGAATTACCCAGAACACCCTCTGTCATGTCAACAGCGCCTGCCTGGAGCGTTGGAAGACCTAGAACTGGCAGACGCTGCCCCTGAGCTGTCTGTGTAGAGGCTTTAGGGCCTTGAGTGGCAGCAGCCCAGCAAAAGATCAGAGGCACTGAGCACAAGTACACCAGGGTTTCTATCTAGTCTGAGTATTTCTACCAAGTAGGGAGGGTGACCGGATGTCCAGCTGGCCCCAGACTCCCCTGAATTTAGCTTTGACATTCAGTGACCTGGGCAGAGCTCTTGGTCTTGAGCAAATAGTACAGCAAGTCACCCTCTTTTAACATTATTCCCCTTCTCCATGAGGTACTCACGGTACAGTCCGTCCTGGAGTGGCCCTGGGTGGCTATCTGAGCTGCAGAATGATTTGTAGAAGCTTAGGAAACTAGAACACTCTGACCTCCTCCAGATCAACTAATGATTAACAACAAGGCCGTGGAAAAGCACAGATTACTCACCGGAAGTGAGCCAGTCACCACTAAGACAACACCCCTCTATCCTCCCAGAGGAATTTGGCATGGCTTGCTTCTTTGTGTTTGCCTGATGTGTGGGGTTTGCCAAGGAAAGACATTGAAAGGGTCTGGTCTCCACCTGGCTTCCCATGTGCTTTGTGAATGTATACCCTCCGCCCCTTTCCCCAGGTTTAGCTGGTTGACTCCCATCTCAAAAATAAAGGGTCACACTGGACCAAGGGCAATGAACATTTATGCCCTCAGGGGCCAAGTGAAAAGTCCTCAGAATGTCACTGTGAGGAATGGAGGGCATGCACCACTGGAGAGAGCTAGTTCTCATAGGATGGATGTATGGAATAAGGGTGAGAGCCTTCAGGGGCCTTCAGGTTCCAGCCCTAAACTGTGTCATTTCTGAGGCTAGAACTCCTGAGATGTGGGACCCCAATGACAACACATGTAGTATAGAGGTTGAGTCAGCCCGGGTCAGGTGGAACCTGCCTCCTGGTCCAGGAACTCAAATCTCTAATTCTGGCATTAGACTCCGTCTCTTCGGGATCTGGTAAACATCTGCATGAGGCAGAGCCTTCTGTGACAGGTGTTGCTCAGACCATTTGGGAAAGAGCCATGGAGAAAGGTCACCCTCAGCATCTCCAGATGACCTTGCCATCACACATGTTTCACACTTTCTGAATGTGCTTCTGGGTGCAGAATTCTTTGATGGAAATGGAATGCACACATGAGACCTCAGGACAGGTCTCTGAGATGACACCTGTAGTGATGACGGTTGGTCACATACAGAACTGGGCCAGCAGCTGGAGCCCAGCACATGACCGCTAGGACAAGGCAAGAACTGTGTCTCCCCGATCCACAGGGAGGATGTTTCTCATCTTAGCAGACACAAGGGGATACAAAAACCAAAGAAGCTGTTCACTCAGATGCCAGTCAGCATCTACCACTTGCCCTGAGATTGGAGTTGTGGTTTTCTTTGCACCTACATCTCTCTCTCTCTCTCTCTCTCTCTCTCTCTCTCTCTCTCTCTCTCTCTCTCCCCCCCTCCTCCCGTCCCCTCTTCCTCCCTCTCTCTCTTTCCTCTCCTCCCTCCCTCCTCTCTCTTCTCCCCTCCCTCCCTCCCCTCCTCCTCCCTCTCTCTCCTCCCTCTCTCTCTCTCTCTCTCTCTCTCTCTCTCTCTCTCTCTCTCTCTCTCTCTCTCTCTCTCCATACTGCATGTCCACACTGTCAGCACACACTGGCTGCCCTTTAGTCCCTGGCACCTACCCATAGTGTGCTAGGATAGGAAAGAGATTGGGGTTTGGATTCAGTCTCTGCCACCTTTGAGTTATAGGACTTCATTTAAACAAGCCGCTCTACCTGTCTTGGTCCTCAGTTTCCTTGGTTATAATTTAGGCACATTTAGCTCATTAGTAAATTGTCATAAGGACACGTGAGTGTTCTCATGTCCATGTCCTGGTCCCCATAGGTTCATGAGGCATCCTTTCCCCTTGGTCCCAGCTTTGGAGAAGACCCAGGACAGAATCCATCCCTAACACACACACACACACACACACACACACACACACACACACACACACACACTGAGAATCCCACCCCTCCCCATCCCACCCCCATATACACACACTGGTTAAGTTACTATTTCACTTTGTTTTCCCCATACCTAACCTGTGAGTGGCCATTGTCGGCAGATCTCAGGGATGTCATGAGGGCTCAAGAAACCGTCACTCTTCAAGTGCTGCCTAGCATTAAGTCATGAAGAGCCGAGTGAGTGGGAGTCACACTATCATCTGCTTACTCAAAGCAGATGACATATTTTTTTTTTACCCACAAATGTGCAAACATTGCCAACACAGCATCTCATATTCTTTGGGTGCGATCCCTTTAAGCAATTTCAAGAGACCACTGGGCATTTCTGAGGCAGGCATTAGATCTGACTGCTTTGGGGACCTTTCTCCCTCTACTCCAACCCTCTTGGTTTTTTTTAGATGAGATCTTGATATGCAGTCCTGTCTGGCATGGTACCATGTAGCCCAGGCTAGACTAGTACTCTTGGAAATCCTGTTTCAGTCTCCCGAGTATTGGTAGTATAGTCGTGTTCCACACTGCCTAGGCGAGGGGGATTCTTGAGCCCCAACTTATTCCCTTTGTCCAGTTGGGGATCAAGTTAAGAACTCAACCTTGGAGTGGCGTGCTTCTTGCACTCTCCGGTGACCCTAGAACTTGTCCTGGGGCTTGAGGTGAAAAGAAAGATTTGAGACTTGGAAAACTTACCTGGCCCTCGGCTCTTCTTAGTTTGAAATCTATTGATTGATTGATTGGTTGATTGATTGATTTCTGGGGGTGGGGGCGGTCAAAGGACAGCTCTGTGGAATCAGTTATCTCTCCACCTTTATGAGAGCTCCAGAGATCAAACTTAGGTTTCCAAATTTGCAGGGCAAGCACCTCCACATGGTGAGTTGTCCATCAAGAACATTTACTCTTCTGACAATGCCAAAGCCACCTTAACCAGACACCTCTTCTTAGAGAGAGATGGAAGGTGCCACGTCTGGGCTCAGTGAGAGACAGAGCCCTGGCCATGCCCATCCTCTATAAGCAGAGCCTTCCCTGTAGGGCCAGGGAGGGAGAGCCTCTGCCACAGGCTGCTGCACTTCTGCATTTGTCACCCGAAAATTCTGAGTATTGGTTGAAGTTCTATGTTCTGCTTGGCAGGAACAGCGAGTTGAGCAAGCACTTTCCTGAAATGGAAGCCTGCCCATGCTGTGTAGAAGGCACACAACACGGGAGTTACAGACAGGCCTCTGGAGCAGGAACGCTCTAGCAAGCAGCTCCCAAGGAAGAGCTCTGTGACCTTCAGAGGAGAAATGAACAGCCAAATGCAAGGACTTGCCTGAAGTGGCCTCTTATAGCTGCTCTCCTTGAGCACAAGGTCATGGCCTGCATGTCCCAACCCTGGAACCCCCAGAGCATACAGACATCACTGCATCCACCCTCAGCTCTGCTCTATTTCTTTTAAGATATTTGCACATACTCTTCCCTTCCCTGGAACTCTGGTCTGGATCCCAGGCTTCTTCTGCTTGGCGGCTTGCTCTCTTTTTGTCAGGCAGAATGATGGTCAGGGATTCCCTGTTCTGGGAAGCAATTCAGAAGAAGGAGAAACAGTGACATCGAGTGATGAGTGGTAGTTGTGGCCAGCCCCAGAAAAGCCGTCCATAGACTCCACAGCTGATCCTCAAGCTGTCTCCCCAGGGGTGCAGTTGTTTGCAGTCCCACAAGCTGCTCCAACAGGCTTAAGGCATTCTGATCACTTGAGCAGCCCAGAGTGTCCCTAGGATCGTACAACCACAGGGAGTGCAACCAGCACACGTTCCAGCACCTTTTGCAGACCACAAAACGACATCCGGGGTCGGGCTGAATTTGTCTCTGTTTTGTCCTTAGCACGCAATTGTTGACCAAACCCACCCTCAAATCAGTGGCACTGGATAAAACCTGCCCGCTCGTGCCCTGAGCCCTGTTGGTGAGCCCTGGAAAGAGGTCAATCAGTTCCTGGACTGGGTGACATTTGGCTACAAAGTATTAGCTGTCCCATCCACTAGTGAATAGGACTTATCTCCCTGTCTCTGAGCCTAGGCATCCTTACAGCTTATCTGAGCAACATGGGGCAAATGGCATGTTGAGTGAACTTTCTGGCTCCTACATTCTGGCATCTTCCTTCTTGGATGCCAATGGCTTTATTTAAAAAAAAAAAAAAAAAAAAAGGAAAGAAAGATAGAAAAAGAAAGAAAAGCAAGCAAGCAAGCCTGAGCTCCGTGTGAGCGAGCTGAGTGCATGGTATATGCAGCCTTAGGTGAAGAAGAAGACCCACCCTGAGGAGCCCTCCTGTCACCCTGACCCACTGGCTCCTCTGTAGATGGGGTTGTTTCCAGCCACTAGGGTCTGGGGTGTTTTGTTCCATAGCAACCAACTTTGCAAAGATCCAAGATGGTTTTGTTAGGTGGCTCTGCCCTTTTTATTTATTTAGGAAATGCAAATTTACCTGACAGATGCCACACAGCCCAACATCACACCTGCACAAATAATGGTCCCACTGACAAGGAAGGAAGTAAATGTACCCTAGGAGATGCAAAGGGCCAGATGCCTACACATTGGTCATCAGCTGGTGCCCACATGCAGCAGGTGCTACCTGAGGCTCTGACCTGGTATGCTTAGCAGGTGAAGACTCCTCCCTGTCATGGAACTCGCATTCTCCTTGGGGTAGGAGAATGCAACCAAAACCTTCAGGAAGGAGATAAAATGACTAGAGCAGAAGTCAGCAAAACCCACTATGAGGATGTGACATTCAAGGTACTGCTTAAAGGACAAGTTCAGGGGATATAGCCAAGTGTAGCTAATGCTCCAAGCTGAAGGAAGAGCACAGCTGGGGCAGCCTAGCCGAGAATCTGAGGGAGGCCAGAGAGACTAGAGAAGACACAGCACCACTTCACTAGAACCCACAGCTCCCGTTGCCATGGAAACCATCTGACAAAGAGAACCACCTCTTCTCACACTGCAGCACTGTGGAAAGACTGATGGGAGACAAGCCAGGCTGGGAGAGGAGAAAGCAGGTGACCAGCCTCTCATGGGTGTGTAAGTGGGAAGCCAGGGAGCAGATAAGCTGGCTATTTGACATCATCTTCAATAAAGGTGTCACTCCAGAGGTGGCAGGGTCACCTGAAGTGCCTGAAGGTACTTTGATATGTTAGGTTTGAAAGGCAAGGAAGCATACCAAGAGATGACAGTGTGGCTCATATGGCAAGCCCCATGTGCAGTGGCAAGGACTGTGACACTCTTTGTGGAAGGCACAAAGTTCTCTCAACCAAGCAGGATGGAGCCACCTGACAGCCTCGCTGACCTTGTCAGAGCAGCCCAGCACAAGGGGTCCTGGCAGCTCTGTGTATGGTCCTCACTAGGGAGACTCTTCAGCACCAGGAAGCTGAACAGGATCCTGGCAGTGGGATGATGGATGCTCCACAGCCTCCCAGACTGAGAACCTGGTTCTGATGACTCATGGGAAAGTGTCAGGGGCCTGGGTTACAAATTTGTCATGCCTCTCTCTCTCTCTCTCTCTCTCTCTCTCTCTCTCTCTCTCTCTCTCTCTCTCTCTCTCTCCTCTGCTCCTCTCTCTTTCTCCCCCCCCCATCTCTCTGTTTCCCTTCCTTCCTCCATAAAATCAGCTTTTGAAACATTGAAAGAGACCTTCAAGATCAGACTTGTTGATGTGACATCTTTCCTAGGAGGAGACAGCAGAAGGGTCACTGGAGCCTCCCCCGAGATTCTGGCCCCGCTTCCCTGCACTTCCAGCCAGATGTACGCATCTGCTCTTGCTGCACATGGCTTCATGGTCTCCTGCGGTGTTGGAGTACATGGCCATAGAAAGCTAACTGAAGGGGGCACTTCCTCGATGCAGCTATGGGGAAATCATTATCCATGCATGTGGCTGCTTTGTGACTCCTTAGAGAGTGTCCCCACAAGGCCATTTCAGAACTAGGTTGTTACAATGACAATAAGGCATCCACAGAAGCATGTGGAAAATCCTATTGTATGCTCTCTGGGGCTGTGCTCATGTGACGCAAAGTGGACAATGAATTCTTATTGGATCATGAATGCTATTGCACTGGGTTGGACAGAAAGGCTTTTGGGCTGGTCTCTTCCTTGTTTGCTTGTTTGTTTAGAAACTACAAGATCACTGTCATCGGGTCTCTTATACCAGCAGGTAGGGCTGGAACGGGAGGGGTCTCAGGCCCGCTGTTTCCTCTCCCTGGGGGCTGCGGGATAGTGAGTGTAGGTGACCCAGCCTCCTCCTATGACACCCAGAGGAAAAATACACTGAGTCTGGAGACTCGTCAGAGCGACATCTCAACTTTATTATGGTGGGTTTCTCTTATGTAGAATAGAGGGAATGGGCAGGGCATAAGGGTTAGGAAATATGATGTCTCCCAGGACGTAAAGTGGCCTGATACTGTGGGACCAATTGGTTTGTGTTGCATGGCTGTTGGCAGGCAAGGCTTGCACCAGAAAGTGCCCGATGGACCATGCTGAGTCATTCCTATGCGGAAGTATTTACCAGAGACTGTTGCTGAAACTCAAGCCAGGCTCAGTTCTGTCCTCAAGGCCTCAGAGGGCTGACAGATTCAGCCATGGGGCCCAACAGCTCACCTGACAGATGCCATAGTAAACATCTTACCTGGACAATGTTTCCACTTCCAGAGGAGGAGGGAGAGGCACGGGAACCATACTTAAGCATCAGCTATCAGCAGTCACCTACGCACAGCAGGTGCTCCTGACCATGTATGCTAAGCAGGCAAAGGCCACAACCTGTCATGGAAACTGCATGCTCCTGGCCACCTTAGCTGTGACTCTGCTCTTGCTGGAAGGTACAGATGCCAGTAAGTCCACTGTAGTGCACCCAATCCAGAGGTGACTCCACAAGCAATCCCAATTTTAACCCAATGGTTAAAAGTTAGCCATTCCAGTGTCTAATCTTGGGCCCCCATTTCAACGGCTTGGCCACGATCTAGGCCAGACAGCGCTGGCGTGGATGGCTTTGGCTAGGAGAACATCATGTTCTTCTCTCCCAGGTCTGTACCCAGTGTCAGGGGAAGGACAAACGTAATCACAGCAGATCAAAGTGGTTATTAACAAAGGAGGTAGTCGGTAGACTTCCGCTATCTAAACCGAAGATTCACCCACTGACTAGCCACACCAGAAACCACGGTGGAGAGGCCGAGCACACCGAGGGCATATTTACAGGCTGCAATGTATATAGCAGTGCCAGGTGCTTCTGAGCCAGGTGCTTCCAGGAGACCATGGTCAAAAAAGCTCATCCTCATTATTCATGTGGGTAATGGAAGCTTCAAAGCTCCCTCCTCTCGTTGTGTGTAAGGAAGCCTACAGCTTCCCACGCAGGACCACGCAAGACCCCAAACCTCTGTTCTCCCCTGACTTGACTCTTGTACTAAGCACACATATGAACTTCATCTTCTTAGTTCCCCATCCACTTGCAAGTCCATCTGTATCCTCTGAACACCAATCTGCAGGAGAGGGATGGCAGAGTACAAGCTTGAAAGAGGACGGTGGCCAGCAGAGGGCAGCAGTATGCTTCTGCGGTCTCTGCTCTCCCTTACCTTTCTGACAATTCTCAAAATTCTAGGAAGCTGCTGGGGTTGAGTGGAGCCTCAGAGCCATGAGCAGGCAACAGAGGTGACCTCCATCCTCTGGGGACTTTTCTGGTTTCGAGAACTGTGGAGCGACCTTCCTGGCATCTCATAAGGAAACACCAGTGATGCTTTGGAATGTTCTGGAATGCTGAAGATAGTTACCTCTCAAGGCAAAAATGGTTCAGTTCAGATGTTGTCAAAGTCCAGGTTGAGAGATCTGTGTTCATGATGGGTAAACTGAGGGCACAGAGGGCAGCTTTATTGAGTGCTGTTTCCCAGTATGGCCTCAGGGGTGGCTGCAGGGGGGGAAGCAGTGCTTTATGAGTTATCTGCACACCCTACTGTAAGCAGGAAGCCTTGTTCAGGAACTGAGCTTAGCCTCCTGCCACAGGCTCCCTTTTGTTGCAGTCCTACTGTGTGACAGTCACAAGATCTGAGAAAAGGAGGGCTGTGGAATGGCCTGGGCTGAAAGAGAAACAGGAACCTGGGCCAAATAGATGAAACAAAGTAGGATGGATACAACACGCCTATTCCCAGGAGATGTGACTTCTCTATCCACCCTCCACCCCTCATCCCACAAGAGACTCTGAGGAGCCAGGATGCAAGCTCTGTGGGCTTGAGGTAGATACATCCACAAATGTTCACACACATCCAGTGTTCAGATGAAGCTGACAGCAGCCTAGAACTGGCTGTATCGTAAAGGCTTAAATAAGTTAGGAATAAACCCAGGCAAGAGCCTGTGGCTGGGAAGCCAAGGGCTAGAGGGGAACCTGCTACCATTGTTTTGCTTAAGGGCCATGTTGTCAAACTTCCCTCCAGACAGCATGTTTGTGGCCACAGATAGCGCAGGGCAGTCTTCATCAGAGAGCCTTCTTACTGCGGCGGAAGCAGCAGATGTGGAAATGTTGTGGAAGCGCTGACGGTGATTATGGGCAGTAACTAGGGTCCATCACCTGCTCCCAGGCTCAGGGAACACTGAGGAAGAGAAGGTGCAAAGGATGTAGGAGCCCGAGGATGGAGGGACAGGCAGGGAAAAGTGTGTCTGCCTGACACAGCACAGCCATCACGTTCCTAAGTCACGTGGTTGTCTGCACAAGAGAAGCCTCTATAAGATTGGTCCCTTCAACCCTTTCCTGAGGGACAATTGGCAATGACCCTTCTTAGGAGGAGGAATGCCATTTTGTTCAGTGATGTAGCCACTGGTAAGTTGCCCTTGGTTCCAGAGAAAAACTTCTCACCCTTGCTCAGCAAGAAACTCTAATTAAGCCAGGCAAGGTGGCACACATATTTAATCCCAGCACTTGGGAGATAAAGGTATGTCTGAGTTTGAGGTAAGCCTGGTCTACAAAGCAAGTTACAGAACAGCCAGGACCACACACAGAAACCCTGTTTGGAAACAGACAGACAGACAAACAAACTCTGTTTAAACTCAGAAGGCCATCACATCACAGAAGAAACCACGAAAGCGCAGGTGAGGGACTAACTGAGAAGAGTGCCATCCAGAGAGGGAAACAGGGAGTGATAAGACTAAAACTCCTTGTGTGAATGTATGAAGCCACAAACAACTGAAAACAGACACAGTTATAGATGGCACTGCTAATTTGAAGAACGTCCTCTGCTCCCTGGGCATCATTTCTAGTCCTATCAAAATTATATATTGACGCTCAAAGGCTGAGTTACCTTTGTATAGGTAAAGAAAGAGATGAGGACAGTAACAGGGACACTTGGCTGGCAGGTGGTGACACTGGAGGAATGTGGCCTGTTTCCCCCACAAAGCCTGAGCTCTGAATTTTAGCACCCACTTTCCCGGGGAGGGACTGGGGTGCCATAGATTGCTGTTTGAAGGGAACAAAGCTCTTGGGTGACAGTAGCATATTCATCTCCTCAGATACTGCCCAGGGTCACCCATTCCTTCACTTTCATTCCTAGAGGTGTCGAAAAAATTGACAGGAGGAAATACTGGCCCAGACCATGGTCTTGCCTAGATTGACTCCGTGACTGCCCCTTCTCACCCTCCTGCCAGTCTCAGAGATCTAGACCAGGTTAGCCCTTTTCTGTGGTCCCATTTTTAGCTTTACTGTGTGTTCCGGCCTTATCTCTTACTTGTCCTGGACCACAGGCTTGTAGAGAGTGCAGGCTCTGAAGCATCTGAGTATGTGAGCATGTATGCATGTATACACACACACACGTGTGTGTGTGTGTGTGTGTGTGTGTGTGTGTGTGTGTGTGTGTGTACGTGAGCATGTATGTATAACTGGGTCTTTCCTTCAGTCTATGGGACTGCTTGAGACAGGCTGGCTGAATGAGAATGGATCAACTCTCGCTCACCTGAAGTCCACTGTGGTGGTATTTAGTCTTCTGACCAGCTGCTCTGATGGCTGTCAGGGCTCTGACTGCTCTGGGGTTGACTAATACTGCTTGCCATAGCTTCAGAACTGAGGGTGGGAAACCTAGCTGCTTTTCAGCTCCTAGAATAGATGGTCAGAATACTGGAAGGAAAAGATTGGAGAGGGAGCATCCTTCTAATACACCACAAGTCTCTAAATTGTTTTGTTGTCAAAACCAGGCCAAGGTGCTTTGGGAGTGTCAGAAAACAGTGAACTGTGTGTCAGAAAGCCTGGCTGGGAGAGCAGCTTCTGAGTTTAGTCTTCTTGCGCAATATGTTGCCGAGTAACAAGAAAAAACTGTATGGAGGAGGCACCGCTCCAGTCCATCTGAGTCATTTGAAGCTACACTGCTGAATTCTGACTTGAGCTTCTGTCACTCCTGGCTTTGGGATGCTCAGCTGTGATGTGAGAGTGCCAGTGTTCCCATGCAGCACTGTGGATATGTGTCCTGGGGGGAGATGTGTGTGTGCGTGTTGTACATGCAAATGATGCATAGATGAGGACCAATCAGGATAGAGGAGGAGAGCTGTCAGACCTGGGAATGGAGAGAGAAAGCACAAAACCTGAGCATGCTTTCAGTCATCCCATAGGCCTGGTTCAATGTGACCATGGGCTGTAGCCCATCACAGTTATGGCCAGGAAACTCTGATTTCTCTCACACCCAGGGTTCTCAGACTCTGCTGCTTCAGGGTTCAAGAGGTCAGAGAAATGCTGAGAACCCTTCTGTTCCTGCTGGCTGGGATGGCCATGGTGGGAACTAGGGTGGGGGATGATAAGGGTTGGCAGTCTTCTCTCAGCCTGTCACTAAAGACCAGCATCACTGAGCTTCGGTTTGCTCCCTGGGTCTCTGAGGCTGAGAGACCACTGAGGTTGTCAGCCTCAGCTGGGGCTGCCCCTGTTACTGGGTCTGTTACATTCTTCACTAGATAAAGACTGGCTGTGTTTGGGTTTAACTTTTCTAGAGAAAAACACTGCAACAGAGTTTCTGTGACTTTACAGCCTCAAACCAGTAGCTTGTATTTCCAGACAGAAGAGGCCCTCATGTCAGAGAGCTAGTTTTCTGGACGAGGGTGTTAGTGGTCCATCCCCAAGAAGTTAGCCCTACAGCCCTGAGCTTTGCATGTCAGGATTATTGTACCCTTAACTAACCCTCAGTGGCTCTCACAACTTCACCTCCTTACAGCTTCTTGGTCACAGCTGCACAGGTTCGGCCCTCGGCGGGTCTGCTGGACTTTTCAACTGCCTTCCCACTGCTGCTGGGTGGATTGAGGGCTAAAAGCCCCCAGAATCCCTTGCTCTGTATGCAGCAGCTCAACCCATTGCAGCAGCGGTAAATACTGCAAGCAGGCAATAAGGGATGCACAGAGAAGCCTTTATTTGGGACACAATGCTGCTACACTGGCCAGAACCACAGAGGACAAAATTCTCATATTGACCCTAAACTATTGGAACCAGTCTGCACACATAGCCAGAAAGGGGGTGAGACTTGCTGGAGCATAACTACCAGTTCATTGGCACCCTGCTTTTTGTAGGGTGCCAACATTAAGCTTCTATTTGCACCAATCATAGGCTTTTTGTCTAGTCAGTGGGAGGGGAAGCACAACTCCCCCCATCCCCAATGAGAGCAGCTGCAGGATGGGAAGGGTCTGTCAGCTGTCAATCAAATGGCTGGCTGGCTTACTTTCGATATTTTTGCTCCTTTAAAACATCCAAGGAGTGCTTATAATATACACCGAACACAAAATTAGCATTCTCAACAGTGCTTAGCAATAATGGGAAGTGGGCATGGGAGCGCCCACGGGAAGTCTCACCACTACAAAGCCAAGACAGAGAATACAGAGTTCCAGGACAGCCTGAGCTAGATAACAAAACCCTGCCTCAAAGAACAACAGCTACAAAATAGTCCTTGATTCCTGACAAGATCCTAGCCCTCGGCCCTTGGGAAACTGGATCTCCTGCATTCTTCCTGGGCTAAATTCCCACCTTCTGCTCCACATGAATCGTCAAGTCTGACTAGAGCAGCAGAAGTTCCTGTGTTGAGTCTTCAGGGGGCCTTATGAGGGGTTCTCATCCACCTAGATCTCATGGAAGGCTCTTAGCCCTTCCCATATACTCCAGAGAGCCACTCCCCCAGCAAATGAGCAGCTGACTGAGTCCAACTCTGTGGGGATCTTTTTTTTTTTTTTTTTTTTTTTTTTTTTTTTTTTTGCCATCTGCTGCTTCTCTCTCCCTGCTGCTTGTTGCATATTTAGCTTTTAAGGGGTCTAGGCTGGCTGTTCGTCCTAGAAGAATGGAAGTGGTAGACAAGAAAAGTGGCTGGCAGACTCCATCTAAGATCTGGCAGGGGAAGGAGAGAGAAACAGAGGATGGAAAGAGAGAGAGAGGGAGAGGGAGAGAGAAACAGAGAGAAAGAGAGGATAGAGACAGAGAGACAGAAGAAGAAAGAGACAAACACAAAGAGAGACACACAGAGAAGAAAAGACCTATAAAGCAATGGTCACCTAGAGAAAAAATACAGAAACAATCAACTTAATTTGGAGAGAGAAAAAGCTCCAGGCATTCGGGGTGAGGGGCCCCAGACCTGGGAATCCACTCCCATAGGCTTCAGGCTTTCTCCTTTCCTCCCCCTCCTCTTTTCTGGTCTCATCTAACACTCAGAGGACAGGGAAACAATCCAGGGAGGAAGGAACAGCGCCTCCTGGGGGCCGTTCTTATGCCCCAGGTCTGCACAAGGTCCACTGCGCCCCACACCCACACCCACCCCCTCTTCAATCTTTGGTGTGTGCTTGGGAAACTCACTCCTTGAAAACCCTAAGCAGGGCGTCCCTGGCTCATCTCCAGCACACAGACATTTTTCTGTAACTATTAGAAACAAGGTAGGCTACCCATCTCTCCAGCAAGTATCTATTGAGCACCTGCTCCTGCTAGGCACTGGGTTGGGGCTTGGAAGACAAGGAGAGTCTGTCCTTGCAAGGGTGATGCTAGTGTGTGTGGGAGCCAGACAGCAGGCAGCTGCTAGGTGACAAGAGCTAGGGAGGCACCTAGCAGGACTAGGGTGGAGAGAGGATTAGTGTTTGTTACAAGGTCATAGAGGGAGGTCCCTGGAGCTGGCATTTGGGTTGAGGCAGAGGTGCAGAGGTGGGAGCCTCGGGCAGTTGTTGGTCAAGGGTTTGTGGTCCAGGCAGGGTTCCTCCACAGTGGGTTTAGCTCCCCGTCTTCCTTAGAGACCAGCTATTGAATTCACCAGAGCTAGAATGTGCATATGGATTCCACTTTCCCCATCATGTGTCCCTTTAACCACAGACAGCTCCACGTTGCTTCACTGGGCTCCATGCCGACTTAGGCTTGAATGAAGAGCTGTGTTGTAAAATCAAAGAAGACAACACCAGCAATTAAGGTGTAGGACAGTGTCACACGACTTCTCCTGGGGAGATGTGAACACATGTATATTCACCTCAGACAGGGCACTAGCAACAGACCAAAGAAAGGATCCCATTCAAGGCTCGCTTGGTGATAGAGTCACTTACAGGAACACAAGTGACTCAAAGACACCTGCATCACGGAAAAGCTCACCACAGCCTGGGTGACCCCTCATGATGGCTGCATGCCTGAGGCTTCCTGCACAGCTTGTAGGCAGCCCCACTAAAGAATCCCCCTTCCCAGCAGTTATTTATTTCCTCCATTACTTAAGTAAGGACCTCGTGACTCCTATTTAACTTCCTGAGTCTTATGAGATGAGCCCCTCCTCTCTTAGGAGGGATGTTTTAATTCTGAGTACGTGATTACACAAGAGATGAGGATGGAGAGAGATGGCTCCTTGGGAAGAGTAGAATACTGAAATGTGATTAAGGCGAGGGCAAGGACTTGGCAGATCTTAGGGGTAAGGTATGCACCACCACTCCAAAATGGACATGTTGAAGTCTCAACCCCGCCCCAGCCCCTCAGGATGGGATCCTATTTGGAAATCGCGTGCTTTCAGATGGGGAAGGTGGGCCCTGATCTAGTATGACCGGTGTCAGTCCAGAAAAGGGACCTTGACGCAGAGAAGACAGCGATAGCAGGGTGGAGGCAGAGGTTGGAGTGACTGGAGACGACAAGCTACCAGCAACAGCCGAGTAAAGACAAGAAGGAACCTCCCCAGAATCTCAGGGGAGAGCAGCCATGGCAATGGCCTGATGGTCACTTCCACCAGCCTGAACAATGAACGGTTGATGACTCACTTCAGCCCCCACCTCTGTGCTTTTTGGGGGTGCCTTGCGGCCTCACAGCACAGATAAAAGGAGTTTGGGACAGGAGAACTTGATATTAACAGAGGGCTTAGACAGGAGAATCACTCAATCTGGCAAGGCCTACTCATTGGGTGAGTGTGGAGGGCCTGGCCCAAACAAGCCCAGTAATGGGCTGCCCCCAGAAAGTTGGTGACATCAGGCCCTTCTGGGAGTGTTAGGATGACTGTCAAGGATCTGGGTGGAGTGCCTGAGGAACAGTCGTAGCATCACTGAAATCACGAGCGCAGGCAGAGTGGCCCATAAGGAATGGAAGCCAGGAAAGACACCTAGGGCTACTTGGGACTTGGAGCTATCTGTGAGGAAGCTAGGCAAGCAGTTCCCACCTGACTGCCTTCCTCTCAACCATCAGCACTCAGATCATATCTCTCCTCAGACTCAGGAACACTTTGCCATACACCCCTGTGGAGGGTGGCTTCCCTAAGCGTCCCCTGTCCCTTTGCCCTGTTATTACAGTGTTGATGCAAGAGTATCCCCAACAGGTTCAAGGGTCTGAACACTCAGTCACCATCTGGTGGCTCTGTTTGGAACAGAATTGGGAATTGGGGCTTGGTTAAAGAAAGTGGATCTCTTGGGATGGCAGTGGGGGGAGGGGCAAATCCTTGAGCTGAGTGGTCCAGTCCTGCTTCCTGGTTCTCTGAGATGTGAGTAAGAGGCCTTGCTTTGCTCCTGCCATAGCTATGGACCACTCCTGCCAACAAACCTTCCTCACCATGATGGACCCTACCCAGAGTAAACACTTTCTCCCTTAAGTTGCTTCTTGTCAAGTATTTGGTGGCAGTGTTGAGAAAAGTGCCTGATATGCCTGTCTTTTCTCAGAGTATTTCCCACCATCTTATTCATGTGCTTACTGGCTCCTTGTTGATCTGTTGCTATAGGTCTGTGAACTCCTTATTGCTCACTGCTGAACCTCAGGACACAGAATGCTATCATGTAGATGGTGCACAGTGTTTGCTGGATAAAGAGCGATAATGATAGCTGGTGTCAGCTGTAAAGTTATGAACCACACTAAGTCCGGCTCCTCAAGATATCCCCATTGGTGCAATAGTGGCACCTTAATCGTGGGGATAACCAACAGTTGTCTAGTCAGACCTAAGGTCTAAGGATAATGTAAATTATCCAGCTATCCACACTGGAGAAGCCATAGACCCTCGAGGAGAACCTACCGCTGCCATTATTTAAAGCAGTCTGATTTCTAGCTGTATTTAAATGCTTATCTGCAAACCCAGATAAGTGGAACTCTCACCCCATAGCAAAGATGCTTTTTCCCCAGGAGCAGTAGATGCAGACTCTTACAGAGATCCAAAACTGTTCAAAAGACAGAGAATAGGATCTTGGGGTACCCAATCCCAGGTGGTACACACACTTACACTTCAACCTTTATACCTAAGGCCCCAAGAACACTGTGGAGAGGGTGATAAGGATTGTGAGGTTCAGAGGATGAGGATGTCTGCTGTGACACAGTCTTCTACACAGGTCAGGGACGCTGCATCCACAATGATGTGAAGTACACCAACACAGATGGGAAGTCTCACATCATCTCCATCCCTAGAGGGAGAGCTACAGACAACCAGTGGCTGCTCAGAGAAAGAGAGTAAGTATTAACTACAGACAAATTCTCTAATAGGTTACCCAATCTAAAGTGGGATGTGTGTGTGTGTGTGTGTGTGTGTGTGTGTGTGTGTGTTTGTGTGTGTGTGTATGTGTGAATGAATAATATTTAAAAAGAGGCCATGAATTTTAAAGGGAGTAGGGAGTGGGGGCATGAAGGAGTTAAAGGGGTGTGAAGGCATTGGAAATGATGTGAATATAGTACTCAGGCATATAAAAAATATAAAAATTAAATAATGTTTATTAAAAATTATAATTTATGTTATTAAATTTAATTATAAATTACATATTTATATTAATAAAATTAATTTCATTTATTTATGAAAAATAAACATTTTAATGAAAAGATCAGCAGATGTCCCTGCTGGGTTCTAAGGAAGCAGATGCAGAGATGGAGTTTGGGGTGCATGAATCTCTTCAGAGAAGCATGTGCCTGTGAAAGGAAGTGAGCAGATGAGGGTGCAGCAGCTGGGAAAATTGTCACACATCCAAAGATTGCCACCTTTCCCTGAGAAAGAGGCTATTGCCAGGCAGCGTCCCTTGTTGGAATGAAATGGACTGATCATTAATCTCTATCTCATTCAGTCACAAGATACCTAGGGATGTCCCTAGGGAGCCAAGGGCTGGAGGCTGTCTCCTGGCTTCTCTCCATGACTGAGGGCACATCCATTTCCGAACCGGAGATTCCTAGGGCCACTGTAGTGAGAATTTGGGTTTCATTAAAAATACAGAAATGTTATGCGGATATGTTTTTGTTTTAATCCCAGGTGTTTCAGAATGTTCACAGCAGCTGACTGTAATTTGTCTTGTGCTCTGGCAGGTGAGTGACTTTTCCAGCTGTAGATGGTCTATATTTGGGATTCTGAGGACTCTGCAGAGCATACATGAATACGAGAGCCCCAAGAGGGACAGTGGCTGCCAATTCTCCTGCTGCTCTCCCTATTGCTGTTGCTGCTGTTGCTCTTGCTGGTTGTTGGTTGCCAGTTGCTGGTTAGAAATATCCTGGTTATATGTCCAAATTTGCCCCAAGAAACTCAGTGTCCCTAACCAGGAAGTAGTCTAACTAGATCAACGCCCCCTTTCCCCTTTAATCTTCTTTCCCCCTACCTAGTGTTGAGAAGAGGGTTGGAAGGGATAGGACTGGTGTGAGGAGGTAGGAAAAAGAAATCAATAAAGCAGCCAAAAATACAACTACAGGTTATGGGGCTGGTGGCATTGAAATCAGGAATGTCAGCAAATACAAACAGCATGTGATGTGTGTCCAAGGAAGCTTGCTGGTATGTGGGGGGGGGGGAGGCAGAGTCTCCCACCCCCAGGGAATCTGGGGACATTCTGGGTGGGGTGCTACTGTAGTAAAGAATTCCATTCATGGGGAGTTGGGAGGAGGGAACGTGCAAGAGCCAGGATGTGCAGCCTAGTGATGAGAGAGGAGGGTCAGAGTTAAGTGGTGACCCAGATGTTCTGGGGAAGGTTGGGGTGCCCAGATCTACACGGGAAGAGGCCCCTGATGAAGGCTTGGAGCAGCTCACCTGCAGACAGGTCCAGGGCAGTCACTGCAGACAGAGCTGAGTGTCTGCCCATCCGCACATAGGGCAGGGCTATCTACCTACCTGCAGGTGGGGTTAGTGGCAGTCCATCAGCAGACAGGGCCAAGGGCAGCTCCAGAAGAAATGGGGAGAGAGATGGGTCATCTGCAGGCTGACTTTGGTGAGAAAACAAGCCTTCCCCCAGCAGGTCTGGACATTATCATTTGGATTCAGCAGGGGGTCAAGTAATGCAGGGGCTGCCTAGGGAACTGGGCTAAGGGTTGGGCTGCTGCAGGTGTCTGCTATGCAAGCGCTCCACGTTTAAAGTCCCATGTAAAGAGAGGAAAGGCAGAGTTCAAGAGAGTGAGCATGAGAGGCATCTCTTTAGAAACCACTGAAAGGACAGAAAGAAAGGAAACAAGATCAAACCTGCCCAAGAGGGGACAGAAAAATCTGCCTTCTAATGCACACCTGCAGAGGGAAACAGGAGTTTCATCTTCAGGAGCAGCTCCTACTGGCTGTCACTGTCCCCCTCCAGGTGGAAGGCAGAGTGGTGGCACATTTTGCTCCTAAGATTAGAGATGGAGGCAGCCCTCCTCATCCTGGAGTTCACACAGCCAGGGATCCATCTGTTCCTGGTGGCATGCCTCTGCTGAGCTGCAGGGCTCCCTCTAGTGCCTGGTGACATTCCAGGCCCCAGAAGGACTTCTACCTAGCGGTTCTCCATGGTCACTCTGGACAGTTTTTCTCCACCCTCCTGCCTTCCTTAGGGCCCAAGGCTAAAACATCTAAGTCCCCCATGACTCCCAGTGTCTTAGAACCTTGTTGTGATTTCTTCACTTCAGCATGAGTTACCTTGAAAAGCCAGCCTGGTGTATATTATAGATCCTTCACTCAGTCTGAGGCAAGAGAATGAAGAACTCCAGGCCAGCCTACAGCCTGAGCTGTAGAATTAGACCCCATCAATTAAAAGAAAGTGACTTAAGGATCTATTTTTTCTTTTTTTGATTTGTTGAATTTCTAGGTTAGAGGACCTATGTATTAAGCCAGCACACTATAGAGCATAGGTAGTTCTGCCACTGCATCTCAGATACAAGAAGGAGCCGTTGTACTTCCTCTGGAGGGATGTGCATTAAGTAGCCTTGGTTAGTTAGTACAGTGTCTACAGTGCCAGGCACAGGGGAGTTAATCAGCAAAAACTTAGAAGTATTTGGGTGGTTGAATGAATGGATGGATGCATAGATTGTAGTGAAAGGTTAGAAAATAAACATTTTATGTGCCTGAGCCCCCATTTTAAGTGCTGTCCTCCTCTGGGATGATCTACTGTTTCTCCTCATCCAACTGTCAAAGGTGACCCTCAAACCCTTTGTTGTTAGTCAGAGATAGACGACCAAGAGTAGGCCAAAGCTAGAGTCTCTAAAGATTGAAAAATGTTCAAAATGTAGTATGTGGAAAGGCTGTAGAGTGTAGCACTTAATCTTTTGACCACATGATAATGAGATTAAATAATTATTTGGGTAAAAATTTGTTTAGTTGTTATCATCAATATCATCATCACAAGCGTTGCAGCTATGACCACCATCATGACTACTATTATACCACTACAAGGAGTAAAATAATTGTCCAATCATCATCATCATCATCATCATCATCAAAACCACCATCACCATTTCTACTATCAATACAGTGATCATCACCAATCACCACATCACTAGCATCCTCACCTCCATATCTTCATTATCATGACTATTACCATCACCATCATGACCACTTTTATCACTATAACTAGCATCCTAGCCATCACTGCCATCACCACCACACTCTTCATCATCACCAATACTATAATCTTCTCCACCACTACCATCACAATCACTTCCATCTCTGTCAGATTAATATTCCAATTATGACCATTATCACCATCATCACCACTGTCACTATAACCACCATCTCTTTCTTCACTACTATTTTTGCTACCATAACTATCAGCATGTCAACTGTCATTATCATCATCACTGTCACCATCAACACCAATATCTTCACTACCCACTATAACTACTGTATCCTTTGTTACTACCTTTGTCACCACCATGGCCATCGTCAACCGTTTCTACTATCATAGTCGCCACCATCACCTCTATTATCCTTAATGCCATCTAGAGGAGGCTAAAAAGTAATTTCTCAGGTGGAAAAGAAGCAAATACTACAAACTCAAAGCCCAATGCTTGTTGGAGATGAAGAGCAAGGACACGTTCCTTCCAGGGTGGAAAGACAGAAAAGGCTGAGCAAGAGAGTGCCTCAAAGAACCAGAATCAGAGTGGTGACATGGCCATTTCAATGGTGATTATTGTTGCTATTAAACACATTTGTATTTTTCTTCATATTCAGAGAATAACAATTACTTATTAATTTATTTAATGGGTATGTAGTAAGTGCCTCTCTGTGTAAGGTTCAAGGGTTGCAAGCAAGAAAAAAACAAACAAGGAAAACACACAAGCAAAAACCTCTGAAATGTTCACAAAAATTTCTAGGAGTTACAAGCAAATATCATTTTGCTATTATCAGTAAAAGCAAAAACACTTCAAGCTCTCTTTCTGTGGATAGTGTAAGTATACGTGTGTATTGCCTGTGTGTGCATGCATGAATAGGGTGTGAGTGTGTATGAGTGTACATGTGTGTGGAGGCTGGAGCTTGGAGTTGTGTCTTCCACTATCAAATTCCCCTCTTACCCTTTGAGGCAAGATCTCTTACTGCACCAGAAACTCACCACCGGGCTGCCCAGTAGCTCCACAGACCTATGTGTCTCTTTGCCCTGCCTCCACCCAACTGCCAGAGGTTCAGCTGTGGCCACCACACAGAGCTTTTGCTGGGATTTGAACTCTGGGTCTCATACTAGTGCTGCATTGCCATCTCTCCAGCTCCTGGACTCTATACATTAGACCTGGCATTTGCACAGTTATTCCCAATGATGCCCATGTGGATGAGTTAAGTCTGTTTTTAGACATGATGGAAGTCTGGAGGGGCTAAACATTCCTTCTAGCCCCCCGGGACTCTGCAGGCATTTGAGCAGCTGGTCTTGATCTTCACTTTGCTGCTCTGTCTGAGATGAAAGCACAGTGGGTGGGGAACACTGACCTCCATGTGCTTCCTCCAGAGCAACGCTTTCAGACTTCCTTCCTCCCCTGATTAAATGGAATGAGAGTGTTATTTCTTACCAACATCCTCTGATCTCTGATGAGAACACCACAGGCTTCCCAGAAGCAGACTGAGTTCTGGTGGCCCTGGGTCTTTTCCACCAGAGCCATGGCAACCTCAAATATCCTTGCAGCACCCCAATCCTACATGTCTCCAGGCCTCCTTTCTGCTTGGCCTGTCCCTGGAGGGCACCATGGGGAGGGGTCATAGATGAGACACTCTCTGGGTGTCAGTGAAGCCCAAAGTGCTTGATAGGACAGTCCTGGCCATCCTCCTGCCTGATGCAGGAGGATAGCCAGTGAGGTAAGCAGTTAGCTCTCTATAGGCAGCAAATGGGGAAAAAAAGGCTCCCAATAAAACTACAAGCTGCCTATTTAACATGAGCACAAAGATGGTGTAACACAATTAACAGTAGACAAGACAGCAGCCAAGGTTGGAGCTCAGTAACACGTGCAAGGCTGTCCACTAGGGAAGCCAGAGCCATGGCTAGTGGACAGCAGATGAACCAAGGTCAACCCTAGCAAAGCAGCTGACAGATGCACAGAGGAGGCTTCCTCCATGACTACCTCCCATCCCTGCCTGTGTTTTTGTCGAGAAAAAGAAGAAGAAGAAGAAGAAGAAGAAGAAGAAGAAGAAGAAGAAGAAGAAGAAGAAGAAGAAGAAGAAGAAGCTTGAGAGCCACCATCTTAGGTTGACTTTTGGTGACTAGTGATCGGCTATGAGTGATCCCACCACTCCCAACGCTCTACAGTGCTAGAAGCCAGCTGGCATCACATCACTGGAAACAGCTCCTGTAGCTGAAACAGAATCTCCACACTGGAGCAGGAAGCCCAGGGAAGGTTTTCTTCTAAGGTCTGCAGAGTGTTCATCCCCAGGAGGAGAAGCAGAAGCTTTCATTGCTTGGGAGGGCTTGGAGAGGTTGGACGGATAACTCAATATGCAGACAGCACAAGGAAAAAGTAGACTCAGCGTCGAGGTGGGGAGGCGCTCCTGATGGTCATGTAGCTACACCAGATTGGTGGTAACTCGTGTGACCTTCCCGGACTCCAGTATTAGCTCCTTGAGATCATAGACTGTGTTGGTATGCAGTTGGTGCCAAACAGATGCTTGGGAATGAACACAGAGAGTGACAGTTAAAGGAGGATGTAACCACACTTCAAAAGGTGCTGTAGGAGAAAAGGAAGGAGCTAAGGCACATACTTTCAGAGACACAGGTACGGAACCTGGAGCTGCCTGAGAGACAGTGATAAGTTCATAATGTGCTTCCTGTTGGGACAGCCACCCCCAGGACACAAAACTATGGCAGTCTTGTCCCAGCACCCAGGTGTCCACAGTGGCATGAGGACGTGACATACACTCTTCTTTGTATTGCAAGCTCTTGGCAGTTATGTCTCCAAAGGGCGAGCTCATTGCTCCTTCTGTCCACAGAAGTGTGGCTTTTCTCTCTTATTCCCCCTTCTCTCCCACATTTCACCTTACGGTTTCTGTTTGTTTGCTTTGAGGGGGAGGTTGAGACAGTCTCACAATGGAGCCCTGGCTGTCCTAGAACTTGCTGGGCAGAACAGGCTGGCTTTGAAGTCATTAAGATCTGTTGGCCTCTGCCTCCTGAATCATAGGATTAAAGATATGTGCCAAAATGTCTGGCTTCCCATTTACATTTGGGGTGTGTGTGTGTGTGTGTGTGTGTGTGTGTGTGTATGTGATACCTGGCCTGTCATAGTTTCATTCTTGTTGTCCTTATCTATCTATCTATCTATCTATCTATCTATCTATCTATTTTTTTTGAGACCTAGTTTCACTTTGTAGCCCAGGCTGGCCTGCAGCTTGATTTATAGACCAAACTGTCACGGTGCTCACAGAAGTCCTGCCTCCACCTCCATGCCCAGCCTCATGGTCCTTCTTATCTGTCCTGGCATGGTAAGTTGAGGACAGTAAAGTTAAAGATATGAGGTAGAAACCATAAGGCATGCCACTTAGAGGGTGGTGGGTGGGAGATGACACTTGCAGGTGTCTTTGGAACCCTTTGTCATGCACTTCCAGGTCATGTGCTCTGAGGTTGGTGTGGAGTGTCAGGTGCCATCCTCCTGCCTTGCCTGCTGGCACACCTTCTTGTTATGAAGCAGTGTCTGTGCCAAGCAAGCTCCTCAGATCTAACCAGTGGCTCCTCGCTGGGATTTCCCACATCCTGGACCAGGAGAAAAGCTATGCCCTGCTGCTGGCTCACCAGGCTGGAGAAGGATGCCACCCATGCCCGCTGGAATGGTTCTTGTATCACACTGGCTTTGCTGCCCTGGTGGAAGGCCAGCTGGTGGTAGAGGAAGCCAGTTTTATAAGGAAAGGCTAATGCTGGACACCCTCTTGAGGCTGGCTGTGGAGGATGGAAGGTTCCAGAAGCATCACATCCCAGTTCTGAGGCCCCTCTGAAGTCTCCCATTACTACGTGTAATATGCAGCCTCATTCCTGCCTGCGGCATCTAGGGTACTTTCTCTGATCTTCCCAGTTTTGACTGAAACATCATCTGCATATCAAAGGCTAAGGAAGCAGTAACTTTCCAGGGCTGTGCTAGCTAATGGGAGCAGAGCTGCTGTTCCGACTAGTTCTATCTGATGTCACATTTTCCTGGCACTGAGCCCATGTCAGAACGTCAGTCTATGACCAAGGATGAAGATCCCCAGTGCTGAAAAGGTGAGCACTGGGCAGAGGTGAGACTGAGATGCCACCTCTCTGAGCTTACACCGGGACCTGTAGATGAAGATAAAACATCTAGAAGCCCCCAGAGAACATGTCAGGAGAGGAGTGGAGACAAGCTCCAGCCTGTAGCACATAGAGCCCTCCCATCCTGCTTAGCAAGGAATCAGAATTACAGACATATATCCAGCACAGAACATGGTGTGGTATGGGAGGGGATATTTCTGTCCTGACTGAGCATGGAGCACCTTTGAAGTGAGCATAGTTTCCTGGGGAGCAGAGCCACCGAGCTCCTTAGAAGGGCCAGAGCTGACTCAACGCAGCCATAGTTACAGAATAGAAGAGAAATCGAATCTAGAGTGACTGAGACCGTGCAACACCTTGGTTGGAGCTCATTCCATGGGCAATATGGAGTCAGTGATGGCTTTGGAGCAGAAGAGTAAATTCAGGGGTAGAGGCGAGAATGCGTGGGCACACCCGGTGGACCCTTCCCAAGTGAGGTCGTGTGAAAAGTCAGCCTCCTCCACAGGCTTTGCTCAGTTCTTCAGGAAGCCTCCCTAGCACTCTTTGAAAGCCCAGGCTTCCAGCACATGCTGTTCGCAGCCTTCCTTCCATGAGTGAGAACTGAGTCTAACAAAAAAGTGGTGACAGCTCTTTCTCTAGCCACCATCTCTCTGTCTCTCTCTCTCTCTCTCTCTCTCTGTCTCTCTCTGTCTCTCTCTCTCTCTCTCTCTCTCTCTCTCTCTCTCTCTCCCTCCCTCCCTCCCTCTCTCTCTCTCTCTCTCTCTTTCTTTCTCTCTCTCTCTCTCTCATACAAACACACACACACACACACACACACACACACACACACACACACACACACACACAGCCACCAGGATTTCCTCACTCCTGTTTTACCCATCAGTCTCCAGATATATTTATCCTGGGAACAGACAGACTCTGAGAATGTCTGGCCCTACCTACAGTTCCCAAGCCTGGACATCTACAGAGACTCAAGTTGTAGGGACCCCACTCAGGCCTCCAATGCCCAGATCATGCCAACTTTCAGGAATCCAAGCCCACTGGATCTTGCCAGCCTGCTCCTTTCCCATGGATTCCAAATACTACACCCCCTCCCTTTCTGTCATCTCTGGCATGTGAGTCACTGCTGGCAGGACCTGGCTGAGGCTACCCACTTCTTGCTCTGGCATCCAGATCTCCCCGTGTGCCTGTGCCAAGCTACCTCCCAGACCTGGCATGCTGCAGGCTGCCATAGTGTGTTGGGCGGAGGCAGGCATGAATGGGTGGTGTGGCGGGTGGGGGATGGTGATACAGTCACATGTGTGTGAACACTCAGCTTTCTGGACTCCAGCCTTTTGGAGTTGCTGCCCCGAAACAAGCCACTCCATCATCGGAGTTCTACGTGACAATGGTCATGACAAAAAAAAAAAACAAGCAGCCAGCTCAGTGCCTGTGAAGCACTTCAGTCTAGGCCTGTGACCCCAGCACTCTCTAATTCCAGTACTCTGGGCAGCAGAAGTTCACAGTTATCCTAGGCATTCTTAGCTGTAGGTTAGCCTGGGCTACCTGAGACCCTGCCTCCTCAACAGTCCTCCACTTTGAAGGCCACACAGTTGAGCAGAACACAGTTAGTTTCCTAATGTCTTCGCTGTAGAGAGCACCTGTGACATGAAGGTATAAGAGTTGCCTAGTTCACTCTGCAGGGATTTGAATGTCATGCAAGCCGAAGACCCACACTTTCATGGGAGTCTTCAGATATCTACCCATGGTGACAAAAATAGGTACAAGGGTTGGCCTCCATCTTCCTGCCACCTGTCCTCTTTTCTGTCTGACTCTACTTGGTCCTGCATGCACTCATGTTTGTTTAAAATATTTTGGGGTAGACTGTCATACAAAGTGAATTGGCCTGATGCCTACTTGGGGCTATCCTGTGCTTCTTTTCCCTCTCACCTGTGTGCTTTGGGGCTATCCTGTGCTGCTCCTCCCTCTCCTGTGTGCTTTCTCAGCAGCCTCCTCATTAGTTCCGAGAAAACAGACAAGGATGTTCATGGTAGACTGTGACGTAAGCTACAGTGCCAGGACTGAGTTAACTGCACCTCAAAGCCAGGACACTGTGAAAGGAAACATCTTAAACCCATCCATAGATAGTGAAAAGCCCCATGTGTTAGCCTCGGCAAGCTAACAAACATCTCCCTCTGTGTGTGGCCAAGAACAGCCTGGTCCTTTCTGTCAGTATCCTCTCCCTCTGCTTGTGAGCTGAAGCCCCAGTTAAAAGCCTTTGCTGTTCTGTTTATAAATTTTGACCTGCTCTCACTTCTTTTTTCTTTTCTGGTCTACCTGGAGGATGCTGGCTTTAGACAGAGTGCCACAGACTCTGCACTAAGCACCCATCATGCCATGGGCTCCACTGAGCACTTGGTGCTTTTTTGTTTTTTGTTGGTTTTTTTTTGGTTTTTTGTTTTTTGTTTTTGTAAAGACAGGATTTCATAATGTAGAGACAAGAGGCTTGTCTCTAAGTGCTGGGAACTGGAATTAAAGGCTTAATATATATATTCTTTTAAAAAAAAAACTCTTCCCTGGGGAATAGACCCAGGTTCAGGCAGTTCAGAACCATCTGCGACTCCTGCTCCAGGGAATCAGATGCCCCATTTTGACCTCCAATGGCACTGCACACATGCACGAACACAGACCTACAGAAAAATAAAAATAAACCAAATATTTTTAAAAGCCCTGGTGGGAACAAATGCAAATGATTGTACCTAGTCTTTCAGACCATGTGTGTGTGTGTGTGTGTGTGTGTGAGACTGTGTCTATGTATGTGTGTGTGTCTATGTGTATGTGCAATCTGTGTGTCTGTGTGTATATGAATGTGTGTGTCTGTGTGTCTGTGTGTGTGCATCTGTGTGTCTGTGTGTATGTGAGTGTGTGTGTCTGTGTGTGTGCATCTGTGTGTCTATGTGTATGTGAGTGTGTGTGTCTGTGTTTGTATGTGTCTGTGTGTAGGGGTGTGTGTGTGTGTCTGTGTGTCTGTGTGTGGGTGTGTGTATATATGTGTGTGTGGAGGTGGTGGTGGTTGTCATTCACACTGTCCCCTGCAAAGCCACTAGCTTCATAGCTGGGATTTCTCAAGGCTTTCCTCAGTTTTCTCAGTGAAGAAATCAAGATCCAGATGGATGCAATCCCTAGTAGAGGAGTGTACAGCTGGGACAGCAATGGCAGGGCACATGCAATACTCTGTCCCCCCACCCCATCCCTCCCTGCTCCCGTAGTCTTCCTCCATGCCTCCAATCCATGGTGCCTTGGGTTTTCTTTCTGATGTTAGTCATTTGCATTTAGTTTTCAAGGCATATGGTTTCTCTCCAACAGTTCCCTCCATTTTCTCTTGGACTCTCAAGGCAGCCAGTCCCCTGCAGAAGGACTGTCTGGTGTCAGTAAGCAGACAGAGGCAGCTCCCAGCACATCTGCACAGAGGTGACCTACTTTTCAGTGCCAGCTTGGCTTGCTCCTGCCTGCTACCCCTGCCTCTGGGAGAAAGCATGGAGGAAAGGATAAAGTCTTCTTCTCCACCCGTGTAGAGTGTTCTTTTGTGTTATTCCTTTCTTTTTCTTTTTTCTTTTTGGACTAGGGTGGGTGGCTGGGAGATTTTGATAAAGAACCCCAATATATAGCCCAGGTTGGACTCATACTCACTATGTAGTCCAGGATAGCCTTGAATTCATAATCCTCCTGCGTCTGCCTCCAGGGTACTGGGGGGTTACAGGACTGTGCCACCACACCCTACTTATGAGTCCTCCCTGTATAGTGGCTGGACCTGGTTTCAGGGTTTCTTAGTGGGGGCATGGAGCATCCCTGTGGAATGTGTATCTCTGATGTTTCTTCCTCCAGCCAGAGGTCCACAGAGATAAGGTTTTCCATCCATCCCTTCCCTGTAGCACAGAAGGCCAGGGGTCACTGAGCTAGAAGATAGTGCTACTCACATTACGTGCAGACCTCAGCCTGCCTTCTTGCTGTTTCCAGCACACATGACTTTGGGTAGAATGTGATCGTCCCTCTCCGGGCCTATTAAATAGACACACGTACTCTTGCTGCAGGAGTGTGTGGACAGGGGGAAGTTTGCCACTTGGGTGAGTAGAGCTAGCTCTCTGCCTTGATCTCATCATTACTATTGTAATTAATTATCACTATTACTGTGATTATTACTAATTATTGTTAATTTGCTTCCTTCAGATGAGTCATGGCCTTTGACAGGGCTGCTAACTATTTGTTGAAGGGGACAATGGAGTTACTTCAATTATATATCCCATTAAAAAAAAAATGGAAACAGTGAGACACTGGCGAGGTGTGGTAACCTGGGGGAGGTGGCTCAACACAATCAGCAAAGGAGTCAACCTGCTCTGACTGTGGGACTTCAGGCCACCTCAGTGTCACAAGATGTCCCTGAGAAGAGTGCCTGAGTGGCTGGCAGGGAAGTCCTAAGCCCACTGTTTGTACTTACGAGCATCGTGGATTCCCCTATGTAGGAGCCTGGCCTGGTTCTGCTCCTCTTGCCTTCCCCTGCAGGCTCCTTCCCGGCCTTGCTCCCATCCTAGTTTGCAGGTACACAGAATGCTTTTTGAGGCCTCTAGGGTACCTTACTTCCTGTGGATTGACAAGGACACTACTTTCATCAGTCACCTTGTTGGGGCTGCCACAGCACAGCAGGAACATTTCAGACTTCATAGTGAAGCAGGTGCCACCTCCTCTGCTTGCCTAAATGACTAAGACATCACCCCCTGGAGGGCCTGAGGGGTCTGACTTGAATTCAGGTGTGGCAGCAGCCATGGTGCCTTCTTTTGCTAGGTCTATGGCCTCCCAGACGAGGTGGCCTTTGTTCTTTTCCTTTGCCCCACACATGTCTGGTTGACCAGCACATTAAATCTTCAATACACATGTAAGCTCTCATTCTGCCACTTTGGAAGGAAAGGAGAGATTAGGAACACGGGTTGCTACTGAAGAGAGTGGCATGTGGTGCCTGCCTGCTGCCCCTGCCAGGCTGTGCACCCACCCAGACAAGGCTGTAGATGGGTCTGGTGCCTGGGGCTTTACGTGGATGTATGAGGGCAGTCAGGACTTACTCAGCATCTCTCAAACTTTCTCTTCTAATACTTAAAAAATTATTTATTTTTTTAAAACATTTTATTGGTTCTTAGAGGATTTTGCATCATGCACCCAAATTGCACCCATCTCCCCTCCCCTCATACCCACCCTCCACCCTTGCAAACACACACACACACACACAGCACGCCCATTTCTTTTTTATGTGTATGCCTTCTTTGTCTATCCATGCGCCCTATATGTGCCTGGTGCTTACAGAGGCCAGAAGAGGGTATCAGATCCATGGAACTTGAGTTCCTGACAAGTGTTGGTGCTGGGAACCAAACTCAGGTCCTTTGCAAGAACAGCTGGTTCTCAACCACTGAGCCATCTCTCTATCCCCACCCCACAATTACTTATTAAATTTTATATTCTGGTAGTCCTAGAAGAATACTCCTCAGTAGCCACACAAAAGGCAAAACTATTAAACAGATTTCTCTCTAAGTAACCTCAAATTTCTAATCTATACAATGAAGCAAGAGCCAAACCCTCATGGAGTACTAAGAATTAAATGTGGGGGAGTGTGTGTGTGTGTGTGTGTGTGTGTGTGTACATGCACAAGTGGATTCCTAATGCTGAACTCCAACTGGTGGTCTTATCTCAAAGTTTGGTAAGTAAGACATTAAATTAGTGATTTTTTTTACTTTAATTTTAACCTTTTTTGTATGCTATGATTTCCCAGAATTTTGTTCTTACACACTCTGCTTTTCTCTTATCCCAGAATCTTGTCCTTGCTAGAGTGCCAGTAGCACAGGCTTGGATTGCATTATTCTAAGTGAAAATGGTTGACACCATGGCCTCCGAGAGATGGGCTGTTAAAGGTAAGTTAATGCAGGTACCTTTTGCCCATTGTAAAGGTCAGTAAACCAGACTTAGGGGTAGTTTTCTCAGTCATGTGCCACATGTGGCCTTCAATGCTTGGGTCCTAGATTCCAGGCCCAGGACCTCCCAGAGTTTGGGTGTGAGGCCAGCCAAGGTGCAGGCTCTCAGCCTGCACCTGGGAGATGGGGCTTGGGCCAGGTAAATATCTGTGTAAACACCCACTCCTGTTCTCAGAAAGGAATGTGGGGTGATGATTCAGCTCAAAGACATCACATGGATGGAGCCATGGAACTTGCGCTAGTTCCTGGACAGCATGCTCATGTCTTTCTTTCTGAGGCTTACTGAGTACCGAGTACTTGGACCAGCATGCCAGACCCTTTTAATCACCCTGCAGAGCATCTGGACCAGCCTAGCATGGAGCACCACATGCTTGGTGGATGGAAGAGAAAAGCTGGCCTGGGCTTCTTTGAAGAGTGAGGAACTCCCAGCCTTGTTGTTAAAGGAAGCAGCACCCATAGGGCCACCCAGGCAGGCTGACCATGGGAGGATGGGCCATAGGCAGGTTGGACAATTGGGCAGAATTTTAAAGTACTGAGGAACTCACTAGAAACTAGAGGCCATTGGACCAAAACAGAAATGAGAAATGCTAAGGGCCATGGGAATGGTGTGGACTGTGGGGAAGTTGAAGGAAAGGAGAGCCTGGAGCTCATGGTGTGTGTGTGTGTGTGTGTGTGTGTGTGTGTGTGTGTGTGTGTGTGTGTGTGTGTGTTTCGAGCTGTTGGTCTGTCATCATTATGGTCATCTAGCTATCTATGTGTGGATCCATCTGGTCACCTGTCATCAGGTAGGGCAAATTGCCATAAGAACTTGAGCCAAGGGCTTAGGTGATCACGTAGACATCTCTCAGGTGTCTTGCCAGGGCCCAGCTCTAGGGTCGCAGCTGAGCAGGAGTCTGAGCTGCTTCTCAAAATGCTGTGGCCCAAGCTGCTCTCTTCATGGTCCTTCAGAGCCCGTGAACCAAGGGTTCAGAAGCGGACCTGCCTTGGGAGTCCTGAGTCTGCCAAAACCTGGGTAAGGAAACCTTTCTGCTGCTGGGTCCCCTGCACAGAACTCACAATCAAGGTGGTACTGGAGCACATGCATGAGCAAGCATGTCTACTGACAGCGCACCGGAGACTGTCTTGTTCTGCGGAGGCCGGGCGAAAGGGCAACAAGAGAGCAATGTTCTCTAGGGCGGTAATATCCAGAGTGGCTCCTCGCAACCCTTCACTGCATGCTGCCTACATTCTTCCCAGACAGGCTGTGTGGACGCTGGGGCTTCTCGCTGCTGATGTGAGAACGTGGCGTTCTATCTCGTGTGCCCCTTTCAGTTGGTTACTTGCTGTTGCTTGTGTTTGAAATGCCACAGAAGCATAGTCCATCTGCCCTCTCCACAGTGTCTGGCCTGTGTGGCCTCCTCACAGTTCTTTCCCATTCTTAACATTAGAAAAAAAACTTCCTTCTCCTCCTCTTTTTAACCAAAATCTCCAGGCTTTTATTTGTGAAATGATTTATTTACTCCCCAATGATGTTTGTCTTTTCTCTGTGGCTTTGAAATGCATCTGGATGTGACTTTGTTTTGTTTTGGTTTGTGTTGTTTTGTTTTAATGCTTCTTGGGATCAAACTCAGGGTCTCACACCACGTTGTCAAGTACTCGACCGCTTAACTGTAGGCTCACTCCTCACAGATGGCTTCTAAGTAACTGCTCTGCCACTGAGCCACAGCCCTGACCTGACCACTGAGCAATAGCCCTGACCTAACCACTGAGCCACATCCCTGACCCAATGTGATTTTGTTTTTGTATAAAGAATGCTTCCTACTAAGAAAGAAAGAATGAAAGAAAGAAAGAAAGAAAGAAAGAAAGAAAGGACAGATTTATATTTCACTCCTTTTTTTCCTATCTACTCATATTTTATTTACAAAGATTTTCAACATTTTCACTGAAACCTCAGGATAATCCAGGGTCTTGTTGGAAATTGTTTTTTGAAAAGATTTATTTTAAACTCTGTGCATGTGTTCATCACACACACACACACACACACACACACACACACACACACACACACACACGAGTACCAGTGCCTGAGGGGCCAGAAGAGAGGGTGAACCCCACCCCACCTCCAGAACTGGAGTTACAAGCAATTATGAGCTAACCAATATGAATGCAGGGAATTGAATTTGGGTTCTCTGCAGGAGCAGTGCATGTCTTAATTCTTGAGCCATTCTTTAGCTCTGAAGATTTCTTTCTTTCTTTCTTTCTTTTTTATGGTTTTTTTGAGACAGGGTTTCTCTGTGTAGCCTTGACTGTCCTGGACTCACTTTGTAGACCAGGCTGGCCTCGAACTCACAGCGATCCGTCTACCTCTGCCTCCCGAGTGCTGGGATTAAAGGCATGTGCCAGATTTCTTTTAAACTTTTCTTTGGGAAAAAAATTTATTAATTTTAATCACTAGATTTAAGTCATTAACTGACTCAGCTCAGTTGGAGCCTAAATGCATGAATCAAGTGACACCTTTATTAAGTTGATTCTAACCCAGATGGCTTTGTTTGTTCTCTTGTGGCTTGTGGTCAATGGTGTCATCTACATCATGGTCTTGTGGTCACTGGCACCATGACTGCCCATCTTCGGTGTCATCTGGGGGTCCTGTGGGCAACAAGGATTGGGGTCACCCTAGAAAGCGGAACCTTTGATCTGGGTCAGTGGCTGAGAGTCTCTCTCCCCGCAGTCCCATTACTAGACATCTGAGTCAATTCTATGTTGGGGTTAATACAGGAACTTGGGGTGGCTGCTGTACGTGTTCTTATGAACCCCACACCCTCCTTGCATGTGCCCGAGGGAACAGTGTATAGGTTAGAGGGGAAGCAAAGCCTTGGCTTGAAGGGCTTCTACCTAGCAATTTCACAAATGCTAGTGATGCCCCCACCATGCCCGGGTGTTCCCTGTACCCATGCCTGCTGTGTTAATCCTGAGCTCAGTGTGTGATAGTTCTGCAGTTTCATTTTGCACCTCACTGATAACTGGCTCAGGGGTCTGTTGGCCATTAGACTATTTTCTGCCATTCAGTAGTTACTTGTTGTCTGCTTCCGATGTCCTCTTCTTCTTATAGTTTACATGAAGTGAAGGGTGAGACCTTTATCATAGGCTGCACTGTAAGTTCACCTCCCGTGCCTGGCTCACCTCTGACCTCTCTCAGGTGGTTTTGAACAGAGTTGTTTATGGTGTATGCACAAGTGTGCACGTGTGTGGTTTTTGAGTCAGGATCTCTCAGCCAACCTGAAGCTCACTGATTGGCTAGACTGGCTGGCTAGAACTCTGAGGATCCACCTGTGTTGTCTCATTAGTAGGATTATAGGCACATGCTGACACACCTAGTTCTGGCGTGATGCTGGGGATCTGAACACGTCCTCACATTTACACTGCATTTAACTAATAGGGCCATTTTCCTATCCTGGAACAATGCTCTTCAGGTCAAGGCAGGTCCACTTAGGAGGTCACTGTGTGCTGTTTGGAAGATTCTGCTTAGCTCAAGACCATAAATACAGTCTCCTATGTCTTCTGATAGAAGCTTGAGAGTCTTGGCATTGCAAGGGTTTGGGTGCCATCAGCCTCATGAGGGTCCATGTGATGGGACCTGCAATTCTTCCTTTGGTTTCTATTTATAAAAAAGACCAGGGTCATGATCACCCTTCCCCATGTGGATACTTAGTCCCCAGCACTGTCACTGCAGGGACCCACCCTTAGTCACATCAAGGTACATGGTGTCTTGGCTGAGATGCAGTTGGCTCCTTCTGTGTTTGCTCCCTTGTTCTCTAGTCTTTTCTGTTGGCCAGTCTGGGTCTTTCTGTCTTGGTTTCAGCAGCTTTATAGCTTGCTGCTGCTGCTGCTGCTGCTGTGTGTGTGTGTGTGTGTGTGTGTGTGTGTGTGTGTGTGTGTGTGCATGCGCGCGCACGTGCGAGCGTGTGTCTGTCTGTGGAGTTCACATATATGTAAGCATGCAAATGGAGGCAAAAAGGCAACCTCAGCTGTGCCATCCACTTTGTGGTTCAAAGACAGGATCCCATGTAGCCCAGGTTGGCTACAAACTCCCTGTGAAGCTGAGGATGACATAGCTTCCTGTATCTACTTCCTCCTGCCTCCATTTCCTGAGTGCTCAGATCATAAGGCACACCATCACACTTAGCTCATGCAGCCTTGAGGATTGTACCCAGCGATTAATGTCTGCGAAGCAAGAACTCTATCTGCTGAATCACACCCCTTGCTCTGTCTTGTTTTTATGAGACAGGGTCTCTCATTGGCCTGGCACTTCTTGAGTGGCTAGGTTGGCTGTCCCCACATGCTCCAATGATCTGCCCATCTCTGTATCCTCAACTCTCAAATTGCAAGCATGTGCTCCTATCCCTAACATTTTTTTAAAGACATGAGTTCTAGGGCTTGAACTCAGGTCCTGAAGTTTGCACAGCAAACACTTTGCCAATTCTGCCATCTACTCCAGACCTGGGATTTTTAATACTGTCCTAGATGGCTCCAAGGGCATCAGAAGGAGCTTCCTTACAGAGAGAAAAGAGTGTTTATGCTGCCTGTGTATGTGGTATGGCCCCCAGGAGAATGTCAGGCTTATCCCATCCCTGCTCACTCCAGATCTCCAGAGGGATGTTTGGAAAACAACTTTACCTAAAGTTCTAAGGGCATCACGTGACCAGATAAGAGTGGGGCCTCTGCATAGTTACAGATATGTCTGGCCACAACCAGAGCTCATGACCCACCCTTGTAGGGGCTGCAGAGTGCTCCCTGCACATAACTAAGAAACCACAAGGTCAAAGATGCATTTTCAAGTTCTGTAATCCTCAGGTCGTCCCCTCACTTTTCTGTAGGCTGCAAGACTTCCGATGAGCTGGCTACCCTGGCTCCAAGTTTTCACCCAGAGAACTCCTATTCATCCTTCAGAACCCAGCTCAAGAGTGCCCCAGCTTTGAAGTAGACCTGGGCACTCCAGGTGGGATTGGGCACCTCCTCCACACTCCAGTCTCTCAGAGTTTCTTCATCTTGGTCCTTACAAACCCAGCATGCACCCCTGTGTTTGTGTTCTCCTCTACTCTCTTCAGATCAGAGCTTTGAATCCAGGACTAGAATGCTAAGCATTCTGAGATCCCTTGTGGTGTCTACCTAGGAGGAGGAGAGAGACAGGGGATTCTTTGTGATCCCCTCACAAAACAGTCCTGTGAGGCCAGTGATTCTGAGCCATCCATCAGTTTATAGCACTATCCCCAGATGAAACATTTCCATCTTCCTAGCCCCTGATGGGCACCAAGTCTAAACCTTGGGCCATGCTATAGATGTTGGTGGTGGCAGCCTAATTCCAGGTCATGATCTCCTGATGGAAGAGGTAGTTTTTTTCCACTGCTGAGGCCTCTGAGAACTTCCTGACTTTAGCCATCCCCGATGCAGGCCAAACCTCAGCGGGCCTTCCCACCTGAGACTCTCCCTGTGTGTCTTCTGTGGGAGTTTGGCCTAGAGCATAGAGAGTGTCTGGAGAAGACAGGCAGGTGTGGCCATGGGACTCACAGGCCTCACCCTGTCATTAGTGGGCAGGGTTCTTCCCTCCCAAAGCCATAATACATGCATATGCAGCTTCTGGGTCAGCATCCTTGTCAGCAGCACTCAGTGGTCACCTCTGTAGCCCCTGCTAAGATGGGACCACCAGCCCCGGCCACATCTGCAGCATGAGCACTTTACATGCTCATATTCCAGTACATATCCCAGGCGGGCCTAGCCTCCCAGGGGTGGGGCTCGGGGTAGCTCAGGGATCGTTCTGATGCTGAGGGTTCAGAGTCCCACACTCCCTGTTACCCACGGCCTCAATGACCAGGGTCATGACTACATCATGATCGCAGATGAGCAGCTGCTCCATAAATCCTCCCCTGGGTTGCCAACTGCTCAGCACCACTTTGGAGATGACACTCACATCTTCCAGGGTCACAGAAGCTACTGTAGGAAAGGAATATCCAGGTGAGTCTGTTGTGTATAGCAGCTCATCAGCAGAGTTGGAAACTGACCTGTGGGCCCATTGCTCTTCCAAACCAGGACCATTGGTTCTAGAAGATGCTGGCATCATCCTCATGACTTTGTGGAAGTGAGAAAAATAGAAAGAAGAATGGTTTGATTTTCTTTTAAATGTTTGGAATTTAACTCCCAAGGAATACCCAATCTGGGAAATGCAGACAAGCAAATGAGGGAGCAAAATCCAAGCATAGCCACAACAAATATGCGACAGACACGCAGAGCCATTCTCTTAAATGGCCCCAGACTTTGGCACATGTGTTTGTGTCAGATGTTTGTGTCGCTGCTGTGACAGGACACCTAACAAAACCAACTGAAGGAAGGGAGTGTTTTGTTTTGGTTCACAGCCCGAGGGGACAGTCCATGGTGTGGAGCACTCATGACAACACGATGCAGCCCGCTCTCAAGGAAGCAGAAAGATGAATACTGGTGCTCAACTCAATTTCTCCTTTTTATTCAGTCTAAAGAATTGAGCCCACTAAAGCCTGTTGCCCACATTTAGACTGTGTCTTCTCACCTGTATTAACCTAATACAAGTCCGCTGCACAGATATACATCAACGATGATTATAAGTCCCATGAAGTCAGTGGCCAAGGCTACCATTGAGGGGTTTGGTTTCTCTTACCCCAACAGGAATGGTTACATCTGGCTATTTGCTCACCCATACTCAGACCATTCCTCCTGAGGAGCTTCACAGGCACCACAGAATCTGAGTTGACTACTAGCATGAAAAAATAGCAAAATAAAAAAAGAGTGGAGGCAAAGGAATGACCCTCCCTCCCCCCCCCCCCAACCACACAGCTCTCAACCTTTGCAAAGGTTGAGACTCTTCAAGGTCAATACCAAAGTTGAGTCTGCCTGTTGACTCTCTCAAATCTCCAAGCAGTGATTGGGAAACTAAAACGTTGCAAAAGCCATGAGGGGCCAGTGTTAAGGCAGCTCCTGCCCACTGGGCGTGGTCTGCACATATCACACTGTGTCTAGGCTCCAGGGATGAGGAGGATCCTTCAAGTGAACTGGTGTGGCCACTGCTCCTGGAAGCTCATTGACTGACCCTCAGCTAGCTGCTTCAATTGGCTACACTCTGCCTCTTCAGGAGGCCCTGGAGGTATAAATAACAGAGCAAGCCAGGCAGGTCCGTTTGGCCCTGTGGACGGAGCCTGAATGCACTGTAAGTATGCAACTCTTTCTGGAAAGATTTGGAGTTTCTAGTGTGTTCCTTTGGGGCCTACTATAGATCTGCAAGGTAAAAGGGTATCGTACCTTCCAGCCCACATGCACTGGAAGAAGATGCCAGAGGGGGAGGGGAGGAGTGCAGGGCAGGTACAGTGCAAGCTTGGTTCATTTCCATGAATACCTACTTCTGAGAAATTTTTAGAAGAAAACTGGGGCCAAGGGGGACCTGGGGATATCAGGGAGATCTTCTTCAGAGGCAAGGTAGTCCTCCTACCCAGAGTCCACCCTGACCTCTGACTGGCTCCACTCAGCTTTGGTGGCTCTGTTTGCCTCCAGCTGAGCCAGCTGAGCCAGGAAGCTTCCATCAACTTACAAATTCATGGAGAAAATGAGACACACTGCCCCTTTGCCTGCTTAGTGCTCTCTCTCTCTCTCTCTCTCTCTCTCTCTCTCTCTCTCTCTCTCTCTCTCTCTCTCTGTCTGTGTGTGTGTGTGTGTGTGTGTGTGTGTGTGTGTGTGTGTGTGTGTGTGTGTGTTTTAATATGTAGCCCAAGCTGGCCTAGAACTGTCTACCCTTCTGCCTTGGCCTCCTGAGTGTTGGGATTACAGGGTATATCTTTCCACTCAGCACTCAAAAACTAGGTCTTAAAAGAATGAAAAGAAAATTCTACAGGTCAAATTAACACTTGGGGTCATTCCAGCCCCTGTTCTCCAGGAAAGACTAAGTGCATTACAGAGGGCATTGGAGGAGTCTTGTAGGGCTTCTCTCCAGTAGCTGGAAAAGATACTTTTCTTTTAATTCTAAACTTGCATGGGAAAATAACAATGTCATCTTGATTGCCTCTAGTTTTATCTTAAACAATATCCGTCCCTTAAATTGAGTGAGCTCAAAGCATATCCAAGATGTCTTACTGGTCCTCTTTTGGGTTACTTTGGTGCATTATTGGGCGAGATCTTTCGAATCTCTCAGCTCCAGGGAGAGCAATGGACAGATCCAAGTGTTGCATACCGAGAAACTCCAGGAAAGATCCGAGGAAAGCTGAGGCTTCAGAGGGGGCAGGCTCCTGTGGGCAGGGGAAGAAAGGTGTTTGGTATCGGCAGCCAACATGGGATGCCCCCACAGAGCAGGAACTCTGTGATTGCTTAAAGCTCACGATGAGTGAGAACTTGTCAGAAGCAGCCATGTGAGTTGCTCTCACTGATTGGAGAAGAGCTAGCTGGCCAGCAGCTTCAACAGGGAGGAAAGCGCCACAGCCTTAGGAGAGAGGTGGGTGAGGTGGGGGTCCCTATTCCAAAGTGAGTGGTTCCAAAGTCTAGGTTGTCTGTTGCTCACATGTTCTGCTTATGACCGGCTTCTCCAGCCAGCTGCTACTAACCAGAGAAGTGATTTGCAAGCCCACCAGTACTACAGTTGATCTCTGTGCCCACGGGCACCACACCCACAGATCTGACCTTCCATGGGCCAGCTAATGTTTGAAGACAACACTTACACCAGCAGTGAATGTGCAGACTATTTTTTCTCCTTGTATTCCTTAAACCAGCCAGGGTGATAATGACTGCCAGAGAATATGCATTGTGTAGGAATTGTCTGCAATATAGAAATGATTTGAAGGAGACAGGGCAGGTGCAGAGACTGGAGGTCAGCACCATATCATTTTATTCACAAGAACTGAAACCCACCAGGATACTAAAAGGAGGGTTATATATTATTTTATACATTCATTACATATGCGTGCGCGCACACACACACACACACACACAGACACACACACACACACACACACACACACACACACAGACACACATGCTCGCATGCATGCACACACACTTACTTAGATAATGTCTCCCCCAGTGTAGCTCAGCCTGGCCTCAAGTTTGCAGTTCCTTGCCTCTCAGCCTTCCAAGTGTTAGGATTGAAAGTGTACATCAGCAGAGGAAAATCCGTATATCAGCCATCGCACTTCTTTGTGGCTTTGTCAGTAGAGAAGGAGGCAGTGCCCATGGCCCAGCCTGAGAGCCTTTCAGCAAGGCCTGGCATCATGTACAGGCTTGAAGCTAGCAGTGTAACTTGTCCCAGTAGACTCTCCCCAGCTGGGGATAAATAGGAGGTGAATTTATGAATTTCTCAAATAATGTGGGATGCAAATAATCAGCAAGTCTAAATATTGTTGTTGGCTTTTCCTTGTGTGTCCCACAAGCTTCTTCAGTATCAATCTTCTTTTTCTTGTTTTTATTTTTATATATGTGATTTTTTTGAGTAATGAACACACACTTAAATACACAAATACACACAGCTACAGAAAGGAGAACCACATACAGATTCCAGCGTACAACCCAATAAACTGTTACTCAATTCAAGAGAGCTGGCCCATCTATTTATTGGGAAATAACCAGTTGCCCTACTATTTTAATTGCCAGAATTAAAAAAGAAATAGCTTACTTAGGTATCTCACCCATCTGACAAATTGGGGTCAGTTTAGGGCCTGTGGAGATGAATGGAAAACATGGGACTAGCGTGGGCTGCTTGGAAGAAAAAGGTCAAAGGCAGGGCTGGGCAGGAAACCTGAAGGGATCATAGTGGCAGTGTCACGGGCTTGTAGAGGTGGGAGGTGTGGTCAGTGTATAGCTGTGTCCTGAGGGGTAGGGCACCTGCTGGGTAGTAGCATCTTGTGGGGGAAGAAACCAAATTCTGACCCCACCTCCAGCACTGTTTAGCACGTGCAGATGCTGATGCCCCAAGGGTTAACACAGCGTATGAAGAGAGAAGCTCAGCTCCCAGGTGTGCGATTCCCTAGCCAGTCCTCACCGCTGTAACCTGGCACTGTAGAGAGCCCCATTGGGGCTGGAAGTGGAGCTCCACAAAGAGCTAGCCTGGGAGTGAGAATAGCAGAGAGTATTTCTGGAGCCGAGTCAAAAGTTGCCTTCCTCCGGCTGGCCCAGGCTCTGGCCTGCCTGCACTGACTCGCACCTAGCTCCTGCAGGCTCCTGCAGGCTTGTGCATGGCCCTGACTCCCAGTGCTGAGAACTTTTTGTCGGTTGTGTGAGTGTCTTGGCTTATCTCTTCCACTCCTCAGCATTGGGAAATGACACAGGGTGGCAGTCCACTTCAAGCAACCCAAGCTTCTATTTTAATCCAGGGTGCCTGTGTCAGCAGCCCAGCCCACAGAACGCTGAGCTCCAGTCCCATTTGCTCCCTTCCTTCTTTTTCTCTGATTTTTTTGAGACAGAGGTTTTTCTGTGTAGCCTTGGCTGTCCTGGAACTCATTATATAGACCTGGCTGGCCTCAAACTCAGATCCGCCTGCCTCCCGAGTGCTGGGATTAAGGGTGTGCACCACCATCACCCAACTCAGTCTTATTTTCTTTAATTTATCCGAAGCATCTTTACAGACTAAATCATTTCTCTCCGATAATCTGTTTCCACCCAGACCCTCACAATAGCAAATTAATTTTTAATCATAACCAAATGGGATTCCTGAGAATGTAAAGTGTCCTAAAAACCTGGACCCAGGAAAAACAGGACATTACCAACACATGCCAGCACACAGCTCTGAGGTTCACCCGCAGTGGACTGCTGGAGTCATGGGCCCCTCTCTGTGCTTGCCCTCACTGAGTCAGGACTCCCAAGGCACACAGTAGGGGACATGAGATTGCTTCCATCTGATTCTCCCTTAGAGATTGGACAGAAATCTGGTCCCTGAGATCCATGTAAGTCCTCCATAGAGGGTGGGCAAGTAAAGTAAGAATGGATGCTTGGATAACTCATAATTATGCTTCTTGCGTTATCACAACATACCTGCACCAAGGAAAGGGATATTCTGATTCACAGTTGCAGTCCACCATGGCAGGAAAGGTATGGGGAGTTTATGGTTGGGGGAGCCTGAGGTGAAGACTTCTAAGATCTTGTGGGATAAGAAAGCAGAGAACAAGTGAATGTGGTGGTGGTGCACACCTTCATGCCAGCACTCAGGAGGCAGAGGCAGGTGGATCTCTGAGTTCTATACAAGCCTGGTCTACAGGGTAACTTCCAGGACAGCCAGAAATACACAGAGAAATCCTGTCTCCAGAGAGAGAGAGAGAGAGAGAGAGAGAGAGAGAGAGAGAGAGAGAGAGAAGAAGAAGAAGAAGAAGAAGAAGAAGAAGAAGAAGAAGAAGAAGAAGAAGAAGAAGAAGAAGAAGAAGAAGAAGAAAGAGAGGAGGGAAGAAGGAAGAAAAGAAAGAAAGGAAGAAGGAAGGAAGAAGGAAGGATGGATGGAAGCATAGAGTTGTATCAGGGGTAGAGATGGCCATGAAGGTCCACCCATTAGTAGCAACATCAAGTCCAGGGTTTCATAATCTTCCCAAATATGGAACCAACTAAGGACCAAGTACTCAAAACAGGAGCCCAAGTGGAGCAGTCCAGATTTAAGACATAACAATCAGTGCCCATAGAATTTCCCAATACTGTGTGTGCCACAAACTCTTCAAAGACCTCTCTGATGTGCTGCAGGCCATCACATCCACAGTACTACATCCACAGACTACAGGAAGACCTGGGGGCTATGGCACTCTGTATACATGTGCTATGCCAGCATCTGGTCATTTGCTCAGTCACCTGGACCCAGACATGGTACCAGGTCCTAGGATCTAGTTGCTTCAGACCCTATTGACCAGTTGGCATTATCAGACACTGTTGATGTCCAGTGGCACTAGCAGACCCTGTGGATGACCAGTGGCACTAGCAGACCCTGTTGATGTCCAGTGGCACTAGCAGACACTGTTGATGTCCAGTGGCACTAGCAGACACTGTTGATGTCCAGTGGCACTAGCAGACACTGTTGATGTCCAGTGGCACTAGCAGATCCTGTTGATGTCCAGTGACACTAGCAGACACTGTTGATGACCAGTGGCACTAGCAGACACTGTTGATGACCAGTGGCACTAGCAGACACTGTTGATGACCAGTGGCATTATGCAGGTCCTGATTCCTCTCCCTGACTATAAAAATCTCTGCTGGTTGAAAGGAGCCAATTGTCTCAGGAAGTTGTAAGTCACATCCTGAATCCCAGGGACAGACCACAGCCACTCACTGTCTAATTATGTCCAAAGGGTCAGAATCTCTTAAGATTCCTGCTTTGAGACCAGACCAAGGCTGGCTGGCACCTGGTTGACATCCTTTTTCTGTCCCCTCCCCTTTTATACTGGTTCCCTTGCTTACCCATAGGCTTTCTCTAAGACAGCTATCAGCTAAGTCCTAAGAGTGATTACTGTTAAGTGGTTTACCTTTCCCCATGGGCCGTGGACTCCGGAAAATGGATATTAATAGGAAAACATTGTGGCAAGTCAGAAATCTACACAGAGGCCTGCTTTTGTTTACATATGAAGAGCCCCCCAAAAAATGACTGCTGAAGACTGAGGTTCTTCTCTGGACGGCACTCATGTCATGCAGGCCAGAGGGTCCTCTACAGAGAGCTTGATCTCTAAGAATTATCCAGAAAACCAAAGTGAGCTCAAGCCAGCCAACCTCAACATGGAAGTCTGTTGGCTTGTTTTGGGAAATGGTGGCATGTGGGTACCAGATAAAGATTGATTCAGGGTCTCAAGATGTCATTAAATGTGACTCTCCATTTATGTCTCCATCTCTGTGTCTGTTCTCTCAATCTACCTGTGGGAGACATGGCTAGATTCAGGTTTGGGGCCTTGTCATTAAAGCACTCATTCTTTGTGGGATTCTGTGTCTCCCCAGAAAAGTCACTGACTATCCTGAGTCGAGTCTCACTCTCACTCATGAAATAGTTGTAGCAAAAGCATGAAGTATTATTCTGGCATGTTCCCAGTCACGTGCCACACTGCAATATATTGCTACTGTGGAGAGTAAAGTGTCTTCAAAGACACTGAGACACTTCTATCTTAAGATAAAGAGGGCCTGAGTGGATGGGTTCGTGGGTAAAGCACTTGCTGTGGAGGCATTGAATCCTCAGAACCCACATAAAACCAGGAACTGTAGCAGGCGTCTTTAATCTCCATGTCCTATGGCAAAATGCCAGGCAGAGATGGGAGAAGGGCCCAGAAGCTCATGGGATAGTGAGTCTGGCCTGTGCAACAATGAGGAACAAGAGGTCTCAGACAAGGTAGACAGCAAGGACTGACACCCAGGTTGTCCTCTCCTAGCCGCATGTGTGGGTACACACACACACACACACACACACACACACACACACACACACGCACACACGCACACCGGTGCACATGTTCATGTCCATCATATATACATTTATACACACAAAGAAAATAGAGAATGGCTCAAAAGCAAGAGCAGTGGGCTAGCAAGATGGCTTAGGCAACAAAGGCACTTGCCATCAAGCTTGATCGGAGTGTAAGCCCCAGGACCATATGATGGGAGAAAGGAACTAACTCCTTGAAAATGTCCTTTGATCTTCACATGTGGTGTGTGTGTGTGTGTGTGTGTGTGTGTGTGTGTGTGTGTATGTGTGTGTGTGTTTTCTCATGTGCATGTGTGCTCAGAACAGTAAAGGAAGACATGTAAAAAAAAAAAAAACATTTAAAGCAAGGTGTTCTATGTTCAGGCCTCTCACTTAGGGTGCGGGTGCAATACTTTCTAGTCTCTGAGGAGATGACAAAGATTAGATGCCATCAAGAATCTTAAAGCACTCAGCAATGGCACTCAGCACCCCACAACCACTGTCTTCTCCCACGCTCTCCCTGGTGGCTAAGGCAGGAGCCAATGGGCTTCTCTTCTTCTCCTCACATTAACCTCAAACCTACTGCTCAACAGGATAATCTACAAGGACAATGAACCTCGTGCTGGGCCTGGGCCTGTTTCTGGCAGGTCTCCTTGCTGTGAAAGGTCTCCTGCAGGTTAGGGATCCACTAGAAATGTATGACTCTCCAAGCAAGGTCCAAAAGTGGAGGGGCAAGAAGGAAGCCAGAGAACTGGCTCGACACAACATGCAATTTGGCTTCAAGCTGCTCCAGAAGTTGGCCAGAAACACCCCTCGGCAGAACATCTTCTTGTCTCCACTGAGCATCTCTACTGCCTTCTCCATGCTGTCTCTGGGGGCCCAGAACTCCACACTGGAAGAAATCAAGGAAGGTTTCAACTTCAAGGAGATGGAGGACAGGGACCTGCACACAGGCTTCCACTACATCCTTCAAAAGTTCAACCAGAGGACGCAGGACGTAGACTTGGACCTAGGCAACGCCTTGTTTATGGACCAGAAGCTGAGGCCCCAGCAGAGGTTCCTGAAACTGACTAAGAGTGTGTATGATGCGGACCTGGTGAGGACCAACTTCCAGGACTTTGAAAATGCTCAGAGGGATATCAACAGATACATCAGTCAGAAAACCCACAACAGAATCAACAACCTGGTCAAAAACATCGACCCAGGCACGGTGATGCTTCTTGCAAACTATGTTTACTTTCGAGGTAAGGCTAGGGGCCCACTGGTGTGGGGACAGTAGAGGGACTTGCTTTGTGAGTCTGAATCCCCATGTCACAAACAAGCAAGGGCTCTGCCCTCCCCACCAAGGGGTTTTGGTGACTCAGACTGGAAATGATGGGAAAGTGGGCACTGCAAAGTCTAGATTACTCCACAAGTGTGTTCTCATTGTGCCTGATTGCCCTCATTTGCCTTGATTTAGAATTTGGAGTTTCTGCCTCAGAGAGAGAGAGAGAGAGAGAGAGAGAGAGAGAGAGAGAGAGAGAGAGAGAGAGAGAGAGAGAGAGAGAGAGAAGAAAATTGGAGAAAGAGAGAGAGAGATTATTTACTCCAAGTTCCAAAGCTAGTAATTAAGAACTGGAAGCCACTTCTCCAGGGCCTAGTGCTATGCACCCTGCTTCATAATGAGGAGTCATATTTGGTTGGTACCCTCATTTCTTCATCAGTCTTCGGAATTCGCTAAGGGTAAAGGAAAGATTGAGAACGAATATAGACGAATGCTTTCCAACATCTGTACTCACACGGCACATATATACACAGGGTTTGGAAATGTGAACAAAAGGAAGAAAAAGAGAAAGGAAAAGCCAAGGTTAACATCCTTCATCTCCAGCAAAGGCATCACTTGGCTCACCAACATGGTCCCAAATAGGGACTCCACATTCCATGGGAAGACTGGTGACTACTGAGAGCAAGGAAAGTGAAGGCCTTGGTAGCCTGAAAGCACAGTCTTCCCAAACCAGAGAGGGATAAGGAAGCATTTGGGATAGCTAAGAGTCTACATTAGGGGCAGCAATCACCACAGTGCTGATGTGACTCTGGCGAGCATTCACTCAACACACACTCTAGGCACAGCTGAGGAGCTCTGCAGCCTCATCCTGCTAAGTGAGCAGGCAGCCCCTTGACTCACCTGCTAATATCCCCACTCTACCAATTTAGGACTGAGATCCAGGGAGATTAAGACACTTGTTCAAGGTCATCCTTTCAGACAAGTGATGCCAGGATTTGAACTTAGGGAGCTGGCCCTCAAAGCTCTGAGAACAGCGGGTTAGTAATGATGCAGCTGTAAGTTTATGTGCAATGTCATGGCACTCTCTTATTAAATACAGAGGGATCCTGAGGGTGAGGAGACAGCTCCAGTGGCAAAATGCCCTGTTTCGCAAGCACGAAGACCTGAGTTCAGATTCCCAGCATATATACCAAGATCCAGGCGAGCTGATAAACACCTATAACCCTAACCCTAGCCCCCAGGGTTAGGGGACAGAGACAGGAGCTCTCTGGACAGTCAGTCTAGCCTATCAGTGAGAGCCTGCAACACGCAAACACACACACACACACACACACACACACACACACACACAAGATAGATAGATAGATAGATAGATAGATAGATAGATAGATAGATAGATAGATAGATAGATATGGAAGATACAGACAGAGCTCTGCAGCAGGGTCCCACAGCATACTGTCCCTAAGGTTTTGTCACGGTGACCTGAGAGTGGCTTCAGAATACTGAGTTAAGCATTTTCACCCTCACAATATCAAACAGCCTCAGGAACTGCAATCCAGCCCTCTGTTAAGATATAAGCCATCCCAGCTTCAGGGGCAGCTGGCCCTAGGGTAATGTATTGTGCCACTCCAGGCCTGCAACATTAGTCCCAGGCTCTTCTTAACCGGGTCCCAGGGCCTGTGTCCATCCCACAGAGGTGGTCCAGGCATAGAGGAGACGGACTCCATAAGTCCTTCCCTGACATACATCTCTTCCCTCTGAATCTGTGTGGATGATGGCGGCCAGGGATCAGCTGGGTACGGGCCTCCCTCCTTTGCCTCCAGACACTTGTGCCATTTTGTCCGTCTTTACTCCTAAGGCAGGTGGCAGCATGAATTTGATCCGAAACAAACCAAAGAGGAAGATTTCTTCGTGGAGGAAGGCAAGACCGTGAAGGTGCCCATGATGTTCAAAGGGGGCATGTATGACATGGCTTACGACAAGGAGCTCTCCTGCACCATCCTGGAAATGCCCTACCGAGGAAACATCACAGCCACCTTCGTCCTTCCTGACAGGGGCAAACTGGAGCAAGTAGAGCAGGGCTTGCAGGCAGACATCTTTGCCAAATGGAAAAGCCTACTCTCAAAAAGGTGATGTCAGAGCCTGGTCCACAGAGATTCTTGCTCCTTCCCCTCTTGCTCACACTCTCTTTGTTTCTTTTAGCCTTGGTGCATAGCCCTGCCCTCTTTGGGGCTCTGTAAATGTGGGCAGGAAACTGGGAACAAATCAAGGAGTTGGTGAGACACTGGCTCTTTGAGGTTGATGCACTGGAGCTATGGGAGGGTTGAGGATGGAGTCTTGCTGGATGGTGGTGCTCAGGGAGAGCATCACAGAGGAGGTGGCATTTAAGGAACAGCTTCAAGGCTATAGGAGAGGAAACTTTAAGGATGGACACTTGGGTATCAAAGGGACAAGTGGATTCCCTGAGCTGAGATGTGTCTTGTCACCCAGCCCCTTCTGGGTCTGGAGTAGCATCCATCTCTTCTATAGAAGACCACCCCCATCTCTCCTCAGGGTAGTGGACTTGTCCACAACTGCTAATGGGAACTTTTCATTTTATCAGAACACACACAAAGAGCTGATATCCCTACTTCCCAAATTCATTTTGGCTGACAGGTAGTTGTGAAATTATTTTGAAGTACAGATGGGGAGTCGAGCCTAAACATTGTCAGCTTCCTTTATTGGGCAATGGAGGAAGAGGAGGAGATGAGATGGAAGGCCTAGGAGAGGCTGAAGGGCCACCCTCTCTTCCAAGAGAAGGGAGCACATAAACAGATGCATGCCTAGCCCCTCCCACCTACACCCCTGATTTCCCAGCCTGTAGAACATACCAGAATTCAGGCTCCAGGGACCTCCAGCATGGCTTGCATACTCAGGGCAGGGCCTTCACACAGTTTGGAGCCTGGTGCCCAGAGTTCCAGAGCGAAAGCTCAGGTTTTCCTTGGAAGAAACAGAAAGCTTCCTCTTCGAGAGGCACACAGCTGCTGGGGTTTGGGAACAGCTACCTTTCCATCAACAAACTTTGAGGCTCCATGGCCACCCTCGCTGTATGAGTGGACTGGAGACCATCCATCGTGAGGTAGCCTGAGGCTTTTTTTTTTTCAAGTTTAAAATTATTACTCATAAATTCTATATAGAGAGTAAATGATGTTGAAACATTTTTTTTTAATTTGGTCTAAATAGTGCCTCTTCATGTTTTAATTTTAACGTTTCATTTAGAAATGTTAAACTAATATTTTAGTCAGCCTGCAAGATAACAGGTTTCATGATGATATTTTCATACATATATATAAATATGTATATGTGTACATATATCTGTGTATATATATATACGTGTGCCTTTATATATACATATGTATGTGTATACGTATGTATGTGTATATGTGTGCACTGGTTCCCCTTTTCCCCCCATATAGTGTCATGGTATTGTGTCACACATGCATTATGTGTGTGAGTATGTGTGTGTGAATCTAGATTCCACATTTAAGAGGAAACTTGCTGCTTTCTTTTTTCTTTCCCTATACCTCTCTTATTCTCCTTTCTGTTCTCTTTGGGTCCAATCCCCCTCGGTCTTCTCCTTTCATGTCACAATTATATGCACACAAAATATGTACGTGCATACATACTTAAGTCTATATCCCATATACAAAAGAAAACATTTAATATTTGAATTTTTTTTCTCTTTTTTCTTTTTCTGTTTATTGGGGGCAGAGTCTCCTGTAACTCAGGGTAGCCTTGAACTCCCCATGTAGCCAAGGATGATGCTGAACTCCCAATCCTCCTGCCTGTATCTTCCAAGTGCTAGGATCACAAACATACATCACCATGCTTGGTTTAGACAGATTTAGATGCTTGTCTTTCTGAGTCTGGCTTCTTTCACTTAACATGACCCACAGTTGCATCCATTTTCTTATAAATGCGGTGCTCTCATTCTTAAATCTTAGTAAAACTCTACTGTGTATATATAAGCACCCTGTTTTTGTTCTTTTTTTTTTTTTTAATCTATTCATCTGTTGTTGTACCCTGTGTTTTCCGCCTTGTTATTGGCAAGAACTGAAGTCTTGCTACATTTGTGCAGTCTCCACATCTGTGCACAGATGCTGTATCCTTTCACTATCTGGGAACTACATTCTAGAGCTTTGCCTTCACTTCCTGATGTTAGCAATGGCTGTGTCCTCTTTAGACTTATCACCAATAACCAGGCCACTATCACACTTCCTGTCATTCAGTCATCTCATGGGGGCTAGGATAACTGACATCACTCAGTTGTGACTAATCCCACAGCAGACATATGGCACATGTCCCCCTATGGCTGGTCTGAAGGAAACTCCTGAAGCTATTAACCCTCCCCAGGCACTCAGTTCCCTTGGTCCTGTCAGCTGCTGAGTGCCTTGAAACATTTGCCTCTAGTCCTCTTACCTCAAACTCACTTGGCCAGATGTTTGCACTCTTCTTTTCTCTCAGACCAGAGTGACTAAGGGGCCATGTTGCAGAGTCCAGAGTTAGCACCTGGATATTTCCTTCCCACTGGACAGCCATACCTTCTCCTCCCAGGGCTCTGCTTGCCTCTCTCCTTTGCTGGCTCCCTTCCCTTGTCCCTATCTTAGAGCTCAATGCCAAAGGGACCAGTCCTGGAGCTCTTTGCTGTCTAGATTTACCCTTTGACGGCTGCCACTGGCACAGAGCCTTCAACGCTACCAGCCATGACACTATTCCTGTCCTCAGCCCTAATTCCTTCCCCCCTCCCCCACCAACGCCAGAGCCCTTTTCCTTTTGACTCACCCAGGATGTCCCTGGCCATCTGATGGGATCATAGTCTCCACGTGCTCAGAAGCTGCCCCCCATTGGGTCATGCTTGATCAGGTTTCTCCCAACCCCTCCTGCATGTGTCAGGAAGCCCCGCATTGAAGCCAATTGGGACTTAGCCTCTTCCTTCCATCTCTGAGGTCCCCGTACAAACTGGCTGTCATTCGTCCACCACCTGGCAACAATGCCTGCCCACAACATCAAACACGAAGAGTGTATCCTAAGCAGAAAGGCACAGTCATCCTTTCGAGTTGTAATCAAGACCACGGCACACCTCTGCTCTTTCAGAATCTGACCATGGCTCCTTATTGACTCAGGAGGACAATCCAGCTTGACCAACTCACTTGTCTCTTCAAGCTGGGCCCACATCTCTTACTTGACACCCATCATTCTTGATTTCCAAAAGTTGATCCTTTTTTTTCTCTTTTCCCCTCATACTTACTGCCTCTTTACACACACACCAGTATTTATGAACATGCCCACACGATGCTTTTTTTTTTTTTTTTTATTCTTTGTCTTCCCAGCTGGAGCACAGGTTTAGGGGAAGGACTTTTAAAGAACTAGAAAGGTAAGTTTGGTGAGTATCAGGCCTATGAACAATATCAAATTATGAGGCTGGGTAAGAGTCAGGAGCAGGCCAGAAGTGAAGGTGGAGAGGGTGCCAAAGGGCACAAGTGCAGTCTTCCTCATGTGCATGGCTCAGAAGACTAAGGTCCTTTGCCCCAGCCATGGGGCTCATGGAGGCACAGTGGGCTTGGCCCCAACACTGAATAGCTCCAGGTTTTAAGCTCTGCTCTCTCTAGCAGCATCAGGATTGCAGAGGTCTAATGTGACTCAGGGTACAGTACAGCCCAGTCTGCTATGGGAGATCATGAACATGGGGAAGGAGCTTGAGAATGTTCCCAGTGGATGAGTTCTCTGGGGGCCGGCTGAGCAGGAAGCAGGGCGTAGCCAGATAGTATAAGGTGTCTTAAATCCCACAGTTGAGCCTTTCTCATTCCAAGGGCAGAAAGACCCATGAGCCTCAATGCTGAGAGGGTAAAGGTCTCATTCGCCATCTTTCCAGGAACCCAACCTGGGTGGTCAGTGTCCTTCTCTTCACCACTGTCCCTCTCTGCTCCACAGAGTGGTAGATGTGTGGGTGCCCCGGTTCCACATCTCTGGTACTTACAACATGAAGAAGGTTCTTTCCCACCTCGGCATCAGCAAAATCTTTGAGGAGCATGGTGACCTCAAGAGGATCTCATCTCATCGCAGCCTGAAAGTGGGAGAGGTAAGCTCACCTGGCTGGACCACTGTCCTCTCCTACTAGGGAGTCCTTAGCCAAAGCTACTGTCAGAGCATCCAGCCCTATGATCTCAGGCAAACCACCACTGAGCCTCTGGTTCCAGTCCTTATAGCTAGAGTTATCACTCACATAGTTTTTTTTTTTTTTTTTTTTTTTTTTTTTTTTTTTTTTTTACTGAAAGTTGGCTCAATGCACTGCATATTGATCAAGTGTTGGTACATTTATCAGACCCATAACCAGTCTGGATCTATTCTGAGCCTGTTCTCTAGGTCTCACAGCCTTCTAGAAGGAAGGAGTAAAGTACACCATGGAGACAGGCAGAGAGAGGCTGTGTGGTCCGTAGAAGGGTAGCAACCTGCTTTTTAGGGTAGGAAAGGAGAACCAGGTGGACAGCATCTTCAGACTTAGCAGGCACAGTTTAAGACGCTCAGTTAAATTTAAAACTCAAAGACATAATGTATCATTGTTTTGTAGCATAATTATGTCCATTATGTCCAGAATATTGCATAGGGCATATTCAAAAGTAAACACAATCGTAGCTTATCATGAATGAAAATTTAACTATATATTTTATATAGTTAGTAACCCAGCTTTGGAGTTAAAGAGGCATAGAAGGGCAAGATTCCAGAAACAAAGACAAAAGGTGTGTATTAGGTTTTGTTCTGCTGCTGCAATAAAGCACTACGGCCAAAACCAACTTACAGAAGCATTTACTATGGTCTGTGGTTCCAGAGAGACAGTCCTTAAAAGGAAAGCCATGGCGGCAGGCTGCTAGAGCAGTGGCTGGCTTGTTGCATTTTATTTACAGACAGAAAGTACAGAGTGAAGACATGAAATGGGGTGAGACTTTAAACTCTCAAAGCCCACCCATGGTGGGGTGTTTCTCCCAGCAAGGCTGCGCCTCCTAAACCTCTCCAAACAGCGCCAGGAGCTGAGGAAGAAGTGCTCAAACACAGGAGCCTATGAGGACATTTCTTATTCAAACCTCCACTTAAGGGGAGTGACCATCTGAGGGAGGGGTGTGGCCAATGTGGGAGGTAAGGGAATTGGCTGGTGTTAAGTGTAATAAAGGAAGGGGGTTCAGAGAGGGAACTGTGGTGGGGGATTGTGGGAGGGATCCTGTCCTCTGAGCAGGATGAGGCAGGTGCTCACTACCTGCCAGTCTGAACTAAGTAAGACTTCACAGCCCCTTTCTGCCTTCTCACTGTTGGGGGAGCCCCTGAAATTCAGGGAAGATCGCCAGCCTCACTGAGTCTCCCCATATTGTCTCACTTCCACTGTAGCATCATCCTCACGACTAAGCTGAGGAACCCTGGCCAAATTGTCTCCCTGTCTGGACTTCCCAACCTTGGCCCTACATAGCCAGCCCCACCCAGCACCCCGCACCCCGCACCCCCCCCCCCCCCCCCACCCCGCACCCCTGGCTCGGCAGCCACTGACTGTGTCTTGCTTCTGCAGGCTGTACACAAGGCTGAGCTGAAGATGGATGAGAAGGGCTCAGAAGGGGCTGCAGGCTCTGGAGCCCAGACGCTGCCCATGGAGACCCCACGAAAGATGAAGATAGACAGGCCCTTCCTGATGATGATTTATGAGCGTTTTATGCCTTCCATGATCTTCTTGGCGAGGATTTATGATCCCAGTGGGAAATAAAGGGGGTATTTCCGTCGGCTTCAGACCTCACCCATTTCGTAGGGCTGGAGGCATTTCATCTGCTTGGCATGGAGGAGAGGCCTCCGCGTGCACTGGAACCTAATCCCCCAGAGTCATAATGACCCACTGCTGCCTGAACCAGCAGCCCAGCTGGCTCTCGGGGCTTTGCACACTGTATCCACCTGTACTCCCTTTCCTAGCGATGAGCTTTCCTGGACTAAATGCCGACCACTGCCCCTAGTAGGCCCTCACCTCCATCACTCCAACAGACAGATGTGTTTGTGATTTGATAAATGCCGCCTCCCCTCACTCGTTTAGTAGCTCTCGGGTGCACACTCTGTGGAAGATGTGAGGCCCAGGAGGCGTTACTAGGAAAGTCACATGTCTTGTCGGGGAGCCCCTGCTCCCCTTTCTGAAGTGAAGATTACACTATTCCTTGGTGAAGCTTTGACAAAATCGGCACCAATCCCCAGCAGAATGTGTTCTCCCTTGTAAACCCAAGGCTGGGAACTCAGGCATATATGCTAAATGGCTTTCCTCCCAGAGCATGTAGGTGGAGTTTCCAGCCCAGCCAGGCCTCCGGGAGCACAGGGGAAGTGGCCCAGCATTAGAAGAATCTGTGACCCACTACCAGCGTTGTTGATTTATTTCAGGCAGAAGAGGAAGATTCTGAGGTTCCTAAGGCAGGTTCTACTATTGAAACTGGCCCTACAGAAAACTGGCCCTACAGAGTCTGCTTGTGACCACTAGGGGGCACCAAGGGCTAGGCCAATGGTGTGGGGCTGGACAGAGATGCTATTCTCCCTCCGGCCTTAACCTGCTGTGTTGGAAGAGGGGCATTCAGATTGGATTGGTACCTTTAAAGCAGCAGTTGCCACTTCTCACATAGCAGTTTTCTCAACACTGTGCCCTTCGTGTTTTGGTCACTAAAGCCCAATAGGCGTCAAAATGAGGAAATGAGGCTTAGAAAGGTGAAGTGGCTTCCTGTGGTGTTAGAGTAAGCCATGGGAAGCAGTATTGGAGTTAGTGATAGGAAGCTCTCCATTTTGCTCTGCATCTCTGCTCCAGCCAGTGAGAGGCCTGCAAGCCCCTCTTCCTCCATCCTGCCCTCTGACGGTCTGAGGAGATCTGAAGAGGACCAAAGGCTGTGAGCAGAAAGTTGTAGAGTTAGCAGCTGGGGGGGGGGGGAGGCGGGGATTGGCATGGATGCGCATGGTGGTGGGAGGGGCGATTCAGGGGACAGAGGCTGAGCTCACCATGAGCACTTTCCTATAGCATGCTGTGAAAGTCAAGGTGCTGGGCTGTAACACCGCTAATTTAGCCACTGACCAGCTGGGTGTCCTGGCTACAGCCAAGGCCAATGCCTGTACTGACGGAATAATGCTAGATGCCTCCAGGGACCAGACTGACTGCATGGGTCCCATGGAGTTCTCCAGTAGGACCCGGGATTGTCTTCTTCTATCACCTCCTCCAGCCATGGAGATGACCAGTGGCTTCCTGAGAATATCATATCTAAATATCAAACCCCCCAACATTCCATGGGAATGCCCTCCTCCTCCCTAGGGAATTCCTACTCTCCTTCTGCTCAGCTCATTATAGCCTCTTCATGAGCTTCCGGCCTCTTTTTCAGCATCACCCAAGCAGCCTTCCTCCCAGGAAATCACTCACTTTCGTGCTCATCAGTGGCTTGTGGGTCTGAATGGTTCCCCTGTCTTCCTGTGAGTTGCGGTCATTGAGTGAGCGCCATGCAGGAGCTCTCAGAGCTGCACGCTGTGTGGCTGAGGCACATGGGTGCCACGGAGTTACTGTCAAGTCGAGGAAATGGCCGCCCTCATATCTACTGTCCTCATTCAACTTTAAGCTCATGTTTATAGTCTCTGTGAACCATAAGAAATGTGGACAGTGACACTTAGGTGAGTGTCACAGGACAGTCTGATCCTATTTGGGAACCCCAGAAAAGTTTCCCCAGGGATATAACATTTGGAGACCACCACCACCACAGCTGCTAATTCTAATCATAGGGCCCAGTGAGATAGTGCTTGGCCAGCAGGCATGAGGACCTGCGTACACGAATTCCATTTCAAAAAAGAAAGAAAAGAAGTTAAAACTACTATGTTTTCCCAGTGTAGTTAATAAGACACAAAATGTCAATTTGTCTTCCAAACAGAAATTGGACAAAAGGTCTCACTTTGAAAAGGGATTGTGACTTATTTTAAATATTTTTCAATTTCAATATGGCTTCTGACCTTCACAAACCACAATTCACTCTTCACTCTAAAAATCATATTTAAAATTTTTTCCTAGAGGAAGTTAGGGTCGGAGAAGAGGGAGCCACTCAGGCATCAAGAACAGCGTGTGCAAAGGCCTTGCAGTAAGCAGCATCGATGGGGAACTAAAATGGCATTCAAGTGGCCAGAGCAATAAAATAAGTCAGGAAGAGTTGGGCCATGAGACTGGAACAGTAGGCAGAGCCTTGTTCCCCACACGGAAGAACAATGCTAGCAAACTTGTCGCCCCAAGAGTGACACTCTAGCGGATGACCACACGTTCTTACCTTCATGTGCCCAGACTAGTACATGCAACAAGGTGTGTGTGCTCAGTATGTGGTGTTGAAAGGAGACTTCCATGCAGCCACTCCTCCTTTGCATACAACTGGTCACCCCCCATCCCCCCACCCCCCAGTCTCCCTGTTCTCTGGGAGAGAAGGGCTACTGGCATGGCAGGTCTGTCCCTGGGGAAGTCACCTGCCTACTTCTTCATTGCAGTTGCTGACCCACCTCTTTGTGTCTACTCAAGACATAGGACCCTGCCTGGGTGCTGCTCACTCCCACTACTGCCTTGCAGAGCTTGACTCATCTTTCCAGGAAAAGCCAGCTCCTTCATCTCCAGGGTTTCCCAGCCCACCTGGTTGTGGACTTGCTGACCTCATGAATGAGTGAGCAAGCACATCCGTGGGATTGACTCTGATGTAACCAACACCTCTTAGTGACTCATGGAAGCCTATACTATGTGGGCGTGCCATTAGAGCCTCAAACTCACCAAGCTCCATTCAATAAGGAAACTCAAGCTCAAGAAAACCATGTAACCTGCCCAAAGACCCACAGCTAGAGCATCCTTACTGTCCACTCTTCACCAATCCATCCATTCATCTTCCCGCCCACCCAATCACTCATCTTCTGACCCATCCATTCATCTACCTACACACCAACCTCTCTACCCCATTGACCCATTTATTTATCATTCTCTGTTCATCCATCCATCCACTTATCTATCTACCCACCCATTCATCTTGGTATCTTTCTACCCATCTACCTATTCATTTCACTGATCTATCCATCCTTTGACCCAACCATCCATCCACCCATCCATGTACTCAAGAACCTATCCATCCTAATGACTCCATCTATTCACCTACCCAAGCCATTGACAAATCTACCCATAGAAGTACTTATCCATGCATCCATCTGTCCATCCATCTACCTACCCTTCACCCTCCCACTGGTCCATCCATCTACCTGTCCACTTTGTGTTATGGATTGATCTAGGGACTTGAATTATACCAGGTAACAAACTTTACAAAGATCTTCACATTCATGGAGGCTTTAGACTATTTGGAGAGGCAGAAAATAAGCAAGGTATGCAATAAAGGAGGTGTTGGTGGTGGTAGAGGGGGTCAAGATCCAACCCTCTGAGCAGGGGATGCTCACTACCTAAACAGCCAAATGATGATTCCATGTTGGAAAGTCTGTTGCACTGCTGGACCTTGGTGCTGCCCACACACTGGTGTGATGCCTACATACTGCTGATGTGGACAGAGATGCATCCTTAGAATGTACATGCCTAACACCAAAATCCCCATGAGAGGAGCCCTTTTGGTGTGATCCAACATGCCTTTTTTGGGGTGCAGGAAGCCTTGGCACAGCTTTTGAGCATCTCTTCAGGCACACACAGGGGTTAGGCCAGGAATCTTGCTTCCTGTCTGTGCCAGTTCAGACCACAGCTTCACCTGCCTCTTGCTGAGGTCCTTTCCATGGGATGCATCAGGAATGGCAGGCTGACATGTTGGCAGGAAAGACCACCAAGGGCAAGTCCCAGTGTTCTGCCCTGCTTTTTTTCCAGACACTCTCTATGTGGCTTGGGCCTGGGCTCCCACTCTTCCTTTGCACAACTACAGGGCTGCCACCAGAAGACACCCCTCCCCCACAAGGCTGGCATCAGAGGACACCCCTCCCCCACAGGGCTGACATCAGAAGACACCCCTCTCCCACCCCGCGGCTGACAAAACAGCCATTCTTCCATGCACAAATTGAATGAGCAGGCACCAAATGGGCACTTCCTATGAACCAAGACAGCAAAACCAGAAGTGGGGAAACCAGCCCAGATACAAGCTGGGAGGAGGTTACCACATGCCCTTAATCCCATTATCCCCTAATGTCCTAGTCAGGCCCAAGGAGAGAGCTCCCTGCCCTGTCAGTCACCACAATGGTTCTCAGCTTTTACAATAGGGATGCAAAAGGAAGGCAGCTTTTGTGATTCAGGAAGCCTGCCCTCCATTCACACTCTGTTTCCCAACTTTCACTCATCTCTGACCTACACACACACACACACACACACACACACACACAATTATGGCTGAACCCTCGTTTGTGTTAGGGGCACTCCTTGACTTACGCTGGCCTTCAGTCCATACCAGTGAGCCCACCTCAAGTAGGAACTATCTGACATCTTGTCATCTGAGAACCACAGCTCAGGAACCAGCACTCCACAGAGTGTAGGTTGTTCCTGCCCTTGCAGAGGTGATGGAGAACCATGGCACAGACCACATGTCGCTAGCCTAGGAAAAAGAACACGAGTTGGAATTTGACTTTTTTTTTTTTTTTTTTTTGCCACCTCACAGAGGTCAAAACATCCTAAATTGAACCAACTATATTATTTGGTCAACTTTTATCTTTAAAACAGTTCATATTGAAAAATAAAATTGGGGCTGGCAAAGCAGAAAAACATAACCTCACAATCTTACATAGAAAACTAAATCAACTTACCGCAGGCAGAAAGTAATTGCACCCTACAGTGACAGTGTAAGCCCAGCCCTGGGAGGAAGGAAGACATGTGTGTCCCCGTGGTGGGCCATCACACTAGACAATGCTAGGAATTACAGTTTCTCCAGGACCCTATGCTGGAGCAGAGAAAGGCTGAGCCTGAACCACTGTGTGTGTATGGAGGGTTGTTCATCTTTTACTCACAACTAAATTAATACCCCTATATGCCCTGGCTTTTGTTTCGTTGTTTTCTATAAAACTGTATCTCTGCTCCTGAGAGTGGAGAGAAGTGGGAAAGTCTCTCTTTCTATTTAGCCAAACTGGAAAGTAACCTGCTTCCTTTATCAATCGCTGCTTCCTAATTTCTTGTAGAAACCAATTGACCGTTTGCGAACCTAGTGAACTTGTTGTTAGCAGAACCAGTGTCAGAGCCTGGGTAAGAAGTTAGATTCAGCCGCCCATCCTCAGTCGGCCAATTAAACAAATAATGATGAAAAGCAGAAAAAGGAGATTTATCCAATGTAGCCACATTGGGAAGAGTGACAGAGGGATCTAGTGACACTCCCAAGTCCATCTTTCGGGTTCTGACAGGAGGCTCCGGCTCAAATATACAGCCAGAGGTGTGTGTAGCTGTGTAGTCCTGGGGTAGGGGTGGCCCTGTCCATCACTGACCCTCATTGTCTGGCTTCCAGTCTGTCCTGTGACATGCCCTGACAAGTTTTTCAGAACTGTCAAATCACTTTGCTAAGAGACAAGCCCTCCTCCACTGGGCACCAGGCTTCAGCCTTTTCCCTCTCCCAATTCCTGGGGATCTGCAATGGCTTGGGGTCCACTACTTCAATAGTCTGATAGGACAAAGGAAGGGGGCTAGGAATCTGCATAGAATACCTTCATTTATGCCAGGAGAGTTACAGAGCGACCATAGAACAGATGCAGATTAAATCTCACCCAAATGAGTCAGCAGTTTGGGTCTAGCCTGGGAAAGCTCTTGGGAAATTAGTAAGTCCAGGATGGCCCTAAGCTGAGCCTTCATGATTGAGGACATCACAGAGAACATAGGACTTTACATAGAGCTCCATGGGCAGAAAATGTTGGAATTTAGGGGGAGGGAGAGGGGTGAGGATAGAGGGGGAGCGGTGCAGGATAGGAACATCCCTTAGCCTGGCTGGCATTACAGGCTAGTAGAGTCTGAAGAGCAAAGCCTCAGCCTGTCCAGGGAGAGCAGATCCAGTTCTTGTAAAGATCCCTGTGAGGAGACTAAGGAGGGAGACGTGTCTTGCCGAGGTCAGGTGGCGTCACCAAACTAGACTAAGAGACACCGTGTTTGCTTGTATTTCTAGCTGAGGTAGGTGTCTGGGGAGTCTCAAGGACATGTCTAGAAGAACAACAGGCCAGGTTAGTTTGTCAAGGATTGTGGTAGCCTGTCCTGCCTGTAGCCCTTATCCATTTAGGGATTTGCTACCTGGAAGAGCCTGTTAGGGCTATGTATGTGGTGTTCAGACTTTCTACTTGCATGAGCTGACAGAAACAACAGGAGATTCTTAGATCTGGAGGTCAAAGATGGGCCCTACGCTTGGGCTGTCGGCCAAGGTGGAAACATTTTTTCACCTATGTACCTTATTGTTCAGCTTCATTTGATTAACTTTTATTTTATATTTAATCTTTGGCAGTACTAGGGATTGAACCCAGCAAGTGCTCTCCTACTAAGCTGCTTCCTTGGATATAAGTTTTGGGTATACAGAAAGTGATGAGCTAAGATGTGGTTTCCAGTAGCTTCCTCTGATGCCATCATATTCCATAAGTGTGGGACACTAGTCACAACAAAGCAGTAAACACTGATGCTACGTCACTAAGTGAACTGTGACCATTATTTGAATTTCACTAATTTCATCATAAACACTCTTCTTTCTGCTCCAGGATCCCATCCAGGGTGCGTGATATAATGGGTAACACCACAAAGGTGTCTCTGGGTCCCTCAAGGGGCTGAAGGTGGCTGGGATGCCCCAGAGCCACATAGAATGAAGTTGAACTCACAGATGGGTCATCTGCTAGGGATACTCCACAAGACATGTGGCATCCTGGGTCTGAGAGGTGGGGATCTCAGAGTCTACCATCAGGGGCCTTTATGAGGAACCAGGTGACATCCTGGTCCCCTATCCATGCAACATCTGCTTAGTTTCAGTGACCAAGAGGACTTTTCCAAGGTCTCTTGCCCTGACACAGGTTGTTTTGTTTGCAGAGTCCTGTACAAAGCCTGTGGGGCCCCTTCAGGATGAAGGTTATCTCGGGACAGAAATCTCCTGTGTTCCACCACGTAGAAAAGACAACAGAGAGAGAGAATTCCTCGGGACCTGGGGGGTCTGATGAGATTCATCTTCATCTCATCCTCAGTTTCTCACCAGTGAGATGGCTGCTGGGAAGGCTAAGGAATGACTCACGTTGGAGTAAGAGATCACCAGAAGCTACAGGAGCACCTCCCACTGGGCAGCTCCACAGTGGGGGGCAGTGGCCTAACTACATAGGCTTCTGACCATGAGACATGAGGCTTCTAGTTGTGTGGTGTTCAGGTTCACTCTTGAGGCATCAATCTGCTTCCCTATTGTGAGAAAAAGAGAGGTGAAATAGACAGCCACTTAACAGAAATGTATAAAAATGTAGCCAAACAATTTCTACTGTGTTTATTCATTCGTGTATGTGCGTGCATGCGTGCGTGTGTGTGTGTGTGTGTGTGTGTGTGTGTGTGTGTGTGTGTGTGTGTTGGGCACACATATGCCATAATGCACATATTGAAGTATGAAGACAATTTGCAGGAATCAGTTCTCTCCTACCATATAGGCCCCAGGGATTGAATATAGGCCACCAATCTTGCCAGCTAGCATCCCTACCCGCCATGGCACCAGCCCATAGGCATATTTGATTACTTGTTTACTTTTCTATGTTTGTTTTGTATTCTTTGAGACAAGGTATCTCTATTATGCATCCCTGGCTGGCCTGAAACTTGATGTGTAGACCAGGCTGGCCTGGAACTTAAGAGAAGTCCACCTGCCTCAGCCTCGTGACTAGAATTAAAGGTGTGCACCACCGTGGCTGGCTGTTACAGCCGTGGTTTTAAAAGGGATATGAACCAGGCATGTCAGTTTATGGCTATAATCCCAGTATTTGTGTGGTTGAAGGGTCTCTAGTTCAAGGCTAGCCTGGACTACATTAGCAATAGCCTACCTCAAAAATCCAAGTGAACAAACATCTTTATAAAACCAGAAAGGAAGTAGGCACATCAAAGAATATAAGGAACATAACAGAGCCAGTAGTTTAGAATAGACGACTCTAGATACCTGCTTCCTCCACATCCCATGGAGGAGGCTACACTGGGAACAAATCGTGGTGATGACCCTGGGGTAGCCTGTGAGAACCTGCCCTTTCCCCTTCACTTCTATACTGTGATTAGGTTTAGGAATTGTGGAAGAGGTAAGCCTTTGTTTTATAAGTGGCCCCGAGACCCCAAGACCCGATACCTCAGTACTGGAGATGAGCTTGGACGAACTTCTTTCTGGGTCAAGGACTGAAGCTGGGGTAGGGGTGAGCATGTTGGGAGGCACCTTCCCTCATGACTCTCAGGTCTTTCTAGGAAACTGATTCTGGGCTTCTAGGTGGGGCCTGGGGACTTGCATCCTGATCAGAACCATGATTAGCCAAACTTGGGAAATCCTGAACCCTTCAAGTTGCTTTCCTGTCACACATCAGTTGTAACACTGGACAGAAGTCACTGGGTGCGGTCACCCAGGGTTGACCGTCAGGGTTCCCATCATCTCTCCCCCGACCCTCCTACTCCATCCACACCTTCATATCTCTTTGATTCGTCTTCTTCTCTCCCCTTCTTCTCTAGAATACGTTACTTACAGCTTTGCTTTGGGGAAACCCACACAATGTCTAGACATTGTAGCCAGGAAAGACAGACATATAAGGAAGCGAAAAGCCAAAGTTTGCTTCGGATGTTGATAGGGGAGGGGCAGATTGTATGACTCAGAAAGACTGTTGTGGGAGAGCCTGAATTGTAGCTAGTGAATGGAAAGGCTGTCAGGGGAAGGGAGGGGAGGGGAGGGGAGGGGAGGGGAGGGGAGGGGAGGGGAAGGAAAGAGTGGTCTAATCAGAGAATCATGGGCGATCACACAGAGTAAGACAGAAATGACGCAGCTGCCTGCTTTGTATTGATTCTACTTACCGTATTTTTTAAAAGCACGGATCACCAGAGCATACAGTTTTCTACTGCACCATACAGATACCTTCATCCATTTTTCTATTGTCTGTGTCCTCTCCCCTTTCACGCCCAGGATTCTGATAACACGCGTTAGCAATTCCTATGTTCTGACAAGATCACCATGGCACTTGGATTGTTTGTTTGTTTAGCTAGCCAGCTGTTCTTCACTTTGGTTTGGACCTGCTGGTGTGTTTTCTGTCTTTCGAAAAGGTTCGTTTTATTTTTACTTAAGGGTATATGTATGTCTCTCTGGGTGTTTGTGCCCATGTGTGTCTCTTCCAAGAAGGCCAGAAGAAGATAGCAAATTCCCTGGAGCTGGAGGTACAGACTGCTATGAGCTGCCCTGTACCTGCTGGAAACTGAACTCTGGCCCTTTGCGAGAATAGCCAGTGCTCTTAACTGTTGGGCCGTTTCTCCAACCCATCTGGTTACATGTTTTCAAGCTCCTTGATCAGTTCTCCTACTGTTTTAGATCCACACTATAAATTTCTGTTCCTCATATTATAGTGACGTATTCCTTGTTTAGGTATATGTTAACAATGAATGGAGCTAGAGAAAAATTCAGCTTGAGTGAAGTAACCCAGACCCCAATAGACCAGTAATATGGTATGTATTCACCTATATGTGGACGTTAAAGCTTTGATAACCAGAGTATAATTTCTGCAACCACAGAGGTTATGTAATGGAGTAAGGGACCAGGGGGAAGAGGAAGAGACTTCCCAAGTAAGGGTAAACAGACTCTATCATTATGGACAGACAGAGGTGAGGGTGATGGGTACAGAGTGAAGCAGGATGAAGTGAATAGGAGGGGCACAGAGGGGAGTAAGGTAGGGTCATTAGAGGGATCATATGGACACCTGCTACAGTCGAAGTTTCTTAAAATGTGTGTGTGTGTGTGTGTGTGTGTGTGTGTGTGTGTGTATGTATATAAGATAGGAATCTAAAAGGAATCATCAAGTAACAGGAGAAACAAAGGCCCAACAAGGCATCTCTTGTCACCAAATGAAACCTCCAAGAATGGATGACCTCTAATTGAGTTGTTAGCCAAAGGGGCCACATGGAAACCTCCAAGCGACCAAGGCTACTGTGAAGGCTTTGGGTCACTCTCCACACACCACTGGCAAAGCTCTTTTGCTGAAGACAACGCCTACATAACTCACGGAACATGAAGACGTTGAGGCAGTGCTTACCTAGAGACTTCACCCCTATTGATTCGTGCTCATGGTACCAGAAGGTACTAGCAAAGGAGAAAGGTAAGCACCAACCCAGCTACAGACCCTTTAATCTATAATGGTGGCCACTCTGCCAATGCAACAGTGGCACAAAAGTTATGGGAGTAGCCAAGCAATGTCTGATTGGATTTAAGGCCCCCTCCAGAAGGTGTAACCCATACCTAACACTGCTCAGGTAGCCAAGAGCTAAGACTAGATGAAACATGGAGCTAAGGGAAAACCAAATACTCCTGTTCTGCTAAATGAACATACAAATAAAACGACTCCTAATGTCATTCTGCTATCCTTATAGGTCAGTGTCTTGTTCAGCCATCATCAGAGAAGCCTCCACGTACAGTAGGCAAGCACAAATACAGAGACCCGCAATCGTAAAATGTTCAGAGAGTGAAAGACTTTGGAACACTCGGTCCTAAATATGATGTCTTTATCAAATCCCTCCCCTTGGGGGTTCAGGGAACTCTGCAGAAGAGGAAGGAATGAATGTAGGAGCCAATGAGGATGAAAGACCCCAGGGAAACAAAGTCTGTGAGTCACAACAGCACTGGCACACATATGACTCACAGAGACTGTCACAGCATGCACAGGCCTGAGCCAGACAGGATCCCAGAACTGAAAAAGTAGACACAGCTCCCATCCCTAATTCAGAAGCTCTCTCCAATTGACAATGAACTGGCAAAGGAAAAATTAATTGTCTCCAATGGAGTCTCACTGGTATGCAGACCACACTTATGGGCAGTCCCCATGCCCAGTGATTATTGGCCAACACAAAATGAACTCAACAATGTATTTCTAAGCCTTTGGGGAGGAAGGGGATTGGCAGGTTGGTTGGCTATTGGTTTTGCTGTTGTAGTTTGGTCTTATAATGCTTTTTCTTGGCTCTCTGCTCCCTTCCAGATCCTTTATTTTTATACCATGTTTTCCAATGTTGTTTCTTTATGGGATTTCTCTGTGTGTTAATGTGTGTCTTTCCATCTGTTTGTGTTTCTTATGTTTCCTTTGGCTCTTTTTCTGTTTGTTTTGTTCTGTTCTAGTTTTTTTAAATCTTATTTTATTTTTATCAGGTTTTGAAGATGCCTGTTTGTTTTCTAATGGTAGAGGAAAAAAAGGGTGAGAATTTGGGTGATTAGGGGAATATCTGGGATGAGTTGGAGGAGAGGAGACTATAGTCAAAATGGATTGTTAAAGCAATCTATTTTTAAGGGAAAAAAATTAAAGTATACTTTAACAGACTGCTTAAAAATCCTGTCTGTAAATGCCTTACTATCGATCATGACTGGCTCTCTTCCTGTTGTCTCATTTTTCTTTCGCAGCCATTGAACATTTCCCCATTGTGAACCAGAGGTTTGTGGAGAAGCACAGCATATCAAGTACTTGACCTGAGGTGACTAGAACATTGTGACTGTGGAGAAATGGAATGCTGTGGCTCAAGAGCCAAGGCTATCTCCAGCTATCTCCAGCTATCTCCAGTCCCTTTTCATGGACAATTATTGCTAGCCGCTGCATCTTGCTAGCCACTCTGCTACGCTTGCCAGACCTCAGCCCTCCACCAACCCCAAAACAAGACTGTGGCAAATACCCAAATCTTGTAAAACAAAGTCCCCCACCTTACAGATAGTGGAAGCTCCCCCAAAGCATGTGAACTGATTTGTTTCTTGCTTTTGCTGTAACAGGAACATGTAAGCGTTTCCATGGTAGAGTGTGTCATTCGAGGCCACTTGCATCTGTCTTTTCTGGCCATAGCTAAGAACAAGTGATTTTCATATTTCCTCCAAAGCAGTCGTTATTTTATGCAACATTGTTCTTTGAGTGTATAGAAATTTGGAGTTAGGCGTTAGACATTATAGCATTATTTTGCTGTCTAGATTTTGTGATCTTCCTTTGCAGTCTGCTGATCTCACTTTTAAGCACAACTAAGGTACTTAAAAGAGCTTCTTGGCCCCAGCAATGGCTGTTGTGAGCTCTGGGATTAGTCTAGTATGATTCTAAACTAAAATTAATTCAGTTCCAATGACAAAATGTGACATCTCTCAGCTTCCCATGGGTCTCCCCTTTGGATGGCCTTAAATTGAATATGTGATTTTTTCCCCAGTGTCTCAGTGGTTCCATACATTTTTACTTCTTTGAGGGGGGGGGGGGCATAGAGGGATTTGTTTATACCAATTCATAAATCCAATCTTAGTCCCTCTGCTTGGGATAAAAGTGTAACTCAAATTTCACACATGCATTTCCTGTGACACTTGAGCTTTGATGGAGCCAAAGAGTTTTCATCACCCTGACTTGGAGTTCTTCCCGCCCATTTCCAGTCAGCACCACTCCTCAGAGGCAAGCTGCTCATTGAGTTTAATTTTAGCTCAGTCATCCGTTCAGCAGGCACTCACAGAACACATTAAGTGTTGGCCAAACAGTGGGTCTTCAGGGAGGACAAGACAGTCAAGAGCCCTGAATCATGCAGCATTCAATACCACATAGATGTGAAATCACAACAGTAGTAATTGTTTTGCCAACAGGCGGACGGCGGCACGGAAACACCTACAGGGAGCCATTTTTCTCACATGGGTCATCAAAGACAGCTTCCGTGAGGTGATGGTGTGACTTGGGATCTAAACAAAGAATGTGTTCATTGGAAGGAAAATTGGAAGAAAGATACTCCAGGAATAGGGTCCAAGCAAAATCAAAGTGATTATCCTAAAATGAGGCTGAATAGGATTTAAGGAGTCAAGATCGAGGGGCTCTTTGGATGTGTGATGGTGTGGAAGAGGCCCTACTGTGCCAGTTGAGTGACAGGTCTCCCACCATTGCAGGGGAGATGAGACTTTTTTGGGAGCCAGCATAGCTCAACAAAAGTTACAGCAAAATCTTTACGTGCAGCTGCATCAGTGCCACCACCATCCACCAGGCTCCCTGAGAGTCAACTGTGCATAGACGCTTCCTCATTCTCGGTGTCTTAACTTGAGGTGTATTGACAAGACTAGTGATGGATGACACTTGAAATAAGGAAGAGGTAGTGGTAGTGCAAGGATGGTTCCGAGGCTCAGATGGCCTGGTGGACGGGGTACCACTGGTGCAGATGCTGATGTTTGCCTGTGACTCTCATCAGGAAGCAGACTGTCAAAGTTGATTCCAATTTGGTCTATTGTGTTGGAACTGGCTTGTAGCATTAGGAGGCGCTGGCAGGGAGGCAGTTAGCCATGCAAGAGTTCAGAGGGAAGGGACCTGGCTAGAGATACAAAGTGTTCTGTCATTTGCATCTCTTCACAAGGAAGCTGTGGGTGTGGTGAGAGCTGTGAGGGAGAGGTGAGAGCTGCCAGCCAGCAGATGAAGCCTGCTGGCTTATAAGGATCACTGGACGACTGGACCCCGTGAAGAGGAGGAGGAGAAAGAGGAGGAGGAGCAGATGTTTGCACAAAATCCAGCTGCCTAAGGGCTGGCTGGAGCAGGAGCTGAGGTCGCCTTTGTTGTCCTACTGGGAAAGCAGGTAAGGTGAACACTCAGACACAGTCACTGGCTGTAAATGTGGGTCTGGTTTCTGTGGCTATAGAAGGCAGACTATGAGTTAAAAATGAGGGTGCAGGGTCAGGGACACTTGAGGATGGACAAGATGGCACCAAAAACAGATGAAAGAAGAAAGGTTGGTTATGGTTGTGGGTGCTTTCTTGTGGCTGTAGGAGCTCGTTTAGAGGATGGTGGGGAGAAGGAGGGAGGTACAGAAGATGGAGTTGGGTTTTCCAGGATGGCCACAAGGAGAGTAGCAGTTGGAGGAGTGGAGATGAAGGCAAAAGTATCCACTCCCACAGGAGGCTGAAGAAGCTCATTGGCTGAGGGTCAGTTTTTGATGGGAGTTAGGAAAGATGGCTGGCTGAGGGTGATCATGTATATTTTCGTGTGTGTGTGTGTGTGTGTGTGTGTGTGTGTGTGTGTGTGTGTGTAGTGGCTGCATGTGTCCTGTGTCTAGGTGCGTGCCCATTGGAAAGATGTCTTCCTGCAGTCAGTAGGAAAGTACATTGGCCAGCAGTGGCAGTGGAGCCAGCTTCCCAGGTACACTGGGCAGAGGAGAAGGTACATTAATGGGCTCTGCCAGCCCGAGAGCCACCAGGCTAGGACACCTTACAAAAGCTGGGGCTCCAGGTAGGGAAGGGTGTGCGTTGGATGGAATACTCTATACGCGGGCTGGGTCTGGAAGCACCTGAAGCTGGGAATTGTGGTCAACTATAGGATGACAGAATAGCTGGGCACCTGCAAGCGAGACTGGGCACAGTGGGAAAAGAGATACATGACAGGAGCTTGAGTGTCTCTTCTGAGCTCCAAGAATGCTGTGAGGAACTGGGAGTGACGTGCTGGCCCTGCCTGTAGTGTGGTGAGTGACAGGGGTGGCAGGCATTTGGGTAATAGCTCTGAGAGACAATAGAGGGTGGGATAAAAGCCAGGCTAATGGGAGGGATAGGCCTAGATGGGACAAACCCAGGAAAGACGGGGTCCCTGTCACCTCAACAGGTGGAGCCCACTGGCAGGATGTACACATATACTGGAGGTACAACAGGGCAGTGGGCTTGGCAGGGCTAGGAGAGAGGCAAGAGTTGAGACAGCCATGAGAGTACCAGAGCTATCTTCGGGAAGGCTAGAGAGGGAGTGAGGCTGGAGTTGAAAGCTGGCAGAGTGAGCTCTGGCTAGAGCTATTTTCAGAGACTATGATGCTTTGGGTGGGGGGCTTGAGGAACCCCCATCTTTTCAAGAAGGACCCCTTTGGGACTTCCTTTCTCTGACCTCCAACATGATGCAGCCTTGCCGAAATACAGGGGACCTTACAGCCTCATGCCATATATTCAGGCAATATTCTCTTTAGCTTCATTCCTTCTCCACTGGTTATGAATAGTGAGGGACATTCTGCACCTTCCTCCTTCCAAGCACAAAGCAAGAAGCAGCTGCTTCAAGCGCCTGCCCATTGCACACCATACGCATTGGCTGAGTGCTATGCAGACATCGGCTCACTTTCCATCAGAGCCACCCTTGGTGTTAGATGATGGGGAGGTGAATCAGGCAAGGTTGTGGGGAGAGACGGGTGGGTGGTAACTCACAGTAGATGGCTATTGCTGTCTAGTCCAGGCAAACAGAGAGACACAGCACTGAGCATCATCAGGGCTGAAGGTAGCAGGGGAGGTCAACCTTTGGAGGGCATTTGCCTGTACTCCCAAGAGGCTGTGAAGGCAGGGATGGTGGGGATTCTGGGAAATGTCCCATTGAAGGATACACAGAGAGATGGGAGAGGGAAAGGGAGGGGGAGAGGGAGAGGAGAGGGAGGGAGAGGGGGAGAGGGACAGAGAGAGGGGGAAGAGAGATAAGAAAGGGGGGAGGGGGAGGGGAAGAGGGGGGGAGAGGGAGATGAGTCCAGGGCCTTCAGGACAATGCAGGAGAGAAGGAGGGGAAGAGAGAAAAGAAGGCATGGCAGAGTTCCATTTGCAGCTTGGCTGGCACCCCGTAATGCGGTCTCTTAGACTCTTGGAGAAAGGAGAGACAGAGCTCTGTGTGGTCATCTTGGGGTCAGCATAAAGCAGACTGACAAGAAGTCAGGAAGTGAGGATTGTGAGTGTCCTTCCAGAGACAGCCCTACTACTCAGCAGGCACACGCAAGGCTACAAGCTGAAGTAATGGTTGCTGTTAGGCTTCTCCAGGCAGACCCTCCTAAGTTTAATCACACCGGATGCTGTGGGAAGTGTTCGACCATGCTGTGAGGCCACGTATGACACAAACAAGTAACCTGTGGCTCTGGACCAAGGGCCTCCTGTCTTCTCCCTTCCCCACATCTGATGAAACAATTGTTTCAGTTGTTGGCTAAATCTTGTTTTGTGAGCGAAGTCTTTCCTTCTCAGTCAGTAAAGATGGCCTCATGACAAGAGTAAGTGGCAGTAAGTGACCAGAAGCAAACTTTGACAGAGGGTAGGGGACTTGTAATAGGGTGATGCAGGGGAGGCTGTCTAATATAGAGAGAAGGTTCGAAAATAAGGAGAGTGTTCTAGAAAGGACTTCAAAGCTTCTGACTTGCGGGAACGTGGCTTTTCTCTTTCCCCCCTCTGACCTGGCCCAGGTCCCACACTGCCTTTTAGTCCACTGTCTTCATCCTTCACAGAATCTCAGAGGCAAGCCCCCAGGCCAGAGCACCTCCATAAAAGTGTCTTACAGCAGACATCTTACAGATGGTGGTTTTTTTTTTGCATGAGGGTGGTTTGGGAACTGGGTATTCTAGAATGATCGCTGCACAAAATCACCCCTAAGTCTAACTGTCAAAGTCAGTTAACTGGTAGCAATGGCGAAAGTCACTTATTGAGCACTTACTGTGCAGCTGTCAATTGGTCAACCCTGTAAGGTTGACTCTTGTTTACAAAAACAAAACTGAGGACCGAGGTTAGGACAAGTTCCTTGCCTTTGATGAATCTCAGAGCTGGTGTAGTAGACCCAGCCCTGTTCTGCTGGAGTCTCTTACTGCCATTGAGCCACGTGGTCTTGAAAGAGAAGATGACAACAGATCCAGTTTTGTATATCTCATGTGTGTGTATGTGTGTGCATATGTGTATGTTCCTGTTCATATCAGAGGGCGCTCTCTGGGATCACCTCATGAATGGTGCCTTTCACTTTGTTTTTGAGGCAGCATCTGTTGCTGGTGGAAAGTCCAGTAGGATGGCTGGCCAGCAAGCCCCAGGGTTCTATGGGTCTCTGCCCCTCCAGGTTCTGGGGATTGAACTCAGGTCCTCAGGTTTACAAGGCAAACACTTTACTGACGAGTTACCTCCCCAAGCCCTGGTTCTGCAAGTCTCAATTGGCTTTATTTCTAATGACAGAATCAGGCAGCAGTCCTAGACCAGAAGCCATTCAGAGGTCTCCAGCTACCAGTCATGGAGGTAGCTATGTGTCCTCTCAGCACTTGGGAGGAGGAGTCAGGAAGATCAAGTGTTCATGCCAGGCTGGGCTACATTGGGAGAGCCAGAAAGCAAACAATAAAATAAGATAAAGTTCCACATGGACATGTTTAATTCACAGTGACAGCAGGTGACCTGTAGAAAATACAAGTGAACCGGGGACAGCCTAACTGGCTGTGACCACATTCTCTGACCCTGTTTTGAAAGGTTGGCCATCTGTGATTGGCTAGCACTCCCCTTTGTTAACACTGATAGATTTTGGTCTGTGTACATAGCAAGTTGGGTTACAGATCACCCTGTATGGAAAAACATTTAGGCCAAACAATTCACTTTGACACTCTGATCCTGACTCTTCTCGTTCCAAGGTCTTTCTAGTTGAGGCTTGAGGAAGTAAGTGGGCAGCCCCACTGGATCCAGATGCTCAAAAACCACCAGGGAGCTCATGGTTCCACGAACAGCTATCTGTTCTGTGGTCTCCTTTCCTTCCATTCCTTCCTCTCTGCTCTTTTTTTCCCCCTCCCCTTCCTTACTTTGAGACAGAATCTGGCTATGTAGCTCAGGCTAGCCTGGAGTTCATAGCAAGCTTTCCATGTTAGCTACCCCCACCCACCTCAGTACTGAGGTCCCAGGCATACCCTGTAATATCTGCCTGCCTCTCTTTTAGACAGAGTCTCACTGTCTGGCCTGGATCTTGCTGTGTAGACCAGGCTGGCCTCAGCCTCTCAGAGATCCGCCTGCTTCTGCTTCTACCTCCTGAATGCTGGAACTACAAACTGGTTTTCTGTCTTGTGTGGGTACAGTCTCATGTAGCCTAGGCTGGACTCGAACCCCTGTGTAGTAGAGGATACGCTTGAATTTCTGATTTTCCTACTGCTGCCTCCCAGTAGTGTCTGGGTTGCAGGCATTTGCCACCTAGTTTTGTGGTGATATGGAACCCCAGGCTTAGCACACACTAGTGAACGTTCTACCAACTGAACTACAGCTCCAGGCTCCGGTTTACATGTTTTCAGAGATGTGTATACAATGGAAAAAGCGTGTGCCTGGGGACAGATGGGGCGGGGAGGCAATGATCCCACCCACACAGAAATATTTAGAGGCATCTCTGAAAGGATGGGAGTCACTTCTGAATTTCAGAGTCGGGATGTGGGCCCTAGTGTTTGCAAAGCAACACTCTTTCACTTTCCTCGTGGTTTAAGGAGTCGACGGAGGAAATAGTAAAACTTTGGGCTGGAACCCTGACTGGCATCCCAGCTACCATACAGCCGCGCCTATGACTGTGCCAACGTACACAGCCACACCCTCACGAGGCTTTATTGCCCTCTGTAGGGTCAGAACATACACGGCTCTGACTTGGCAGGATTTCGGTGAGGCTCGAATGGAATGGGAGGTCCCCACCTGGGCCCTCAGCTCACCCCCCCCCCCACAATGGGTCCCTTCTGTTTTACAGACTTCCTTCCTTCCAAATGGGCCCTTCCGTTTACCGAGCTCTCCTATTGGTTGGCTTCTGTGCTCCAATTTTCTGCAAGTTGGCATCCAATCCTTTCATCAGAGAGTCCTTCCACCCTCCCACTACGAAGAACAACCCAGTCTCCCAGGTGTCTCCCAGCAACACCAGGTTCGCCTTCTTCCTGTACCAGAGGCTAGCTCAGGATAGCCCAGGTCAGAATGTCATTTTTTCTCCTGTAAGTATCTCTACTTCCCTAGCCATGCTGTCTCTGGGGGCCCGCTCGGCCACCAAGACGCAAATCCTCCGGAGCCTTGGCTTCAACCACACACACGCGCTGGAGCCTACCATCCACCTGGGCTTCGAGCAACTGGTCCGCTCGCTGAACGCGCGCCATAGAGATCGGGACTTGCGCATGGGCAGTGTCCTCTTCATCAGGAAGGAGCTGCAGCTGCAGGCTAGTTTTCTGGACAAGGTCAAGAGGCTTTATGGAACAAAGGTCTTTTCTGAAGACTTCTCAAACACTGTCAGCGCTCAGGCCCGGATCAACCGTTATGTGGAGAAGGAAACCAAGGGCAAGGTGGTAGACGTAATCCAAGACCTTGACTCTCAGGCAGCCATGGTCCTGGTGAACCACATCTTCTTTAAAGGTGAGGCTGATTTTTCTTTCTCTTTTTTCCCTTTCCTTCCATTTTTATTTACTTGGGTATTTGTTTGTTTGCTTGTTTTTCTTGAGTCAGGGTTTTGTGTATTCCAAGATGGTCTCCATCATGCTATGCAGCTGAGGGTGACCTTGAACTTTTCGATTCTCCTGCCTCCACCTCCATAGTGCTGGGATTATAGGTGTGTTCTCGACACCCCGTTGATGCAGTGGGGACTGAACCCAGGGCTTTTTTGCAAGCCACACAAATCATCTACCAACAGACACACAACCCCAGCTTACCCCGGTTGACATTTCTTTTCTCTTTGGTGTTGTGTAGTCAAGGGAACAGGTGTATAAGACAAGCCCTAGACAGCAGGGTGTGTCCGAGTTCCCATCAGCTTTGCAGGTAGCTGCCTGTACACTTTTGGCTGTCTTTTGTTCCTTCTCTCTAGCCTCCATTCATTAATTAACATGGGGCCTCATTCATCTCTGTGTTAGCATGAAGCAAGGAACTGTCCTTCAGGGCTAGCCGACACTGCGTTCAGTGAAGGAGGCCCCCTGTTGCCTCCCGACATGCACTCTGGATCTCTTTAGGAGAAAAGAGCCTGCAACTTGCCACCAGCTACTATCTTACTACTGCCTGGAAACTTCACAGCAGTGACACAGGGGTCCCTGACAGGCCATTTTAAAAAGCCATCCCAATGATGAGAACAGTTCCAAAGGTTTAGAGGTGTGGACAAGCCGGTTTGTCACTCGTGTCTGTCTGGAGCCTCGCTGTTCACAAGGACACTGTTACACAAGTGGTGTTTCATGGTCCTGAGTTCAGGTTGTACCTCTGTCCCTCCTTTTTTCCACAGTCCTAAGTGTGATGCTATAGGCGATCCGCCAAGGACTAAGTGCCAACTCGGTGCCAGTCTATGCCGCTTGGCTGGGAGACCAGCAGGCACACACAACCTCACAGGACCATGCCTGAAGCTAAGTCTTCAGAGCTGTCTGTGCCACTGTGCCATGGTTCCTTTCGCCTTTCCTTTGTGCTTCCTTCCCTCCGTCCATCCTCCCATTACCCAACCACCAGCTCACCAAGCCAGCACTTCATCCATATGTCCATTTTTCTATTAACTAATCCAACCCGCCCATTAATCTAGCCACTACCGCACATCCTCCAAACACAGAAAAGAGGAAAAGAAAATTGGTCGGCTTTCCTTCATTGGTGAGTTACTTTCATCTGCTATGTATTAGCCTTTTGGCTTTATTTCTAATGAAAGGCCGTGCACACAGCGTAAGACCATTTTTAAGTGTCCACGTCGGTATTTTTGGTTGCTGGCATCTTCACCAAAGCTGTGCTGGGTTGCAAAGACAGGCAAGCTGGTGGCTGTCACTCCTATCTGTCTAGAGCGGTGGTTCTCAACTTCTGGGTTGCCGCCCTCTTGGGGAGGGCGGCAAATGACCTTTTCACAGAGTTTGCACATTAGATCTCCTGCAAATCAGCTGTTTACATTACATTCAGTAGCAGCGGTGGCAAAATTAAAGCAATGAAGTAACAACGAAATGATTTCATGACAGGGGATCACTGTGGGAAAGAATAAGCCTTGTCACAGGTGGGAGCAGTCTTGGCGGGGTTTACCCTTGGGGCACCCCATGAATACTTTGTGACAGACTGAGTGGAGCCATCCGGATCTGGAATTCAGGAAGCAGACCTGGGAACCCCACCTGGACTATTGTCTTCCTAATTGACCCTCACCGGGAGAAGGAGACGGTCCTTCCCACGTGACTCAGGGAGTTGGGGGAAGAGAGAACAACAAAGTCAGCTGGGTGAGAGAGCGCAGGGAGAGCAGCGGACCGGCTGGACCAGCACGCAGGCCAGAGACACCTAAGGACCCTTCCCGTGGAACGGCTACTGGAAGGTTCACTCTTTTGTCCCTTTAACCTTTTTTCCTTCTTGTATAAGCTAGTTGGGTTGTATAATAAAGTTTAATTGCTAAGAAACAGAGTCAACAGATCACCACAGCACGAGGAACTGTATCAAAGGTCGCAGCTTTGGGAGGTGGAGAATCACTGTTGTTCACACAAGGACAGCGTATTAAGAGGACACTGTTCCGAAGTTGAGTGAGAATCTGCTTGGAAGACAGATCTCAATCGCTTTCTGTAATTCCACAGCACATTGCCCCGCCCCCCTTAGAAAGAAGACCCCACCCCACCCCAGGAAAGGAGCTGCCCCGGATTCCTGTTCTTCCCCCTAGAGTCTGTCTCTGCAACCTGCCTGTTTTAGACATTACTAGCAAAGTAAATGACACCGATTCCAGGCCATGTCACCCCCCCAGGCTTCTGTGTCTGTTCAAGTTTCATCCATATTGTCTAACATTTAATAGCACCCCACTCACTCATCCTCTCTTTTCTGTACTTTTCCTTTCTTTCCCAGTCTCTGTTCCTATTGCTAGTTTGATGCTGTGAATAGGAGCCAGGACCTTGCTCCTGCGAGGCATGGATCCAAACGCATGAGCTAGCTCCCAAGTCTCATTCATTAACATTGTTAAACACTGTTATGTGGACACTGCAGCAGTCTGCGCACCTATGTGTCAGATTATGGGCCACTGTGATGACCTTACTGTGAACATCAGGCAACTTGCATTTGTGTGGATGCCGTTTTTGACCTTTCCAAATTTGCACCCGGGAGAGAGACTGCAGGGTCATGTGGCAATTCCATCCTCACCTGCTAAGGAGTGAGGAGCTGTGTCCACAGAGCCCACAGCATTTTTTTCATTTTCACCAACAAGGGCTCAGGGATCCGGTCTTTTTCATATTCTCATTACCATTTTTTTTTCTTTTTTAAATTTCACTTTACTTCCCTCTCCTCTCTCTCTCTCTCTCTCTCTCTCTCTCTCTCTCTCTCTCTCTCTCTCTCTCTCTGTGTGTGTGTGTGTGTGTGTGTGTGTGTGTGTGTGTGTGTGTGTGTAATTCAGAAGACAGCATACAGGAATGGTTCTCTTCTTCCATCACTGGAAATTGAACTCATGTTGTCAAGTAGAGTGACTTTATCCACTGAGCCATTTCACCAGCCCCAGTACTTCCTGTTATCTGTCTTTCTGATGACAGCCATGGTGCTGGGCAGTAGTAACTCGTTGTGGGTTTGTTCTGTATTCCCTAATGACTAATGGCATTTGCCGTCTTTCCTTGGGCCTTTTGTCTCTCTAAACAGTGCATATCTCTTGAGAGTACAATTATAAGTTACCTCTCCCAGTGTCCATTTTTAGCTGCAGAGCAAAATTTATTCATGTTGATAGGGTACATGGGTGTCATTTCACTATATTTTCTGTATATCTTGTGTGTTTTCCTTCCTCAATGTCTCCATATTGGCATCTTTTAGGTTGAAATATTTTTTAGTTTACAATTTCCTAGTTTTTAATTCCTTTTTCTTTCGTTATCACTTTAGTTACTTTCCTAGGGGTTAAAGTGGGGATTACAATTACCATGTAATTGTAATGTAGTTTGTGTTAATATCAATCATTATTCCAATAGTTATAAACATTTTTTGGTAGTTACATTTATCCCCATCACTTTGACATCATTGTCATATATTATATTTCTACACATGCATGCTCACCAATATAGATTTTTTTATGATCAATGTATTTTGTTTCAATTATGTTATGATCAATGTCTGTGTATATGTGTGCCACATGTGTGCCATACCTGTAGAAGCCAGAAGAGGGTGTCTGATCCCCCAGAACTGGAGTTACAATCCATTGTGAGCTGCCACGTGGGTGCTGGGAACTGAATCTGGGTCCTCTGAAGGAGCAGTCAGTGCCTTAACAGCTGAGCCATCTCCCCAGCCTTGTAATCACTTTGTGAGTTGCCTTTTCAGAGAAGACAGCATAAAAGAGAAACCTTATGCTCTCCTATTTTGGCTTTCTCCTTTATTTAGAGACAGGGTCTCACTCTATAGTCAAGAATTTTCATTCTTGATCAAACTGGACTTGAATTTGCAGCAATCTTCCTTTCTCTGCCGCCAAGTGCTGGAATTTAAGTGTGTACCACCACGTCCACCTCCAAAATACTTACGTTGTCTTTCATGTTTAAAGCATAACTTCCTTTGTTGATGTCTGTTCTGAGTTGGTATGAATCCGTGTTACTGCTGCAATCCAGCCTGAGAGGCTCCTGCAGCACTGATGAAAGCTGGCTTGTTTTTGCTTCATCCAGCTGCTGTTCGATCCTCATACTTTCTGGTTAAGAAATCATCTGCTAATCTTACTGAGGCCACCTCAAAGGAGATGTTTCTTATGAAGTCTCTTCTTTGTCTTTTGATTGATTGTGGTGTGCCTAAGCCTGGAAGTTGTTAACTGTGTTGGAAGATCTTTATAAACTATGGTTGGGGAGCTTCCAAATGTTATTTCTTCCCGTAACCACTCTCTTTTTTTCTTTCTCTCTCCTCCTTTTGGGAGTCCCATGATGGGTGTATTGCTATGCTTGATGGTGTATCGCAGGTGTTTGATGTGTTGTCCTCTTCCCTCCATCTTCTTTCTCAATAGTCCTCATATTACAGAGCTAACTGATGCATTTTCTAGCTCAGTGTTACTGTTTTCCATTGGCTCTAATCTTCTGTTGAGTCTCGCTAGTGACATCTTCATTTCTCTTACCATATTTTCCAACTCTGGACTACACATAATGACTCCAAATCATTTCTCTTATTGCTTAGATGCTTACTTAAATGCTTTCTTTTAACTTTTTGAGTGTCTTTATGCTTTGTGGCCATATCTGGTTTTCCTTAGGAACACTTTCATTAACCACTCTCCACCCCCTAAAGTTTGGGGGCATACTTTCCTGTCTCTTTTCATATCCCATTTTTGCTTGTTTTTTTTAAAATATTTTATTTATTTTTAGTTATGTATATGCACATATGTGTCTTGTGCTAAATGTTTATATACAGCACAGTTATCTACAGAGTCCAGAAGCGGACATCGGCTCTCCTGGAACCTGGGGCTACAGAAACATGTAATCTGGGAGCTGTAACAGGGTCCTCTGCAAGAGGAGTGAGTGCTCTTAGCCTCAGAGCCATGTCTTCAGTCCATTTGTATGTTTTCAGCCCAACATTGTAAATAGTATAAATCAATTCTAGACAATAACTTTCCCATCCAGAGGGTTTATCCTTGTAGTTGTTCATTGTGGTAACTGTTTCCTATTTCTTCTGAGTGAATTCTTTAAAGTCACAGATGATTTCTTGGCTGGAACATCTCCCCAATTTTGCATAGGACCGTTGTGTGCATATTACAACTTGCCATCCACACTTGGCTAGCTAGTGTATAATTTTGACTAACCTTTTATTTTCTCTTTGTGAATGCCAAGGCCAGATGGCAGTGAGAACTCTGAAATGCCCAGCTATTTCCCAAGCTGTCTATAGCTTTACTCATGTCTTGGGCCTGTGTGTGTGAGATATGCTGGAAGTTTCCAAATCTTCTGTAAACATTTGATTCCTTAGATATTTATTTGTTTATATCTCTATGTCTTATCTTTTATCCACCCTTCAGACAGCCAGGAAGTGAGGACACTTGTCTGTACTTGCATTTGAAATACACCCCCACACCTCTAGGGAGAAGGCATTAGGCACCAAGTGTGCCTCAGGTAGTTGTGTGAGGGGGAGTCTTTGGGGAGCCCCCATGCAGGTCACACCATGACAATTTTTTGGGAATGAAATATTGAGCCCCTCTCCAAGTTCTGCTCCTCTCCCTCCGTTTGCACTAATCAGTCTAGAATCCTTCTAGACTAGTGTTGATCTAAAGGACGGGAGCAGAGCCAGTCAGGGTGTCACAAGGCTGGCCATTGCCACCAGCATTCAGCCACTTGTCTTGGATGACCTCTCCTTTTGTCACCACAGCTGGCTGGGACCATGTCTTGGGAAGGGTGGATTCGTAGAGACAAATGTTTTGTCAGTTTTGCTGATAAGACCTTCCCCCTCTCCTCTCAGTTTGTCCTCTTAAGCTTTGTGGTTAGTGGATTATTTGTGTCAACTGTTATGTACTGCCCGAGGTGTTTTAGAGTTCCGCCTGCCACTGTCTTGGCAAATGTCCTCGGGGAAATGGTATTTGCCTTGGTTGAACGCCAAGTCAGATTAAATACTGACAGCTTTTATAAGTCATCCTTTTGGTATGGCAGAGGCAGGTCTGATAAAGGCAATTCTTTGGGAATAAGCTTGTGGCTGTTGATGCTCTGCGGTATGGTCTCTTTCTGTAGCCTGAGATAACCTCAAGTGCACAACCTTCTAGCCTGGGCCTCCCTAGTTCTGGGATTGCAAGCGTGAGCCACTATGTTCAAGCTGAGAAGCAGACCTTCACGTGCTCAGCTGCATCTTGATTTCACTGCTGTTGTGGGCTGTTAATTTTCAAGACCACCCAGAATGGGGAGTGAGGTGGAGTGCTGGAGAAACTTAAGCTGAGTCTAACATCACAGCTGCTAGCAAGATGCCACTTATTTTCTTTAATATTTTGTTTCTCAGCTAGCTATGAGAATTTGAGTATTTTTCAGAGTTCTAAATGAATTTATTATGACCACTGTGGGCAGGTGTGTGTGTGTGTGTGTGTGTGTGTGTGTGTGTGTAGTATTAGATAAGTGAAGTGTATTTGTATGTGTGCAGGTGCGTTTGGTGTGTACACAGTGTATGTTGTATGTATGGGAAAGTACATGTAAGAGTGGAAGTACGTAGCATGTGTGGGTTCCTTTCTGTGTGTATGCAAGTGCATGTGTGGTTTGTGTGGGGGTGTGGTGTGTAGAGTGTATTTGTGTGTGTGTGGCATGTGTGTGTATATATGTGGCACATATGTGTGTGTGGTGTATGGGGGTGTTTGTTATGTGTGTATGTGTGTTGTGATGCGTGTGTTTGTGCCTTGTGTGTGTGCATGTATATGGAATGTATTGTGTGGTATGAGGGGGCATTGTGTATGATATGTATATGGCATGCTATGTGTGTGTGGTACAGTGTGTGCGTAGTGTGTTTTATATGTGTGTGTGTGGTGTATGTGTGTGTGGTATTATTTATATGTGTGTGTGGTGTGTGCGGTACGTGTGTGAGGAGTGTTGGGGATTAAAGTCTGGGCCTCACAATGTTAGTCATGGCTGTTTCGTTTTTGTGTTTGTTTTTGTCTGTTGGAGAATTGAGTTTTCAGAGATCCCCATCTCCCCTCTTTGCCTGTCTTTACCTGGCAGGTTGCAGGGGTGTAACACCCACTGACCTAATCTCGCTCTTCTTTCCCCCACGCTAGCCAACTGGACACAGCCCTTTAGTGCTGCAAACACAAACAGGAGCTTCCCATTCCTTCTGAGCAAGGGCAGCACTGTGCGTGTCCCCATGATGCACCAGACGGAGTTGTTTGCTTTTGGTGTGGACAGAGAGCTTGGCTGCACTGTGCTGCAGATGGACTACAAGGGCGACGCCATGGCTTTCTTTGTCCTCCCGGACAAGGGCAAGATGTGGCAGCTGGAGAAAAGCCTGTCAGCCAGGAGGCTGAGAAAGTGGAGGCGTACACTCCAGAAAAGGTGAGTACCGCTGTCGTGTGCTAGGAGCTGTCCATCCAAAGATGGGTTGATGGAGGGAGAGCAATGTGTAAATGATTTCATGATTAAAGCAGGTGTGTGTGCAATTCTGTGAAGGTGGGGACTCTGGGTGGCCAGCAGGTTGCTAGGTACGTTGATTGGAAGTGGTTGTGTGTATCATCCAGATCAAGTGGAGTCCAAGATCATTGAGCTGTTCCCTACGCTCGCCTGCCTCAGGTAGGACATAAACACATAGAGGCTGTGGTGAAGGTGGGGGCACTTCTGATGTAGGCAGTGTCACTGACAAAGGTGGAAGGTGAGAATGAAGAGACGCTGCAGGCTTTCAGGGTTTCTTCTCTTCTCCCACCACATTAATGGTGGATGGAGGAGGAAGACAAGGCAGTGGGGAGGCTATGGGAAGGTAGAACACATAGGGAGCCTGAGAACACAGGGATGCCCAGGCCAGTGGGAGAGAGAGATGTCTGTGGTACTAGATGTCAGGGAGGTCTATCAGATGAGGACTGGGGTACCTCCCCAATGTCTTGTGCTTTTCTTTCTGAGAGAAGCTAAGCATATAAACATAGGCAAAGGACTACAATTAAGCCTGAGCATCTTTTAAAATGAGAGAAATGTAGCCGAATGTGCCTAGGAGAGTGGTTCATGGTAAATGTTCAGTGTTTGCTCTCGGGTGGGGAAATCATTACAGAAGAAGAAAATATGCCAAACTCCAGGTTTGTACTGTCCAATATGGTAGTTACTGGCCACAAGTGCTCATTCATATCTGAATTCGCAAAATGAAATGAAATTAAAGGAGAGTGGCGTGGCTCACTGGGTACAGGTTCTTGCTTTCAAGCCAGACAGGTTGAGTGTGAACCTCAAGATCCTCAAGTAAGAAGAAGGAGGGGACTGATCCCCAAAATGTTGTCCTCTGATCTTCTCTCTCTGTCTCTCTCTGTGTGTGTCTCTGTCTCTGTCACACACACACACACACACACACACACACACACACACACACACACGTGACACCAAACGCCATCTATCAATCAGTGTAATGAACAAATTAACTAAAGTAAGAGTTTAGCTCCTTGTGTGCTGTAGACATGTATCAAATTGTTCAGTAGCCACATGCAGCCAGTGGCAGCCATATTGGACAGGGCAGGTGTAGGTGTAGTCCCAGCATGGTAAAACATTCTCTGGGGGTTTGTCCCTCTGGGAGGTTATCAAGGCTCACTATTCTCAGGAAATCCTGTTGGGCAGGGCCAGGTAATGTGCCTGGTCCCTGAGCTACCATCACTTCCTGATGTCCCTCTTAGTTTCTGCTGTGGTTCCCCTGCTGTGCCATCATCTCACCTCTGGCTCTTACTTGATTATAGGGTCCTTATGTTTTATTCTGATTCCAAGAAATGGACTTGCTCATCTGGGAGGGTCATAGACAGAGCGGTCTGGTGCTTTGGGGCTGGGACATGGGGATTTCTCTGGCAAGCCATTAACAGTGCTGGAGAAAGCAGACTCTCCAAAAAATGCCACACGGAAGCAGAGATGGAGACACCCTAACCCCGTCTTTTTCCTTTCCGTTGCCCATAGGTGGATCAAGGTGTTCATCCCCAAGTTTTCCATTTCTGCTTCCTACAACCTGGAAACCATCCTCCCCCAAATGGGGATCCGAGATGCCTTTACCGCAAATGCTGACTTTTCCGGAATTACAAAGACACATTTCCTGCAGGTTTCTAAAGTGAGTTGGTGGAGATGTTTGTAAGAAAGCCCATGCTGGAAAAGCCAGCCAACAAAGTACTCTCATCTTTCTGAGAAGGTGGCAGGCTGGAGATGGGGAGATGTTTAACGGCCAAAGGAAAAGCCAAGGCTCATGGCTGCAAGGCCTGGGCCATTACAGCCACCACAAATCTCACTGGTGGATACCCATAATCCCTCTTCAAGCAAATAGTTGGTGCTTCTTTGAAAAGCAGATCTGTTCCTAGAAAGCAGCATTGTTGCCACATACTAGCAGTGGAAGAGCAAACAGGAGCCCAGCATCCCTGCCTTCCCCACTGCAGCTGAATTCCCAAGCAGTTGGGTTTTGTTTGTTTTTATTTATTTGTTCATCACTTTACAACTTGATCCCAAACCCCTTCCTCCTCTCCTCCTAGCCCTGCCCTCACAATCCCCTACCCTGATTCTATCGTCTCCCTCTTCTCAGAGAAGGAGAGGCCTCTAAGATCCCTTACACATATGTAACAGGTGTGCTGCAGGTCACCATGTGGGTCCGCTAGCAACGGGAGAAGGGCACATTTCTGACTCTGTTGCCTGCTTTTGGGTTCCTTTCCCCTAGTTGGGCTGCCTAGTCTGGCTTCAGTGGAAGAAGATCGGCTTGAGGTGCCAGGGTGGGTTGGTATCCCAAGCAGATACCATGGCAGGTGCTGCCCAGGTGCGTTTTGTACCTATAAGCTATGACGTTTGTCCTGAAGGAGTCTGGGTTCTAAAACTTCAGATTTTTTTTGTCCTTTTGTGAGAAATTGTTGAATTCAATTCCCACATGCTTTAGCAATAGTTGCATCTGTAGTCGCTTAGCCTGGCAGTGCCATCCCCTGCATCCCCAATCCCCTGCAGAACGTCTCTTTGTTTATGGGTCATCTGTCTAGCCTAAGTCCACAGCCAAGTCCAGATTCAGCAGGTTGTTGACCCTTGGCTTAATTTCTTGATTTGCTAATGGACTGTGATGCTCAGATACAGTTCTGAGGACATTTTTTTTTTTTTTTTGTCATTGGTCTGCGGGGGTTTGCAGTAGGCTCATGTCACAGCTTCTGTGGGAACCACTGACACATGTTCCCCCTTTTACAGGTTGCTCACAAAGCTGTGCTGGATGTCAGTGAGGAAGGAACAGAAGCCGCAGCAGCCACCACCACCAACCTTGTAGTCCGCTCAAGGGACACCCCTTCTTCTGTCCTCTCCTTCGACAAGCCCTTCCTGATTCTACTTCTAGAAAAAAGTACAGAGTCTATTCTCTTTCTAGGGAAAGTTGAAAATCCCAGGAAGATGTAAGTGGAAGTGAACTGTGGCCTGGTCTCATGTTGACAATGCACGAGAAACAAGAAATGTGTTGGAAGACGCTCGCAGGCTGATGTCAAGACTTGTTTCCTTGCTTCAGGTCCACTTGACCCAAACAAGAATGCATTGGCCTCAGGGATAGCCCTCTGGGGCCCAATCATCAAAGTGACATCAGAGCCCGGTCACCCTGCCAGTGGTTCCCCCACTTGTTTTCCCACATAGCCTTTTTCTGGAGTGTGGCAGGGCAGGCGGGGCTCCATTCTTCAGAGCTCTGGGGGATAATGGCACACATAACTCAGTTCCCTTACTCTAATTGCCAGCTTCCAACACTGCATTCAATAAACCTGATGTATAAACTCAGTGGCAACAGACCCCTCCACCCCCTACCCCTATCACCAGGGCCCTACTCTGAAAGTGATAGATAGCTCATATCTGAGTGGCTGGGTTGTCACTTGTGACATTGCAGTGGCTACATTGATCCATTCTCTCGTTTTCTCAGTCAAGCCTATTGAGCTCTTCAAGGACAAGGGTCCTGGCATGCTAGGTCTACGTGACAGAGACCATTCAATAGCGAGGAACTGAATCTGTGCATAAGGAGGTTGTGACAAAATAGGGTAAGTGCCACATAGGCTGTGTCGGATAGTCAAGATACTCACAGGAGAGGCAAGAGAGTTTTTGCAGGATAAGCCAGCATTAGAGGGACAGTAGGATGGTCCTGTGGCTGCAGCATTGTGTGTCACGGACACTCAGATAAACGCTGGCACTCAAGTAACTGGAGAGAGAATGGTATAGGAATACACACTGCCCAGGACAGTGACCTAAGCCAGGTAAGTTATGGGAACAGCCATACCTTAGAGTTTCCCTGAGCATAACAAGTGTCCGCACAGTATGGGTTGTCTGTGAGTTCGAGGCCAGCCTGGTCTACAACGTGAGTCCAGGAAAGCCAAGGCTACACAGAGAAACCCTGTCTCGGGAAGGAAAAAAAAAAAAAGACCTCTTCAATGAGGCCACCTTTTCAGCCCTGTGACACAGCCCTCAAGTTCTCAGCCTCTCCCTGGATATGGTTGTTTGTAGTGACAACAGGCTGCCACATTCTGAAAGCCACATTGAATGTCCTGGGCCCTGGAGGCAGCAGCAGGTCACCCTCATTCCCCACGGTCCCTTCTGCCCCCATTGCAGGTGTCCCATGTAGGCTCCTGGCCACTTCATTTCTCAGCAATGACGTGTCCCCTGCAACCTTCAGCAAACCTGGGGTTCCTTTTCTGGAGGCTCTGGCTTCCTACCATCCTAAATGTGTCACCTAAGGACCCTGTGTTGGCTTTCTAGTGCTCTGTTACCCGGAAAGAAAAAAAACCAGACTTAACCCTGGGGACTGCTGCTGACTTTCAAAAGGAAGTCAAGTGGGGTGCCCTCTGCTGGGCAGGAAGCAAAATACACGTTGGAAGGCTTGACTGCTGCATATGAGGTGTGGATAGGAACCACTCACCACCAGGGGCTGGCCCATGACGTCAAGATCATCAACTACAAAACGCCCAGAAAGAGAAAGCCTGGCATGAGTGTCTCACCCAAGATGACTAACAATATTCTAAAGGCAGTTGTAGCTAGTAGAGGCCAGGGTGACAACATTTCCAAAGGGGCATCTAAACAAACAAACTATAGATTCCCAGTCCTGAATCCAGAGCTCAAGGGCCCGAGCTGCCCATACAGTTCCAGAGGCAGCTGTACAATGTTTGCAGATGTGATGGTCAGGATGGAGTGTCAGCGGACAGAGAGAAGAAGCTGTGAGGGCTTCTATCAATGAGGTTGGTTGAGGTAGGAAGAGGGGTACCATTCCTTGGTCTGATATCTCTGACTAAATACAGAGGAGAAATCCAGACACAAACATTGCTCTTCCTGACTACGGATGCAGTGCGACCAGATGCCTCAAGCTCCAGCCACCAAGACCTCTCTGAACTGTACCTTGAACCATGAGGTAGAGCAAGCCTTTCCTTTCTTGAGCTGAATTTGCCAAGGTTGTTTTTTTGCTTACAGTAAGAAGGACAAGGAACTATTACTCTAGCCAAGCTCTACATCTTGCACACCAGGCATCTCCTCGATGGAACATGTTTCCTTCTCGGTTTAGCTATTCACTGCTCCCACTGTGCATTCTGCTCGGCCAGGGTGCAGAATACCAGCTCGCCCATGCTAACCAGCCCTCAGGTGGGATGGCTGAGCTGGATCCTTGGCAGCTACCTAAGCACCTTAGAATGTAAATAAAAACAATGGCTGGCCATTCCTGTCCATGCAGGAATATTTTAAAGAGTGTTAATAGAGCATGTGGGCACCTGTCCCAGGGCACCAGCTATTTGGAAATTCTAAGTGGATGTCCCTTCCTCATCACCTACTCAGAGAATCAGTCTGCAGGTATTTAACTGAACTGGGCCCTACTATGGGTAGAAGCAGCCCCTGAGGATGGGGTGTGCTCACGACTCACACCCACACTGCAGAGTTTACAGTGAGGTAGGAGGGAGGGAGGGAAGAGTTAACACTCACTGGTTCAGACAAGAGGCTGGGTCTGTTCACGAGTGCTAAGAGCACTCCTATGGGTACCAAGATTGGGAAGATCATCAGGTGCAGAGTTCTGGCTTCCACTTGTGTCCCTGCCCTCTCAGGACACAAACACGGGTAAGAGTGGCTTCTGGTGTCTGACACTGGGACTTTGCATGCAAGACAGGTACCCATCATGCAGGCAAGAGGCAGCAGGGAACAAGCTCAGGATTGAAGACCACAGAGGGGTCTCAGTGCAGGTTTTCTCGGGTATATGGAAAGGCAGCCCTGCCCCACCCCCCAGGCTGTGCACCACTTCTGTCTGTTTAATCTCTATGTGCTCCATCCCCCTTCTTAAGAACCCGTGGCTTTCATGTCACTGGGTTGTCACATGAGCAAACACACTGAGGGCTGAGGAAGACATCTCAGGGAGCACCGCCCATGCGCACTGTTGCTCTTACCGCAGCTGACGTCCAGAAGCCGGACAGCAATGATGTTTCTGATAAGCTGAAAGCCGTGGAGAAAGGCAGGTATCTCTGCAGAATATCATCCTGGCTCCTACCCATCACCCACCTCCCCACTTCCCCACCCTTGAGAAGCATCCTTGACACCTGACACCCAGCATCCTCCATCCTTCCTGGAGCTCAGAACCGGCTGCAGGAAAATGTGCCCCTTCTGCTCCATGGTGCATGCTTGCTTCCCGGTGTTAACACTCTTCCTCTCCACCAATCAAAGGAGCCCACATACAATGAGTTTGGGGACAGTGGTAACATCACCTGCTGTGTGGTAGCTGTGAAGATTGGTGTGATATAACACGCAGAGGGCATGTCGCACAGGGCCCCATGAGTGGTACAGGCTCCATTACAGCACAGGGGTGACCACTGTTGCTGTTCAAAAGCACAAGTCATGTGTTCAGAAGTGACCTATAAGTCACATTTCCTTCCTCCTCTGTCACAGGTGACCATGCCATACTGAAAGAGGCATGACCGTAGAAAAGAATGTGAGTCTCTTTTATTACTAATAAAAGTTTGTCCTTAGACCATTTTACACATGTATACAATGCATTCAGGTTTCTCTCTTACCCTCTCTCATTTTCTTCTCACCCCTGTCAGCCCCCTTTCTTCCTTACAAGCATTGGCCCATATTTACTAGTTTTTGTTTTGGGTCATGTTCCACAGAGTTTAACTAAGGCTGTGTCTGTGTGACCCTGAGTTTGGAACAAACTCACTATCGGAGCGCTATACTCCCAAGAGCGGGCACACAGCTGGGTAACATGCCACCCTCTGCCCCAGCATCTGTCAGCTGCCTATCGGTTGTGAGTGTAAGAAAGTGCGTTTCTGTGTTGCCAACATGCATGTATTGGCAGCACACACATGTGCCTGCCCTGTACCAACACAACAGGCAACAAGAACCAACTATATACTGGTTATTTCCACACCACAAAGGTCTCACAGACCAAAGGGAAATGACACTTTTTGCAAGGCAGCATGAGAAGAGTCCGGTGACTCATTGTGCTACAAGCATTAACCCAGGAGAAGAACTAACAGCCTAGGCAGCTGGGGAGGAGTGGTCACGGGGGGGGGGGGGGGGGGCTTTCTGAAGGAGAGATCTAGGCTGAAACTGAAGAATGAATAATGAATAGGGCCTGGTGTCTGTCTGAGGAGCAGAAGGGGTGGGGACGTCACGCTAGGCAGGAGATAGGGCATGCACAAAAGGAAGCAGAGCTCCTTTGCTTATTGTGATTGTTCGGGATGGTGCAAGAGTGGAGTTTCGGAGGTGGGAGGTGAGGTGCAATGTAGCAGTCCCATGAGCATCTGCAAGAAATGGCTGGCTGGTGGCTGCAAAGGGGGAAATGGGCAAATTCAGACTGGAGAGCAGGTAGGCAGTCTGACCAGGTTTGAGGTGGGGCAAGGAAGAGTCTTCAGAGGGAGGAACACAGGCCAGGCCCCGATGCAAGCAGGCGTGTGTGATCATTGACCAAAAGCCAGGGCCATGCTGTTGCAGCCAATATGAGGCACCTGTATTGGGGTCAAGTCCCTCAGGAGAGCATTCTAGAAAACCAGCAGGAAAGCAGGACTCAGAGCAGCCATTGGGGAAGGGGGGGTTGGGGGTGTCATACATAGCCCTTGGTTAGGAAGTGGTGAGTTGAGTTGGGCACAGCCAATTCTTCTATCATTTTGGCACCAGGAGACTCAGAACATCAAGCTACCAGAGGTCATAAGTGTCGGGCACCTTCTGCAACAGGTGTCTGCTCCACCCACTCTGAGAGCAGCCTTCAAAACAAAGCACAGGAAGCTGCGCCTCTGAAAGAGGAACCACTCTTTCCAGTGGTCCCATGGAGGTGGAATAGGGGATAAAGTTTTACTCTCAGGGAATGTGGTGGCAGGGCTTGCCTGATGAGGACAGTCTCTGTAGGCTCAGTTTTCCTAACCAATATATTTTATTACAGGTATTAACTGAGCATATGTCACTTATAACCCAACTAACCAAAACAGTATGAATAAGAGGATTAAGGAACACAATAACAAAACCATAAAGTTATCAGTTCCAAGGAATGAGTCTCCTGGCATAACCAGCAGGATTTCTTCTGCTGGAACCTAGAGTAACCAGAACCCGGAACTTCAGCAGGAGCTGGAGCCCCAAAGCCCTCCCTCTGCCCCCCCCCCCCCCCCCCCCCCACCCCTCGCAGTTCTCTCTAGGAGTGTCTGGAAGTGGAGTGATGAATAGCCAAAATTATCCCAAGTCTCCAAAGGCCCTGCCTTCAGTTTTCGGCTCATTTGTATATCTCCTCCCAGAGTCAGTTCACGGGATCTTTTCAGCTGGCAACAATCAAGCTCCTGCACTAGGTGGTTTGTCTTCTAGTGGATTAACCTCACCTGTTCTCTCAAGACAGCTCCAATCTCACACTTGGGATCCTAAAACATAGGTTTTTCTCTCCTTCAAGTCCCAGAGTCCTGGTAAGGAGCTCCTGTGAGGGGACGCTAGAGCCTGGTCCTAAGTGAGGACACAAGGGCACATGGCTTCTCTTCCCTACATCTCAGGCCTGACCCCATCTCTCCCACACTGTGTTTTCTGCATCCCACAGGACCCCACGTGCAGCCACAGTGGGAAAGAGTCAAGAGTGCAGATTCCCATCTTCAGTTTCCCTATTCAAATTCAGGTGGTCAGGCTTGACGCAGGCGCCTTCATCCACTGAGCTGTTTGCTGGTTCTATATTTGAGAGTCTCTCTCTCTCTCAAAAGGAAGCTGAGAGAATATTCAAGGTGGGGAGAGGAGCAGACCGTTACCAACTGTCTCCAAGTGCTGCTCCAGGAAGACGCTGTGTCAGGTGGGTCAGGAAAAGCCCTGTGACAACTGGAGACTCCCAGTTCCCACTGGAGAGTCAGGCAGCCTCCTGTGATATGTCATACCTTAAAAATGCCCCTTGCTGGTGAGATTTACTTGTAAAATTAAAGAACTCTACTTTTTCATGTTAAATTTTTGTTAGTCTTGTTGAGATCAAGACACGTGCTCTAGAAGAAAATTGAGGAACACGGAGGCCTGCAAAGGGGTTTCGGGATGCCACTGAGTCGGTGAAGTGAAACGCAAGGACCTAGGTTGGATCCCCAGCACCCACATAAGATGCTACATGTGGTACTCTGTGCTTGTAATCTCACTGGGCTCCCTGAGACGCTGGCATAGTCCAATCAGTGACCCCAGGGCCCTGAAGAGATCAGTCTAGAGAACCAGCCAGGAAAGCAGGACTCAGAGCAGCCATTGGGGGTGGGGGGAGGGGGGTCATACATGGCACTTGATTTTAGGAAGTGGAAGGCGAGTGTAGGGGAGTGGAGACAAGAGCAGAGAGGCTCGTTATTGGGCACAGCCAATTCTCCTATCATACCGGCTGCCGGGAGACTCAGAACATGAAGCTACCAGAGGTCGTATGTGTTGGGCACCTCCTGCACCCACGTGTATGTATGTCTTCTTCTGACTCATCAAACAAGGTGGGTGGCTTCTGAGAAATGACACCCTCTGGGACTGGCCTCTGGCCTCCATGTTAATATGCACACAGCATCCCCCTACACACACACACACACACACACACACACACACACACACACACATGAACATAAAAATCATACCTGCTCCAACAGGAAAAGATCTCTTAAACAAAAACCCAGCATCCCAACTCACAAGTCTTTTTTTTTAGTGTGTGTGTGTGTGTGTGTGTGTGTGTGTGTGTGTGTGTGTGTGTAGGCTTCAACCTTTTCCAAACCTACTTTATTTATACTTCCCTTCCAACCCACCTACCCTAGATAGGAGAGAAAAGAGGTTAATGGGAATGGGAGAAGTGGATCTTTTTGGACTCAGTTCCTGGGAGTGATTCCCCTGAAGAAGTCGGCAGGATTTCAGCAGACCAGCAATTCAACCAAAGTTGCTACTGGAACCTGGAACAGCAGCTGGAACCTGGAGCCCTGAAGCTTTCACTGGAGCAGTCTCTCTAGGAGAGTCTCAAAATGGAGCGATGAACAGCCAAGCAAAACCAAGACCCAAGAAACCCCCACCTACTGGTTTGGGCTCATATAGGTATCTTCTCTCAGATGTGTTCCAGCTGGCAAAACTCAAGCCTCCGCCAGAGGTGGTTTGTTTTCTAGTGGATAAACACCAGCTGTTCTCTTACAAGTCTGTTCCCCATGCCACACTTGGGATCGAAACAAAAACAAGTTTACATTCATTACATATCCCACACTTGGGATCAAAACAAAAAAGTGTGTACATTCACTACTTGTTTGTGTGTATGTGTGCACGTACACGCACGCACACACACACACACACACACACACACACACACACACACTCACTTGTGTACGCTGGGAACCAAACTCATGTCCTTGCAAGAGCAGTGCGTTTTCAGCCTCTGAGCCACATCTCCGGTCCCCATTTTCTACATCTTTCAACACTCAGTAAACTTCTCTCCAGAATCTTCCATGCTCTGCACAGATTCTACTACTTCATATTATTTAAAGTGTCCATAAAACAGTGGGATGATTTGGCACAGTGGCAAAGGCTTGGGGTAACTTGTGAGCAAGTCACTTGGCCGTGTGCTTCTCTCTGTGAAGTAGGGATGGCCACACTTTTCTCACTATCTCACCGCTAGGGTTGCTGGATCCTGCAAAGCCCCAGTACACGTGTCAGCATCTCCCACACTCCCTAACCCCCTCACCACCAGTGTCACAACATTATCAGACAAGCACAAGTCACTCGCTTGTTTGTGGCACAGCAGCCAGGACACGCACACATCCAAAAAAAAAAAAAAAAAAAATCCTTTTTCCGTTGTCCCATTTGCCTTCCTGTCAGTTCCAGGAATCGACCTAACAAATATCGACCAGGTTATGCTGTGTTCTTCAAACATTACCGCCTGTGAGCAGGAGGCAGTGCGGGCTGTAGAGCTGTGCCCACCTGAGTGACATCTCGGTGAGTATGCTCTGTACCCCAAATGAAAGTGGAGCTGTTTCTGTCTGTCTGTCTGCCTGTCTGTCTGTCTGCCTGCCTGCCTGCTTACCTTTGGCTTAGAGGCAGAAACGGGGACAATGAGACCCTGAATGACCTTGCTGAGCACAGCCTCTGAATCTTGGAAACTGGAGCTTCAGGTTTTCAGTCATCTTCTCCGGAAAACCCAGGCCCCCAGGACTCTTGACACATGAACTCCCAATGTCCCTGGCAGGCCAACAAGGAAAGGGCTCGAAGCAAAAAATGGCAACTTTACTAGGAACTTAGTTCTGAAAGCTGCACAGAGGCCCATACAAAGAAGCCCAGGTCTGGAATTGAGCCTAGCCAGCTCTAAGCCTCAGTTTTTCTATATTCACACCTGGGTAAAAAGTTCTGTGACTTGAGAGTCTCGGGAGCATTGATTTAAACAGACGAGAACACATTGGCACGGCATTTGAAGAGGACCATGACTCTTCTATCTCAATAGCTCCCAGGTGTCTGAGTCTCAGCTGAGAAGCAGCAGCAATATAGTCATTGTCACAACCTGGGACGCCACCCCCACCACAGCCTCCCCACACATTTGTCAACACCTCTGTCTGCAGACCGATGAAGCAATGTGCCCAATGTACCAGCACTTCCACAAACACTCAGCAGCGAGGTTATAAGTCAGGAATAGGGTTCTGAATTATCTCAGAGAACCTGCCTGGGAAGAACTTAAGTGCACTACATTTCCAGTGCACCCAGCCCTGGTAGAAATGGGACAGAATTACTGCAGAGCCCAGGCCTCTGGCTACAGCTCAGTATTCCTTGGAAAACACACCCTTCTGCCAGTCACCTTGGGGTGCCCCAGAGTACAGGAAGATGCTGAACTCAACTCCCTCACATTTTCTGCCCTTACTTTTCCAATTATTCAGTTATTCTATGTCTTCCGGGTTTTCTACCTAAGAAAAGTCCCAAGCAGACAGAACTGCTGATAAACTGGGCTTGAGGGAGCCTGTGACTTTAGAAGGCACCCCACCAGCAAATGTGTTTCCACACAGTGTCCCCTTGCCTTCTGAGAGCAGGCGGCTCTTGTAATTTGGTGGGCAGGTGTTCTGGGCACCAGGAGCAGTAGTCTATCTGCAGTCCTAGACTCCCTCCGTCACATCACTTCTGCAGTTGACACCGAGCCAAGGGCCACCACATAGGCAAAACATACAGAAGGTATTGATCACAGTGTGGATGCTTCCAGGACAAACAAAACAAGGATCAGCCTGTAGCTGCTGCGTAATTAAAAAGTGGAAGGGCTGTGTTGGAGGGATGTGGGAAGATATCGGGGTCCAGAAGATTCCAGGCTTCGGGGTGGGCAGTGGCAATATGTCCTCTGCAGGGCTGTGGGGGTGGGTGGGACACCTGGAATATATATATGTGCCTTGCACTTCTGGAAACTGGAAATTCAAGATTACAGTCAAGGTGGAGGCTGTGCAGGAGAGCCTGTTCCGGGCCCCTCTCTGATCCCTGGTTATTGTGGCTTTCAGCATTTCATGGTTTGCAGCAGTGTCTCATCTCTGCCTGTATCTTTCTTGGATGCATCTGAGAATCCAAAGTCCCTTCTTTCAGGAATACTAGTCACCACGCAGGGGTTAAGGACCCGCTTTAATGGCCATGTCTTTTCATTTATCTGTAAAGTCTCTATTTTTAACTAAAGCAGCATTACAAGGTCTTAGGGGTTGCGGGGGTGGGGGGGGCAGCATATGAATTTGTAGCAAGCACAACTCAGTCTGCAACAGACTTTTCCAAGACCCCTGCATCTATGCACATGGGTGTTTGTGTCACTGCACACAGTGTAGATAGGACCCCTGCATCCATGCACATGGGGTGTTTCTGTCACTGCATACAATGTAGGCGGTACTCCTGCATCCAAGCACACCAGTGTTTGTGTCCCTGCATACAGTGTAGGGCGTACCCCTGCATATATGCACATAGATGTTACTGTCACTGCACAGTGTAGATGGTTTTCAAGCAGTGGAGGTGTGGCGGTGTGGTGGTGTGGAGATAGAGCCTGTCTCTTTCCTCTCTCCTTCCAGGAGCCATCAGTCCTGTTACTTCATGCTCCTTCAGAGGCTGCCCTCATCTCTATGGGCTTGATGGTTGATCCAAGCGAATGTAAGGCCTCAAGGGTAGAGGGCCACTCCCCCGGAGGCCTAAAGGAAGCATAGTACACCACCTTCTTCTTTGTAACTGACTGCACTAACTGACCCCCAAACTCACGGGGCCAGTTTCACCCACGCCCATATAAAACATTTGCTCCATTGCACGCCTCTTGGCTTGTAGCCACACAAGCATCTACCTAGCCAAACACTGATGGTGCCTCAACTATACCCTAAACCAGTGGGTCTCAACCTGTGGCTCACAACCACAGATGGGGGGGGAGGTCACATATTAGATATCCCACATATAAGGTATTTATATTACAATTCATAACAGTAGCAAATTTACTGTTATGAAGTGGCAATGAAATAATTTTATGAATGGGGGTGTCACCATGGTGTGAGGAACTCTATTAAAGGGTCACAGCATTAGGAAGGTTAAGAACCACTGCCCCAAATTCTTTGAATCTTGGGACGGTGTTAATTTCTCTCTCTCTCTCTTTTTTTTTTTTAATTTTTTAAAATTTATTTTTATTTTTTATTAATTTACTCAGATTACAACTCAGTTGTTCTCCCATCACTCATATCCTCCTGTTCCTCCTTCCCTCCTACCCCCACCCTATTACCCTCCTTTAGATCCATGTCCAAGGGGGATCTCCTCCCCCACTTTATGGTCACAGGCTAACAAGTCTCATCTTGGTAGTCTGTCTATTCTTTCTTTGAGTGCCACCAGGTCATCAAATACAGGGCACCAGAGCTCATGTCAGAGTTAGGGACTGTGTTAATTTCTTTAACCCACAGGATACTTGGTGCCTGGCACAACTTTAGGGGTGATGGAGCCTCGGAAATTATATATGATTGAGAAAACAACTGGGTCCAGGAGAATGTAGAAAAAAATAAAAATAAAATGCAAGGAGAGGGCAGGGAGAAGAAAGGAGGAAACGGGGAAGGGGAAAAAAGGAATGAGAGAGAGAGAGAGAACAAAAAGAAGAAAAGAGAGAGAGAATTGAGGAATTGAAAAAAAGGAGTGGGAGAAAATGGAAAAGAAAAGGGAGAGAGGAAATAAAGGAGAGAAAGAGGGAAGAAGGAATGGATGGATGGAAAGGGAAGGAAGAGGGAGGAGAGAGGGAAGGAGGGAGGGAGGGAGGAACAGGAAGGGAAGCTGACTGCAGGACTTATTTTTCTGTTGGAGCCTCAGTTGCCCCCCTCTTCTCTGCAGCAAGGGATTAGGTATGGATGGTAGCTTTATTGTAAGCTCCAAGGGTGATGGTGTCACCTACTGAGAAGGCTAATATGTTCCCCATTGTTTTTTCCCCCCCAGATGATGGGGTCAGTGTGGCCATGGCTGCTGATAACCAAGGCCCTGCTTTCTGTCCATTGTCAGCCATTTTATGCCCATGGAGATAAGAGTCTGGGGGCACCTCAGCCACCCAGCCACCAGCTCCTGGAACCAGCACCCGCCTATCACAAGGTCACGCCCACCATTACTAATTTTGCTTTGCGGCTGTACAAGCAACTAGCAGAGGACGCAGCGGGAAACATCCTCTTCTCCCCCGTGAGCCTGTCCAGCACTGTGGCTCTGCTTTCCCTTGGGGCACATGCTGACACCCAGACTCAAATTTTAGAAAGCCTGGGCTTCAACCTCACAGAGACCCCAGCAGCCGACATCCACGAAGGCTTCCAGAGCCTTCTGCACACACTTGACCTGCCCAGCCCCAAACTGGAACTGAAACTGGGACATTCCCTGTTCTTAGACAGACAGCTGAAACCTCATCAGAGCTTTCTGGACAGTGCCAAAGAGCTGTATGGAGCGCTGGCTTTCTCGGCCAACTTTACAGATGCAGCTGCCACAGGGCAGCGTATCAATGACCTGGTGAGGAAGCAGACCTATGGGAAGGTGGCGGGCTGCCTCCCGGAGTTCAGCCATGACACCCTTATGGTTCTCTCGAACTATATCTTCTTCAAAGGTGAGACTTCTCGGACATAAACACAGCCCTCTCTGTAAGTAACAGAGAGAGTGACTAAGACAGTTCCCCTACCGTTGTGTAGCCCACATCCCCTGGCCTGGGTTTAAGGGACAACTTCCTAGAAAGTTCAAAATGCTGCATCCCCAGAACTTTGGAGGAGGAGGCAGGAATGTTACAGGTTGATATCAGCCTGGATTATGTAGAGAGACCCTACTTCAAATGGGTGCGTAAAAGAATGAATGAAGGAATGAATGAATGAATGAATGAATGAATAGTTGAGGAGTTGGCTTCAGGGGTAAGTGATCCTCTGCTCAGCTTCCTGACTGCTGACATTGCAGGTATGGGCCACCATGCCCAGCTTAAAGTTCTTTGCGCCCACTGAGGCATCGGGTCAGAGAGAATTGACCTCAAATTTCCACATAAGCTGAGTTGTGCTGTCCGAATCAGGCTGTCAATCCCAGATCACACTCTTCACGGCTCTGGAAGTCAGGGCGCTCTGATCAATTGATGCCTATTATGTTACTAAGAATGCAGGCTTCTCACTCATTCCTGAGATAGTGTTTTGGGGGGCTCAGTGGTTAGGACTGCTTTATGTTCTTCCAGAAGACCTGGGTCCATTTCCTGACAACTGTCTATAACAAGGGATTTGATACCCTTTTCTGGCCTCCTTAGGCACTGCATATACATGGCACACAGAGTTACAGGTAGCCAAACACTCATACATTATAAATGAAAACAAATGTTTCTCAAAGGATAGAAATTATGCTTTGTACAAGGAAGGAAGGACCACCCTGTGTCTGCTTCGTAGATAAATTCTCTTAGTGCATCAGAAACATAGGTCACTGGCCCCAGGGACTTGCTCTCAGGCCTCCTGGCTTTGAGCCCTGTTACTCTTTACACACTCCAGAGGAAGTCACCACCCTGGGTGGCCTTGTGGATGTCTCCCCAAGTTACTGCCTTGCCCATGTGCTCATGGCTCTGCGGATTTTGTTCTCTCAGCCAAGTGGAAGCATCCCTTTGATCGCTACCAGACCCGGAAGCAGGAGAGCTTCTTCCTGGACCAGAGGACACCGCTGTACATCCCCATGATGCGGCAGAAGGAAATGCACAGGTTCCTGTACGACCAGGAGGCATCATGCACCATCCTCCAGATCAAGTACAGCGGCACCGCCCTGCTGCTGCTGGTCCTCCCTGATCCTGGGAAGATGCAGCGGGTAGAGGCTGCCCTCCAGCCAGAGACACTGAGAAGGTGGGGCCAGCGGTTCCTGCCCAGGTGGGTGCTCAGAGGTGCTGCCTGACCAACTGGGGCAGGTCTGATCAGCTCCAGTATCAAGAGCCCCTCTGCTGTGTTTGCCTCACTATCTCACTCTCAACATCAGACATCGCCAGTGGTTTCCCCACATCTTTGGGCCTCAGATTCTTTCAAACATTAAGTCAAGGACATGGCAGCTATTGCATGGGAGTGTGGAGGGAGGGGCAGACCCGGTACTTAGTTTAAAGTACTTAGACTGGAACTAGAATGTAAGTGCTCTCTACGCTGCTGTTTTCAATCCCTTCTGGACCAATCTCTTTTCTCTTTTACTTCCTTCTTTTTCATAATAATTTAACACCATGACATAGCTAAGTCTGTCAAAAATAAGATAAGAACAATTATTAAAGATGACCAAGACTCCCACAGAACAGTGCATATGTTTAAAATCATGTTCTATTATTTTTTAATAATTTATTTTTATTAATTTTTTACATACACATCTATACTTATTACACCTACATAAAACAAGCGACACACAGCAAAAGAACCACAGAACATTCAGGAATTACATTCATGTTACATTCATAGTGTTTTGGCTGGTTTTGTTTGGCAACCTTGAAGAAAACATTTTTCTGTCTCGGTGAGTCTAATATTCTGAATGTAACTCAATATCTATCGTATCTCATCTCTATCAACTCAAAACATCTATCTAGACCTAAAGACATCTCAATCTCCAAATAACTAGGCACAATTGTGACACTCAACTATTTTGTATTTTGTTGTTGTTGTTATTATTATTATTATTATTAAAATATCTTTTAAAAAATAATTAGGTATCAAGAACAAAGCCAGACTTGGTGGGGCAGTCCTGTCATCCCAGGTACTCAGGAGGCTGAGGCAGGTGAATCACAAATCAAGGCCTGTCTTAGTTACCAAATGTGTTCAAGGGCGATTTGGTAAGACGCCATCTCAACATTAAATCACAACAACAACAACAACAACAACAAAAAACAGATGGGTAGGCTGGGCATATAGGTCAGCTGTAGACTACTTGTCTAGCATGCATAAGGTTCTGGTTCAACCAGAAAAAAAAAAACTGAGAGAAATAAGGAAAGAAGAGATGAAGGGAAAAAGGGAGAAAAGGAGGAAAGGAGAAAGTGGGAAAAGGAGGAAGGGAGGGAAAGAGGGATGGAGGGAGGGAGAGAGGGAGGGAGGGAGAGAGGGTGGGAGGGAGGGAGGTTCCTTCCAACAACCCTTAATCTAACCCCTGCCATCTTCCTTACAACTGGTTTCTAGTTTCCCAACCTCAATTTTAGCTTTATCGAGTTTCTTTAATCCCCAATTCACTGGCTAGCTAATGCCTTCTTGGAGGAAATCTGCCTTTATGGAATGATCTGGAATGGAATCTGGTTGTGAGTTATAGTTCTTTGTGGCAAAACGGGCCAGCCCAAACTTGGATCTCTTCATCAAATGGATTCAGCTGGGCATTTCTCATCCTCTGGGGTCATATGGGGAGGTGACGGAAGTCAGTTAGTTCCTTCGCTTGTGTTCCTGGGGCCTGGGCTGGCTTAACTGCTGAAAGGGTTAGGGAAAAGCAGGCTTCTTTTTATCCACACAAGGCTGGCTTCAGAGAGTCCCTCGGTGTAATTGAAATTGCTATGTGGTAGCTCAGAATTCCAAGGGGAAGTGTACAAAAGGATAGGACACAGAAGCCCCCAGTCCTTAAGGCATGAACACATCCATAGGCACTGTCATTTCTGCCATAACCCATTGCAGAGCAGACCTAGATTTATGCAGGTGCCATTTTTAACCCAGCACAACCTGGCAGGTACCATTCTCTCTTCACACCTACATATTTTCCTCCCTCGGCACCCTGCCACACTGTAGTACCATTAGTAAAGAAAGAATGCTTTATATTCGGGCAGAGATTAAAGCACCCATGGATGGATGGATGGATGAGAGAGATGTGGTCAAGAGGAAAAGTCAGGGCTAAGCCGTTACCCAAATCTGTACAGCTCCCGTTAGTCCCTGCTTCCAACTGTATAGTCAGCTCCTTCATGATGAGCTGCCCCCTGTACCTCACTGCAGGAGGGAGGACCTTATAATCTTCTGGACCAGGAGATTTTTCTCTCAGGAAGGATATCTTAGTCAGGGTAACTATTGCTGTGATGAAACACCTGCACCAAAGACAACTTATGGACGAATGGGTTTTTGTTGGTGGTGGTTTGGTTTGGTTTTGGTTTACGTTTCCACATCACTGTTCATCATCAAAGGAAGCCAGCACAAGAACCCAAACAGGGCAGGAGCCTGGAGGCAGAAGGTGATGCAGAGGCCATGGAGGGGTGCTGTGTACTGGCTTGTTCTATCATGACTTGCTCAGCCTGCTTTCTTATCGTACCCAGGACCAGCAGTGCAGGGATGGCCCCACCCACAGTGGGCTGACCATAACTGTAATCTAAACAGAATTCTCTGCAAGTGAGATGTTCCTAAGGGGATTGGTAATTAACTAGCCAATTTTACAGAGTCCAGGCAATTTGCAATCGAATAAGGAAAAAACATAATCATAGCAGAAGAGGGGTAGACTTACTCTGAGTTGGAAGAAATTTCTTCTACATTCACCACATAGGACATGACAGTCTGATGATAAGGACAGAAGAATCGGTCTCTGGTTTCAGGACACCTGAACCCTCCCTCTAGATCAGTGGTTCTCAACCTTCCTAAAGCATTGACCCTTTAATACAGTTTAATGTGATATTTCATGCTGTGGTGACCCCGATCCATAAAATTATTTTTGTTGCTACTTCATAACTGTAATTTTGCAACTGACTGTTATGAATTGTAATGTAAATATTTTTGGAGATAGAGGCTTGCTAAATGGGCTGTGACCCATAGGTTAAAAACTGCCGCTTAAGATGCTTGCAGCAGCCCTGGCATGGGGTGAGGGGGAGGGGGAGCACTTCTATGCCATTTTCCAGAAAAGCTTGGGCTGGTGGAGGAGGGTGATGGCAGCTTGCACTGGGGCAGTGTGAGGAATGGATTTCAGATACAGTTGAGAAACTGAGGCTGAAGCACCTGCTGATGAATCAGATGTGAAGGTGGGAAGGCAAATGGTGTTTTCTCTACCTGCTATCACGTGGGTTCAATGAGTGCAGCCTTGCAAAACTCTGGCTGGTGCCTGGCACCTAGAAAGCTCTCCCCAAACACAGAGAAGATGATTAAGACAGACTTGTCTGCCAGGAAACGTCACACATCCAGCCGTGATTCACTGTGAAGTCTGTGTAGAGGGAGATAGTGGAATAGTACCACAGCAAATCATGTCACAGGAAGCCTGATCATCCCACAGGCTAGGGCATCCTGCTCTTGCTCACGGCTCAGACTGCCAACAGCCAGGACACAGGCAACACCCAACCGAACAATGCTTTTTCTCTGATTCTCTCTCCAGTCTGTTGGATTTGCACCTGCCAAGGTTTTCGATTTCTTCAGACTACAACCTGGAAGAGATCCTGCCCCTCATTGGTCTCAGCCACCTGACTGACAAGGAAGCTGACCTATCAGGAGTCATGGGGCAACTCAACAAAACTGTCTCCAGGGTAAGACATGGGATGTGGACATGGAGAGGAGGGGTACTTCTCTTCCCATATAAAGTGCATTGGAAAACCAAGGTTCCCAGTCCTTTTCCTAGACTGACTTTCCAACACACAGTCTTTACAGATCCTACTCATGGATAACTCCATTTCCAGCTTCCCTTCCCTAGATCTAGTCAGAAGAGGAACCTAGGGTTCTGAGTAGAACAGGTGCTCACTTGAGGTCATTCACAGAGCCAGAATTATGCCAGGTGAGGGAATAGCATTCTTTAAAATAATTCCTCTTCGAGCATCAGGAATGCTATCTGTCTTTGTTACAGCCATAAAAAGGAATAGTGTGAACAGGAGGTGTAGCTGTCAGCATTCTACAGTAACAAGCATCCCCTACATCCCAGTGCATTACCATAGCAGAGGCTTATTGTGAGAATTCCTTCACAGAGAGGATGTTAATAATATCTGCCCATTCTTCATTAGGCCCTACAACAAACCAAAGTACACTTTCACCCTAGGGAAATTTCACCCACTAACTTCATTAGGCTTACTTCTAGGGGATAGGTGAGGGATTACTGGCAGGAGAATGATGACCCACCCCAAATCGGCTTGTACTGGGAACTCTTCACTCAGCATAGACAGAACTCTTCTTCAGTCAACCTCCCTCAGCCAAATATTCTTCCTGAGACCCCAACCCACATGCAAATAGAATTGTGTACAAATGGCTGCGAGGTAAGGAGCTGGATGACTCCTCCTTCTGTGAGGGGATGTCAATGATCAACAAGCCCAATTGTAGACACAAACAAATGGTCTGATAAAAATGGCCGCCACTTTGCTCGGAGGACTGCATTCGACAAGGCCCATCGCTAGCGGACAGTGCATCCTAGAAGCAGCTTGCTGTGCAACACTGGCTGAAGATCTGTTCCCTGTGACTTCTTCCAGGATGGGTGTTAAAGGAAAAAAAAATCCCTCTCTTGGGGGAGAAGAAGAAGACAAGAGAAATATGCAGTGGCCCTTAACCCTTCCATCCTCCACAGGCCTATATAATGGCTGCTCACAGCAGGTCTCATGTTAGGACCTTGCAAGGGATGGACTCTGTCTTGTATCTGGGAGGGGCCAGCTGAGAGCTAAATGCACAACCAAGGCAGCAGGGATGTGGACTTGTGTCTGGGCATGTGTGCATAAGGTATGCCTGTATGTGCTTTGGAATGTGTGTATGTGTGAGCGTTTGCATGTGAGCTTGTGTGGTGTGCAGTGGTGGACAAGAAGAAAATGAAAGATTTCAAGGAACTTTCTATAGTGAGTGACCTTGCCCGCCACAGTTCCCTTTCATAAACACGTTTGGAGGTAAAAAAAAAAAAAACAAAAAACAAAAAACAAAAAAACAAAAACAAAAAACAAAACAAAACAAAACAACTCATCAAGGCCATTTTACCAACTTCTTTTGAAGCCACAGAGTCCTTTCTTGCTAGGAAGTTGTGTGAAAACGAGACTTTTGCTGTTCTGTGCTTAGGGCAACATGGGGCTCAATCCCACCCAACTCATTTAGAACCTGATTTTTTTGTCCATTTTTAAGATGAGAAGGCAGAGGGAGTTTAGAGAAGGTGGGTGGCGCTCAAAGAAGCCTGTGTCCTGCGTACCTGCATGCTGAGAAATGCTCCCAGAGGTGGATGCTGGGTTTGAGTCCATGCGGCACATGGCTGCTTAGCTGAGCTGAGGCGTCCTCTTGTCAGGCGATTCAGCCTAGGGAGAGAGAGTCAGTACAGAGGTATGGAGGTAACACATAGAAGCTGGGGTTGTTTCTTAGGCAGGCTGGATCCAAGGGGCCTGATCAGGCTCTAAACCATCATCCAAGGGTTGGGGAAGGTGGCATCTGCCCTCAGAACCATGGATGAGTGCTGACTCTGTCTGTCTTCTCTCCTAGGTGTCACACAAGGCCGTAGTGGACATGAATGAGAAGGGAACTGAGGCCGCAGCTGCCTCTGCCCTCCTTTCCCAGCCGCCATCCCTCAACATGACGTCAGCCCCACAGGCCCATTTTAACAGGCCCTTCCTGCTTCTTCTCTGGGAGGTGACCACCCACAGTCTGCTCTTCATGGGAAAAGTGGTCAACCCAGCTGCTGGGTAACTGTGGTGGGAGGTCACAGGAAGGCCAACCAAGCTGGCATGGCAGGACCCCTGTGCTGAGGTTCTAATAAATCTGAATTTGGTTGTGCAAAGTTCCATGAGCCATGCTTACAGGAGAGCAATGTCCAGGGCAACTTCTAGTCAGTCACTCCATGATCTTTTCAAACCTGCCACTTCCATTGCCTATATTTGCTGAAGAGCCTTAGTGTAAAGGACACAGGAAAATGCACCAAGGACACATGGGAATGAACAAGCCAAGTGATGTCTTCCCGCCATGCCACCTTTAAAAGAGGCTGGATCTGGGGCAGGGGCTTCAAGCCATGTGCCATGAAGAAAAAGGACGTGAGAAGGGACCAACCTCATCATCATTGATCTAACAACATGGGAGGTTGAATTCAAGAAGCAGAAGAGACTCAGCGGCAAGGGGTGGCCCCAGGGCTGAATAGGGCCAAAAGGGTCGGGTGGGATGTAGGTCAAAATCTCGGACAGTGGGATGAACATGTGGAATACATTCATACTTATATGTACTCATGCATATGTGTAAGTTTAAATCTAGGCTCTGTGTATAAAGGAAACATATGGTTTTTTTTTTCTTTTGCTCTAGCTAGCTCTCTTAAAACATCAATTAATTCCAGCTCCATGCACTTTTCTGCAAATGTCATTATTTCATTTCTCTTTACAGCTGCATAGAACTCCATTGAGATATGCGCCACACCCGTTTGACCCATCCATCTGTTGATGGACATTTAGGCTGGCCCCACTTCCCAGATGTTTCAAGTAGAGTAGTGATAAATCCAGAGCCTTGGCTGGCATTTTAGGCTATGGTTCTGCACCCTCAGTCAAACGTCCTAAACTCAAGTTCTCAATCCAGCTCTGGACTCTGGACAGCCAGCGTGAATATCAATAAACGGCTTGAGTTACTTGGAGTTATATGATATCGGAGTAGCTTGGGCAGGGAAGTGCCCTGGCTTCCATATTATCTGTGGTAAGATTAGTGGGCAATATTACTGGTTCACTTCATATTTGAGGGGAAAGGTGTTTCTCATAGAGATTGAAATGCAGTCAGATAACAGGAATTCCAACTACCTTTTAATGCACGCCTGCCATCTAGAGAGATGCAATGGGAGGGGAAGATGACAATCCCATGTCTACTTGCCCATCAGCAAAGGCTCATACTGTCCCCTGCCGGTTATAGGGTGTCATTGACGAGAGAATCTAACCACTTAGCTGGCGCTCTGCCACCTAGGTTAGTTGAACAGAGGAGTCCTGTTCACCAAATACATCACAGAGTGCCTCAGTAAATCTGAAATTTAGGCAGACTAAGTAACCTTCTTAGGTAAGTGTTCCCCATGAAATATTTGGGACATACCTATACCAAAACATTAATTCTTATTCGCTATTCAAATTAGTAAGTTGTCTTAAGTTTTTATGGGGGCATGCCCATGTGGTCAACACTCTTAATGCATCAGAATGGGGTGACATAGGACTGAAGGGCCTGCTGCCCCCCTCATCAGGGCAGAAGATATCAGAGGGAGTGAATAACCCTGCACAGAAGTGGGGGCATTTCCTAGACACCACTGCCCACCCTGAGAAGCAAACACCCAGAATGCCGAGAAAACTTTGCAACCTTGGCAGAGAACATCATAAGCACACCTTGTATTCTCTCATCGGTAGGTCATATTTTCCTTCCCGGCTTACAAAGTCAGATGAGACAGGGCAGGCAGCTCCTGTGAAGGTCACCAGGGGACAGAGAGTCTCTGAAACCACTACACAGGATGGACTGTCTCCAGGGAGCTCTGTGGGCAGTGGAAGACGATGGTGCTCGGGAGTTTGTTCCTGTCGATCTTTATCAGGAATAACGATGTTTGGGCATTGCAGGTCTTATACAGGAAGATTATAATTGTGGTGAATCAGAGAAGCAGGGCAAGCACCCCAAGATATGCAATAGATCTCCAGTGTGTTTTAGTCCAGGTTAGCCCATACCCACTGCTCCTGCCCTGCCAAAACCAACTTCCACGGCAGTGGGATTTCTTCCATGGTGAGGAGGTTAACACACCCATGTCACTGCACATCGACATGTCCTTCAGGGTTGTCTAAGGGACAAATTCCTTCAGACACTGATGAGGATGACATCTGGTCTCTGCAAAAATACAAGAGTCTACAGTGAGGGAGGAGAGCAGGAGGGGCTCTTGTGACAGAGGAAGGCTCACGGTCCTAGGGAAACAAGGCACACAAAGACCCTGTACCATCCTGATGGTGACAGCGGAGAGGACAGAGAAAAGAAGAAGCAAACTCATGGAAGAGCTCCTTTGCAGCAACAGTCACATTGCCTGGTAATTCTCCTTTATATCTTGGCATTATAGTGATTTCTTCTAGGTGGTTTTCTTTTGTTGACATATATGCACTGTGCACAGTGTTGAATTTCACATAGAAGTATTTTACAAGCACATCAAGTATGTTGACCATATTCACCCGCCCTTTCTCTGCAGTCTTCCCCCGCCCCCCCCCCCCGTTACTCTCCTGTTAGTCTCTATCTCTAGTTTCCCTTCTGCTTTTATTGCACATATAATTTAAAAGACATATATTTATATGATTGTATGTACCTACAAAAAATTCTAGGGCCCACAAGAGAAAATATATTTGTCTTTCTGAGTCTGTTTTTTAATTTTTCATTTAAAATATTAATCTCCAGTTGCATCCATTTTCCAGCAAATAACATATTTTCACTGTTCGTTAGAGCTGAATAAAACTCCATTCTGTATGTGTAGCACAGTGTCTGCTTACCTGTTCACCAACACCCGGGCTGATCCTATCTCTCAGCTACTGTAAATCATACATTAAATAGACACCAACACCCGGGCTGATCCTATCTCTCAGCTACTGTAAATCATACATTAAATAGACACAGGCCCGAGCATCTTGGTATATTGACTTAGTCTCTCTAGAGCACTGTCAGTGTTTTGAAGATCCTCCATAGTGATGATGCCCCTAGCGTTTGGACCAATTTATGTTCTCCCAACAACCCATCAGCATTTGTTGTTGCTTGCTTTCTTAACAGCTGCCATTCTAAGTGGGTATCATAGGCCCCGATTCTCTTTGTGATTCCCGATGACATAATCAGCCTGCATCACGCACCATGTGTAGCTGTGAACTGAGGTGATGTTGGCTAGTGAAGTCGCCCTCGTTTTGGTAGAATTTAATCAAACTAGTCGCAACATTTCTGGTCACTGTGTCTGAACTCTCCAAAACTTGACCCTATCTATGAAAACTACTTCAAGAAGGAGACCAACATGGCAGTGTCTCACGAACACGGAGGCTACTCTGCAGAGGTGCCCCACAGCTGGATTAGAGGGAAGAATTGGGTGATTCACTTGTTTGTTGCATTGTTATGTTCCACTATTAGCCTGTGGGTTTTAGAGTGCCTGTGTAGACTTTGTCTTATTAAAAGGAATGTCTCTACCGAGACCACACAATATAAGTCGCATGCACTGAACTCTGAGAACACTGCATTTCCATGGCACTTACTATAGCGGTGTGTGTGTGTGTGTGTGTGTGTGTGTGTGTGTGTGTGCCATGATCATGGCTTTTCCTGTCTGCGTCTTTGAGGTCCTTCTGGGTAGGAGAGCTACTACCAAATACATCACGAATTGCTGCCACTCTAGCAGCTAAGATACAGCACGCACTTGGGTGACTATGGAGGGAAGAAACGTATTAAGCATGATGAGTCACAAAGCCTTCGCAGTTGTGGGTGACAGAGGCCCAGCATGTTTTTGTCTTGTGAGGGGATGTTCCCAGCAGGCTCTGTGTGTGAGCTTGTCCTATATACATCACTATAGGCGTTGCAGTAGTGACCAGGGCACGGGCATGGCTAAGCATGTATCAGTGGAAGGGGAAGGAAGCAAGGACACAGGAAAACTGAAGAACAGGCTGTGGAGGAGGAAGAGATTGTGTTAATGATCGCAGAGGAGGGGCTGATCTTAAAGAGATACTGTGCAGTCCAAACCTGGATAGAGTCCCAGGCTGATGGGCACATGGGAATTTGGGAAGACCAAAGAGGAGGAACAAAATTGCCCATGGCTGCCTCAAATTTCAACAACGCAGCAGGGTTTCAGCTGCTGGGACTGAGCAGGCAGGATGAAAGTATACTCCATCAACCTGCTCCACCCACCCACCCACCAAGAGGGAGGCCTGCTGAGAGTCTCTGGCTGCATGGAACTGTGGGCTAGAGTGCGCACTGGCAGCAGGCACACGGAGCTGCACCAAGATGCTGAGGCCAGGGCTTCACAGTCAAGGAACACAAGAAGAAAATTCAAATGTGACAGATCAAGAAGCTGTTCCTTCATCCCTGCTGTGGAGTGAATATCTATATGCTGCCAAAAAGCCAAAAGGCCTTAGCATGATGGCACCAGAAAGTAGGCCTTTCAGAAATGTCTAGATCATGGTGGCAGGGCCCAGTGGATAGACCTGGCCCCTACAACAAGAGACACCAGGATTTCCTCTCTACCTCTGCCCTCACTGTGGTGAGGATGACAGGGTGGGGCCCATCTGGTGCCAGATCTGCAAGCACCTTCGTGATGGGGTCCTTTGACCGTACCCTGACAGGCAGACATCATGGGTAGACAGGAAGAAGCCCAAATGTTGGTCTGGCATCTTTCATTTCCTCCCAGCCTTTGGTGGCAACAGTAGACAGGCAGAGGCAGCAGGTAGTAGTGCCCAAAGTGTTCCAGTCCGGGCTGGCCTAGTGAACCAGCACCTTCTGCTCCACGTAAAAGGTGTATTTCAGTGCCCAATCATGAGTGTGGATGGTTGGCAGCGCTCTCAATTTCCTCTGGTGATTAGGGCCCACTGTGTCTCCTCTCTGGCTCTTTACAGCCTTTGCCACCTTCTTCAGCGTCAGTTCCATGACTCTTGTCATCTCTTTGTCCTGTTGCTCCTTCCACGGCCAGGCAGCTGACACCCCCACCATAGACACTTCTCTGCCATCTGCAGATTCTTTCCCTGTGCTACCAGCTCAGGCTGCACTCCTGGAAGCAGGAAGAAAAGCTCACTGCGCAGAGGTTTCTTATAAGGCCAAATGCTGCACCGGGGGTGAGCAGTAAAGGGGAAACCCCCAGAATGTGTGTGAGTAAGCCCAAGCAGCCTGCACACCCAGCAGGATGAACTGTTTGGGCCAGTCACAGCAGCCTTGGCTCTTAGAAGAAGTCACAATTCTTGATAAGTTGTGCTCGGAACCAATTAAGACCTGCCTCTGAATGCCACTTATAGTCATTATGGAGTTGATTTTTGGACCAGTGGTGATCTTACCTCCTATTACCAGTCACCACAATCCCAGTGGAATAGTACAAGCTCTATGGTCAGAGCAAAAATGGTTATGGGGCAGGGCAGGGGGGCGGGGGTCAAGGGGAGGGGTTGGGGGTGCAGCAGGGTCTACACCTTTGCAAGCCAAGGAAATCAGCTTCCTTCAGTCTTTGTAGAGCCATCTCAAGGACTACGTAGAATGTTCAGGAAGGTCAGTAAAGCTAGCCGTTAGACTGCCAGTCCTTTGCTCAAGACAGCCAGTGTGACAAGGGACAGTTTAACAGCTGCCAACTAGGAAATCAGGTTGCCTCATCCCAAACATGTCTGCTTATGTACAGAAAAAAAAAAAAAAAACAGACATCAAAAGGAGTGCTGACTCTGTACAAGCAGAGTTGTCATTAGCAATCATAGCAATTTTCACAGACTTTAACAGTGCCCTGGGGAGGGGCGGTCCACTCACCCACTCACCTTTGCCTTGAAACTGCCCAGCGCCAGAACTGTGAGCAATGAACATGTGGTGCCTCAGCTCAGCTATCGCACCAATCATCCATTAAACCAGCCTGTCTGTCCTGTCGGGACTTGGAAGCTAATGCCTGTGACTGGCTGTTTCCTAAACCACAGAGTGGTAATTGCTCATAACTCTGAGACGCAACTCAGACTCAGCCGATTTGATAAGTTGAGATAGCCCATTCCACACAGAGGGAGCTCTCTGGGTGTTGTTTCACTGTGCAAGAGGAAAAGACGCCCCCTTGGTCCTCTTTTGCATGGGTCAGATGGAATTCCCTTCAGAGGGTTCCTGCCTTGTGGCCTGGTCATCTCTCCATACCATCTCAGAGGAAATGAGGTATCAGTGGGGCCCTGTGACCACAGCATAGGCTGTCTTCACCCTTCTTAGACCATTCTCTGCAGAAAGACAAGGGCTCTCTATAAGCAGACAGACAGACAGACAACACAGCTGACAGAAAATCACTTAGCTTCTAGTCCACGATCAATGCCAGAGCCTGACTCGGCCTCGAGCTAAGCAGGGCATTGGTTTATTCTACGGTGACTCATTAAAAGCACAGTTTCTGTGTCAAATCCTGGTTTATCATGAAGCAAAAGGCAAAATCTGCCTAATTTTTAAAGAAATCCGCTCTGCCACCAGGAGGATTTGATGACAGATCAGAACTGCACTGCCCCTGACAGCTCCCACAGGGTGGAGAAGAGGTCTGAGATGGATGGAAGATCTTCCTTGAAGTCCCAAGTCATAGTTCCACAACATCCATGGGTGACACTGCTCCTGTCTTATACTAGAACAGTCCACGTCCATCTTACCTTTTAAACCTGAGGTAACTTAATCCCAGCACTCAGGCAGGCAAAGGCAGGCAGATCACTGTGAGTTAGAGGCCAGCCTGGTCTACACATAAGTCCAGGACACAGAGAAACCCTGTCTCAAAAAATCAACCAACAAACAAACAAAAAACGTGTTTTGGCCATGCCCTTAGCCCTCTTATGAGTCTTTCACCAGCACAAGGCATCAGGCAATAGATGTCAGTTTGAGCGCGTTGGTCAAAGATCTTTGGCCATTCCACATTTTTCTTGAGTAACTACATGCTTCGTATTTACACTTTCATACATGTATACCATGTATTTTGATCATAGTCACTCTCTGTTCCCCTCTTTCATCCCATTCCCACTTCCTATGGAACCTTTTTTCCCAAAGCATCCATTCCAACTTTCATACTTTTTCTTGTATGCCCCATTGGGTTTACCTAGAGCTGCTTATAGGAATGAGCATGCTTGGGTGCGGGTGCTAGTTACTGAAACATAAGCAACTCCACAACGGCTACATCCCTGAAGAAAAATGATTCCCTAGCAGCCATTAAATGACAAAATCTCCTCAGTTAGGGGTAGAACCTCATGTACCCCCACCCCACCCATGCTGTGGTATTGACAAGGCAATCTAGTGCAGATCACCACGGCTCTTCCAGAGGACCTGGGTTTGATTCCCAGCACATGGTGACTCACACCCATCTGTAACTTCAGTTACAGGGAATCTTATGCCCTCTTCTGGTGTCAGGAACATAGTATATGCAGCATGCATGCAGGCAAAACACATATACACATATCCCCCAACTTCAGTGCTTTCCCCCCACCCCCTTTTCACACACACACACACACACACACACACACACACACACACACACACACACACCACACCACACCTGCTGGCTGGGTTTTGGTCGAAGACAACAGAGAGCGCATGGTCTTTGGCCAAATGCTCTGACTTTGATGGCAGCTGAGTAATAAAGTTCCAACTCCTGTCTGGGCAAGGCTGGAAGCCCATGGGCAAGCCCAGCATTCACTAATGAAAGGGCAGCTTAGTAAATAAACAGAGACCTCTAAGTGCTGGCCAGCTGGTTTGCTTGAAGCTATCAGGAAGGCTAGAGTTTGAAAAAAAAAAAAATCTCAAGAGCAAAATTAACTCTGAGGTCAAACGCAGAAGCCGTGGTGTGTGTGTGTGTGTGTGTGTGTGTGTGTGTGTGTGTGTGTGTGTGTGTGTGTGTGTGTGTTTTCAAGGGGGTCGGGTGGGCAATGGAGTCAGGGGCAGAGCAGGGGTGGGGCAGATCTTCAGTCTCAGTAGCACATAATCTACCACATAATCAGATAGACCCTGACCAGAGAGCAGGCCTCGTCAGGTGAGAAGACAAGAATCCAGGTGTTCTGTGAGAGGCGTGGTTTACACAAAGGGATGAGACTTGAGACAGATCTCCTCTGCAGAGAGATCAAAGTTCACTAAAAGGTGACTGGGGTAAAGATGTGGCCTCTGCCAGGCCGTCCCTTTGGCTTAGGGAAAGCCAGGTACCTTGGTCCTTACTCAGCCAGGCTCTGCAACCTGCTGCTTTCTCTTGCCACGAGACTCCACTTCCAGGCACTGGTGCCTGATTGTGCAGTTTCAGGGGTCCACAGAGGTCACATCCACCTCTAAGCTAAGCATGCACCTGATGGTCCTGCTGGAGGTGACTGTGATGTTGGGGTTGTGAGCTCCACACCTCCAGCAGCAGCTTGCAGAGAAGCCTGTAATGTCTGTGAGGGAGGCTCTGGCCTAAGTAGGTAGGAAGACTTACCTTAAATGTGGGGGCTGTAGCCATGTTCCAAATTGGGAGGCTGTTTGTTGTTGTTGTTTTAATGTATATGGGAACTTTGCCCACATGTGTGTTTGTGTACCAGAGACATACATGTGTGTGCTCACAGAGGCCAGAAGAGGGTGTCCAGATCCCTTGGAACTGAAGTCACAGATGGCTGTGGATGGTGATGTGGGCTCTGGGAATTGAACCGGGGACCTATGGAAGAGCAGTCAATGCTCTTAACAATGAGCCATCTCCTTAGCTCCATCTAACTGTTTTTATGAGTATAGCAGTTTGCCTAAGGTAAGATATTTAAGAGAGAGAGGGAGGGCGTTGGGTTTATTCAGCTGGAGGTCCAAGGTCCTTCTGACAGATTGCAATATAATAGGGAAATATATGTAAAGGAAAAAGGGGTTCACACTGCCCCAAAGAAACCCAGAAAAGCTACAAAGCTGCCAGGCTTGCTCACCTCTACAGAACCAATCAGGTCTGCCAGAAGAATCTTAACCCTTGTCCAGGAGCAGGACCTCAGTGACCTAAGGATCTCTCATTAGACCCTTCCTCATAAGGGTTCCACTGTGTCAACAATGACACTCTGAAGACTTAAGACCTCTGACCCAGGAGGCAGAGAGCAGGCAATAAACCATGGAGGGCATGAGGGTGGCAGGGACAATAGCGATGGAGGAAGGGGAATCACGGTCTGCATTTCTCCTGCAGGTGGGGCCACTAAGATATTCTATTGAGAATAAACTGAGAAAGAGGTGGGTTAAGAATGAGCCAAGACAAGCTGCAGTTACACAAATCATTATAGTCTCTCAGCTCCAGACTCGGTCCTCACTGCTGCATCTGAGAAAACAGATGTGATTCCTTCGCATAACCTTTTCCTTTGCCATCTGGCCTGATCCCAAGCTCAGCAGCCAAAGACACAGGAGAGCCAGTTCTTAGTAGGTTTTCTTTTAAGTCTGAAGAGTCCATATGGCACTTTGATCCACAGTAAGTAGTGATATTCTGACTTCATTTTATCCAACAATATCTCCTAACGGTTCTCGCCTCCCCCCCTCCCCCGGCAATGTGGTTTTCTTTTCTTTTCTTTTCTTTTTTTCTTTCTTTTTTTCTTTTTTTTCTTTTTTGTCCCCCTAGCTACAAGGATCTTCTTGTAGGTCCTGAAGAGAGCTTTTCCCTACCGTGTGGCCTTTCAACATGATGTCACCCCCCTGCCTGGCATGTTTTCCCTTCCAGTGTGAACCTTGGCTCACTCCCTCACAGCTGATTTCTCTAATCATCCGGCCTGAACCGGTTTCTCCACACACACTCAGACTTTCTATCTCAGCTTCTTCTCAATAACCCCCATCACAAAACATAACACTTGCATTGTCTGTTTAGAAAAGTCCCCAGGGATTTTTCTACTGCCTGCTGTCACACTTTACCACACACGTCCTTCTTCAGGTCACCTGTAATTTCCATCATTCCCCAGAGTAGATCTTTCCTGGCTCTGCCCCTCCCCCTCCAATGTTCCCGGAACTGCACTGCAGACACACACTTTCATGGTCATGCTTCCATCTTTACCCATCGTCAGACTCACTCAACCAACACGCGCATTTCTCCACATTTCTCCTTTTTTCATGTGGGCACAAACAAACCCCAATTAAGCCCTCTCTGTGTACTGTGCACGCTCACCTCATACCCACAGGAGATGGGCATCAAGAGGGCTCTAATGACTGGTCCCAGTGTAATTTCACAATTACTGAAATCCCATGAGCATCCTCTACAGTTCTGGCCTATCGTTCTTGACTTCTCTAATCTGTTCCTTTTTTTTTTTTTTAAAGTCTAAATTGTGGAGGAATGCCTTGAGTGAGTGTAGCAGTTGTCAATAAAGCGCTGTTTAGCCAATCAGCTGGGCAGAAGGACAGGAAGTGGAAGGCAACACTAAGTAACTATTTCTTATGACCTGCTGTTTCCTCCCCCTAAGATAAGGTCTCCTCTCCTGGCCATTCTTATCCTCTGCCTGTGTTGTTATTTCTTGCTACACTGTAACGAGAAAGGAACTTCTTCTAAAGGCTCCCTTCCGGTCAAGAAGTCCCAGCTCTTCCCTCTCTGTGCAGAGGATGAAGCATCTCACCTTCCAACCACAGCCAACTATAGCCAGTCTTGACCACACCGAGACAACTGTGGCAAGTTCTCCACTCCCAGCTCCAGCATAACTTCCCTCTCCACCTGAATATTTTTTGTTCTCTGCTAACAAATACCTTTGCCCTGAAGGGGCTGGTATCAGGTGCTGTGGGATGCACGGAAGTGAGTAAACACACCCCTTTCCCGGCACACAGAAAAGTGGATCCACCTGACCTGCAGGAATAATACCTTTGAGACTTTGTATCTAAAAAGGATAAGGCAGGCGCTGAAGGGATAGCTCGGCAGTCAAAAGCACTGACTGCTCTTGCAGAAGAGAGTGTGTCCTCAGCACCTACGTGGTGGCTCACAACTGTCTGTAACTCCAGTGCCAGGCAATCCAAAGCCCTTCTCAGGCTTCCATGGACACCTGGCACACAAGACATGCACAGACATATGTGCAGGCAAAACACCCATATACATAAAAACTAAAATACAAACAGTGAGACTGCACTACATGTGTACCCTAAGGCCTAGCTTCAAGTCTTACATCAGCCACATGAAATCGTAAGTCTTAATATTGACTTGCTAAGAAAATAATAATAATAATAATAATAATAATAATAATAATAATAATAATAATAATAATAATAATAAACTTTAATTAGACAGTTAAGAGGTGTGTTATTTTAGTTAAATGGCACATTTAGGATTAGGAATATTCTGTGGCTCGAACGAGGAGGCTTCAGCTAAATCCCAGCGTCTTTCTGTCTTCATTGCAGGAGGTTTGGTTCTATTCAGTCAGAGCCCCATGCTCTTAGGGCACCTAGCTTCCAGCGTACCATAACACTGGTGCCCTAGTACGAGTGGCAATAGTTTCTTCGAGGAGGCCACTTTGTCATCTCTACAGTTGACAAACCAGACTGTCATTTAAGGTGGGCTTGTCCTGTGGAGACTGCTCAAATGTGTGTGTCTCTCACGGTTCCTTGGGCTACAAGGGTGCCAAGATTATTGCTGGTTGGGCCCAGGAACAAGGCATTTCTATGTTGGTGGTTGTCAGTTACGAAACTTGTTGGCATCTGGATCAGACATTGGCAGTTTAGGCCAACTTAATGGGGGTTTTTTGTTGTTGTTGTTGTTGTTGTTTGTTTTTCTTGTACTACACATGTCTCTTCTGCCTCTACTGAGGTTCTGGCCATTTCCCCAAGCCTCAGAGGCAGAGTAGGTGTGATTTACAAATTAAGTGCCAACTGCTAAATTCATAAGCATGTGGTGTGTGTGTGTGTGTGTGTGTGTGTGTGTGTGTGTGTGTGTGTGTTATTGCTCATCGCAAAGATCACAAATTCAGAGATCACCCACTGAAGAAATGGGCATTTCCTTGCTGTAGGGTGGTGGGGGGCATCCAGAAGCCAGATTGCCATGCCACATGGACCATATGAAGCTTATGAAGCTTACTGTGATGTTTGCCTGTCCTCCAGGGGCCCATTTCAAGGTGGTGCTCACCTGTGGAAGAAAGAGAGTAGATATGGTAAATGTTCCTGGCAACTGAATTGCCAAGATGGTGCTCTTGGCAGCCATGGGAAATGCGTCAGCCAAGACATAGGTGAGGGTCACACTTCCTGCACTGATGGGAGACAAGCACTGCAGATAACGGGCCACCTTTCTGCTGGTGGCCTCGCTGATGCCAAGATTAGCAGAAGAGTAAAGAGCTGCAGCAGTGTGTGGAGAATGTCAATCTATGAATGAGCTGCTTAGTCTGAAACCTCCTTAGAGTAAGACTTTGTAACCCCAGGGCTCTGAGGCACCCAGAGACTCATAGGCATGTGCGTCCTTCCCTGTGTGTACTTCATGTGCTATTACAGGAAGATGTGCAAACAGTGTCTTTGTTGCTTCGTTCACATGTGTCAGTGCAGGGATTTTTTTATTACTTTATGCACCAGTTCCTTTTTTCATTCCTGTAACAGAATACCTGAAAAAAAAAATAGCTTAGGGAAAGACAAGTTCATGTTGGTTCACAATTTGATGGTACCAATCCATAGTGATGGGAAAGTCATGACGGCAGGAGCTTGAGGAAGCAGCTGGGCACATTGTTTCTAATCAGGAAGCAGAGACTGATGAACACTGAGGCGTGGCTTGTTTTCTCCTTGTTGTATAATCCAAGCCCCCAGCACATGGCATGGTGCAAGCCAGCAGTCAGGGTGGGTTTTTCCAGCTCAATTAAGCTAATATAGAAACCCCTCACAGGTGTGCTCAGAGCTCAACTACTAGATGATTCTAGAACCCAACAAGCTGAAGGTCAGTGACAACTGTCACAATCTGGGGGCGGAGTCTAGAGAAGCACTTCTGGATGTTGTTTCAGAACTGCCCTCAGAATGGGAGGTTCGCAGCCCTCATTGAAACAAGTCACAGTATCCATAGTGTCTTGCCCCAGGTGGCCGATGACCCATATGCTTAGCAGGGAAGCAAAGTCTCCAAGCAGAGATCTTCTGGATATTGCCTTTGCATCTAAAACATGACCTTAGACATAAAAATACAGCATTCTCCGGTGTCTCTCCACACGAAGAGGGCTAACAGATTAATTCCCAAAAGCCAAGCCATGCTAAATATCGTGGAGATGTTCCTGGGAGAAGCTGCAGGTAGGCAAGCATGTGATCCTAAGTTCTCACACCAGGAAGCAACTGCAGAGGGAATGAGCACAGTGCTAGCAGGGTCCACTAGGCAGTGTCCCACTCCCTCAGGCTGTGTTCCCAGGTGGGAGTTGGGAGGACCATGGAAAAGACACCATCTGAAGATCATAAAAGAAACAACCACACATTCAAATGCAGCACCCATTAAATTAAATTAGAATGGAGTAAAGGCCTTTCCTATGAAGGCATGTTGCTCTTATGAAAACATAAGCAATGCATGAGAAGATAAAGTTAAGTGGCCCTGGCTGGTAAGTCTGCATTCTGGGATAATCACCTGTCTCCTTCTAGAATCTTATATATATATATATATATATATACTTGTGTGTGTGTGTGTGTGTGTGTGTGTGTGTGTGTGTGTGTGTGTGTTATTTCCCTTTACAATGTACTGTGAATTTCTCTGCTTTTTCACTTTTTAGGTGGTTGATGCTTGAGAAAGGATCTCAATATTATAGCAGGCTGGCCTGGAATTAAGTGTGCAGTTCAAGCTGACTTCCGCAAAAGCCAAAGAGCAATGAGAGAAAAAGAGGAGAGGCCACACCATAGGGCATCTCTCTGCATTACGCCAATCACTCCCAAGTATGCCCGTCACTCCCGTGCACTCATTTATCCCAACAACCAACCTTAAAACCTTCTAACTACAATCTTATTTGTACAAGGAGAACAGAACCACAAGGCACCAATTGATTTGTCCCACATTAAACTGAATTCTGATGTTTCTGGCTCTGACTATCCCCAAACCCTGAGATGCATTTGTTATCCAACCTTCATGGGGTGTTAGGACCATAAAATTTCCCACAGTCTTATAGGGCCAGCAATGTGCCTGCCTGTCTTTGCCTTCAATTCCTGCAGTGGCCTCTTGAGGGCGCCACAATGGGAGGAGGAATTCTTGGCTGTCTGAGTACTGACCACACAGCTTCCATTAGCTGGGTCTAAGCTGCTCAACAGACCCTCCTGCTTTCCACTGGTAAGACCTGTGGACAGTAGAGATGGGGTAAGGCACGGATGCCCAGAGCACATCTTCTAAGTGTTTGCTCTGTACAGACTTTGGTGGCAGAGATATAGTGACCTATGGAGTTTGTCTGACTTGCCCAATGTTCAATAATCCCAAGCTCCCCCCAGAACAGAGTTACCTTCCCCAATACACAAGTAAAGGAGATGGATTTCCTGGCCCCAGGTTCTCAGCATTCAGGGCAGACTGGCATTGTGTTATGTCTGTCCACTGCCTTCCCAGAAGCTTCCTAAGCTATGAGAGAATGGGGAAGGACAGGGGAGTGAGCAATGATGCTTAAAGTTTAGTGTACACTATCTCATAGACAGCCATGTCCACACAAAGACTTATGCTATATGTGAATGCTCTGAGCAGCTTCGCTCTAAAAACCCCCAATGTGTTGGCACATACCTGTTATCCCAGCATTTGGGAGGCAAGAGGCAGGAGGCCCCAAAAACATCCCTCAGTGGGGGAACTTGGCTTAGGCTAGTAATTATAAAAGCTTCAACAAGAAACAAAAGCAGACCTTTTTCTTATGATGCTAAATTCCAGAAGCTAGATGCAAAACCTGCTAGATAGTATCAGTCATATCCTGTTCTAGAAGAGGCAAGCCCAATCTTCAGAGACATTATCATCAGGGGGATTGACAGAAGGACACTAGGGAATCTCTGCGTGGATGGATTTCTTTCCTTCTTGGTTCAGAGAAGCGCTTGTCTGCAGGTACAAAAACTTGGTGAACAGTGAATTTAGCAGTTACTGCCTTCTGTGTGATAAGAATCCGCAAAAACGCAGCACTAAGGCAAGGAGCAAGCATAGTGCATGTGAGCATGCGCAGTCGAGGTGTAGGGATGAAGGAGGCTCAGGGAGGTTCGCTGGTCAACTTAGAAGGCCTCTCTGAGCCTCCCCCGCAGTTCGGATATGACGAGCTCCTCTTAGAGAGCTCTGTGGGAAATGAGAGCTTGTGCACACAAATTGGCTAACAGAATAACTGTCAGCCAAGAGTCAGTCAGGAAATGGGCTGATTTGCTGGAAAGAGGCTCGTCAGCTCATAGGCTAGGAGGTCAAGGTGAAAGGCTCCTGCGCCAGCCAGGCTAGGCACAGAGGGACGGATACCGAGCCGATGATGCCATCCCCTTCTCTGGCAATGGCTCCCATCCTCCTAGCTCAGCTCCCACTCATCTCTTGCCAAGACCTGCTACCAGGAAAGGAGGCAGATTTGGATGTGATAGGGTCTCAGGCCTCGCCGTCTGGTCTGCCACCTTCCTGCTCTCTAGTCTTCCCTTCCAGCTCGAAGAACAAGGTAATAAAAAGTAGTTTAATTATTAATTTTTAAAACACTTTCATGAGACAAGTTCTTACTATACGTCCCAGGCTGTTGTCCTGAGATTTCGGTCCTGCATTGTTCTCGGCTTCACTGTGTGCTGCATATAAACATTTAACATTTAACATTCCAAATACTCTCCTCTAGCTCCAACCTTAAACACCCAATAGGAGAAACACTGTATTTCTTCTCTCAATTAGCTCTGTCCCCAGGTCATCTTGGACAAGCTGGTCTACACTTAACACAGTCAGAAAACATGATCTCCTAGCTCAGGTAATGTGCAGTCTTGGAATGCAGCCAAGTCACTCTCCTTCAGGTCAGACTGTTTCTTCTGCCCTTTACCAGCCTTGTGGGGTCTCAGGGCTAGTTGCTGGACTCTAGCGAGCCTTTCTTGGCTCATCTACAAGGCAGAAATCAGAAAACAATGGGCCTGAGGCTCAGTGTGAGGACCAGCGTCCATGCAGTGCTCAGAAGTGCATCTGTCCTGTGCCACATCCTCAGGAATTGTCAACGACCATGGTCATGTTATAGCAGATATGGACAAAGGCTATGGAAGCAGCCAAGTGGGAGGAAAGGAGGAATCAGTGGGTCAGTGGGTATGCACTGTCTGGAGTCTTTACATTTGTCCTAAAAGGTGTACCATAAAAAAAAAAAAAAAAAAAAAAAAAAAAAAAATGGCTGCAGAATGGTCAGCCAGCCAACCCATTACACCATGTTCTTGACGTCAGAACAGGAAGAGCTGTGAGAACAGAGACATAGTGGTGAGGGCAGATTGCATCATTTTCTTGGTTTTCCTACCCCCACAAGGTCCTGCCGGGCTGCAGAGTGGCAAAGCACTTTTCCAGGGACTGACTCCACCGGAGGAAGAATTTTCTAGAACATAATGAAACCTTTCGAGATTTGAGCAATACTAGTTCGGCCAGGGAGCATCTATACCCGGACACTCAAGCACACCGCTCCTGCCCTTTTTACTTAGGACTGTTCACCTTGCCGGACTTCCTGCCTTCCCTAAAAAACCTCTCTGTTTTCATAGAAAAGTGTCTTTGATTCTTGACCAAAGAGGAACAGCATCGTGGCTTCTATACCCAGCCCACTTCCTGTGAGCATGCCAGTTAATACCTTCTAGAACAAGGCCTGCTGGACAGTGCCTCGTAAGTGTCAATCATGATTTAATATGTGATGCCTCATCTTAGAGTCTATTTGAGGATCTGCGTGGTAAAATGACATGGTGTGGAACTTGGTAAATTTGAGCAAATAGAAATGTTCAAGGTCAACACCAGAAAGTCAACAAGGTCGATCGAACCAGTTCAAGCTGAGGTCTGAGTTGGGCAAGTTCTAAGAATAGAGGCCTGTGTTTGAGCTACCCACACAGGGCTTGCATTAGTGCATACAAGCCCCAAACACCCACTGTCTGTCCCTTGGCCCCTATAGAGCAAGTCCCGCACTGCCCTGCTCCACAAGTGGTTCACCAAAGATCTTGTACCCACTTCTTACTTGTTTCCCACAGGGGCATCCTGATGTATGTCTGGGGAAAATGCAGATGGGACTTAACCCCAGTGTCACTGCCAGAATACAAGGCTTCCAAAATGTAAGCTGGGGTAAAAAAGAAGTCACACACACACACACACACACACACACACACAAAGAGGGGGGGGAACATCACCTAAAGAGTTATTATTGGGCAAAACATGACAAATTGACCACCAAGAAGGTAACTGGGATAGGCTCAGCCTCTCAAACACTGTAATAGCCACCATGGTCCAGAACTACTTTATTCTTTTTTATGAATATGTGTATTTTGCCTACATGTTTGTTTGTGAGCTGCTTGCATGCCTAGTACCTCCAGAGGCCAGAAGAAGGTGTTAGATTTCCTGGATCTAGAGTTACACAGACAATCATGATCTACCATGTGGGTGCTGGGAATTGAACCCCAGGTCTTCTGGAAGAGCAGCTGGTGCTCTTAACAGCTCTCTCCAGCCCTTGGTCCAGCACTTCAAATGAACAAAGTTGAATTATGGAAAGGGCTTTCTATGAAAACTAACCAACACATGAAGCCACAAATTTCATTAATTTATAAAGGAAATGAAGTTATGGCCATCGTGTCCTCCATGCCTTGGCTTAATGGCATCATTATTTACAATGCATGGATTAACCTTGTTCTACTTGAGAAAAGATTAGAAATGAAAACTGGAAGCTGTGGGTGGCTTGCAAAAAGTTCCAGAAAAAGAGTAATTGTCCCTTCATAGGAAGCCACCAGAAATATCCAGAAAATTAAGCAAAAATAAAAATAAAATGGCAGGGAGTGGGGATTGAGATGTTGGAAGATGCCAGGTGGAAGCAGAAACTAAGCTGACTCAGTTCCTCACCAGAAGATAAATCTGGACGACTCAATTTGTCACACTGTGAGCCAGGTACATCTCACACTCTGCCACTAGAGTGGCCTCTGTGTGAAGTACCAGCTAACACGGTCCCATGCAAGTGTCATAACAACAGTGAGGAAAGAGCTCATCGCCACGTAGAGAGCTGAGAAGCCCTCCACACCCCATGTCTGACTAGCATTAGGCAGCTCAATGCTCGGCCCCTCACATATGTTTAGAAGTAGGGTTAGTACACTAAGCCCTGAGCCTTCCGGGAGGAAATGAGCTCCCTTGGGGCTGGCCCCAAAGTCTTCTGGGTAACCCAAAGCTTGAAAGTGAGTTGAACCTGAGCAAAGGAGGCTGTCCCCATAGCCAGGGGCCGCACGCAGCAGGTGTGCTGCTTAGACCCTGCAACCTGTTCTTAGACCCACTTCACAGATGCGGAAGCTGAGGCACAAAGAGCTTAAATGGGTTGTCTACGGTCTAACAAAATGGGGGGGTGGAAGCAAGGCTAGAGCCTAGTGCTCTACAGTGGGCACCTAGCAGTTTGTGTGTGTGTATGTGTGTTTATATGTGTGTGTGTATGTGTGCATACACATATGTGTGTCCCTGTTCATGTATGCATGTGTGCTCATGTGTGTCTCTCTGTATGTGTGTGCATACCTATGTGTGTATGTATGTGCACTTGTGCCCACGACTGTGTGAGCCTATATGTATGTGTCTATGTGCATGTGTGTGTCTCTCTGTGTGTGTATGCATGTACACTTATGCCTGTACATGTAACTAACTATGTGTGAGCTAAGGTATGTGTGTCTATGTGAATGCATGTATCTCTGTGTATATGTTTGTGTGTGCATTTATTTGTCTCTGTGTGTGGATCTGTCTGTGTGTGTTCATGTGTGCATGTGTGTGTCTCCGTGGCAGGTCATACTCCTCTCAAAATGCTATTCCCAAGTCTCCCATTACTTTCCCTTGCATTCGTGAAACAATTGGCCAGCCTTCTCCCAGCCCAGCCCTCCCCCTCCCTTTTTTTTTTTTTTTGCTGTAGACAGCAAGCTCAGTGCTCAACCACTGTCAACACACACTCAAGGTCCCCACATCTAGGCAGAACCTTGTGTAGGGTCTCCTTAGCATCATCTTATGAGCCTTTTACCTCCTAGATGTAGCCACAGACCATTCTAGAAGTAACCAGTGGACAAGACTTTCCCCACTGTGGCCTGGAGAGTGGCTCTGGGTCTCTCCTCAACCCAGGTATCCTGTCTTTGTTCCCATCCTGGTCCAAAAGTGAAGGAGGGCTGGACATAGGGTTCCTATCCAAAATTGGTGGGTTCTCCATCTGAAGCCCCACCTGCTTAAGAGGCTCCAATTTTTAGCCTCATTTCTTTTTCATATGGCCAAGCCCATTCACTGTCCTTCCTGACACACTTAGGATATGAACACACACACACACACACACACACACACACACACACACACACCTGCCAGTGCATGGACACAGCCGGTACAGTAGGTGGCACCCAGTACTGCTTGGACCAGGAAGGGCTAGTCTGATGTGCTCCTGGCACAGGGCGAGGCCCCTTCCTGCCCCAGCTCCTGCCCCTCCCAGACCTAGTGCTGCCATCCAAAGCTGCTCTCGTCACTGGCACACGGACACTAGAAACACTGCCTAGGACACTGCCTTCCTGACACAGCCTTGGGAGCCAAGAATCTGACCCTAAGGAAGAGTGGGAAACAGCAGCCACCAGAGGAGCTGCTTGGCTGCAGGGAGCCTGGCCTGGATTCTCAGGTAGAGCGCTGGGGACCTCCCACCTGCCTGCAGGCTACTGCCTGTAGGTGGGGGAGGGGAGATGTAGTGTTTTCAGGAGGGAGGGGGTAGTGTTTGCATGGGGGCGGAGGCGGGCAAGTAGAGACGTGTACTGCTGCAGTCTTTGTGCAACAGATAGGAGAGGCAACTGGGTCACTTGAGTGCCCATTGTACAGATGGGGAGACAGAGGCCCAGAGAGGGGAAGACATGCTTTAAGGGCACAGATAGAGCTGCACCCCAACCACAGTCTGGTTTTCCAAACTCTGGGTGAACGTAGTGTAGATATCCCCACTCACAAGAAACCAGAAGGAAGGTGGGCACTGGGAAAAGGGAAGAAAAAAGAGGGTCTGGGAGGGAGAACTGAGTGGTCCTCTGTGAGAGAGATCTACATCCACTGGCTCTCTAGATCCACAGAGGGTACTGAATGAGACAGTGCCTGGAGGGAAGTCCTCAGAATGTGTCCCACATATACACTCCCATCCCCACCCGGTGATACCAAGGAGACCCACTGACAGGAACCTCATCCCCAAGAGCTGGCCAGATACCTTAAGCCCTGGCCTACTTACTGCAATAAAGTTCTTGCAGCAGCTTTGTGCTGTCAGAGTCCCCATCTTAGAAATGGAGAAACTGAGGCATGGGAGGTGAAAAGATTTGTCTGATGGGTTGAGGTCTGAACCTAAGCACTGTAGAATCCCTTGGACCATCCATTAGGCAGAGCCCTAAGGTGGAATACAGGGGAGCTACTGAGAGGCATTGCACCATTTATCCACCTAGCACAGGGCCAGCCATGTGATGCTTTCACAGAGGCCTAGTGACTTGGGACACCAGGTACACACCGGATGCTGTGTTCATGAGGGATGCTCTAACTGCATTGCTTTAGCAACAGAGAGGGCTGAGCTCTGTCCTGGATAGTGTGGGTGGAAGCTCGGTGCTCAGTCAATGGACTTAGTCCCTCTCTGTTTGCTCCTCCGATAACTGTGATGACCTTGGTTAATATTCACTAGCAGACTCCCCCATCGCCCCTCAGTACCCACTATTTAAATACAGACTCGGACAGGGCTCTGTCTCCTCAACCTTGGTCACCACCCAGCCCTGAGACAACAAGTTGTGAGTATGTTTTTCTCTGGGGAGAACTTGGAGGGACCCCTGGGTCCCTACCTCTCTCAAGCAGGCAGCAGACCTAAGACCGGGGACACGGTAGATAAAGTTAATCACACAGGTGGCACCTGGGCCTCCTGTTGCCATGGGAAGAGCAGTCCCTAAGGTCCCTTCTTGAACCAGGCTGCCCAGTAGAGAGTTAGTACCTTCAGGTGAGAGGAGACAAAGACGAGGAGAGGCCAAGGTACAGCCACAACCATTTCATGCCCTTCTCTGGCCTTTCCTGTGTGGCCCTTTTTAGCTTCTCCATCTCCTGCATTGTTGGGTGTGGACCATCCCCCTTCAGCACATAAGCAAGGTAAGACTAGAAGGACCATGGGAGCTATATCTCTCAGGCTGACCTCTTCAGCTGTGCCCAAGGTGCCTCAGGGTGGCTGACTCAGGCACACTGACCTGTGAGTACTCTGCACTGTGGGAGGGCGGGGAGGAGAGAGGGAATGAGGGAGAGGGAGAGAGAGAGAGGAGACTGGGCTTACTTTGTGAGTGAGCACCACCACCACCCCAAGCTGTCCTGGGTCTAAACAAAGCCCTCCTGTAACTCATTTCAGCCCCACAGCCCCACGGAGGAGGCTACTGTGGTTATAACCATTTTACAGACAAGGAAATGGGGAAACATAGAGAGTAATATAGTTTGTCCTGATCCTACACATGCCAGAGTTCAAACTGGGCCAGCTGCTCCAGACTCAGTGCTGTTGACCTCACACACTGAGACATCTTCCCCTCTGGGGTGTAGCCTTGGAGAGCGGTTCATCTCGCTGCCCTAGGGAGCAGAAGAGCGTCACCCTCCGCCAGCCAGCCTTGCTCTATGGAGGGCTGGAGGGGTCTGCTTTATCGTCATGGTGTTTTGGAGATGAAGGCTGATTAGGTAGGCAATGGCAGGGTGGACAGAGTCCCGGGATACCACTGAAACTGGTAGAGTAGGGTAAACAGGAGTGATTCTGGGCACTTGGTACACACCAGTTCTCCAAACCAATCACCTTATATTCATCATGTAACTGATGTTCTGAGAGGCGAAGTAAGTGATGTAAGGTCACATGGAGAGCAATAGGTGGGCCTCAGACCTGTCATTATAGCACTAATGATTTTTTTGTTATTTAGCCACGCCACTCTCTGACATCTGTTTCAAGTCTTCTGGCTTCGCTTCTGTGCGTAGATGAGAAGGCCTCAGTCCTAGAACAAAACTGTTTTGTTTGCCTAGGCAGTTCTATGAGGTTTAGGGTGTGGATTAGCCTGTTTGGACTTCAGTTTTTCTCCCCATAAAATGGAACTAATACTAAAATGGAATAGGTATAAAACACATCTAGTGAGCATAGCCATAAGGACCGGAGCTAATAATCCTGTTTGCATAGCTCACAGCTGCTAACAGGTGGTGGACGTGGACGTGATGGGGCATGCACCTGACTCAGGCCTGGCACTGCCTAGCAGGATCCCTTCTCTGGTCATGGGAACTCTGGCTGCCAACCAGATCTCAGGACAAGCGCCCTCATGCAGCCTGTGGGGGCTTGGGAGGCTCCAGTGTCTGTCTGTGCTATTTGAACTTGACTTTGCTCCTGCTACACTCCATTCTTCAAATGATTCCCCTCCTCTCTGCCAACAGGAACTGAGGGTTAATGAGGTGGCATCATTTGCCCCAGGCCACTGGCAGTAAGTGGCACACCTGGCCTCCCACAGATGGTGGCCTGCCACAGTGGATTTCCTGGCTCTGCTTGGGTTACTCTTAGTCCATCCACTGTTCCCTTTCTGCTCTTAGCTGGGATGATGGAAAATGAAACAAAGGGAAAGCAGCATCACCTCTCTCCTGCCTCCCAAAGGCCATGCCCACCAGCCTCTGAAGTCAAAGTGTCACTCTGTGTGATATCCAGTGGCTTCTTTTGGCTTCTGTCCCTATACCACAAGGTCTTAAGCTTCGTTCTCCTCTCTAGTTGTCCTCCCCTGCTCAGGGACCTGGGGAATCATAGGAGGTCAGTGGGGAGAAAGCGAGACTCAGGACCCAGGTCTGAAAGAATGAGATGAGATACAAAGGTGCCTGACTAGATGCTTGAGTCAGGGCCCGTGACAGTTAATATCCATTGTCATCTTTATATAAGAAAAGCCTAGGGCAGTAGTGGAACACTAAAGGTCTTTTCCAAAAAGCATTAGCTGATATGGTAAGCCTGCCCCAAATGCGGGTGCTCCATCCCATTGGATGGGAGAAAGCAAGCTGAGCTCTTGTCTTCCTCTACCCAGTTTCCTCACCTTCTGACATGTGAGTCAGCAGCCACTTTGGGCTGCTGCCACCAGCATGCCCTTCTACCATATCCCCTCAAACCATGACCAAAACAAGCATCTCCCCACTTAAGTTACCTCTCAACTATCTGGCCCAGTCCTGGCATTTCCATGGAACCTATGCACATTGTTATGTCAGTTAGTGGTGGGCTCTCTCCAGGCCTCAGGCCCCTCCCCATCAAGGAGGAAATCAGAGGGATGATGGGATGGGGAGAAAAGATGGAAGAGAGTGTGCTCACCCTAGTGGGCGCCTCTCTCCTCCCCAATGCTAGCCTTGCCTCCTTAAAGCTCAGCAGACCCCAAAGAGGAGGAGAGCGCGTCATCAGTATCTCTTCCTCCCAAACAGAGATCCTTGGAACTAAGTCCAATGTCTGAGATAACGAAATAGCTCAGTGAGTACGAGCATTTACCACACAAGTGTGAGAGCTGAGTTTGCTCACTGGAACTCAAGTCACAAGCCCAGTGTGGAGGCACACTTGTGCAACCCCAGCACTGGGGAGATACATAAGAGCAGATCTCTGGCATGTTGCCCTGCTAGCCTAGCTGAATTGTCAATCTCCAGGCCAACGAGACGCTGTTTCATAGGAAAAGTTAGATGACACCTGAGGAACCACCCCTGAGGAGGCCCTCTGGCCTCTACATGGTACATACATGTGTACCAGCACTTGCACAAACACGTACACACACATACAGAGTCCAGTCTCTGTGCACAGGGCACATCCTCCTCTTAGCTCTCCCAGACCCCCTCCATATAACTGAGGCTGCACAGTCTGGGCTGTGCTCCCCAAATGTGGTTGGATGCCTAGTGCATAGTGATGGTCCTGGCAGGATTTGATTTGTCAGCCTCTGGCCTGAGGTCACTTTGCTGTGTTTTTGTTCCCACCCTGTGAAGGCCCAGCCTCTTGACAAAGGTGGGGACTTTCCGCAGGGCTCGCCAAAATCCAAACAAGAAGTAATAGGGGCATCAGAAATGGAAATACACAGAACTAAATTTAGTGTCATCTCCAGCCCTAACAACACACTGCTTTGTTTAGGAAAACATCGACATGTATTGTGCAAAACGTGGGCAGCTCTCTTCAGATTATTTAAGGCAAGGAACAGAAAGCACAGTGGTGGCTAGAGAGACACCCATGCATCCTCTGTTACATAGTTGGAAAGATATTTTTCACAGGCCAATGGCAGGCAAAATGCAGTATTTCTTGTTTTCCACTTTCCCCACTCAAGTTTACAGATCCCAGACCAAGGGGGAGCTTATGGGAGTCACCACAGCACTGACCTTGTGTCTCTTTCTGTGTCTTCCAGGAAAATGACATCCTCCATCTCATGGGGGGTCCTGCTTCTGGCAGGCCTGTGTTGCCTGGTGCCCAGCTTCCTGGCTAAGGATGCTGAGGAGGCAGACACCTTGCAGCAGGAAGAGACCATCGCTTCAAACCTGGCAGACTTTTCCTTCAGCCTGTACCGGGAGCTGTCCCATCAGTCCAACACTACCAACATCTTCTTCTCTCCAGCGAGCATCGCCACAGCCTTTGCTATGCTCTCTCTAGGGACCAAGGGAGACACTCACATGCAGATTCTAGAGGGCCTGAAGTTCAACCTCACAGAAACACCCAAGGATGACATCCATAGGCGCTTCCAGAACTTCCTCCAAACCCTCAACAAGCCAGACAATGAGCTGCAGCTGACTATAGGAAACGGCCTGTTCGTCAACAACAGTTTAAAGCTGGTGAAGAAGTTTCTGGAAGAGGTCAAGAACCATTACCACGCAGACGCCTTATCTGTCAACTTTGCAGACTCAGATGAAGCCAAGAAAGAGATTAACAGTTTTGTGGAGAAGGGAACCCAAGGAAAGATAGTTGATTTGGTGAAAGACCTGGACAAAGACACAGTTCTTGCCCTGGTGAATTACATTTTCTTTAAAGGTAAGATGACATAACCGGCTTGAACTGGTTCCCATGGAAACACCCATATTCATCCTCAAGGACCAGTTTGTGAGCTAGCTCTCACTCTGGGCTGTGGCACTGGGTCTCATCACATTCCTTACTTATCAATGGGTAAACTATGATATCTTTTAAATCATCAATTAAGCTTGGGGATTGGTGTCAGCAAGCAAATTCACTGCCTTCTTTGAAGAATTTATCAGAACTTTTATTGTCCTAATGTACACACACACACACACACACACACACATACACAAAAGGGAGTCTTAGCATGTGCAATCCTTCCCCAACTTCAGAAGTGACTGCATTGGTTGAATGTAGCTCTGCTCCTTGGAACACCTTTGAATAGCCCTTCCGTTGCATGCAAGTATGACCTCTGGAGACATAGGCTTGCATCTTGCCTCCACTACCTTGTTAACCTTGATATTGAACAAGCCATTTTACCTATTTGGGGTGTGACTGTCCATATTACCAGGGACAGAGCTAACTGACTGCTCTGAGGTGATGAAAGAATTGGTGAGATCACACAGTACATAGGACTGTTTGGACATAAGGACCTGACCAACTACCTTTGACCCCCAGGAATGGCCTCAGGCCTGGAAGTGCTTAATACCCCCAGAGAAATTACCTCAGGAGGGTCTGTGAGTCAAAGCCAGGAGCTGCTCTGTCCTTCATGACTCCCTTGCCCCACACAGAGTTCTGTGGAGCAGAGTATCAGGCCAGCACAGCTCAAGTCCTAGCACTTCTGAGACAAGAGCACATGTCACGCCCCTCTCTTACCCCTTCACCTCTTCCTACCCAATAAGAAGGTGGGGTTAGGGTTCCTCATGCCCTTCTCACACTGGTGGCCTTGATGTTGGGTCCCTGAGACTGCAGGCCACTCTGACAACATTGGTGATGGGTCTCTGAGACTCTTCTCCATTATGTTGTCCTCGTTGGTGGTTCCCTGAGGCCCCTGCCCACTCCAGTGATCTTGATGGTGGCGGTCTTATATAGCAGATGGCATCTGCACTGAACCAGTGGATATAGAAAGGCACTTGAGGTGCCCAAAACCTTTGTCCTGAGTGATAATTGAACTCCCACATACCAATGAGCATGGCATCCCTGACAAGAAGCTAGCAAATATAATTGCTGTCAAGGTTTCCATTTACAACCCCAGGTCACCTTTCAGTGAGTATATAACAACTGTGTACAATGTTTTCTAGGTGCAAAGGGGATGGCAGCTGTCAGCATCTGTAATCTGGAGACTTTGAGTCTTCCTCTAGTCCTGAGTTACTCTCACCAAAGTCCCTGGACAGCCTAGAAGACTAGTAGTGCTCACCCCCTCAACCCCCCCCCCCCCCGTGTACATGAAAGGCCAAGGCCCCAGGTTACCACCTCACTGGCTAAGACCTCCTCTCATGTCCCCCCACCTCCCCCTCTGCAGGCAAGTGGGAGAAGCCATTTGATCCAGAGCACACCAAGGAAGCTGACTTCCACGTGGACAACTCCACCACAGTGAAGGTGTCCATGATGAACCGCCTGGGCATGTTTGATATACGTTATTGCGACACTCTGTCCAGCTGGGTGCTGCTGATGGAATACCTGGGCAACGCCACAGCCATCTTCATCATGCCCGATGAGGGCAAAATGCAGCATCTGGAGCAAACGCTCACCGAGGAGCTCATTTGCCAGTTCCTCCTAAACAGGCACATGAGGTGATTCCCCAGACAGACACCACCCCCTAGGTGTCCCACAGGACAGAAAATGCTTACAGAGGGTGGACTCTGTCCCAGGACCAGAGCTAAGTACACAATCTTGGGCTAAAATAACCCTTCAACTCAGAGGGTGCCAGGCAGAGTCTGCAGAGGGACAGTACTCCAGAAAAGAAAGCTCAGGCCCTGCTTTGGTGGGACTTTCATCCTCAAAGGCCACAGTGTTTTCTAACCCAGAGCCTGGGGCTGGGACATCATCAGAACTAGCAAATGTTATGGCTGAACTAACCACCAAGGCTAGTCTCAAACTCTGGCCACGTCTGAGGGTAGAGATCAGGTGGGAAGTTTATAGGGAGCCTGTGTGGAAGGCCTTGAACAAGAAAGGGCAGCAACAGAGGTCTCTAGGCAAGTTAGCAGAAGGCTCTGTTCCTGTGTCACTCCTCCATGGGACTTATAGGTCTCTAGGAGCCAGCAGTCCTACAGTGTGCTCCACAGGACAGAGGACCTGTGCACCCCCAAGCCAGTTTCTGATCCATGTTGGATGAAGACTTGTGAGCCGCATGGTACTTCTGGGAGGCCTGAGGTTAGGTGTGGGCAAATGCTGTTTCCGGCAGGCCTCTGCTTAGGCCCAGAACGCACAAAATTTCAGGGAACCCAAAAAGGTTGAAACCAGAATGTGTGACAGATCCTAAGGGCCAGTAAGACCCTATAGAACCTTGTCTTGTCCTGTAGGACTGAGAGTGCAGCCTTCACCCTGGGAGGCTGAGGGGCATGTCATCACTTGGCAACACTGATCCTGCAGATCCAAGGGGAGTCCCTGGCTCAGGTAGAGGCCTTGGCCAAATGCAGCAGGGCACAGTGAGACATGGTTCTGTGTGAACTCCCTGAATCCACTTGAAGGGCTTCTCAGAGGAGGTGGCACTTTGGAGGCTTCCAGGACCTCGAACTTTGAATTGCCATTGATTTCAAGTTCTCTTGGGCAAGACAGGGGCCGTGTGAAAAGAAAGCGCCTTGTCCTGCTACCCGTACAGGCAGGCGTGTTCAGCATGAGAACTAGCCAGAAACCATTCCTCAGCTGGGTGGGCCTCAGCTGGAACCCAGACAACCATGAAACTCCTTTAAGTTTAACTCTTTCCTGTCCACCAGGTCAGCCAATCTACACTTCCCCAGACTGTCCATCTCCGGAACCTATAACTTGAAGGACGTCTTGAGTCCACTGGGCATCACCCAGGTCTTCAGCAATGCAGCTGACCTCTCTGGAATCACAGATGACGCTCCCCTGAAGCTCAACAAGGTGAAGTTACCTGACCATGGTGATATCCTGATGTCCTGGGTGGTGGGGGTCTGTAGGGCAGCACAGGGTGTGTAGGTAGCTTGCGTCCACAGCTGGGGAAGAGGGAAGGAGTGCCATCCAGGCTGAGCTTTCTCTGAGGTCTGTCAGGGTTCACTAGGACTGGATGAGGTCAGATGTCAGCTGGGAGGGTCTTCTTATGCAGGTGGAATTATGAGGCCTTCCCTGACGTGCTGGTGCAGTCCTTGATCCCATCATTGTTGGGCTCCGCTTATATATAGTCACATAGAGACTTAGTCTTTTGGCAACCCCAGGGAGTGTTCTGGAATCATCCATCCCTGATATTTAGAGAAATTTGTGAACTACCCATTTTGAGTTATGAGTTTAACCAAGCAGGCCACTGGTTCAGAGAAATTAAATAACAGTCCTGAATAGGCGGAACCTTTTTAAGAGTCTGGACATTGAAGGTCATCTTCAGAACCCTTGTCACAACATGCTAACAGCTACACACTGTAAAGGAGACACTTGTGCAGAGGACACAAGGTTCCTTCCTCCCCCTGTGAAGCTGTGGGCTGCATCCAAGGCCATGAGAGATGGCATGAGGGAGGGAGAGCAATGGAGGGGAGTGGACCGATGCTGACAAAAGCTGAAAGATGATGCGGGGCCTTAGGTGACCACCTTGGAAGGGGGCTGGGGGAGGAGCAAGGGGGACACAGAGGTAGTGAAATCCTGCTGACTGAGACCCCGCAGGGGTCCATCCAGGAGTGGCAGTCACACCACCTCCAACTACTTTCTGCTTCTCTCTCCACAGGCTGTACATAGGGCCATGCTGACCGTCGACGAGAAAGGGACGGAAGCCGCAGGAGCCACAGTTCTGGAAGCCATCCCCATGTCTCTGCCCCCTGATGTGGCCTTTGAAAGGCCTTTCATTGCTATAATATGTGATAAACACACCTACAGCCCCCTCTTTGTGGGAAAAGTGGTGGATCCCACACAATAAACACCATCCTCAGAAGCCATCATTCCTTGAGGATTGTGTCCCCTCCCCAGTAACATTAAACACAGGCTGGCCTGTCCCATGCCTGAGTGATACTGCAAATTCTCGACTCTGTGATTTGTGTGTGTGTGTGTGTGTGTGTGTGTGTGTGTGTGTGATTATGCCCTGAGTATGTTGTGGGTTTGAGGTCGCAGTGTATCTTGATGCCCGCCTCCATCCATGAAAATAGGTTGTGTGCAGAGGCAGCGGCTTGTGCTCTCAAAAGCACCGCTCATATCTGGAAACCTGGAGGAGAACACATGTCTCATGTTCAAAGACCAAGATCCACCAAGTGACCTGGAGTCCCTCCCACTGTAGCAAGGCCACAGTCCACAGTGACCCTCACAGGCATCTAGAGCTGCCAGTTCAGGAGTCAGCTGTCAGCCTCAGCATCTCCAGATTTCATCAAAGCAGGATCACATCTCATTCTACTATGGCACCTCACCATGACAGGCCCCTCCATCTACCTGGAGTTCCCTGAGAACGGCTAGAGGAGATTGTTGGTGCAGAATATTGTGTGAGTTTTCCGCGGGAGATAATAACAAACATCTACTCACCTGCAGACCAGGTACCAACGACATCACTGTACTCAAGTCTAGCTTGGTGAACCAATGAGTCTATTGGGGGTAATTTACAGAGCATATATGAGTCAAGTGCAGCTGCATCACAGAAAAGCCCGCGCCCCAGCATGAGTGACAATTCTCCATAGTTGCATCCCTGGACTTCCCCGTACAACCTCCAGGCAACTCCACAGAAGAGAGTCTCCTTTTCCCCAACTATTGCTTATTTGCTTTCATGTGGTCAGGGAGAGGCTTGTAGGCCAGGGAGGAGCTTATAAATATCATGACTTTTATAGGCTTCCTGAGCTTTGTTCTCTGTTGTCATATATGACCTCCCTCCAGAAGAGGATGTTTCAGTTCAAAGCAAGTAGCTACACAAGAGAGTCCTTCCTCCATGGAGCAGGGACAGGACTCCAACCTGCTCCTTGCCATTTCTGTCCTGCCCAGGGGTTTGGGAGAGGGGCTCACACACATCTCTTAGAAGCAGCCCCTCACCTGGTGAGCAGGGCAAGCATCTCTGAGTCTGATTCTACTTACTCCATGTTACCATCTTCGTTCTTGGTCACGGGACCATGGTCCCATGCCTCCGGATGGGCATCACAGGGGATCCTATGTTGTGGGACAGAGCCCACCTCTTATGGTACCCAGGGCTTCTCCATCATTACTCTGCCTGACTCTCAATGGATCTTCCCTTCTCTGTCCTCCCCACTGCCTCCCAGGGATAGTCACATTTCCAGAGCTGGGGCAGGAGGCTGTCATGGGAGCCGTCCTGGTCACCAGGCCAGACAGCTCCAATGACTGCAACAGCCAGAAGTTCCATTGGATGAAGCAGAATAGACCCGTTGCGTGACTCTCTCAGGATGCTCCTACTCTGGGGGTACCCTGACCACCCCAAGATGATCTAGGAGCCCTACCAGCTGCTCTCAGAACAAGAATGAACAACAAGGCACAAGATTGAGTCATGGAGCTTCCTGTTTGTGTACAAGGTCCCATCTGTGCAATTCCACATGGTTTAGGTTCTTGTTGGGTCCTGACTGTTGTCTAAACAAATGACATATTCACCTCAAGACCTCCAAGCTCCTCAGTTGCTTCTGATGACACAAACTCAATCACCAGAAGGGTCAGATGATCTGTATTCTGAGAGTAATTGCTGTGTGACCTGAGTGAAGTTGGAAAACTTCTCTGAACCTGGTGCCTCATCACTGGCAACCCCAATTTTGAATTAACAAGAGGTTTTGGTTCAGGAACTGCTCTCCTAAGGAAAGCATGCTAGTGTGTTGACTCTGTTGCTCACCTTCCTGAGCTCCTGCAAATCAAGCTGACACCTCCAGCTTTTCCTCACGGCATCCTGTAGCCACACTATGATGCTGGGTGCAGATGGGGTGTGCTCTCACTCTCCCAACCTGCAGATGAGAAAAGCGAGGTTCTAGGTGCTGTTTCCCTCCTCCTAAGTCACGTAGCTAGTAAGTAGCAAAACCCATTTCTGGAGAGGCACTGGTCCTTCAATACCCTAGCCGCTCTGCTCACTGCTGGCTGTACACAGAGCTGGTACCTCCACACCCTAGAATTGCAGGACTTCCACCCGCAATGCCCACCCCAACTTCCAGGGTTACCCTACAGTTCCTGCCTTCTATCAAGCTGTGCGGGCAGGTGTTTTCTGACCTGCAGTGTAACAGCCCTGTGTAGTCCAGAATGTGGTCTTGTAGTCCCAGGTCCACTGTCCACACACCCCATCACCCAACATCAGAGCTATGACACGCATGCTGGTCCAGCTACCTAAATTTCTCTGGCTCAATCAAAGCCACCAGCAGAGTTGTTGGGGGTACTAGGTGCTCCAGGCTTATTCCTCCACAGACAGGGACCCCCTCGACTCTGGGACAGGTGAGAAGGAAGCACAGAAGCAGGTTCCATGTGGGGTGACACAGTAATGGCCCCACATGCCCTACCTCTGTGGCCCTGTCAATGTCAGGCTACTGCAGGATGCTTTACTATGCTGATTCAGGCAAGCAGAAATTTCAGGAGAAACTGGTGGGCCCTGGAATCATCCTCTTTCTCTTAGTTTTACCATGATTGTTTGTACTTATGGTAACTGGTGTCATTTTTGGTCTGCTCCACTTTCCCAGAGCTTATCATAGGAGTTCAGGCCTGTGACTCCTCAGCTCCTTCAGGGAGCCCCCGACGCCACTGAGCTGGAAGTGTGCACTGCTGCCTCTCCAGGATGAATCATACTGTCCCAAGTGAGCACAGAACAAGATCCGTGTCACAAGAACTCTGGTCCAGCCAGGGGTGCGGAAACAGATTCTCTCCACCGCGAATGTGACTGCTCTTTTAGCTGGGCTGCCAGCACCAGGCCAGGCAGCAGTAGGGAGCTCACAGCTCCAAGATAGAGTCAGGTGGCCATGAAGGACTGGCCTGCCTGACTCTGGCTAGTCAGGCAGCTGCTTTGGGAATAGCCTGTAGCTTGCTCCTGCAGACCGGTACTGTAGCAGGCAGAGCAGAGCAGGAGCTGCAGGCAGCCAGGCAAGTGGTGGTTCTGCAGTGACTGCCTACACAGCTGTGGAGTCGGGGGTCCAAGGATGAGTTCTTCAGGGAGAAGAGAGGTCCTTCTTTCCCCAGTGCTACAGCTCAGAATACACAGCCAGTCTCAGAGTCCTTCGGTGAACTAGATGGTTCTCTGGTTCTCGCCGCTTTATTTCTTCCTGTGAAACAGGGACTTAAAAACCTTTGGCAGTGGGAGGGGTTTGAAGATGAATGCGTCTCATTGGCTGGGACTTAGGGTGCTGGCAATGCTCTATTTACATGGGGGAAAGTAACAGGTGAAAAGCTCATGTGATTGACCACCTATAGCCACCGGGGGGTCGCGTCATGCGCTCCTAAGGCAGGCATAGAAATAGGATGAGATTTTTAAATCCCAAGTTTGAGATTTCTGGGGTTTGTACATGCCAGTCCCATCCACCAGCCCCACACAGGCTAAACCCTTAATTTTTTGTTAATAATGTACAAAGCCGGTGACAGACATTTGTCCAAAAATAAGCCCTGCCATATGTTCCAGAAGACTGAGGCTCAGGTCGCCCTAGAGGAGTGCTGTGCTATGGTCATGGGTATCAGTCAGTACACAACCTGGGATGGAGTCTGCATGCAACCCAAACAAACTCCTTTGAGAGACCTGAGAAACGAGCACTGCCAGCACTACAGCACACCCTGCAGGCAGAACATGGTTGTTGCAGTTCTTGTCAGGTTTACTAGTTCAATAAACAACTCCTTGCCAGCAGTTATTAGTAAAAACCACATCTTGAGGACCACATGGTGGCTCCCGGTACAGGATTCAGGGACAGGTCCTCTCTCCAAGACAAGCTCCCTCACCAGCAAGGACACAGAAACAGCCAGGTCAGGACACACACGACAACTTCAGGATGCATGTGTTGCCTGGACAGACTTCTCAACTTCTCCCTTGCAAATATGTGAGTGTCTACTCTCTGGGGCTTCCATGAAGCTTGGTTTCTCTGTGGTCCTGGGTGCTGGTGCAGTGGAGAGGTGGCCTCCTCCAGGCTGAGGCAGGCACATGCCACTAACTCAGACAGCCTGAGTCTAGTAGCTCCATTCTCCCCAGGCACAAATCAGGCATTCTAACATCAGTTCGATCACAAATGAAACTCAAAGGTAACAATTTTTATACTTTGTCTGTAGTGGCTGGCACTGGCCAGGGCCAGGAGACACCGCAAGCAGGTCCTTTAAGTGGTACTAAGGGTGTCACATTATCACTTGGGGAGTCATCAGTGGAACTGGATTGGAATGTTCTGAGGCTGAAGACCTCCCTCGGCCCATCTCTGTGTCACTGGGATGGCACAGCTCTTGGCTCCTCCTACATGAGCCAAGTAAAAAAGAACCCAGCCTCTGCTGGATTCAGTCATGGAGGTCTTGGCTCCTTGTGGCTGTGGCATAATCCAGCCCATGATGACCTCGTAGCCAGGACTCATTAATGCCACTCAAGGATATCTATACCTAGTAAGCAGAGCCTGGATGATGGCAGGAATCCGAACATGATGATGAGAGGGGCTGAGGAGACAGTGAGTTATCTCTGCATAAGATGGTGAGGATGTGAGGTCCAAGCACCCATATAAAAAGTTGTGGGTGGTATAATGCCAGTGCTAGGGAGGTAGAGGTATCCCTGGGGATTAACATGTGAGTTTCAGGTTTGGTGAGAGACCATGTCAACAAATAAGGCAGAGAGGACTAGAGGAAAGCATTCAACATTGGCCTCTGCGCATGCACACACACAAACAAGGGTAGACTGAAGCCAGCCTACCATAAGGGATTCATTAGAGTGTTCTGGCAGTGCAGGGGCAGGGGCAGTCACCACAGAGTTTATACTGAGGGAGAACAGGTGCCACGACCCCTAGCTAGCCAGGTGCCTTTGCTATGAACAGCCAAAGGCACTCTACAGAACCAATGTGCTGACCGTACAGTATCTAGGAACAGAAAGACTGGAATCCGTGAAACGATTGGAGATGGGGACGGCTCTAAATTCCATCACTCTGCTTACAAAGAGCGCACACAGAAGGAACAAAATTAGAGACCTGCATCCAGCTCTGCCTATTCCCTCAGCTGGGGCATTCAGGAGAAAAGCAAGGATTTAGTAATATGGTCACTTTTATTTATTTTGTCAACTTGACCGGATCTAGGATCACCTTGGAGCGATGTTGAACCCGCCAGTCAATGAGGTCGTAGCCTGCCAGTCAATGAGGTTGTAGATTAGGCTAACTGAGATGAGAGGAAAGGCTTTCCTGAATGTGGGTGGCACCTTTCTATAACACGGGTGAGGACAGTCACCCAGGAGACTGCAGAGTTTAATCCCTGACATGAAAAAGGACTTGAACTACTGAAAGACAAAGGACCAAGCCACAGAGAAAGGGAAAGCAACAGCCACATATATATTTAGGATGGGAGAAACCTAAAACTGGAGATCCACAAAACACATGCGGGCTTGGGTGTTTTATAGTACCGCTGGCTCCTCCCTTCTATCTTATTGGTCCTGGTTAGATACTTTCTCCCATATCTTCCTGCCATTTCTCCACAAAACATTGGGGTTTTTTGTTTGTTTGTTTGTTTGTTTTGTTTTTGTTTTTGTTTTGTTTTGTTTTTTTAACAAGAGGCAGCCATCTTAGAAAGTCATCTTTTCCTTTCCTTGTCTACCTATGTCCCTCTAATTCTCCTTCAATTCCATGGGCTGGAACTTTGGACTGTGTAAAAGAATACCCTCATACCAGCATTCATAGATCCCTGCATCCTGATTGCGAATGACATGTGACCAGATACCACAAGCTCCCACAGTCCTATTTCCCCACCATGAGTAAATATATGCCCTCAAACTGAGCCAAAGCAAAAGCCTTCCTTCCTTCTTTTCTTCCTTCCTTCCTGCCTTCTTTCCTTCCTTCCTTCCTTCTTTCCTAAGTGTCTTTCGTCAGACATTTCATTCAAGCAACAAGGGGAGGACCAGATATGTAAGGGACCTTCCTGCATCAAATTGACTGCATGAACTTAAAAGCTATATAAGAACACAGGAGCCCAACAGATGTGCCTCCTGCTCAGCCACCAAGTTTATGGATATTTGTGACAGTCACATGAGTCCAGTAGGGCAGGGCCTGCAACAATAGCTCCATTTCTACACCATCTCCAGGTGTCAGTCCAGGGTGGTGTGTAATCATCACATCTCCCTTGCACTTGGTTCCCTCATTGGCAAAACAGGGGGGCTAACCTTGGGCTGCCCCATACCCCAAGAAGGATACAGAGTCTTGTTAGCCCGTAATCCCCAAGTTGGCACTTTGGTATTAACCAGTTCTGCAGTTCTCAGAACTCCTTAATTCCCCCCCCCCCCCCCCCCCCCCGTAAGCAGAGAGTCAGGCAGCCCAGGCTCTGTGTCCCACTTGACTATAGCATGTCCTTTATGTCCCTACAGTCTTGGTGTCCTCACTAGCAAGTGTAAGCATAGAGATCTCTGATGTCATGATATTCTGTGCAATGTCAGTGTGTCAGGATGGTCTGTAACATCTGTGTCCCGACTGTGTGCACTGGGTTGAATCCGGAGATACAGAGGGCACAGGACAATTGTTCACCAAGCTGGATCAACATATGGAGATGGTGGTGGATATGGGACCATGCTGAGGGCTCTGCCTCATATGACACAAACTCAGTGGCTTTGAGTGGAAATGGACTCTGCCATGGTTCTCAAGACACAGAGCAGAAATTATTATCATTGGGCCCAAGTCAAGATGCAGATGGACCTTCAGAGTTGTTAGGAACATGTCATTCTGTCTGCTGTCATCTTCAGGCAGGTGCCAGCATTTTCTGCCTAGTGGCCATGACACTCTTACTCTACCTTTGTTGGTACACACCTTCCTCTTGTTCTGTGACACGTTCGGGCACCACTTCAGCAATCTGCCCACGGTGAGATCCTAATCCTTTCCAAAGACTCTTTTCCCACACAGAGAGACATTGTGTTTTCAAGGAATGAAGACACATATACCACAGGGACCCTTGGTTGAAAGTAAAACAGCATTTCTTTGCCTCTCAGGGCATTGTCTGGAGAAGTCCAGACTCCCTAGTAGGGTTTTGGAAGGAGAGTGTTACTGCAAACCTGTGCATAGACTCCTACCAAGAGCAGATCTGCAGCTGTTGCCTGTGCACATCTCAGGGACACGTTTTAGGCACTTTCTAATGGTATGTATGTCATATGTCTAGTAGAGGGATCATTCTCCCACACATGACCCAAATTGGTCTCATAGAAGGAAGAAAAGGGAAGATGATATGGAGGGTAGCGGGAAAAGAGAATTAAAAGAGACAGATGATGAAGAGAAGGGGAGGAAGAGGGAGGAAGAAGGGAGAGGCAGATCCTTCCTGACTGAGTCTTGGTTGCCTCACTGGGTAGTGTGTGACTTCTCCCAGTCTCCCAGTCTCTCCAGTCCCCCACAGCCCTACTCTTACGGTTCGCCCTTCAGCAAACAAGGCTAACGGCTCTATGGGTTCCTTCCAAGGGATACAGGACACCTTCCCTTAGCTTCCCTGTTTCCACAGTTCCTTCAGATTGACAGAATCTTTCAGGAACAGTATTTCTCCAAGTGGGGATCCAGGAAGGCACTTTCATTTTTGTTACAGGTGAGAAATTAAGGGTTGGAGAGAGAAGTTGGTATTGGGACAAGCTTAACAGAATGCTAATCTGGCACGGCAGATTGGTGTCTCTCACCAACACCCATTCATGTTTAAAGTCCTGGAGAAATCAGGGATACAAGGCACATACCTAAGCATAATAAAGGCAATATACATCAAGTCAATTGCCAACACCAAACTAAATGAAGAGAAACTTAAATCAATTCCACTGAAATCAGGCACATGATAAGGCTGTCCACTCTCTCAGCATCCCTTCAATATAGTACCTGAAGTTCTAGCTAGAGCAATAAGAAAACTAAAGGAGATCAAGGGGATACAAATTAGAAAGGAAAAAGCCAAATTATCAATATTCCCAGATGACATAATATACATCAGCAACCCCAAAAATTCTACCAAGGAACTTCTACAGCTGATAAACACTTTCAGCAAAGTGGCTGGATACAAACTCAACTCAAAAAAATCAGTAGCTCTGCTATATACAAATGACAAACAGGCTGAGAAAGAAATTAGGGAAACTACATCCTTCTCACTAGCCACAAACAATATAAAGTATCTTGGTATAACTCTAACCAAGCAAATGAAAGACTTATATTTTAAAAACTTCAAGTCTCTGAAGAAAGAAATTGAAGAAGATATCAGAAGATGGAAAGATGCTCATGGATCTGGAGAATCAACACAGTAAAAATGGCCATCTTATCAAAAGCAATCTACAGAGTCAATGCAATTCCCATACAAATCCCTACACAGTTCTTTTTTTTAATTTTTATTATTAATTTATTCTTGTTACATCTCAATGGTTATCCCATCCCTTGTGTCCTCCCATTCTTCCCTCCCTCCCATTTTCCCCTTATTCCCCTCCCCTACGACTGTTCCTGAGGGGGATTACCTCCCCCTGTATATGCTCATAGGGTATCAAGTCTCTTGTTGGTAACCTGCTGTCCTTCCTCTGAGTGCCACCAGGTCTCCCCCTCCAGGGGACATGGTCAAATGTGAGGCACCAGAGTATGCCTACACAGTTCTTTACAGACTTTGAAAGATCAATTCTCAAATTCATGGAAAATTCAAAAGCCCAGAATAGCTAAAATAATCCTGTACAATAAAAGGTCTTCTAGAGGAATCTACATCCTAGATCTCAAGCTGTACTATAGAGCAACAGTAATAGAAAAACAGTATGGTTCTTGTTGGGAGGTGGTCTGATATATTTTGATGCTAATTACTGCTTGCTGTCTCTGACCCACCTTTTGCTTAATAAAAAGCAATCTCACCTGGGTAGGGCAAGGAGATAGATGGGGCTTGGAGAGAGAAGAATCCTGGGAAGAAGAAAGACTCCCAAGAGAAAGAAGGAAAAGAGAGAGACCTGAAGTGAAGAGAGGAAGGCTGCCATCGGTTAGATGGAGGAGAAACACGCAGGCAGCATGGATGGAGAATTCGGCCCAGATAAAAAACATGAGCAAGTATATGGGATTATTGATGGGAGGTATTTTGATAGAAATTCTTAGAAGCAGATGGCATGGGATTGAGGCAGGGATCCCATGCCTGCCTCCCTATGGGAGGTAGTTTAGAGGATTGATAACTGTCCTGCCCCAGGTTAACTAAGGCTATTTTAAAATATAACAAGTGTCTGTGTATTGATTGATTTCTAGCCGGGCCTACAGATAATACGGGTAATACAGATAATTTTAAAAACGATATGTGGCGCCCAATGTGGGGCAGGTATCCACACTCCTAAAAATCATATTTTATCATAGTCTAAAAAGGGTTAATAGCTCCCAGAGAGCATTCATGATCCAGAACAAAGATGACTAAATACTCCGTGGCCAGTGGGAGAGGTGGACCAGGAGGCTGGCAGTCTTCTAAACTTGCCTGAGAAATAGAGTTAAATGCCTAAAAAAAAAAAAAAAAACTACTATGGTCTCTTTCCTAGGTGCCATGACAGGAGGCTCCTGGATCTTTTTTAGCTTTTTTTTTTGGTGTTTATAAATTTGTTTACAATGTGCTTAGTCATAGTCACACTTCTCCTTACCCTCTCTAAAAATGTTCAGGGAGAAAGGCAGAGAGTGGAGAAATGTGAGACTAAGTTACGAACAACTAGAAAGGGAGAAGGGACTGAACTCTTCTCCATAAAGTTGGCAGCAGCTGGAATTCTAAGCTCCTTAGCTACAAGGTGTTTGTCAGGGCTTTCTGGAAAAAATTCCACCAAAGAGAGATAACAATAACTAAATTCCAATGAATGGTGGACAGGATTTCACTAACTAACGCCTAAATTGGCACAGATGACTCAAGGCTTAGACTTTTCTGGTTTCCTTGTTTGAATTTTTTATTGAGATTTCTAAAAATTTTGACTAAATTGAGATAAAATAGTTTAAAGAGGGCAGTGGTGGCACCAGCCCTTAATCCCAACACAATAGAGACAAAAGCCAGGTGGAACTCCTGAATTCCAACCTGGCCTCCACAGGCTTGACCCCATACTGATAAGATGAGATGTTTACAAGAGACTGCTTAGGATTTAAAGTAACATTTTTTGGTCTGTTCCTTTTCCTTAACAATGGATTATATATACTTACTGATCTAAAGGATAGATACACGTCAATCTGAGGTTTATGTATTTTTAAAAAGGGTAATAAAAGTGCTTTAAGTATGTTTTGTTGGTCAAGGTAAAGACATAGGTTGAAAGGGGAAACAGATGTGAAGCTACAGGGCTCCCTCATAGAGAAGGGGTGAGGCAAAACCACCCAAAACAAATGTAAAAAGCCAGGTACAAGATACCTACGGCCTAAGAAATATATTTTGTTGGTCAAGATAAGGACCAATGTTAAAAAGAGAAACAAACATACAAGCGGCCTACATAGGTACAAGATACCTACTATCTACATAAACCCCTAAGATAAAATGAAAATCTATCTGATGTTTATTTAAAACTTAATGCCTCTTTTTTTCTGCTCAGGACAAGCAGCTTGTTTCTAAAATGAGAAACATTTTCGCGGGAAACAGGTTGCGGCCTGGCTTATACATCAAGCACCACAGAGCCTAAAAAAAGACATTTAGAACTATACAATCTTATTTTGATTCCAATATGATGATTCTATGTTCATTGTTAATGGTGATGTTATATTTTGTCTTTAAAAGAGGTCAAAATAAAACAGACCTGAATAAAAGAGAGACTGCTAACTTTAAAAAGTCTATGTTTACATGAATTCAAACTACAGAACAAACAGTTAACTTATATTGCTAATCCCAATTCAGGGAAATAGCTCTGAGACTGGCTGAGACACGTGCATCCTGTATACCTTATACATTCATAGTTTTAAGACTGTCTAATGCTTGTGAAAAAAAAATATGCTTTCAGAATAAAAGAACCAGACACTGACACTGGACCAGACCTGACAGGATTCATTCCTCCGACAAGCTGAGATGATGACATCCTGCATCCTTCATGTTCCAGCCCCAAGTGCTTTGGTTGCTGTGTTCCTCATCAGAAAAGGACAGCTTCAAAGAAGGCTCCTGATCCAGATTGGTCCAGCATTTCAGATTGTCCCACATAGGACTAATATTAAGCCTAAAACTTCTCAACACTTAGAGACTGGACCACAAACGCTGTTCCCAGCTTGTTTAACCACTTTTTTATTTGGGGCCCCCTGCAGGTATTCTCCGCCCCAGATCAGTTTGAAAAAAACTTTAAGAGAAAGAGGCCCTTTTCCCTTAAGGGGGGTTGGGTAGATTTTTGGTTGCTTTCTTGGGCTATAGATATATATTATCATTAAAAGGTATAGAGATAGGGGTTGTAAAGAAAGAAAGGGGGAGGGAGCATAGAGATATGCAGGAGTGATAGTAGAAAAAGTAGATTATTGAATTCTTGTTACATCTCAATGGTTATCCCATCCCTTGTGTCCTCCCATTCTTCCCTCCCTCCCATTTTCCCCTTATTCCCCTCCGCTATGACTGTTCCTGAAGGGGAGTACCTCCTCCTGTATATGCTCATAGGGTATCAAGTCTCTTCTCTGTAACCTGCTGTCCTTCCTCTGAGTGCCACTAGGTCTCCCCCTCCAGGGGACATGGTCAAATGTGAGGCACCAGAGTATGTGAGAAAGTCCTATCCCAGTCTCCACTCAAGTGTGGAGAATGTTCTGACCATTGGCTACATCTGGGTAGGGGTTTAAAGTTTACCACATGTATTGTCTTTGGCTGGTGCCTTAGTTTGAGCGGGACCCCCGGGCCCAAATCTGCCTATCATAATGTTCTACTTGTAGGTTTCTAGGACCCTCTGGATCCTTCTACTTTGCCATTCTCCCATGCTTCTCTCATCTAGAGTCCCAATAGGATGTCTTCCCCTCTGTCCCAGTTTCCTGGTAAGTGAAGGCTTTTGTGGGACATGCCCCTTGGGCTAGTATGCAGATATAAGTGAGTATATACCATTTAAATCTTTCTGCTTCTGGGTTAACTCACTCATTATGATAATTTCTAGCTCAATCCATTTATCCACAAATTTCAGGAATTCCTTGTTTTTAATAGCTGAGTAGTATTCCATAGTGTATATGTACCACAGTTTCTTTATCCATTCTTCTACTGAGGGACACTTAGGCTGTTTCCATGTTCTGGCTATTGTGAATAAGGCTGCTATGAACATGGTTGAGCAAATTTTCTTGTTGTGTGCTGGAGCATCTTCTGGGTATATTCCACGGTGTGGAATAGCTGTGTCTTGAGGAAGCCCTATTCCCATTTTTCTGAGATAGCACCAGATAGATTTCCAAAGTGGCTGTACTAGTTTGCATTCCCACCAGCAATGAAGAAGTGTTCCTCTCTTCCCACATCCTCACCAGCATGTGGTGTCACTTGAGTTTTTGATCTTAGCCATTCTGATGGGTATAAGATGGAATCTCAGAGTTGTTTTGATTTGCATTTCCCTGATGACTAAGGAGGTTGAGCATTTCTTTAAGTGTTTCTCGGCCATTTGATATTCCTCTGTTGAGAATTCTCTGTTTAGTTCCAAGCCCCATTTCTCAATTGCGTTATTTGGTTTGGTGGTGTTTAGTTTCTTGAGTTCTTTATATATTTTGGATATTAGACCTTTGTCAGATATAGGGTTGGTGAAGATCTTTTCCCAGTCTGTAGGCTGTCGCTTTGTTCTCTTGACAGTGTCTTCAGCCTTACAGAAGCTTCTCAGCCTCATGAGGTCCCATTTATTAATTGTTGACATTACGGCCTGGGTTGTTGGTGTTCTGTTCAGGAAGTTGTCTCCTGTGCCAATATGTTCCAGGCTCTTCCCCACTTTTTTCTCTAAGTGACTTAGTGTCTCTGGTTTTATGTTGAGGTCTTTAATCCACTTGGATTTGAGTTTTGTACAAGGTGACAAATATGGGTCCAGTTGCATTTTTTTACACATAGACCTCCAGTTAGACCAGCACCATTTGTTGAAGATGCTATTCTTTTTCCATTTAATAAATTTGGCTTCTTTATCAAAAATCAAGTGACCATATGTGTGTGGATTCATATCTGGGTCTTCGATTCGATTCCACTGATCAACCAGCCTGTTGCTGTACCAGTACCAAGTTGTTTTAATTACTATTGCTTTATAGTACAGTTTTGTCCCCGACCCGTGGGTTCAGTTATTCGTGGAGTGGCGAGGAGGGTCGCGACCTGTGAATAAAGAATTGGGTGAAAGAGAGGCACGAGCCCAGGAAAACTTTGCTTATCAAGGGCCGTTTATTGTAAGGGGGTATCCAAATTATAGTACGCTCTGAGAGGGCGGGGGGGGGTGGGAAGGAATGCAGTGGAAAGTTACAAAATCTTCTGGGCCAGGCCCAAGGACAGCAGGTGTGGAGTGGGGTGATTACACAGAAGCCTCGATACACCGAATGTTCTTTTTCTCAAGGTCAGGCTGGATCTTTGTGGTTGCCAGGCAGAATAATTATCTCAAGTATGCAGACAGCTGTGGCTTTCAGCCAGCAGGGCCTCTCAGCCACTGGGGCAGGTCAGGCAAGGTCCTATGGCTCCTGACATCTCCCCCTACTCTAACTAATACAGTGACGGGTGGGCAATTGCCAATTAACATAGTCTAGTCTCTTGCCAATCAAGGTCTCAACCCGGAGAGCGCTCGCCGTCGGGATGGCGGAAGGCAGAAACCAGCGCCAAGTCAGGGCATGGTACTTCGCAGCTCTCTGTATTTTGCCCATGTTTGACGAAACGGGTGAGAGTAGAGGTCTGATCTCCAGAGGGCACTGATATACACAGGGCTGTCAACCCTGTGATCGGCCCCTATATGGCCACTGATATACTCAGAGCTTAACTGGGTGCTCCAGCCCAGCCTGGCTCTGGATCCGACCGACACCTTTTGGCTGGAGGTGGGACATTGGGTGTCAACCCACATACAATCAGACATGCTCCCCAGGAGGCCATTAACAGCAGGCAATGTACTTCCTGTGTAGTGCTTTGCCTCGCACCCCGAACGTGATGAGAATTACGGCTTAAAGGCTGTCAGCCAAGCCTAAGGAGGCTACCTGGCCTTAATGGCAAGAAGGCATGAATAATAAGGGCATGGTCTCCATCTGTGTGGACACCAGCCTGTATTTGAAAACCCGACTGTACAGTAGAATGAGGGGAGATTTTAGGGAGGAGCCACTAAGAGGTGTCTTTGTGGAGCCCTGCCAGCCAGCGGCCTCCTAGCCACTGCTTTTTGTCCAGGGCCCTGAAATTGAGGGGGCAGCCAAACGAGATTGGCCCAGGGTTGGAGGAAGTCCTGGGCGTAAACTCAGCTGGGGGGTCTTCGGTGTCCAAGCGATGATAATGGACCTGAACAGGGTTGGTAGCCGCATCCACCTGTGCTTTTAACAAACTGGAAAGGCGGTTAGGGCCCAAGGACCAAAGGAGAGGAGGAGAATAATGTCCACAAGGGGTCCCAGAAGGCTGGGCAAGAGGGGTGGTGAGCCAGGGGGAGGAGGAGAACCAGTTCTGATACCGGACTTCTGTTTCTCTCTTGGCTCGCTGCATTCCTCCAGGGCCTGGGGAAACTTTGTCAAGGCTCTTTTGTGCTAAGCCTGTTTTACTGACATAGACGCAAACTCCTTTTAAGAGCAGCACAGAGCCCCCCCTCTTGAGGAAAGAAGGGTCGAGGCCTCTGCGGTTTTTGAAGAACTACCTCTGCAAGGGAATCAAGGGAGTCTGAGGGAGGGAGCTCGCGGAAGGCCACAGGCAGCGAGAGGGTCCCGTCTTCCGGAATTAGTACTGTTGAGGTGGTGGCACAGAGGTCCAGTCCTGGGCTGGGGGAAGGGGGGGCCGAACAGGAAGTGAATTGGCAGGGGGGAGAGGGATTAAGGATGGTGGAAGGCTGGCTGGCGGCACCAGAGTCTGCTGGATCTGTCCCGTAGCAGGCACTGGGCTCAGGAGAATGAGGAAGAAGATGAGCAGGGACATTTGGTGCTCTGTCCCCTGACGCTGCTGATAGCTACTGCCCCCTGCCGCTCCTGATGTTGCTGCTGCGGCGGCCAAGATGCTCTCAGCTTGGCGGAGCCTGCTCCTTGCAGTGACTGCAGGGGGAGACGGCCGTGGGAGCCATAGCCGCCGTTGGGAGCGCTGGTCCTGCCGGGAAGCCTGCGAGCCACAGCCTGTTGCATGGGAAGCCGGCTTCTGGGGCTGGGAGGTCTGTTGTGGCAGCTGAGGCTTTAACATGATGGCAGAGAAATTAAAGAATGAAGGGAGAGGAGGGCCTGGGGATGGGCCCCAGCTGGAGAGCGCAGGAGCATGTGATGGATGTGGCGGGTGCAGGATCTTCACTCGCAGACTCAGCTTCTCTGGAGGATGGGGGAGGAGCAGGATTAGATTGAGAGCGGGTGACAGGGAAAGTAAGGCAGGGAGCTGAAGTCTGTGAAAGACGAGAGTTTAAAAGCGAAAGCTGTTTTTGAAGGAGAGCGATTTCAGCAGCATCTGCAAGCTGGGAGTGAAGATGGGCTTTTAGGTTACAAAGGTAAGAAGAATATCGGCAGGAAGGAGATTGATTATAGGGGAGAACAGGAGGCTGCAGTTTACGGGGTGAAGCTGTAGGAGGTGGCCACTCTTCAGAATGATCTCCAGCGGCTTTTTCTTCAAGGGCTGCGGCGTCGTCAGGGTTAAGGGAATCTCCAGCAGGGGGCACAGAAGACTTTGTAGTGGATGGAGAGGCTGTCTTGGAATTCTTACTGTTAAGAGGGATAACAGGCGCGCAAAAAGGGGAATAGCCGCATTCCATAGAGGAGGCAGGATCTTCATAAGCGGGGAGAGGCAGAGTCGGGTGGGGGGATAGAGACAGGGTGGATTTGTTGTTGAGGAGCGGCCTGGTCCGAGGTCTGCGCTAAAGAGGGCAAGGGGTCAGGCTGGGAACTATTAGGGGGCATATCGATCAGGGTGAAAGAGGACTGTTGGATAGAAGAACGAGAGGAGTCACGAGAAGATTGGCAAGAGGGTGGGAGGGGCTCACGCAGGCATAATTCAGCAACAGAAAGAAGTTGTTTTTGGCCACTATCGTTTTCAGCCGATTCAATTACATTTCTAATAAGCCCCCAGTAAGAGAATACACTGTGTTTGACTGCGTCATTGCCTTGTTTTTCAATTAAGGCATTTAGTTCCCTGCCCACCTTTTGCCATTTTTTAGAGTGAATAGTAGGACCATCAATCATAAACCATGGACACGTATCAGCAATAAAAACAAAGAACTGCACCAAGCTTTTCTTTTTAACCCTAATGCCCCTCTCTCTCTAAGAGTTTCCTTTAAGTCCTTAACGAATCGGACTTCCTTGGACATAGAATGGCCCATTCTTGAGAAAATGCGGATGGATGACTCACCTAATAACAAGACTAGCAGGGCATGCAGGCCGAGTTATGAAAAACCAAGCGGGATCCCTTAATCCGTCCGGCGGCGATCCGTGCCTTGTACCCCACGTCGGGCGCCACTGTTCCCGACCCGCGGGTTCAGTTATTCCTGGAGTGGCGAGGAGGGTCGCGACCTGTGAATAAAGAATTGGGCGAAAGAGAGGCACGAGCCCAGGAAAACTTTGCTTATCGAGGGGCGTTTATTGTAAGGGGGTATCCAAATTTATAGTAAGCTTCTGAGAGGGCGGGGGGTGGGAAGGAATGCAGTGGAAAGTTACAAAATCTTCTGGGCCAGGCCCAAGGACAGCAGGTGTGGAGTGGGGCGATTATACAGAAGTCTCGATACACCAAATGTTCTCTTTCTCAAGGTCAGGCTGGATCTTTGTGGATGCCAGGCAAAATAATTATCTCAAGAAGGCAGACAGCTGTGGCTTTCAGCCAGCAGGGCCTCTCAGCCACTGGGGCAGGTCAGGCAAGGTCCTATGGCTCCTGACACAGTTTGAGATCAGGTATGGAGATTCCTCCGGAGCACCTTTTATTGTACAAGTTTGTTTTAGCTATTCTGGGTTTTTGTTTTTGCATATGAAGTTCAGAATTGAACTTTCAATGTCTTTAAAAAATTGTGTAGGTATTTTGATAGGGATTGCATTGAATCTGTAGATCGCTTTTGGTAGGATGGCCATTTTTACTATGTTAATTCTCCCGATCCATGAGCAAGGAAGATCATTCCATCTTCTCAGGTCATCTTCAATCTCTTTCTTCAGAGTTTTGAAATTTTTTTCAAACAAGTCCTTCACTTGCTTAGTTAGAGTGACTCCTAGATATTTTATATTGCTTGTGGCTAATGGGAAGGGTGTGGCTTTCCTAATCTTCCTCTGCAAGCTTGTCATTTCTGTATAGGAAGGCTACAGACTTTTTTGAGTTAATTTTTTTCCAGCTAATTTGCTGAAGGTGTTTATCAGCTGTAGGAGTTCTCTGGTGGAATTTTGAGGGTCACTTATGTACACTATCATACCATCTGCAAATAGGGATAATTTGACTTCCTCCTTTCCCATTTGGATACCCTTGAAGCTGTCTTATTGATCTGCCTAGAATTTCAAGTACTATATTGAAGAGATATGAAGAGAGTGGGCAGCCTTGCCTTGTTCCCGATTTTAGAGAAATTTCCTTGAGTATCTCACCATTTACTTTGATTTTGGCTATTGGCTTGCTGTATATATCCTTTATTATGTTGAGGAAAGTGCCTTGTATCCCCGATCTCTCTAAAACTTTAAACATGAATGGGTGTTGGATTTTATCAAATGCTTTCTCTGCATCTAAGGAGATGATCATGTGGTTTTTTATTTTAAGTTTGTTTATATAGTGGATTACATCGATGGGTTTCCGTATATTAAACCATCCCTGCATGCCTGGAATGAAGCCTACTTGGTCATGATGAATGATATCTTTGATGTGTTCCTGTATTCGTTTTGCAAGTATTTTATTTAGTATTTTTGCATTGATGTTCATAAGAGAAATTGGTCTGAAGTTCTCTTTCTTTGTTGAGTCTTTGTGAGGTTAGGTATCAATGTGACTATGAACTCATAGAATGAATTTGGTAATGTTCCATCCATTTCTATCTTTTGGAGTAGCTTGAAGAGTATCAGTATTAGCTTGCCCTTGAAGGTCTGGTAGAATTCTGCACTGAAACCATCTGGCCCTGGGCGTTTTTTGGTTGGGAGACTATCAATGATTGCTTCTATTTCTGTAGGGGAAATGGGACTATTTAGCTTGTTTATCTGTTCTTTACTCAACTTTGGCAAATGAAATTGATCAAGAAAATCGCCCATTTCCCTTAGATTTTCAAATTTTGTGGCATATATGCCTTCAAAGTAGGATCGTATGATTCTTTGTATTTCTTCAGTGTCTGTTGTTATGTCTCCCTTTTCGTTTCTGATTTTGTTGATTTCAATACTGTCTCTCTGCCTTTTAGTTAGTTTGGCTAACGGTCTGTCTATCTTGTTGATTTTCTCAAAGAACCAGCTCTTGGTTTTGTTGATTCTTTGGACTGTTTTCTTAGTTTCTAATTTGTTAATTTCACCCCTGAGTTTGATTTTTCCAGACGTCTACTCCTCTTGGGTGTTTCTGCTTCTTTTTTTTCTAGGGCTTCCAGTTGTGTCATTAAGATGCTTATGTGCGATGTTTCCAATTTCTTTCTAAAGGCACTTAGTGCTATGGATTTTCCTCTTAGCACTGCTTTCAATGTATCTCACAAATTTGGGTATGTTGTTTCTTCATTTTCATTGAATTTCAGAAACTCCTTGATTTCTTTCTTTATTTCTGGGTCTCTGAATGAGCGCTGGGTCAAGCCAAGGTATCCACAGCCTTCTGGGTTCCCTGCCAAGTCCAGCCAGGGACCCTGGGCCCGAACCATGCGCCGAGCTCAGCTAGATTCTCAGGGCCTGAACTGTCTGCCGAGCTCAGCTAGGAATTCTAGGCACAAAATGCACACAGGGTCCAGCCAAAATTTTGGGGGGCTGGGACTGCACCCCAAGCACAGCTAGGGGATTTTGGCCCAACGTGTGTGCTGTCATCAGTTATTGACTCAGAGCCTGAACTGTCCGCAAAGCTCAGCCAGGAATTCTGGATTCAAACTGCACACCGTGTCCAACCAGAATCTTAGAGCCAGGACTGTGCCAAAAGCTCCGCTAGAATCTCTGGGCCCAATCTGTCTGCCAAGCACAGTTAGGGTCTCAGGCCCCAAACTGCACGCCGAGCTTCACCCGAGTCTCTGGGGCGGAATTGTGCACTGGGCTCAGCCAAGGACTCTGGACTCACACTGCATGCTGAATTCAGCCTGGGACTCTGGGTCTATACTGCGTGGATAATCCAGCCAGAGTCTTGGAGCCGCCGAGCCTGTGCGCACAGCTCAACTAGAGTCTCTGGGCCCAATCTGCCCGGCAAGTCCAGCTAGGGACTCTGGGCTGAATCTGCGTGCTGACCTCAGCCTGTGTTAGCACCCCAGCTAGCTGAGCTGTGCTAGTGTCTTGGGCAGAACTGCTCATTGATGTAAGCTAGTGCCTCTGGTGGAGCTGAGTGCTCCGCCCAGCCTGTGTCACAGCTGGAGAACTGCGTCTGCACTGAACTGGTGCCTAGAGTGGAATTGAGTGCTCCGCCCAGCCTGTGTCACAGCAGGTGAACTGCAGCTGCGCTGAGCTGGTGCCTAGGGTGGAATTGAGTGCCCACCCAGCCTGTGTCACAGCAGGGGAGCTGTGGCTGAGTTGAGCTAGTGCCTAGGGCAGAATTGCTTGCTGCACTGAGACAGCGTCTCCACGGCACTACGCACTGAGCTGAACCCAGGACTCTGGGACTGAACTGTTCACCGAGTCCAGTTTGGGTCACAAGGCACCACGCAACCCAAATCCCATCCAGAGTCCCCTCTCCCGCAGCAACTCCCACCAGCCACCACACTAATCGCCTCCACCGGAAGGCTCAGAGCTGCAAACCTCAGCCACTGCCACTGCTGATGCTGGTGCCGCTGGTGCCGCTGGTGCCGCTGGTGCCGCCGCTGATGCTGCTGCCTCTGCCGCTGCTGCTCCGATCCGAAAAAATCCACACTCCTCCCGTGTGCAGGGGCACGCAGGTCCTCCGCACCCTGGTCCCTCCGAACCGTGGAGCACTCCCACTGCTGTGGTGTGGGGACCTTGGTGTTCCTGGCTCAGAAATCTGTGCAATTCCCTGAATTGTTCACTGGAGCCTCCAAACACAGTCCACACTGCTCGCTGCCATCTTGGATCCTCCTCTACTCCTCAACTTAAGGCCTTAATTGTTACTCACAAATAGGGTTTGTGGGGGATGGGCTACATGGCCAATGTTCAGCCATCTTGTCAGAGCCTAGGCTCCTATTTCTCCAGCAGTCTGCCATTCACCAGAAACCAGCTGACCTTGTCGTGGGTCGGCAGTTAGACACCTGTTGTGGTTTATTGGGGGGGGCTGATCATTCTAGACCCCCCCAGCTACTCCTTTTCCAGTAGGACTACTGATAAGATCAGATTAAAGGCCAGCTGCCTGCAAGTAGCAGTTCTGAGAACTTTTTCCTGACTAACCAGATTTTCACAACTTCCTTTTCTCTCTGGAATTTCTCTCCTGCAATTATACCAGCTGTAAAGGTAGATACTTGCTAGAGCATTCCAGAGTTAGATATCCATAGCAACCCTTGCTTACACAAATACCCATGCCTCTGTACCTATATAAACTCTGTGAAATTTTTCAATAAACGGGGTTTGATCAGAATCCAGACTTGCCCCCTTCTTCGTGTCTTGTGTTCTGTCACTATACAGAAAAATTCTCTTCCTGAGCATTAGTCGAACCCTGGCAGGCCGAAGCAAGGGTTAATTTTGATTCATTGATACAGAATTTTGTGTATTGATGCAAAGCAGGTTTAATTTTGATACATTGAAATGGAATTCAAATTTGGTATTGTTCTTTACACATTATATTTCTACTCTAATATGAAGTATTGTACATATACAACTCAATTCATGTGTACGGCCACACCATCCTGAACACACCTGATCTCGTCTGATCTCGGAAGCTAAGCAGGGTCGGGCCTGGTTAGTACTTGGATGGGAATATATACTTCTTTAATGGTGCATTATCAGTCTTGTAAAATAAACCTGTTTTTTATTCTCTCCCTTCACAACCACCCCCGCCAACTGGTTTATGTGCCTGAGACAGGTCATAGGGAGCGTATCTCAGTGGCAGAGCACCTGCCTTCCATGTGCAAAGATGCAGTTTCAATTCTTGACACTAAAAATTATAGAAATTATGTGTGTGTGGTGTGGTGTGTGTGTGTGTGTGTGTGTGTGTGTGTGTGTGTGTGTGTGTGTTCAGAAAGTCCTTTTTTCTGTTTGGTCTAGATGGCTACTGTGACTCTCAACTGAATTTTTAAAACATCTGTGTCTTTCAAAATTTCTCATTCTGCACTTAGCTATGTGTTTCTTTCATTGAACTGTTCTTCTGGACCCTCTTGTGTATCCCCGAGTACTCATGAGAATATTTTTAATTGCCTTTTCAAGAATCCCTTAAATTCCTTCGAGAATCTGGGAATCTGGGAGAGAGGAATTCCTTTGTCTCATAGGAAATGTCATGCTCTCTAACTTTTCTGTTTTCCTCCTACCTTTGTGTGCATGCCTGCTTCCAAGAAACACCCATCCTCTCCAACTTTGTGGGGTTTGTTTAGAGGTAAGACTCCATTTCCTATGGATGGGGCTAGGCATCTGTAATGCAAATGGTGTGCTAGTTTGAACCCTGGATGCACCCCTCAGTATGATGTCTGTGCAGTTCATCTATAATTCTATCAGCAATGTTTATGGCTTCGTCAAAAACCTTGGTTGTAGGTGTTTTCAGGTTTTTGTTTAGGTTTGTTTTTTTTTTTTTTTTTTTTTTTAGTTTTGAGTTTTTGGTTTTGTACTATGGTGGTGTTGACACCAATCAACTGTTTGTGGGCTCGTTTGTTTCACCTGGATAGAGATGATCAGTATACAGGGAGAAGCTCTGCAAGTGCTGTTCTCTAGGGAATTTGTGTTTTTGTCAATGTTTGGTGGCCAGGAGTGGCAGTGGTAGACAGACAGGAGCTGCCCTCTAGTGGTACAGTCCCAAGGATTCCTTGGGTACTAGGAATCTTTAGGAGTTACTGCAAGGCTCATCTGTAAATAGTAAAGGCTAAGCATCTCCCACTCACCAGTGATAAAATGTTATAAGGCTTTAGCGCATTGTGCAAGAGTTTGTTCTTATCAGTAAAAGAAGCTTTTAACAACCTATTGGCTGATGCCAGCCAGACTGTTGACCTTCAAGAACTCAGAGGCTGGTTCTTCTGTAAATGACACATGAAGGCAGTTGCCTTTTGACTTGCCTGGAAATAAGCCTACCAATTTTTTGCTACATGTACTGCAGCTAAAATTAAGAACCTTAAAAACATGGGTCCACACTTAAGATTGAAGGCGGTCATTTTAGCCTCCAGGAATACATGTCCATTAAACATAAAGATGAAGCAAAGCATAGAAATTCCTCAAAAAAGGAGATAGGCTTGTAGGACACGGGTCATAGAATAATTAGATGTAGTTGTCAACTTGACACAACTTAGAATCATCCCTGAGGAGAGCCTCACTGGGGACTGTCTATATTGCGTTGGCCTGTGGGCATGTCTGTAGGGGATTTTCTTAATAGAATTGAAATGGGAAGACCCAGTTCACTGTGAGCAGCACCATTCCCTATGCCCAGGGCCATGAACTGTGTAAGTGTGGAGAAACCAAGCTGAGCACAAGCAGGTAGATGAGTACGCATGCGTTCTCTTCTCTCTGCTCTTGACTGTGGGTGTGATCTGAAGCTCCTGCCTTGACTCTCCAACCCCATTACAGACAGCTGTGTACAGACAACTGTGAGTTAAGGCAACCCCTTTCTTCCTGAAGTTGCTCTTTGTCAGGGTATCCTATCTCATCAAATGGAATTAAACTCGGACATGTGGCTTTCCCAAAGTGACAAATCACAAAAAATCTGTCACCAGGCTGACTGTTTCTTCTTTGTACCAGCAGTCTGTGAATGATGCTACCAAAGACTCACAATGTAAGAGGAAATCAAAATGATTGCAGATCCGTGGCCTAATGCCAAGCTGAGCCATCTAAGCACACAAAGGAGCGAAGTGAGGAATGCTTCTGTTAAGTCCAATTCCTTCCGGTGTTTGCAACAATAAAATCCTCTGTATAGAGTTGGGTTTCTTCCACTATAAAAACAGGTGAGATGAATAACTTTTATAAAAAGTGTGAGGTCAGGCCCAGGGCTGCACATCTCATCTCTGAAAGCCATGATCCATGGGCACCACTAGGTGATGCTCTTTTCCACCCCTGAAGGTTATGGAGAGCAGGCCTATTTTACCCCACCCCTAAGAGGCTGAGCTCTCTCTCTCTCTCTCTCTCTCTCTCTCTCTCTCTCTCTCTCTCTCTCTCTCTCTCCTCTCTCTCTCTCTCTCTCTCTCTCTCTCTCCCCCTCTCCCTCTCCCTCTCCCTCTCCTTCTCCCTCTCCCTATCTTCCTCCCTCCCTCCCTCCCTCTCTCTCTCTTTCTGTCTCTCTCTCTCCCTCTCGCTCCCATCTCCCTTCTGAATAGGTTTCTTTTATAGCTTTCCAAAACACTGTCCTTATAGTAAGTAAACCATGTGCCTTTACTGCAGCTTTCCTCAGCCCCACTGAGGCCCAAAGGGTCGATGACAGTAACAGAGTGCTGGGTAGGTGGAATTTAAAGACAGATGGGTGTGGTAATGCTAGCACTTGGGAGATAGAGACAAAAGGGTCAGGAGTTCAAGGCTATCCTCAGTTACCCAGTGGGTTGGAAGCCAGCTGAGTTACACAAGACTGTTTCAAAAAGAAGAAGAAGAAGAAGAAGAAGAAGAAGAAGAAGAAGAAGAAGAAGAAGAAGAAGAAGAAGAAGAAGAATGTTGAAATTTGTAGGCGATAAGGCAGGTGTAACAACTGGAGTAGAGCATCTGTGCCAACACAGCACTTCCTGATTTGATCTCCGCTTTGTCCTAGTTATGAGGCTGCTCATGGAACTAAAAAAATGGGGGGGGGCAACGCTCCTGCAATGTTCCCCAGTGGCAACCCTCTAGAGAGCCTAACTCAGAGTGGCTAACACTCTCATCTCCTGGGCATAGGATACATGAAGCGTATTGCTCAGAGGCGGGGGTACATGCATTCCGCCTGAGGTCTTCTGTCCTCAGTTACCTTTCTTCAAGTGTCTTCCCCACAGTACAGGAGAGCCATGCTATTTCCATGGTGTCCTCGGTTTTGGTGGCAGAAGTGTTGTGCTCACTCAGAAGTTTGTGACCTACCTAGCTGGGTCACATGACTCAGCAGGTAAAGCAAAACCTGATGATCTGGGTTCTATTCTTAGAATCTGTATAAAGTTAGGAGAGACCCAGTCCACAAAGTTGTCCTCTGCAAACCATGCTGTGAGGTGTGCATAAACACACACATCACATGCGTGCATACACACGACATACAATAATAACATATAATAACTATTTTAGTAAATTTATAGCCCATATTCAACCATCATCATTTGTATGTTGAATGTTCTCCATGGCATTGGAAAGCTATGAAGTCATAAATATTATCCTAAAGTCCAGCAGAATCTAGTGATGGCTGCAGAAAATGGTGGTGACCCGTCATGGTGTTCTTGGTCCTTTAGCTGGAATTACAGAATGTAGAAATGCTCAAATTTATTCAATTTTCTTATGCCCAAAACTGACTGGCATACCTGGGTGGTATGTGTGATTCAAACTGACCTTTCTACAAGGAAAATTAGAACCTGGATTAATAACTGAACAAATTGTAACCTCATGCATGCAAGACTCTAGTAACTTTTTGACTGAGTCTCTGCCCACCACAGCAGCTGAATCTTAACCAATCCCAGGCAGTAGTCTGCCAAATTGTATTCAAACGAGGCAAAACGTGAGTGCACCCAGCTAACCTGCTGTTGTTTCTTGTTTCCAGTAATGGACACCGCTCACTTCATGCAGAGAGTGGCCTTAACTTTACTTCTTCTGGTCACTAGAATGCCCAGGCATTAGAGGTTCTTTCACGCTCAAATATACTTTGTTAAACTTAGCTAGTCATAGGACACTTACCCAGCCCTGTACCTGAGTGCAGCCAAAGGATTTTGATGAGGTGTTTGTAAGCACAGTTCAAGCTGAGTAACTCACAGTAAGCATCCATCTGTGGATGAAGGGAAAGCAAAAAGCACTTGCATTCACCTTCATGTGACTGCAACACAATTCCTGAAGCAGCTAAGTTTATACAGGGATGGGACTTTTTTTTGCTCACAGTTGTGATGGTTTACATCCAAGGTCAGATGGTAGGAACAGGCAGAGATACGGAAAACCAGAGAGAGACTGGTGTCCCACAGCGCCCTTGGTGGCTCTCTCCCAATGCCATAAGGACCTCCCACTATGTCCCACCACCAGGACTTTACCAAAGACGCCTTTAGGGGATAGTCAACACCCAGATGGAGGACTCCGCTCCTAGTCACCATAGGTCTGTGTACCTCACAAATCAAAGTGATTTTATTCTGCCCCCCAAGAACTACAAAGTCTTAACTGTTGCAGCCTCACTCAAAGCCAAAGCCCATTGTCTCATTTGAGACTCAAGACCAACTGAAGTAATCCCCTGCAAAGGGCCAAAATAAGTGACATGCTTTCAAGATACAATGGTGTAGCAGGCACAGGGTGAACAGTCCTGTTTCTAAAGTGAGAGAGAGACAGACAGACAGACAGACAGACAGAGAGACAGAGAGACAGAGACAGACAGAGAGACAAGGACAGACAGAGACAGAGACAGACAGAGAGACAGAAAGAGGAAATTAGTCTGAAGTAACACCGAAAGCCAGTGGAGCAAGCACTGAATCTTACAAAGTATGGCATCTGGCCCAAGGGCACCATGCCCTGTGGCTTTGTTCTTTGAAGCCCACATGGTTTCTCGCTGGGGCTGGTTTTGCATGCAGCCTACAGCTTTGACTAAGAGCTGTTGTGTGGGAGCACCTGCTTTCCTGGACTTTCCATGGTGCTTTGATCACTCAGCACCGCTATGCACTGTCCCTCGCACCCACTGAGGGCACCATCTAAGAACACTGCCTATTCTGAATAGGGATGTAAGCCTGTGATCTTAACTCCTGCATGTCTGTAAAGCAAGCATCACTCAGAAGACATGAAGATCTGTGGCCTTGGAGGGGTCTGCCTGTTTAACCAAATAAAGGAAACTCAGGGCAGTCGTGGTTACACAGAGCACCCCAGTGCTCTTCCACAGTGTGCCCTGGGTGCCCATATGTTCCATCATTGCACCCACGTGCACACCACCTCAACTGCTCTGTCCTAGCACAAGCTCCCTGAAACACTTCTGAGATACTGGCTGCCCCCAAGTGAGGGTCCCCCTACAGGCAAAGATCCTGCCTTCTCTTCTGTGGGATAGGGAGATAAAAGTGAGGCACACAAAGAAAACTCTGCTCTCAGCAAGGGGATGACATAGCCACACCCTCACACCCCCTCACCCTGTGTAAGGGCAACATAATGGGAATCAAAAGGGAGCCTGTGTGCTGGGAGTTGGCGTGGGGGTGGGGGTACTGTGGGCCTCACTGAGACCTGCTGTAAAGCAGGAACAGAGGCAGGTGCTTCTGGGATCCTATATGGAAATAGAGTCAGAAATGGGAGGTGCAGGGCTGGAGAGATGGCTCAGTGGTTAAGAGCCCTGTTTGCTCTTCCAAACGTCCTGAATTCAATTCCCAGCACCCACATGGTGGTTTGCAACCACCTGTGCTGAGATCTGGTGCCCTCTTCTGGCGTGCAAGCTCACATGCAGGTAGAACACTGTATAAATAAATCTTAAAAAAAAAAAAAAAAAAAAAAAAAGGCAGTTTTTCAAAGAAAGGAGGCAGTGTTAAAAAAAAAAAGAAAGAAAGAAATGGAGGTGTATCTTACATATCAAGTCCCCTCCCAACGCCATGCAGAAGTCTGCTAAAATACTCTCTGCATACCTGAGAGTAGACCCTCAGCCAACATCAAACATATAAACCCCTGTTCTATCCCCATGACAAAACTGAGGCCCAGGTGCCACCTGGAGGGGTGTTGTGGCATGCTGGTGGAGATCAGTCAGTCAATGGCAGACCACAGGGCCAGCATGTAATTCAAACTCCTGCCAGAGCCCTGAGCAACATCCAGCAGCAGCCGCCCCACCTCCAGTACCCCAATGCACCCTGAAAGCCAAGCAAGGCTTCTGGGTCCTAGGGTGCAACAGATAGCACACAGACCCCACAGAGCCCAGTGCCAGCCTGAGCCACAGCAGCATCTTAGAGCCCATGTGGTGGTACAAGAGTTAGGGAAATGTGCTTGCCCTGAAGCAGGCCCCCTCCCAGCAAGGACCAAAGCAGTAGCCAAGAGATACCATGTAGGCTGCAATGCAACAGACAGAGGGCAGGCTGTGTGACCTGGCATAAGTTCCTCAGCGGCTCTGTGCCTTGGGGTCCTCCCTCAAGGATGTATCAATAGCCATGTGTAGTGTATCCATGAAGGCTCTAACATGGCTTTCTCAGAAGTCTCCCTGATGCTGGTCAGACCCTCTAAAGAATGGTTCTGGCCTTGCCTCCTCGGCACCTGTGTATTCTCTCACCAACTCATCAATGGGGGTCCTTGAGATTACACTGGGGGAGGGGCAGATCCAAAGACTTTCCCTGTGTGAACATTCTCATCCTGACTAAACCACCCACTGAGAACACTTTGCCATGGAATTAACACTGCCATCTTGGGACCAACAGCCCAACAGGGAGGGGCCCGACTTTCTCAGAGAGGGGAGGTGTAGGTCACCAAGGACAGAAGAGAAGTAGGTGCTACAGGGAACAATGAGCCAGCCTCCAGCATGACCCTGGGTCCCGCTTCAGCACATGGAGAAATTGCAAGGCTGGGTGTAAGGTGTAGAAAGGAGAAGAGAGAGGCCATAAGCTTCCCAGGGGGCCATCACCGTTGTACACAGGGGACTGTCCTGCATGACCCATGGCTTGCTTCAGCAGCTCTCTGGGGTAGGGCCACAATAGCCACAGGGCTCCCTGGCATTTCTCATTTGAGATGGGTGGCTCTGGCTGGTTACGCTGGGCTAGGTCAGTTCAAGGAAGAACAGCCAGGCCCTCCTGTCATCCTATAAAGCCCCAGGATAAGAGTATGAGGGACAGCCGGTACTGCACATCTACCCACAAGCCTCCCACTGGCCCCAGCCGACTCTGCTCAGTAAGTCCTTCGCCAGCCTCTTCCTTAGCTGGCGCCTGGGCATGATCAATCAGCCTCCCGAGATGGGTTGTCACCTTCTGCAGAAAGGGGAAGCAGGCTCCAGCTGTAGTTCCTGAGGGCAGAGCCAGGACACAAAAAAAGACCCCTTTCTGCACACCTAGCACATAGTAGGGACCTGTTGAACACCGAGCAGGGCTGACCTGGCTCATTGTGGAAGTGTCTCCCCAGCCTGGGCTAGCCCCAGGCCTTCCTCTGGATGTTCATTTCAGGGTACCCCCACTCTTCTTTCCCCACACTTGCTCTGCCTTGGGGGTGCTTACTCCCTGATGCTTTCGGAACCCAGGGCTAGCAGCAGACCTAGAATATGGCCTTGGGGTTCAGTGTCTCCCAACTGCCTTAGAAGAGGCAGAATTCCTTTCAGCTCCTGGTTGTCACATCTACATTGCAGAGCTCTGCTAAGTCCTTGACCCTCCTGCTCTCTCTCTGCTCCACCCTCCTGCCAATTGCCTTGATCTCCTCCTGGCAACTCTCAGTCCCCAAGGAACAGGTGTGTTCATTAACTCTCCAGATAACCCCTGAACCCTTCTGTTCCCTCCCACTCGCTGATTTTTATCTGGGTTCATGACCCCAAATTCTGCCTCTGCTCCATGATCCCAGCTAGAAGTTTACAAAACCCATCTCTTTCCTCCCCCCATAAACTGCCCTGGGGTCATATCTTGATGAAAGTTTGGTGTCTCCTCTAAAACTTCTTACTCTCCCCAACTTCCCTGTTTGAACTGAGATTTTGGAAACAGTTTAAGTGTTTGTTGTCACAAATGGCTGGCATCACAGTGCGAATTGGAACCCAGATTTGTTTTCACCTCTTCGTATCCCCCACAATGGCATCTCGCTGGAGTCCAGATTCTTCTTGATTTGCCACTGCAGGAGGCCAGGGCATGGACAGGGACTGCTGAGCTGACAGGGGGATGCCATCCTACATGTTAATGTATCCACACACACCCCTAACTCTTGCTTGTTTCTGTGACCAGCCCCGAGCCTAAGCCCCATGTTCAATGGAGGTGTGCTACGGGGATTGCCTCGGCTGCACACAGAGCACATACCAGCAGCTGGAGTTTAGCCTGACCCAGCTCAGCTTTCCTGACTGAGTGACCTTGTAGAAGTTACTGAACACTCTGAGCCTTGTTTCTCCTGCCCTGTCAAGCACCACAGCCAGGGGCCTGGAGCCCATATGTAATGGCTATAAATGTCTCCAGAGCCTAGCACATCTTATATAGGCTTGTGGTCAAATGGAATCCCCAGGCTCAGAATGTCACAGGACTTGGACGAAAAGTAAATTCATGCTTAAGTGACCTCCAATGTGAAGACTGTGGTAGCTGGGAGAAAAGAGAGATGGCAGAAGTTTGTGCTACCTGGGAAACCTGAGCAAGATGTAGACCAAGGTGTCATGGCCATTCTGTGTTTTGTGTGTGCGACAGTACGAGATACTTCCCTTTCTGGCTAGCAGCTTCTCTTTCCCATGAAATCAAGGCGACCGATGAAAGCGACCCCACCCATCTATGAAACAGTACAGTCCTTCTCATGCTCACGTGACCTCCTTTTTGGGTAACTTTTTGTAATTCAGTCTTATCTACTGTGCCCTAGACCCCCACCCTTGAAAACATGGGCCTTGGCACTTGCATCTTAAAGTTGCCGCAGACACAAAGGGATCTGTCAGAAGCCTGGGCTCTGCAAACAGACAGCCTGCTGGTAGGGTCTGGTTCTGCTGGTAGGGTCTGGTTCTGCCACCCTGTCTGTGCTCTGACTTTGGATATGGGTTTTCACCTCTCTGGCTTTGACTTTCTCATCAGTAAATGGAAAGAAATAATCACTTCCCCACTTCCCCTGTAAGACTTCAACAGGAAAGCAGTGGAATTGAGTGGGCTACTGCTGTGCTTGCTGAACCTTGGTGGTCCCTGGAGCCATATGGTAACCCGGTAGGGGAGACCCAACTCCCACAAATTGTCCTCTGACTTTTATATACTTGATGAGGTGCTCATATGTGCACATACATGTACACACACACACACACACACACACACACACACACACACCATAAAATTTAAGAAAGGAAACCAAAGGAATGAATTAATGTATCTGAGCTCTGATGACAGTGTTGCTCTCCTCTGGTTCTTTCCAGGGTGAGAATCTAGAACATTTCTGGCCCCAGTTGGGCACACAGCTTTAGGGAACTAGTTGCTTTTACTTGGTGTCAAAGGTTGGGTTTGTCAATGAGAGGTAACATGGCCTTGGCTTGGGGTTTCTGTTCCCTTCTCTGTCTTACAGGAGAATGCCACACTCTCCCTCTCACAGCTCCTTCCTCCTGCTAGCAGGCCTATGCTGTCTGCTCTCTGGCTCCCAGACTGAAGGTTACCAAAGCACAGGTGCCTCAGGCCATAACAAGAAGAACCAGGAGCCTCTCCAATGCCAGAACTTTGCCCCCATCATCACCAACATCTCCTTGTTCTTGCTCCAAAATGCAATGCATTGGCCCAAACAAACCAACATTGTGTTCTCCCCAGTGAGCATCACAGCTGCCTTCGCAATGCTTTCCCTGGGAGCTAAGGGCAGCACTCACAAGCAAATCCTGAAGGGGCTGAAGTTCAGTCTCATGAACAAAGCAGACATGGAGGTCCACAGGTGTTTCCAATATCTCTCCCATTCACTCCGGCAGCCTGACCACCAGCTCCAGTTGACCACTGGCAGCAGCCTGTTCATCAATAAGCACCTAAGGGTGGCAGACAAGTTCAGAGAGGCGATTAGAGATTTGTATCACTCTGAAGCCATCCCCGTTAACTTCAGGGACACTCAGGAAGCCAAGACAGAGATCAACAGTCACGTGATGAAGAGAAGCTATGGACAGATAGAACAAATGGTGGATGACCTGCCAATAGACACAGTCCTTGTCCTGATGAACTTTATCTCCTTCAGTGGTAAGGTGGGACTGGCTCAGGGGAGGGCAACCAAGGAGGTCAGAACCCTAGGGCTCAAGCACGTGCTCAAAACTATAAAATGATGTTGAGGTGGGCAAGAAAGTGGGCAGGGTAAGAGTTTTATTTAAAAGAGGCAGTAAAGCTGACAAGCTGGGGAGCAGCCGGGTAGGCTCATGACTGGTGATGACCATGGGACAGTTGGGGTATTGCCGACTATGAGATCAGAGAGGAGGGTGAGTGTGGCGTGTGCCATGGGCATCGTGTGACCTTTTATGATAATTAAGTCACATCGAGAGCTATGTGCCCATGCCTTGGGAGCATGGATAGATATTACTGGCTTGAGGTGAGACGTGGTGGGGTTTTACACTTATGTGTGTAAGTGCATGCCTGCACAGGCCATAGAACACATATGGAGGTCACATTAGCCATCACCTGTGGGAGTCAGTTCTCTCTCACCTTGTACCAACAAGGTTCCAGTGATTAAATTTACTTCATCAGGCATGGAGGCCTCTGTTGCTCAACTACCCCAGAACCCTGATATCCAAAAGAGAAGCAAAGCAAAACAAACAAACAAAACATTTACATTTTTCTGTTTGGGATCTAACCATCCCACCTTTATAAGGGAAGCTAACGACTGTTCTCTGGGGATGAAAGATTGAATTGCTACCAAGAGTATCTACTTGACCCTAACCCCACCCCAGCCTGACAGGACCTTTGGTAGGGGGTGAAAATCAAGGCCAAAGTCTTTGCTTCCTACCATTGCTTCCTTGGCCCTGGCCAGAGTCCTGAAAAACAGAGTTCCTGGATCAAAAACAACACATCTGAGGTACCTGCTTTGCTGAGACAAAGTTGGGCCTTGTGTACCCTCCAGCTCCATCACCTGCTGCATTCCAGTGAGCTCTGTCCTTGAGGTTCTATCTTCTCTGATTCTCTCAATGGTGACACACAGCAGAAGAGAAGTTGTTTGGACATCTGCATGCATGAGTTTTCTCCTGAATACAGATTGTCGGCTGGGGACAGGAGTCTTCCAGGAGGGAACTTTGAGCTCCCACTGTTCACTGAGAATCTCCAGGCAGGGGCCGAGTTGTATTTCAGTGATGGGGAGGGGGCCAAGTGTATGGGAAGTCCTAGGTTCAATTTCTACTCCAAGCAACAAATCCTCATGAAACTACCGAATATGCCTAATATCCAAGAGAGAAAAGGAAGTGAGGAGAAAGGAAATTGCAAAATGTCCACTAATTAGCCTAATATAGAAGTATTCTGTATCTTTTATAGCGTCAGGTGGCCATCGCAAAATCCCTTCTGCAGATTTTCATGGTCACACTCATCCTGCCTTTTATACTTGCTGAAGCTGAGACTAAGGGGGAGGTGTCTCACAAGGGGCCAGGAAATCCCTTGCTCTGACACCTAAAGTTTGATGCCACCTCTGGCTGACAGCCTCTTCTCTCTCCCCAGGAATCCAGAATGGTGAGTTTCAGGATAAACATACTGTGGAAGATAAGTTCTACCTGGATACAGGCAAGGTGGATGCGGTACCCATGATCAACCGCCTGGGTAAATTTGACCTGCACAGAGATAAGAGTCTGTCCAGCTGGGTGCTGATCCAGCACTATGTAGGGGATGCCATCGTTTTCTTCATCTTGCCAGACCTGGGGAAAATGCAGCAGCTGATAGAAAACCTGAGCCCCGAGTACCTCAACAGCATCCAGAAGCACGTTTACCCAAGGTGATCCCCCAGTCCACGGACCCATTCAGAACTGTCCTGTCCACTGAGGCCAGTCATCCCTCAGTACTGGCCACCAGCTCAGCCGGGGCAGGTGGACCCCACATCCCTGGGTCACAGCTACTAGTAATTCATGACCTAGAAGCTCTTAAAAGCAGTACTGGCCAGGTTGTGTATCCTAGTAATGCTCAGTGTGAGCAATAAGGTCCTGGTCTTGGAAGTTGCCTTCCATCATGACACTGCGCCTTCTAAATGTGCAATGCTGGGGTTGGTGACAGTCACCAAAACATATGTTATGACAGAACCAATTAACAGGAAGGTGGGCTTTGAGACAAAGAACCCGGTTGGTACAGTTTCCAGGACAGAGTGTGCACAAAGGATGTCAATCTGATAATGTCCATAGAAGGCAGTTGTTCTGGAGGCAGCGAAGAACTGCCACCAGCACATTCAAGGAGGACAATGCAAAGGAAAGGCTAAAGGGACACGGGGAAACATTTCCATAAGCATCCTGGATACACACAGTGTGTTGGCCATAAGGCCCCAAGGCAGGTAGAGGCATTGGGAAAGGTATTGTGCTGGGCAGTGAGCGCAGGCCCTGCGTCTGCTTCATGGGCCTGAGGCAAGGGTGAGCAGAGGGGCTTCCCTGCTGAGCACAACCCTAAGGTCCCACACTGCAAGTGGGGAGCACAGACAGGATGGGGTAGAGACTAGAAGTAGCCACGGAGCTGAGGGACAGCCTGTCCCCAGGCCTCCTTCAGCTTACAGGGTCACTCTGCTCTTCATATCTGAGTAGATGGCACTCAGCTGCATCAGCCCCTGCCAACTTCCTAGCTATGGAGGAAGAGGTAAGCCATGGTGCCCTGAGAGCAGCCTGAAGCATTCAGGAGGACGTCGCAGATGAGGTGGGAACAAGACGATCCCATTAATGCCAACACTTGACCTCCCTGCCAAGTGTAGGGGAAGTTACAAGGACAAATCACCAAGGTAGCCTACCATCCTGCTGTGGGCAGAGACAGTAAATGAGAAAAGAAAGCACTTTCACAACATGGCAGGTCCCAGAAGAACAGGGATGCCTATGAAACCCCTATGTTTTCTTCCACTATCACAGGCTTGTCAACTTACAATTCCCCAAATTCATCATTTCTGCAACCTATGACCTGATGAAAGTCATGAGGTGATGCTGGGCATCACCAAGATCTTCCACAGTCAGGCTGACCTGTCAAAACTCACACAGGATGCTCCTATAAGGCTGTCCAAGGTGAGGCCACCGAACCAATGTGTAGTTCCAAGTGTGTGAAGGGCAGAAGGAAATGTAGGGGGCACAACCTGGGCACGAGGCTGGATATGGAGAAAGACACATGAGCCAGGTCCAGGTTGAGCTCAGAGGACTCTCAGGTGGTACTTGGTCAGGATGGGTTTAAAAGCCAGAGCTTGGGGGCATGCCTTCTCATGTAGGTGGTACCATGGATTTTCCCTGAGGGGTTTCTCTGGCAATCTTTGTCTACAGTCTTCTACTGTTTGAGCTGTGGTTTGCTCATACTTATGCAGAAAGTCTTAGGCTCACTTACTTCAGAAAATGTTCTAGAATTTTCCAGGAAGTTACAAGTGAACAACAAAGTTTGATTTATGAGTAAGTTAACCAATGTGGCCTATAATAGTTCTAGGAAGAAGTAGCAGACCCAAAAACGAAAGGGGTTGAACATGAGCTTCAGATTTGGGGAGTTTGAGAACTCTAAGGGTCACATTCAGAGTCTTTGACTCAGAAAGTTTGAAACCATGCACTAGAAAGGGGGTACACATTAGAGATGGCACAGACAGGCTGCACCAAAAGGTGTGAGCCTCGGGTGGGAGTGAGGGATGAGAAATGGAGAAAATAAAGAAGCAGGCCATGTCAGGAAAGGCTCTAAATGATCACAGAGAGAGGGGTGTCATGGACAAGGTGAAACTGACCAGGATGAGACGGGTCCCGGGGAGGCACTCCTTGAGTAAGGCTTCCACACGGAGTCTTGCTTCAGCCTAGAGTGGGGACTTCATAGCTTCTGAGCTGTGCCACCTCAACACCGCCACCCACCCCCGCCTCTCTCCCTAGGCTGTGCATAAGGCTGAGCTGAGAATTGAAGACAGAGACACAGAAGTCCCTGAGGTTGAAGATTTGTACAAGAATTTATGGCCTGAGGTCCTCACCGTCGTGTTCAACAGGACTTTCCTAGTCATCATCAAAGATGAAGCCCTCAATCTTCCTTTTTTCATGGCCAAAGTAGGGGATCCCAGACCATAATAATTACACTTGAGCATCAGTCTCTCCTTTCCCCACCCCATTCTCTCCCTAGATGACTTTAAGCATGGGTATTATATGAATCTTTCTGGGGAAGCTATTTCTATTCAGCCCAGATAGAGAGCAATGACAAACCAAAATAAAATAAAATGATAAAGATTTTTATCTAAGTCCTGTTTGGTGATCAAATGAGTGAATGACTGTACTGGGGTTTCTTACAAGAGCATTGTGTGTGTGGTTGTTTATAGGAGGGTAGCTGACTGTGAGGAAGCTGCATTTCTGAACAGCCTAACACAGCAACATGAGTGAGATATCAGGCAAGCGGTATGACTCAAATTCCTTACACGAGTTACAGGCAGCTACACCCAGGAAGAGGTGCCTAGCCTGGCAGTTATTTACTGCTTGTGTCACATGGGAAGGGACCTGGCAAATCTTGTATCTCGAGCCTCTGATGTTTCTCTACCGATGTGAAAAATGTTTCGATCTGGAGGACGCAGCTACACAACACTCCACCCCTTTCCTAACCGTTGAGCCATCTCTCCAGAGCTACTCCGCGCCTTTCCTGACTTCTCTTCCACTATGCTTCCTGAGTCTTGGAAGATATGGTCATCATCCTGCATGTACAGCCAAGCACTGGGCTACTATGTCAAGGCAAAAGTAACCTATCATTAGCAGTTTAACCGGTGGTAAATCTGCGGTGGTTGACATCTATGGCAAAAAGAAGCTTTCTTTACCCAGGCTACTAGCAGCAGTAATGGAATAAACACATACGTTTAGAGGGCAAACTGACAGGCATGTCACACATGTTTAACAAAACAATGATGTCAGCTTCCCGCTGGGGCCTCTGTTTTTTGTTCAGGTAGTAAATAAGGGTTCCCTTCTGGGGAACGGACATAAAATATAGTCAACAAACAGTTGGCTCCATCCGTGAACCATATCATTATTGCACCCCACCTTTCTTACTCTTCTATTGCTGTAAAGAGACACGGTGACCCAGGTAACTTGTAATAGGAACCATTTAATTGGGGGGGGAGGGGCTTTCTCACAGTTCCAGAGGGTGAGTCCATGACCATCATGGCAGGGAGCATGGCAACAGGCAGGCAGGCATGGTGCTGGAGTGGGAGCTGACAAGCAGGAGGCACAGACCAAGACTGGGCCTGACATGGCTTTTTGAAAACTCGAAGGCCACCTCACAAGGACACATTTCCCACAACAACACCACACCTCCTCATGCTTCTTATGTGGTCCACCAACTGGGAACAACACATTCAAACACACGAGCCTCTGGGGGCCATTCTCACTCAAACCACCACACACCAAGAGGCATATTTTGCCTGGCTAGTTCATAGCAAGACCACTGGCAACAGGTCTCCCTCAACCTCAACAATACGCAGGACACTGGCCTACATTACAAATAGCAGCAGGTAGGGAGCATGTTTATAGCCTGGTTCTAGCCTCCTTTCTCCATTCCTGAAACCAACACCGCCCACAGTGGGGGACTCAGGTGTGGTTGTGGCACACCTCATCAGCAGTGGCAAAAGCCTGCATTGTGAGAGGTCTTAGTTGCCAGCCTGGATAATATCTCACAGGGAGGTCGCCTACCACTGCCAATGGCATATTCTACCAGAAGCCTTATGGCCCTTGAGAGTCTTTTTTTTTTTTTTTACCCACTCTGGGTTTTATTCAAACTGTTATACTGATGTTTTTACTGTTCCTCTGGTGGTGGCCTAATGCTGCATGATACTCCCGGGTTAGCAGTATATACAGAAATCTTTTACAGAGGGTGAGAGGAATCCCTGAAGATCCACTGTCATCCATCACAAGCCAACATTAATCCATTTGGAGATTTGGCAGCTAAGGGGCCGCTTAAAAAAAAAAAAGTAAAATCTAGACTAGAGGTATGACTCAATTGGCAGAGTGTTGCCTAAACATACACTGTGTTCTTCTCCCCAGAACCAAGCACCCGGACTGGGCACGGTGATGTGTACCTATAGCCACAGCACTTGGGAGATGATGACATCGAGATGAGATGTTCAGAGTCATCTTAAACAGAGAACTTCACAGCCAGCTTGGAGATTCCATTAACACAAAAGCCATACCTAGTAAGGTTCATTAGTGTATGAGAGTGCTGCCTTTCTTAGTTATTCTATGCAAAGAGCAACATTTGGTAAAAATGTACGGATGGGGAACATTGCTTCCCCTATGCCTCCATAGTCCACAGTTAGTCATTCACCATGAGTCCCTTCCTCATGGGGCACTGTGACAGGGACACCTGCCATTTCCTTCAGCTCGGGTGCCTAATGGTACCTGTGACCGTGCTTTATCTTGCCATGATCATCTCAGTGGGATTCTGGGGACAGCCATAGATCTAGTGCAATGGCTGTCCCCAGATGGAGCCCCCTTCCAATTTCCAAGGCTCCGATGAAGGGAAGCTATGGCTAGAGAGCCCTAGAACCCGCTGCCCAGATCCTCCAGAACACTCCTGTGTGACTACCCACCCAGCTGTACAGGCCTGGCTTGGATGCAGACAAACTCAAATTCCTCCCTGAGTCATAAGTCCCATGACTCAAGTCTAGAATGTGTCCACAAGATGACAGGGATGGAGGAGGGGGAAGGGTGGCAGCTGATCTGCTATGGCTCACATTTCCGCCATTTCAACAACCTCAGGGGAAAAAAGACCTCTTAATTTCCAAATTGCCCTTCTTTGCAGGAAAGGAAGTGGACCTAGGGTAACTATATCCCAGATAGTCTAGGGTAGGAAAAGAACTGAATCAAATTGAACAATAAGAGCCCTCCAAAGGTGCAGACAACAAAAGACACATTGGACTTTTTGGAAAAAATTAAAATTTGCACATAGGAAAAAACTATCATTGGAGTAAAAGGACAACACATAGAATGTGGGAAAAAATTCTTCAGATCATGTATCTGGTAATGGCTTAATATCTGAAAATATATTTGTAAAATATTATACATCCTTATGCATACACATTCACAGAGACACATTCACACAATTACGCATACACACACACTCACAAAGACACACACAATTAAACACACACACACACCTTCTAAACCTCAAATCAGAACCCAAATAAAACCATTAAATCTTGTTCATTTCCCCCAGGGAAATACACAGTGACTTCTCCACACGGGAAGGGGTAGTCCACATCAGTCCAGGATTAAGGAAATCAGCACATCTTTCATTTCAGCAGGCAGATCTCTGAGTTCAGGGCCAGCCTGGTCTACATAGTGAGTTCCAGACCAACCAGAGACCCTGTATCAAAAAACAAAAAGTGTGAGTGCATGGTTTTTTAACGAAGTGTAGGTGTGTGGATATTCACTAAAGCACAGGTGGATGGCCAGTCACTGGAGCGCGGGTGGGTGGTTATTCACTGGAGTGTGGATGCATGGTTACTCACTACAGCATAGGTGCATGGTTTTTCACTGGAGTGTGGGTGTGTGGTTATTTACTACACACAGGTGACTTTGAGAAAGTTGCATCTCTGAGCATCCTGACATAGTCTCGTGGGGGAGACATTGCAAAAGCAGTGTGATCGAAGCTCCACACACAACTTGCCGGCAGCCACCCCAGCAGGTGTACTAGTCACTTGCCGTAGCAGTCCACATTTGGAGTCTCTTTGAAATCCCTGCTGGGCTGGCTCCCCACACGTTCAGCTTCTGCCACAGCGATAGCATCACTTCTCCAATACCAATTTTCCATTTAAATCACTCTTACATCACAGTGACCAAACACCTGACTATAGCAACTGCAATAAGCAAGAACTTATGCTGCCTCCTCACAGTCTCAGAGCATTTAGTCTGTGGTTGTTTGGCCCCTCTACTTGGGCACAACAGCATGGCCGCAAATGCTGTTCTGCAATTCATGGTGGGCAGAAAGTAGAGACAAGAGGGATGACAGGGAGAAGCCAGAACAAGAGACAGCCCTAAGGACACACACCCAGTGACTAGCTCCCTCCAGCCAGGTAGCTCTTCTTTGCTTTTGTCACTTCCCCCGAAATGGCATCATATGAGTCCATCGACAGATTAGGCCAGAAAGAAAGTCAGGCCCCTCCCCCATGATCTAATCAGCTCTAGAAAACACGGAGACACACCAAGAGCAATGTGTCACTAATCTCCAAGGCCCTTCAAAGTCCAGTCAAGCTGGCCATCAGAATCAATCAGCACACCACGCACTCCAGCAATGTCATCTCTCCTTTAATCCAAAAAAAAAAAAAGTAAAGATAAAAAGACCTTGACAGATATGTTTACACTCGAGTTCAGAACAGCATGATGTACACAAGTCACAATATGTCCCTAAGCCACATGTGTATTGCTGAATGGATGGACAAGTGAAAGGCAGGCCACCATCCACCAGAATACTGCCTGTTTGTCTAAAAAGGCAGAGGATCTGTGTCCCCACTGGGTGAGTGAGTGTCCCCACTGTGTGAGTGTACAGCATAATGCACCGGATGACAGACTCTGCAACCTCAAGACCCTTGCAAGCCTGCCATGCCCTGATCCTGAGGGTTAGAGAGGCAGAAAGTGCTGCCCTTGCTGTCCTGCTTGTGGCTGTGTACTTTCATCTAGGTCTGTGGCCATGTGTGTGCATCTGGGGGAGTGGGTTCCATGGGGTCCATGGGACAGGTGCACACATGAAGATTTGATTTTCCATCCCCTTAAAGCAAAGCTCCTCCTCCCTAGAGTGGATACCAGTGATTCCCTCTCAGCCATGCCAAAGACCTCTTCTGAAACGCTGGGCTGTTATCCCCACTCTGTCCAAGGCAACAGGTTTTGAATGCAGTACAGCACAGCTCCTAGTACCCAAGTGAGGCTTTCCAGGCAATAGGTGGAAACACACTCACTGACTTTGGGCAGGTGAAGGGTATTGAAGACCAATGCCATGTGCATGGACAGACCCATGGTCTCCTCTCAGCAACTCCCTGAACTAGGCTGCAGTGACCACAGGGCTCCTCCTCTGACTTCCTAAAGGGCTGGCACTGGACAGTTATGCTTCACTAAGTAGCTCAAGGAAATACAGCCAGGCCCTTACATCACAGCGGCACATGACACACCGTCTCCCAGTCAAGATTACAAGCTGTCCTGGGCTCGCCTCTGGCACCAAATGCCATTGCACACATAGGGACTGAAGTGTCCCCCATACTCTGTGGTGCCTCTAAGTCCCTAGGGTGAGAGCTTAGGGGAAGTCAGCGCTGCACATCCAGCCCACGAGCTTCTCACTGCCTCAGACGACTCTGCTCAGTAAGTCCTTAACCAGCCTCCTCCTGAACCCATGGGGTGGGCACTGCCAACCTTACTACCTGACTCCATACCTCGTCCACCCAGAGGGAGATGAGGCACAAATTCAAGCCCAAGGGCACATCCAGAGGGGAACGCAGATCTCTATTGAATAGCCACTATTGAACACTGGGCCAAGGTTTACCTGGTGGCTGCCTAGGCTTGGCCTGGCTCTGGGTCTCTTACATTTCTGTAGTCTCCACCTTGGGCAGAGGGGACTGAGGAGACAATTCCAGCAGTCATGCCCACCGCCACTCCCATTCCTACATGCAATATGCTCAGCTCAGGCTTCCTCCTGCGCCCAGATCCATGGCTCTCTACCCAAAGCCTCAAACCTTAGCCTCTTACTTGTGGGTCCCAGTACTCACACAACTCTACACGATACTCTTATAGGAGGAATTGGGCTTTAAAAAAAACTGCTACCCTTAAAAGGGTGTTTCTCAAGACTCCTAGGCCAGCCCAGGGCCCTGGGCCTCTTCTCTCTGTCCAGGGGCCATCTGCCCTTGATCACCTGGGAAGAACTCCTGATCCACAAGGGAAGACATGCTCACTAACTCCCCAGCTAAGCTGCTGCCCTTCCAACCTCTCATCTCTCTTTCTTATTTGAGTTCACACTCCTGATCCCAACCTCACAGCTCTCAGGCTGGTCCTGAAGGATGGAGTTTGACAAACCTACAAACGTCCCCCAAGATCATGTGCAGGTGTAAGTTCCCATGTCTGTATTTCTGTTACTATTTCCCTCCAAGTTTCTGTCTTTAAAACAAGGCCCAGAAATTGATCCTTATTACAAGGTCACATGGATTCTAGGGACACTGATCTTGGGCAAACAGAGCAGTTTCTCTTGCATTGAATTATTGTAGATGGGAGTAGAGTAGGATCTAGATGGCCTATTATAGGACCCGGTTCTGCCGTAGTCCCTGCTCATAGAACTTGATTATCTTCTTTAACCTCTCTGGGCTATTATGTCCTCATCAAGAAATGGAGGACAATGTAGCTCCCTATGGGACTGAGACAGGAAGGCAAAGTACTCTTACATATCAGAGAAGTGCAGACCAGCTAGACATGATCTGTCCCAAGAGTCATCACTGACTCTTTCAATAACGAGGCTGTAGAAAGTACCTGGTCCAGGCTGAGTGCACAGCACGGGTGTAGGACACTGTGGTTGCTTTTTACATGTGTCAGTCATTGGTTAGTGAGAGTTACCATGGCTCTGACTAGAGGATGTGTCCCTTTCTCTGTCTTGAAGGATGATGACACCTTTTAACTCCAATGGACTCCTCTTGCTAGCAGGCCTGTGCTGTCTGCTTCCCAGAACCAAGACTGATTATCATGAAGGGGTCTATAATGACTCAAACATTGATAAATTCCAATGCCGGAAGGTAGCTCTCACCATCAGCAATGTCTCCATCTCTTTGTACAAAGAAATGGCCCAAGAGTCAAGAAATGGAAACATCTTATTTTCCCCACTTAGAGTTATTGCTGCCCTTTCCATGCTTTCCATGGGAGACCAAAGCAACGCTAGCCAACACATCCTGGAGGCCCTAAAGCTCAACAAAACAGGCTTGCCCAGCGCTGAGATCCACAAGTGTTTCCAGTATCTGCTCTGGCCCATTCTGCATCCTCCACAGTCATCCCTACTGAGAAGTGGTAGCAGCATGTTCATCAACCAAGACATAAACCTATTAGACGAGTTTCTGGAAGGCGCCAAAAAACTCTACCTCTCTGATGTCATACCCATCAGCTTCACAGACAGCAGGAAGGCCAAGGCCCAGATCAACAATTACATAATGAAGAAAACCAACAGGGAGATATTGGACATAATCAAGAGTCTGCAAAGTGACACATCCCTTGTCCTGGTGAACTACATTATCTGGAACGGTAAGGGTGATGTCCCTTGGCTGAGCTGGCTCCAGGGGACTTATCCAAATAGATATTTACATTCCAGTGTTCTGTCTCCTTGGCACCCCAAAATGGAGGAGGGCAGGATGAAGGCGTCTTCCTCAGTTGTTCTCCAATAAACAGTTTAACAGTTTCCAACACTCAGTGAGATTGGAGGACAATAGATAAAAGTTGGCCTTGGCAGGTCGTTCTCCATACAGATGCTCTTTTGAAATCTTGGTGAGTGAAACAGGAGACTACGTAGTGTCTTCCAGAACAAATTATAGCCTGGTGTGCATAAATAAGGTAGTTCCCATGGGACATATTTAGAAACAGTAAGCTTTGTGGAAGGACTCAGCTTTGGAACCTGAAGACACCGGCTTAAAATGTGGCCTCTATGATTCCTTACCTGTCTATGCTGGGCAAGCCATTTTATCTGTTTGTGACTGCCCATTTTACAGCAGACAAAGCTAGCTCATTGCTGTGAGGTGATGAAAGACCTGAGGTTACACGATGCATGGCACTCTGTGGAGCGCATGCACCTGATCAACTAACTCTGACCCCAAGCACGACCTCCTGCTTGGAACTGGTTAGGTCAGGACCCTGAGGGGAGCAGCTGTTCCCTAGGGAATATGGAACCTGAGTAAGGAGTCAAGGCTAAGGCCTGCTCCCCTTCACCTGAGCTCCCTGTCCCCTGGGCAAAGTCCTGCAGAACACAGCCCCCAGCCCACAGCCTTCCCTTCCCCCACCAGCCCCTCCTTTCCAATGAGAACAGGGGTCAGGGTCTCTGAGGGTCTTACTCCTTCTGATGACCTTGAGAATAAGTCCCCACAGTCCCTACCTACTCTAATGGCCATGATGACCACATTCTTGTACAGAGTTGGGGAGGCCACCCAGGTACCTGCGCTGTGTCTGCAGGCTCAGTAAAGGACTCAAGGTACCATAAAGGTTTGCCTGAATATTGACTAAACTATTGTCTACAAAAAACAAGGAGCCTCAGAAAGAAAGGTGTGACTTGGGGACTTCTGATCCATTTAGCATCTCCGAGAAACTCTTAAATAGACATACCATTGAACACTTTTCCTAAGGTGCACTGCATCTGTCAGAACATACCCAAATTCTACTCACACCCCAAGACCAAGCGACATTCGCAAAGCCCTTGGGTCATATTATGTATATTCTGATTCTCTTTGTATCTCATGGAACTGGGGCTCCCAGAGGAGGCTCCAGGTTCCTTTCTTCTGTTACTCTAGCACAGACCTAGACCTACCCCTGTCTGACTGCCCTCTTCATCCTCTCCAGCCAAAATTATCAGCAACTTCAACTGCAAGTTTGTCAAGATGGAGGACTTCCACTTAGGACATAGGAATTCAATCAAGATACCGATGGTCAATAGCGTGGATGTGTATCATCTGTTCCGAGTCAACGATCTGTTTAGTATGGTGCTGATATATAGCCACAGCCAAAGCATCCTAATCTACTTCATTGTACCTGATAAAGGGAGGATGCGTGCGGCAGAACAGAGACTGACCTACCCACACTTCCGTCGCATGGTGCAAAAACTTAGCCTAAGGTGATCCCCAGTCCCAGGAACTACCCAGAGCCACCCAACCTCTGATCATTAAATGACAAAGACCCTAGAAAACTGGCCAGAAGTTGAGGCCATAGTCACTTTGAGCTCTCAGGCAGACTTGGTTTTCTTTTCCATAATATAGGCCAGGCTCAGCTCATTGACAGAAGCAGTGCTCAAAATAAAGAGGTAAACTCCTTGGGGGACACACTTCATCCTCGATATGCAGAGCCCAGGGCAGGGGCCACAGTTGTCATGTACATTATGGATGAGCCAAGAAGATGAAGATGGCTCTTAGACCCTGGACACATTAAGGGCTAGAGGTCAAGGTGGACAGTTCATGGGAGTGTTTGAAGGACAGGGGAGGAAGCTTTATGGAAAGCCTCAGACAGGAAAAGAGAGCCCAGGTCATGATTGCAAGAGACTCTTACTGCCCCTCTTCCATGGGGCTTGCATGTCCCACAAGTCTCAGAGTCTATGCTCTGTAAGCAATGTCAGGCTTGGACAGACTTGAGGTGAACAGCAGGCAAAGGTGCCACTCTGCTACCTGGCCTTCACCAGTGAGCAGTTGCCCTCAGCTACACTGATTCCCACTCTCTTGAGACTCATGTCTTGAGGATATCTCCCTGTCTGAGTAAGAGAGGTGACCAAATACTGTAAGCCATAGTGAAACTGGTTCCATGTGAACACTCCAAGTCTGCCTGAAGGGCCTCTCAGAGGAAGTGTTATTTTAGCCCCCTTCAGGACAAAGGTATTGGTTCTTCCACACTAAAGAAAACTCCCTTTCCTGCATCCTAGGATGGTCAAAGTACACATGCCGGAATTGTCACTGTCTGAGACCCATAACCTGGAGTCAGTGATGAACCTACTAGGAATCAACTATGTTTTAAGCAATGATCACATCAGCTCAGTGATCATGGATGACAAAGTTGAGAATCCCTCCAAGGTGAGAGCACACACCTGCTGTTCCAGGGTCTGCTTGACCCGAGTAGTAGAGGTGCAGCTCAGACACAAAGCCAAGGATGAGGGAAAGGGTGCAGGTCTCTCAGGAGGGCCTTTGGGATTTATCTGGAGGAGGGGTCAGAGGTCAAAGCTGCAACAGGGAGATTCATGTGCTGCTGCTAACATAAGTAGCTCTCCTGAATGGCTTCCCTGAACCTCAGTCTCACCATCAAGTCCTTGGAGTTTAATTTTCCCATATGCATACAGAGAGGCTTGGCCTCAGTGACCTGAGACATTATCCTAGAATAGTCCGCCTGTGGCATTTAGAGCAACCACTCAACTACAAAGTCAGAAGTACTAATGAGTTTTCCAAAGATACTGCTAGTTCAGGGAAATTAAAGGCAGTTCAGATAGGGCCACTTTCCCTTGGAGTTCCAACACTCAAGGTCAACTGCAGACATCCTGTCTCCAGAGAGCTCACAGATACACACTGGAAGGGGACCCTTGTTCAAAGGACATAAAATACAAATGGTCCTCCCACTGTGAATCTGTGAGAGTTGTATCCAAGGCCACGAGAGATGCAGTTAGGGAGTGAGCATGGAAGGGCCAAAGCAGGCAAAGGCTGGAGAGAAAGGGAGAAAGGCTTTGGGTTTTTACCACGGAGAGGGCTGAGGGCAGAACAGTAGCATAAAGGGTGGGCACAAACCATTGGACAGTTACATGAGATCTTACCCTCATCTAGAGTAGGTGTTTCTCCTTTCTGACATGCTTCTGTTTCCCTTTCAGCAGGTGATAAGTAAGGTGGTGCTGACCTTCGATGACAAGGGGGCAATACCTTCTTCGACTTCTTGCCTTGAAAGTTCGACATGGGCAAATGTGCCTCTTTTTCAGTTAAACAGACCCTTCCTAATCTTCATTCAGGATTCAGACAATTATGCTCCCCTCTTTTTAGGCAGAGTGGTACATCCCAGAAACTAAGATGCTCTTGAGAATCAACCTCTCTCCTGAGAGCTATGACCCCTCCATGTTGACATTAAGCATGGGCTAGCTTCACTCACTCCTGAGCTCAAGCAGCAAACCCCTCTCCTTGTGGTGTCTGTCTGTCTCTTCCTCTACTCCCTGAGGTATGTGGGGACTCCAGGTCAGAGCACATCTCAGAGTTCCCTGTATCAGTGCTTAGGAAATCCCTTGAAGTCATATCTCCAGCACTAAAGAGAGAAGGCCCTGTCCCCTTCTGGGTGCACTGTGTCATCTCACTTGTCCTGGCCTCTCTATCTCACCAGGAGTTTCGTGATAATGGCTGGAGGACATGGTAGAGCTCTTCTTCCTTAGGGCTGGAGCATGACCCCAGCCTTTGTCCCTGTCCTCCCTTCCCTGCCAGAGAACCCAAATCCTCCAATGAGCAGGAAGATCTTCGGGTCTTATACTCTGTCTCCTTAAGCCAATCAAGTCACTGGGTCAAAAGCCTTGTTCCCCTTCTCCTTCCTGACCATGAAGTCACAGATGGCACTGAAAGGTCATAGCAAGGATTTGTCACTACAGAAGAAGAACACCTATCCTTTGCCATGGTCCCCCTTCTGCCACCCGAGATCAACCTGAAGTCATATACACCTGCCCCTGCCCCATCTCCAGGATCTCTGTGTAGTATTCCAAGGACAAGAATAAGTCTAGTAATGACTCCTAGGAGATCTCAGGATTCACACTTGTCACCAGAGCCAGGCAGTCTGCCCCACCCTCCTCGGCCCTCAGTCTTGTTAACTGTGTGCACCATCCAGGAACCCCTGTCCCAGAAGATGTACCTGCTACCCAGAACACTTCTGTGCTGTGGGAGCGCAACCCATTCGGGTTCATCTAGAGATCCCCCAGCCCCGATTTCCTGAATAAATGTAAACAGAAAGCATTGGCTTGAATCATAAGGTTGTTATATTTTACATCAAAAGTGTCATAGTCATGTGATCTCACAGGACTTGGTAACTAACACACACCGAGTATCTCTAAAAGTGACACTTCTCCTTGTGGCGATCTGCCAGTGCCTCTAGCCTCTCCCCAACCCCCAGACTCCACCAAATATAACACCATCCTCATGACTGAACTGACACTAGATGAAGGGCAGTCAGGACCTGGGTTCTAGTTGAGACTAACACACAACAGTTGTATGGCCTTTGTGACGTCATCACAACTCTGGGCCTCAGTATTTCTCTTGGGAGTAATAAAGTCTGTTTTTGATTTTTACATTTTTTTCCCATCTCAGTGGCCCATGTGCCATTATGAGAGATGGTGTCCTTCTGTTGAGAGCATTCTCTGGGACACGCACGCACGCACACTCTCACCTCCGCAGGAAGGTACTGGAAAGCATTCTTTCCTTGAATGTCCATAGTGGTGCTTTCCAGATCTGGGGAGAAGTGAGGTGTCACTCTGCAGCTGTACAAGCAGAGTGGAGCTGTCACCTGCCAGTGTTGTGGGGCTGCTCACCCAGACTCAAGGAGAAGCGGGTTGTTAGGGTTTTGTGGTAGGCTAGAGTTTAGCACTTGTCCACTCATTCTGGGCACTGTCTCAAAATGGCTCTCACTGGGGCACTCTGGCCCTGAGCTTGGAACATGCTGCTTCCCAGAGCCTCACATCTGTCACTGGCAGCAGGAATAAATCACCGTCCTTGACTAGAATACATAACACAGTCACTGGGTGACAGACTGCAGTATTGAACAGCTTTCCTTCCGTGCCAGAACTGGGGCTCTGAAGAGACAGGTATACATCCTGTTGTGTTTGTGTGCATGTAGTCAGTGTGTGTGTGTGTGTGTGTGTGTGTGTGTGTGTTTTCTCGTCGTTGTCTCTCTTTGTGTGTAACTATATCTGTAGCAGAGTGCATGTGTACATGAGAGGATGTGGCGCCTCTATTTTGCCCAACCTCAAGGCAGAGTTCCCATTGCCCGGAATGGACACCATCAATTTTCCCTCAGCAACACCAAAGAACCCTTCTGAGGCATTATGCACTTGACCTGCCTCTAGTCTGTCCTGAAGCAAATTAACCTACACAGCACAAATGCCAGGTCCCTATGTGAAACTTTCCAGGCAGGAACAGAAGCACACGCATTGACTGGAGGCAGCTGGCACTCTCTGGAGACACCCTGGCTCAGAGACAGCCTTAGGCCCTTGATGTTTAGGAACCTCTTGCTTGCCCTACTCTCAGCTGCTCGTTAAGGTGGACTCGGGCAGCCACAGAACTCCCTCCCTTCCTTGACTCCAGAAAACTGATACCAAAGGTTTCCACTGGATGAAACTAGAGAAGAGCAGGCAGGCCTCAGGTTGGACAGCCCATGGCCAGGCTCACAAGCTGCCCTAGGCTCTCTTCCACCAACAGTCCAATCCCCTGGGCACATAGGCACTGAATGCCCCTTTTCCCACTCAATCCATGAGGCCCCAGAACAACAGCACGAGGGACAGTTGGTGCTGCACATCTAGCCCATGTGAATCCTTAATAGTAAGTCTTGCCCCAGCCTCCTCCTCAGCCTGACTCCTCAGGAGTTGCCAGCCTACCACCTAGCTCAGAACACTCTCTATGTGAAGGACTCTGAAGTACCCAACTGCTGTTGTGACAGAGCCAGAGAAGGAAAATAGCCTTCCTCTGAGCTCTTGGCACACAGTGGGCCTCCAGGTGAGTGCTGGGCATGTTGACCTGGTGGTCTGCTCCAACTTAGGGCACCCTTCCAGACTTAGGCTGACCCTGGGCCTCCTACACCCTGGTCTCTGTTGACAGAGGGTCTGGAGACAGAGGGACCTGCTCCTCTCGTACTTCCTTGCCTGTCTCTTAACCAATAAATACCTCTGGAGTCTGAGCCCAGCCACATACCTTGACTAGTATTGAATGACTCCCTAATGCAACCATTAGTTCTGACTGATCAAAACATAGTTCCTAGAGATCCTTGCAACAGTCCAAGATCTTCATTCTTTTTCTTTCTAGATTGATCCTTCTGTATCATGGAGCCTTTGATCTGCTGGGAATTCCAGAAAACAAGGGCAAGTGTGTTTATTAACTCCTCTGATAACCTGGTTGCCCTCTGCCCCATGCCCCCTGCCCCCTGCCCCCTCCTTCCTCTTTCTTATCTGAGTCCATGACCCCATCTTTCACCTTTGGTGCCTCCCTGGGTCCCTGGCCTGTGTTCACTGCCATGTATCTCAGCTCACATCAGAGCAGATGTTTCCAGTGCAACAGACATGAAAGGCAGCGATGGCTAACCCCACTGTAGGTGAGTTGGGACATGTCCTGCAGTCTTTAGAGACACACTGGAGTAAGGCAGTCAAAGAAGGCACTAGCAAGGCAGGAGAAGATCGGGGAACCAGACAAGAAGGCTGGCAAGGCTGCATCTCAGGAAGAGCTATGGCAAATTCAGTTACTAGGGACTTTAAGGCAGACACTGAAACACACACACACACACACACACACACACACACACACACACACACACAATAAACAAAGGTAGAGACATACCAAGGAGGTACAGCCTTTATAAATAAGACTATCCCCAGAAATCATCTTTCAAATACCTGTGTTTGACTTTATAAAATGTAAACAGTATATAGGAGTTAGTGCCACTCAACTCACCATGAAAGAACAGCCATCATTCATCTATGTGTGCCAAACATCACAACTCCTGACACAGGCTGAACCAAGTGGACAGACCGATGGCAAGTCCATCTGTCCTCGTAGTAGGACATTAACCAATAATCAACCAACAACCAGACAGATAATCAATACAGGAGCTGAGACCAAAAAAAGCCATCTAGAACACTCCACCACCACCAACGACACACACACACACACACACACACACACACACACACACACACACACACTGTTCCTCAATGCCTTTGGATTGTTCCCCAGGGCAGGTAGGGTGGGATTGAGGGGGTGCAGACATCAGGAAAATAGAAGGAGGACCATGAGAGGGAAAACAGCCTTTAAGGGAGAGAAGAAGGGAAGATTATAGCACACATTGGTATGAAAGGGAACTGGGAAATACTGGAGAGAAGAGGGTTGAGAGTGGGGAGGAAAAGGAAAAGAAAAATGGGGTAAAGAGTGTCAACCAAGAGGTGGTAAGTATGAAGGTGCCTCAAGGAAACCTGCCCCCTTGTAGGCCATTACAAAGGAGTATATTACATTTCACAGTACAATATTTGAAATTCAAATATAAGTAAATAAAAATGAGGTGTCATAAAAATAGTCCATGAGCAAACAGAAAATCATGATAAATTTAACAAAGACCATTGGGTTAGTTGGGTGGGTGGGTGGGTGGGTGGGTGGTTTTTTGAGACAGGGTTTCTCTGTGTAATAGCCTTGGCTATCCTAGACTTGCTTTGTAGATCAGTCTGGCCTCAAACTCACAGAGATCTACCTGCTTGTGCCTCCCAAAGACCATCATTTTAAAGATTTCCTTCAAATATATTCATCAGTAAACAGGAAGCAGTGAGTAGAAAACCCAATAATATAAGCAAGCAAACTTTTTAAAAAGAAAATAAAAACATAAAGAAAAAAAACCAGAAATGGACAATGGAAATTTGTAAAATGTCCTAACTTTTTGCAATTAAAAAACACTGTAAATCCAATTAATAGCATGCCATTGTCAATTCAACTGTCAGCACAGACACATGACACTGGTGTTCAGTGTCATGAGCAGATGAGAAACTGTCTTGCTATGTGAAGAAACGGAAATCTGGGCAACATCACCGGGTTGACAACTTGGCAAGATCAATTCAAAGTAAAAGGAAAACTCTCTCACTTTCAACTCAGGAAGCCCACCCATAGGAATCTACCACACATCAGCCTGTTAACATACAACATGAAAGTAAAACATGATATTCTTTTCATTGCAGCACCATTCAAAGAGGAAAAAGTCCACATGGAATCCTTTTTTATAACTTAGTGCATCCCTGAAATGAAGCATGATACAGAATCTTTACATGGCTCTGGGTGGCTGGGGAGCCGTCTCAGTGAGTAAAGAGATTGCCATGTAAGCATGAGGAGCCTAGTTTGTGTTTCCAGAACACACGTAAAGGTTCTATGGAGGCCACCATGGAGAGATTACTAAAAGCTAAAGAAAGTCTAGTGGAAAAAAACAAGAGCACACACGTTAATTCTCCTGCCAACTATTTACTAAGCATGTATTATGTGCCAGGCACTGGTGGGCCATCTGCAACAAGACAGACCAAAGAATATGTTTATAGGAAGGATGTCACTGAGGGATTTGGACACAAGCGTGCTCAGCTGGAGACGGGGAGCGCCAGGGTAAAGAGCCTGCTCAGATGCAGTAGTCAAAAAGACACTCCTCAGTGGTCGCTTTGCCCACTGGTAAGATGGCATCTAAGACCTGAGGCAGGTAAAAAAGCAATCTGTGTGGGTGTTGGGAGGACAAGCATACAGGAAAGGGACAGAGGTGTGTTTGCCATGGTTGAGGTTAGTGAACAGGCAGTTTTCTCAGGGCAGCGGAGACTGTGTGGGGGTGGGCGCAGACCGTTTCACTTTCTTCTCTAACATTTAAAAACCACAACCATTAATTTACGAAGTAAATGGAATGAGTGCTGGGGAAATAAAGGCACAGAGGGGCCAGGATTGTCCAGGAGGCAAGATGCTCCAGGGGCCAGGATGTTACAGCGGGCATGAAGTTCCAGGGCCCAGAGTGCTCCAGGAGGCAGGGTACTCCAGAAGGTCAGGATGCTCCAGGGTCCAGGATACTCCAGAAGGCAGAATGCTCCAGAGGAGAGGATGCTTCAATAGTCAAAATTCTTCAGGAGGCCAGAATGCTCCAGGAGGTAGGGTGTGTCAGGAGGCCAGGATGCTCTAGGAGCCCAGGATGCTCCAGGGGCAGGATACTCCAAGAGAAGAGGATGCTCCAGGAGAAGGATGTTCCAGAGGCCAGGATGCTTCAAGGGTCAGGATGCTCCAGGAGTCAGCATGTTCCAGGCATCAGGATGCTGCAGGAGAGGCAGCTCTTTTTTTTTTTTTTAAGGAATGGAGATCTGGCCTGCAGGAAGTAACATTGTCCAGTTACCAGGAGAGGGTCTAGTGGTTTTGGAGAGCTTTGAATTAGTCTTCACTGAAGGACTTCACAAAGCCTTTAAAATGTTCCCACCCAGTGGGGAAAGAGAATGCAATGTTCCCCAAGTGTCCTGATCATGGAGGTAGCTTCTCCAAAGCTCCTCTGCCATTGCAATGGAGACACTCACACAATGCTGTACTTGAAAGGCAAGAGCAAGTGGACCTATGAGTTTAAGGCCAACCTGGTCAACAGAGACAAAGACTTTTTTTTCAGTACTATTTTTAAGTGGTGTGTGTGTGTGTGTGTGTGTGTGTGTGTGTGTGTGTGTGTGTGTGTGTGTTTTCTCACTCTAGCAGGAATGAGTGGAGTCAGATGGGGAGGCAAGACTAAAGGTAGTAGACACCAACCTCCTACCCGTATGTTCTTCTGCCTGTGCACATGTTCCCTTGTGCTCAAAGATGGTGACACAGATGGCTTCAGAGGACCCTCTCTTCCTCACAGTCGGTGTGAAAAGACACTGATACGGTGGGACAAGAGCTGACATTCTTGGTTCAGAGTGACATCGTCACAGTAGATGGTAACACTATGCTGTGCAGGACTGGCTTCCTCCCTCCTGGCCGTTAACTACATGGAGGGCACGAAGGGCAGATGGCACCATCTGCAAGAGTTGGTGGCCAGGACCCCAACCGCCCAATCTCACTTCACCTTCAGCCTGTTAACATCAACCCAGTCTCCAAGGCAGCAGCCGGTCCCAGGCATTACCCTCACAAGATTGTTTTGTTCATCTTGTTGGCTAAGTCACTTCTCCTTCTTACTGGGTTTTCCACATCAATCCTGTTTAATCCTCCATAAACGTACAGGTTTTTATTTTATGGTGCTGGGGAAGGAACAAAGGTCTCCTGCATGCTAGGCTACTTCTCCACCCCTGAGCTACATCTCCAGCCCAATACATAGCGTTAATCTCTGTGGCTACCTAACGGAGTAGACAGAAACTGGAAAACTGAGTGGGAACAAAAGTCCTATGCAAACACCATGAGGTGTCAGCCCCGGGGATGCCACAGGGTACCATCTTAAGCCACTTTAATAACTGTGCCAGCAAAACTGCTTCTAAGAGGACATTTCTTCTCAGTGGGCATTTGCTATTTTTGGTCATCTTTTCAAGGAGACTGCTAGTCAGTGTTCCAGGAAATTAGGCTTTGAATTCCATTAAATCAACCAAGCAATCAACCTTTAAGCCTCTTGTCCTAAGTTATGCACTCAATCAGTCATCTTGTACCATGCGTCCCTGCAAGCCAGACTGCGGTCACACACTGTGCTCTGTGTGGGATCCATAAAGGCTCAGGGAGTTCATTCGGAATTACAAACTTCTTTGAAATAAGAGACGAGGGTTTTATAGATTTTTCTGCTGTCCCATTGTCTGTTTAGAGGATTGTCCTTGGGGGCAGGGGTCACTGTGGACAGCGATGTGTGTTGTGCACTGCACATGGGTACCTGCTTTGGGTGGTATGCCATGACAATATTTCAGTATTGTTATACATTTGAGAATATCCATAATAATACATGTCTTGTTGTGCTACATGTGAAGAGACAGGTGCAGCCATGGGTTGGATTATATTTCACATGTTGCAATTCTAACCTCCAGTAACACAGAATGAGGGCATAATTGTGGAAATGGGGTCTTCATAGAGGCAAACAAGTGAAAATGGGTGTACAGGGCACATTTTAAACTAATCTATATTCTTATAAAAAGGGGGCATTTGAAGGTGAAGAACGGCTAAGCCACTTGAACAGAGATGGGGTGCTACATGAGGCTGCTGAGAAGTCATCATGGATATGAACATGAAACACCTGTCAGCCAAGGCCAGGTCTGGGCATGGCTGAGTAATCAATTCTGTCAATAGCAGTTCTGCCTCTGGAACCGTCCAAGGCAATGGAGTCCAGGTGTTGAGCCACCTGTTTGTGGTATTTCACCCGTGGCCATCACGTCAGAGTAACATAGATTCTTTCATCTAGTCTTCACAGAAGGAGGAACCTGGGGCTAGCCGTGTCTCCTCAGGTCTTTGTACTTGAAATGGAGTGTTCATGTAGGGAGAGCATTCAGTGGACTCGGTGGGATGGATGCTCCTCTTGCAAAGTCGGGAATCTGGAGATGAGCTTGTACTAATCTCTGCCTTGGCAGATCAAGCAATGAAACACTGTCATTCCCTGGGATCTGAAGGGAAACTCATGTCCAGAACTGAGGCAATCAATAAGCTGGAGGTTTTTTTGTTGTGTTTTGTTTTAAAGATTTATTTATTATTATGTATACAGTGCCCTGCCTGCATGTACACCTGCGTGCCAGAAGAAGGCATCAGATCGCATTATAGATGGCTATGTATGAGCCATCATGTGACTGCTGGGAATTGAACTCAGGACCCTTAGGAGGAACAGACAGTGCTCTTAACCTCTGAGCCATCTCTCCAGCCCCCAATAAGCTGGAGTTTTACCATTGCTGACTTTGGGCACCCAGTGGCATTCCCTAAATAAGGACATTCAAGAAAAAGTGTCCTGGGTTGGGGTTCATTCATGAGCTGTGTCTTGTCAGCTAATACACTTGAACTCCTCTTGGCTGTTCACAAAGGCATGGGGACTCAAAGCTCCTTCTAGGGTTTGGGGGGAGGTTTTTGAACGTGGTGCTGCATGTAAAGCTCCAGGTCTGCAGCAGGTGCTCAAGCCCTGGGGCCACCACCCTGAAACAACATTGAGATAAGGCAGGCGAGGTTGAGTAAACTGGCTTGAAGCTTGTTAGTTGAATAAATAAGAGCAGGTGAAAGTCAGCAGCGCGTGGGTGTCCGTGTGTAGAGATCAGAATCAACGTTCAGTCGCTCTCAGGTGTTTATCCCATTGGCCATCCTGAGAACTGGTTATGGCTTCCCAGCAGTGTCCAGAGAAGGCACGGCAGAGAAGAAAGAGTGCTTTCTGGTGTGGAGCATATGTGAGACTCTAATTCTCATTCCGCCTGCGGTAGGGTGAGCCTTGGTGAGGACCAGGTTCTTCCAGCCTATGCTTCCTCATTGCCACAGTGAGAGCTCTGACCTCTACTAAATGGCAAGCAGGAGTCTGTGTTCCTGTCCTCCTGCTCTTATGCCCATGGCAGACATCACTAAGCATCATGGCTCTATTTCTTGTCTGGTTAAACAGTTCCAGAATCCTTACCACAATAATCCTCCAGGATGCACCACATAGGATTCAAGATGGCTTCCAAGATGGAGACAGCTTACCAAGTTGTCCTAACGATCCCTAAAGCACTTCCCAGGTGTTGGTTGTCTGGGTCTATTTGTCTTTGCTAGAAATCGACTTCATTGGGCATCTCCCAAGCCCTCCCTCCCGCCCTCCCTCCCGCCGTTACACCCACCCCACCCGCCCCATGCTCATGCGATTACATGCAGATGTATACATGGCAATGTAGAGGCCAGAGGCTGAAGTCAGGTGTCTTTCTCAATCACTCTGTCTCAGTAAAATTCTCTGCCTGACCCTGAACCTCAAAATTTTAGCTAGACAGGCTAACCAGTGAGCTCCAGGAATCCATCCATTTCTGCCTTCAACCAGTACCAGGGTTACAGGTGTATGTTACACCACCCAGCTTTAACATGGGTGCTGGGGATCTGAACTCAAGTCCTCATGCTTGCATGGCAAACACTGTACTGACTAAGCCTCACCCTCACTCTCGCCCAAGGTTTTTATTGGCTAGGCTCCTTCCTCAAGACCTACTGTTCTGTCCGTCTCTTTCAACTCATAAATCTGTTGTACTTTCTAGGACCAGCATCCACATCCTAGTCTACCCCACCCCTTATCCCTTTTGTGATACCTGGATATCTAAACTAGTTTGAATAAGACTACAGGCTCACCGTACTCACACAGGAGTTGAGTCTCCAGAGTCATCTGTTAATGGGACAAATATCACCCAAACAAAACCTAACTCTGGGGCCTAAAGATAAACCCTTTGAAAAGTGATTAGGGCTAGATAAGGTCATTAGAGCAGAGCTCCCAAGACTGAATTTTTATGGCTTTATAAGATGTAGGGGAGAGACTGGACTTGAAGACGTGGACACAGACTCCTTTCCTTTCCTTGCGACGTGATATTAGTAGCTGCTTCAGGACACGGACAACAAAGAAAGTATGTGCAGAACTGAGCCAGTGCCAGCAATATGTCCCTGACCCCTCAAATCAGTGAACTAAGTAATTCTCTCTCTCTCTCTCTCTCTCTCTCTCTCTCTCTCTCTCTCTCTCTCTCTCTCCTCTCTCTCCTCTCTCCTCTCTCTCCTCTCTCTCTCTCTCTCTCTCTCTCCTCGCTCTCTCTCTCTCTCTCTCCTCTCTCTCTCTCTCTCTCTCTCTCTCTCCCTGCCTCCCTCCCTCCCTCCCCCTCCCTCCCTAATTAACCTAACCTGCCTTGGGCATTTTATTATGATAATGACAAATGCATCTCAGAGTAGGATTTTTACAGATGGTTTCACATGCCCTCTGCCCACCTCCCAGTCATGGTTAGCAGATCACAGCATTCTCCCACAAAGAGAGTCCCACATGCATCCTCAGCCCACTCTGCCAGGCAGTGGCGTAACAGATGAGAATACCTGCCCATCCCATCCTTAGAAAAATTTCCCAAATACACCCCACAGCAAACTATTAAAGCAAGGAGAGAATTAGGCGTGTATATGATTGGCTGACTGGAGGGCGCTCAGATCTAACATGGTGGCTGTGAAGACGTTCGGGCACCTGAGAGCCTCCCCAACCCTCAGTGTTCTGTTCCTCTTCCAGCCTTTGAGACAACCCAAAATCGGCCGGTTCCCAGGCAGTTGCTCACTAGAGCAGAAAAAACATGAGCCCAGGTGCCACATCATCTAGCTTGGCAAGCTTGCCTTGGTTTGTGTTGCTTGCTTTGAACAAGTCACTCAAACTTTCCTCGCCTTACCTTCAAAACACAACTACTGCCTCTTGTCTGCCTGGCTGCTCTCCTTACTCAGAATATTAACCTGCTGCTGCTTGTGCTCCTACGTAGAGGGAGAACATGCTGTTCATGCCTGAAAACATGCAAAAGGGAACAAAGATGATGCGGTGGACGAATGTTGCGCTAACACACCGGCTGGGAGGCCTTTGAGCCAGGTCACTTGGACTGCATCCCTTGTGCCTGCTTTCTGCCTATGAGGAGCCTCTCCATCCTTCATGTCCAGCTTAGAGCCTCCTGGGGGAGCAGGCTTCATCTTAATGAATGCTAGCTGAATTCTGAGAGTTCAAGGGGGACATGAACAACTGAGGGCCCTGACGCAGGGCCAGCGCAGGGAATGGTTAGGAACCTGGGTCTCGACTTGGTTTGAGTCTCAGTCTCTGCTGTCTCTGCTTCTCTGTCTCTTTGCGTGTGTCTCAGTGTCTCTGTTTCTGACTCTCTTTCACTCCACTTAGCAGCCTAGCTCCTTTACCTACACACACTACTCTCTATCTCCTCCAAACACACCTAACAACCTCAGAAACCCACCTGCAACGAGTTACCCACACACTCTCTCTCAACAGTAGTAGAAGTCTGTCTGCCCCTAACCACAAAGTTCCATTGAAGTGCATTTCCAGTGTGCTGGGATAGGAAGACCAGAAAGGCTGATCTGATTTGATCTGAACATGTGCAATAAGGCAAACTGTACTTCAAGTGAACTTTCACCCTATTTGCCATCTAATGCATATACATAATTGGCCTTACACATGAATAGAATCAGATGCATGTGGGGAAAAATTATGAGCAGGAGGGAATGCATGACGTAATCCATCAGTCAAAATAAAGCACCACCCAAACTATACCCCTGAGTAACCACCCCCACCCTCCCTTAGACCCCACAAAAAGAGACCAGAGGCTCTTGAATACTTCCACTCGTGTGGCACCACTGTCAAACTTAACTATTACCCCTCTACAACCTGCACTGTGGTTTCTCTCCAGATAAAGTTAGCCTGTTGCTCTGCACACCTGTTTGCGCCAACTTTCAATTCTTTGGACAAGAGAGCAAGAACACAGAAACAGCTGGCCAAGAGCCCAACAACCAGAACCAGTTCTTTCATCCAGCCTAGTGCTTCCCTAGTCCAGAGTCATTCGCACACCCTCACCACAGTCCCAGAGGTGTCTGAGGGTGGACACAGTGGGGACACATGGTCTCAAATGACACCTGGTTTACTGAAAAGAGTGACCTAGTATGTTTTTCCCTAATCCCTTCTCAATGCTCAGCTACGGTTCAGTTGGTGAAGGGCTTGCCTTGTAAGTATGAGAACCAGAGTTGAACTCCCCCCAAACCCATGTACAAAAAAGCTTGCCATCCAAACACCAAGCCAATCTGATGGAGTAATGTTCTCAGCTGAGGTTGAGGCTCCTAATCCCAGCTGACTCTTAGCTGTTTCACGCTGACCAAAAAAAGGAGGGAGGGGTGGAAAGATTCCCAAGGAACAACACTGCTATTGTCCTGCTTTACTCTCCACATACATGCACATGCATGTGCACCTACACACACAAACACACAGAGTGGAAGGAACAACGTGCCACTAAGAAGGCTAAGAACAGTGTTGTGGGCCCCGTGTGAAGATATTTACTTGTCTTGTCACTTACGAATGGGTGACTGGTTAGTGGCCCTACGGCGAACCAGAAGCTAGTATGTTTCCTGGCTGCCTTGCTGGGAAGGCACTACAGGAAAGCCTTGACTTTCTAGCACCTGTCCTTCCCTGTTCTGCTCTAACACCAGCTTACCCGTGTCTCTACAGCAGCAGTTCTCAGACTTCCTAATGCTGCGACCCTTTACTACAATTCCTGTTGTGGGGACCCCAACCAGAAAATTATCTCACAGCTAGTTCATAACTGTAATTTTGTTCCTGTTACAAACCATAATGTAAACATCTGTGCTTTCTGATGGTCTTAGGCAGCCCCTATGAAAGGGGGACCGTGACCCACAGGTTGAGAACCACTCCTCTAAAGTAGCTAATGCTTTTGCTATACAAAGTCTAGTCCGAGGCAGCCATCCCTTTTTTGCTTCATCTAGAAGTCTGTCAGAAGATTGAGCTCTCAAGTACACCTCAAACCCTGCGGGTTCCAGGCCACTTGTGTGCATGTTGAAGATTGAGAAGCCCTACCCAGGCAAGTCTTGCTGGTTCCAGATAGACCCTCCAGGTCCTCACCATGCAAACCACTTACATCTTGGCTGCCATGCCTCATTTGCACAGCTGTTCTGTCCTAGCTCCGTCTTCTCAGGGCTAAGCTGTCCCATCTGGCTATCCTGAGCATCAATGCTTACAAGTGTCCATAGCCACTGTGCCTACCAGAAGCTGGAAATGTTTTCATCCCTAGATGTGACAACCAAATTGTCCCCATAAGTTGCCTGGGGGTTGGAGTTGGTTGAGCTATGGATGGTGGGTCCTAGGCACTGTCCACAGGCCTGCATCGTCAACACCTTTCTGAGAGGACAGAGGTATGGCTGTATGGATCTTAAGGTTGCGTTCCTCTCAACTGGATTTCTCCTACCCTCAATGCTCTTCCTGAGAGGCTCTCTCACAGCTCACCAATGCTTTGATCATCCAGGAAGGAGTCTGGAACTATTTTTCAGCTCCACTGGCACCGGGGAAGAAGGTAGGCTCACTTCCTTGTGTTTGAAGCATTGCGGAAATGCAAGGCAGGTATGCTCTGGCTCGCTTGTGGTCTGTCTCTGGGTCTGTAGCACATGGCCTCCATATGGCATATGGCTTACTTTATTTCCCCTAGCATAAGCAACAAGGGGAAAAAAAAACCTGTATATTCAAGGCAGGCAACATCATGTGCATAATCATAGTGAAACACTGAAAGTACTCAGCTAGTGAGCCCAGCCTGCCAGCGCCCATAACAGGTCCCATTGTGCATGTGTGGCAGAAACACTTTGGAAGCCTCCACTCAACAATTGCAAGTACACAGTGTAGCATGACCACCTCCAGCTCCAGGTGGCTTTATGGAAAGCCAGAAATATCCATTCTGCTCAAGCCAAACAGCACCTACCATTGCTTCTCCCTCCCAGCCTCTGGCAGGCACTCTCTGTTATCAGGAGTGTGACTCTTTGGGTCTCATGACAAGATGTGTGAACAAATGAAATCACCTGGTGTCCTTTTGAGACAGAAAGAAAGAAAGAAAGAAAGAAAGAAAGAAAGAAAGAAAGAGAAAAGAAAACATGGCTTTCAGTCTGTGCTAGAACCTTTGAAATCCAAGACTGGGCAGAGTGAAGGAAGACATGGAAACCATGCTAAGCTGAAGCTCGCACAGACAGAATCTTTTCTTCGGATGAGCTGGGGCAATTGAAGCCTCTCTATGAGAAAAACCACTATAGCTCAAGAAGCCTCAGCTTTTAGAAACAGTATGGCTTTGTGTCCTATCCCTGCTAAGTGAAGAATGAAACTCTGTCAGCACCATTTCAACAGTCACTGAGTCAAAACTCCCAGAGTCTGACCTCATGGTTTAATTTTCTTAGGCATTTAAACACAGCAAAACCTTGGGGAAAGGTTTGCACATGACAATTACCACAACAAAACTTTATGCATAGCTACATGGACACTTCCTACCAAAGTAGCAAAGCACCTGTGACCTCTACAACACGAATGAGCTCCCTTGGCTAAATAAACAGTGCTCAGGACCAGGGCCTAGGGAGGAGGGACTTGGAATGAGCATAAAGATAGACTCTATTAGTGGAGGATGAAAAATACATGGGACCTTTTTCATAAGAATGGGTTCTATTGACTGAGAGATAAAGCTGAGGATTAGGATTTGGGAGGACACGTGAAAGTTGGCTCCATAGAATAGCCAAAAAAAATCACTAGGTTGTCAGCATGCACTCCAGCCTTCCAGGTGAGCAGCATCAGTCACCTCCTTCCCTTAAAGAAAAAAAGTCCATGTATTTTACAAGACTGGTTTCTTGGGCTGGAAAAATGGCTCAGAGGTTTAGAGCACTGGCTGCTCTTCCAGAGGTCCTAAGTTCAATTCCCAGCAACCACATGGTGGCTCACAACCATCTATAATAAGATCTGGTGCCCTCTTCTGGCCTGCAGGCATACATGCAGGCAGAGTACTATATAAATAATAAATAAATCTTTGAGAAAAAAAAAAAAGACTGGTTTCTCAGATGCTTTCTTAAGCTGTGCCTCCTACATCTTTCAACAAACTCATAGCCTTTCTGATGTCCCCCATCTAGTTTCCAGAGCAAGCCCCCTGACCACCTCCCAACACTGCTGAGAGGATGGAAAGAAATAGCCCTGAGGAGTCCCTGGCACAGCCTGCCTGTTGCAGACAGGCAGCAAACACAGGGAGTCCCCTGGCTGGAGTGAATGATTAGGCAGCATGCTTTCAACTGTTTTCTTCTTCTATCCCCCTGAGCAGCAGGAGGCGGCTGTACTTCCCCAAATTCTCCATTCCTGTTGCTCTTGAGCTGGAAAGATTCAAGTATCATGCCAGAGGCCTTCGTCTGTTCAATGAACACATGGACCTCTCAGGAATCACTCTGCAAAAACCACACATGAAGGTCACCACTGTGGGTTAACACTCTCTCTGGCCAGGCTCTTTGTGCTTAACGCTGCATGTGGCTTCCCCTTCCTGGCTCGTTCAGGGAGGTACAGTGGTGCTCTGTGAAGTCAAAGGAGGAAAGGAGGACTCACAACTCCAGCACTGTCCTGCGCCTAGCTGTCCCTCTGAGGGGGGCGATCTGGGGAAATAAAAAGTTAAGCCCTCAATGCCACCACCCGCAGAGGGGACTGTCAGAACTTGGGTGCTCCAATGCTGGGTGTGTCTATGCGGTCTGATCTCTTGGTGAGAGGAAGATACCCTTGTGGTTACTAGACAGTGGTATCATACAAAAAACGGCTTGTGTTTGTCCTGTGTCCTCCCCAAGCCCCAAGCCCCGCCCCCAACTCCAGAGGTTAGGAAGTTAGGTTACAACAGAATGTGGAGTAGAGTCAAACTCCACTAGGGGCCTTTTTCTGGAACAGAGAGAGGGGGCTGTTAAAAACTGGCTGGCCAAACTACAGGGGAGACCCAGAGAGCAGATCCTGGACCCAGTGGCTAAATGTCCTGGCCTTCAGGTCACATTCTGTGAGTATGGTCTGAGGGTCATTTGGAGCACGGGCAGGAAATGGCTGGATGGAATCTGAGCCGGTGGAAGGAGAGTGCTGCCGACCACCAGAGAAACAAGTTCATGAGTGACAGGCGAGGTAGGCTTCAGGGAAAAGGGTGAGAATGGATAGAGAACCTGGAAAAGATATATTCCGGAGGTGGAAATTCCAGGATTTGGTGGCCTGAGATGGGGCTAATAAGAAGAAAGCTATCCTCCTGGGAGGCAGGGCAATGGACATGGTACAGACGATAGGAGCATAGGAGCATCTCAGGAGGACAAAGAGCTGAGGCTATACAACACGCTGTTCCCCCAGAAACCCAGGCTGCCTCTCAGCCAGGAGCAGAGTGAGAAGAGGAAAACAGCCACGGTGTGGAGCCAGAGATAGTGGCAGGGGTGCAGGCAGAGAAGAGAACAAGCCACGGTGTTCTTGAACTCTCAGAGAGACATAGGTGGATGGTGCTAGGCAGGATGATGCTCTGGGCAGCCTGGGCCCAGTGCAGCTTGAGAGTCAGTGTAACAGCTGCTGGGGATGGGGTTGGCAGAGCTCCAGCTCCCTCAGCACTGTGAACCTTGGTCTCCAAAGGCAGTACACAGGATGGAGGTGACCATGGATGAGGATGGAGCAGAAGAGGAAGACACTTCCGACTCCCAGTTCCTCCCCTGGTCACTTCTCCCTTCCCTCCACTTCAACAGGCCCTTCCTACTACTAATCCTGGAGGAGGCCAGCCAAAGTGTTCTCTTCATGGGACAAGTGATGATTCCCAGTAGAGTCAAAATAGATAGTCTATATCTTCCCTGAATTCGGACTTCTGCCCTCATGCCCTGAGCTGTATCAGGGTTATGTCCCTTGGAAGATTGGTTCAATAAAGCAGCAAGTGTGAATGTTATAAGGGTGTTCTTGGACAATGGGGCAGGCTGTCTCCCTGGGAGGACTTGGAGACTCTGCTGAGAGCAAGCTGGGAGCATGTTTATGAGACAGAGAGGTCAGGGCCATCCTTCCATCCCTGCTTGCTGGACCCCAGCCGGCCCGGTGGCTCACTCGGTGACAGCTAAGCCTCTGTCTCTCCTTGGGCATGTACCTGAGAAGGAAAGGATGCAGGAAATGCCTCTGGATCTCTTTGATGAAGGAAGCTACTGGAAATTGAGTTGTGTTAAAGGTCATCTTCAGGCACCATTTGGCAGCCATTGTGGCTACAGAGACATGTGTTAACAATGTAACATACTGTCTTGATCCTCAAATGGGATTCATCTTCTTACGGGCAGTTGTGTCAGATGAACTTTTCAGAGGAATGGGCAAGCAGTCCAGAGCTGACAGCATGTCTCACATGGAAAACAAGTGGCTTCGCTGCCAACAGATGCCAATGAGCAACAGTGAACACGCTGTTCAAATTGATGGGAAATTGTAGGGACTTCACCTGCTCCTTAGGCCACCCACAGACACCATCATAGAACAGCTGGCTGCCTCTCCAATGCCTCACTTACTTCGTGCTCCAATTGGAGGGAATCTCAGTAGTAGGGCTCCTTCCTAACATACAGCTGCCATCTTTCATTCCAGCTCACTCCACTTGTGCGCTCCTCCAGCAACACTTCGGCCCCACCAGGATGCACACCCAGAGAGTATTCCATCGCGTCCCCTTTGCACAGGTTAATGTCCACGACCAGGTCCATCCCAGCTCTTTTGTTCTAATCCCTGGTCAAAAACATCCAGCTCCACGCGTGAGGCTCAGCTGCAGGAAGCACATGCACAGTCTCACGTTACTCCCGAGTCTCGTCTCCTAGTCATCCTGTGGCTCAGGACAATAACTCTGCTCAAGTAGGCCTTTCATTTACACTGTCTACCCTTATCCCATCTCTTCCTCACCCCTCCCTCTCTAATCCTTCTCATCTTCCTACGATCTCACTTCTTCAACCAAGAACTACCATGTATTTTGAACTTGTATTAAACGCACCTGACTATAAGATGCACCCAGTTTTTTAGATCAATAAAACAAGAAAAACAGTAAAAACAGCAATCAGGCCATAAGGCACACCCTCATTTCCGTGTCTTATGGTCCAAAAAAAAACGGTATGGTCTTCCTCCCCTGCCTACCCTGCTGTGACATCAGGAGCCTGTGATAGCTAGACTGAGGTCACTCCTCCATGAATGCCCTTGCTTCATTTTATCTCTCACCCAGACACTGATGTAGCTGTCCTCTTCTCAGACTCTCTAGGCACAAATTTTCCCTGTCACCAAGTTTTTGCTATCGGGATTCAAATAATCTAACATAACCTGCCTTCATATTTGAACAAAGAGATTGATAAGTGATAGATGGGTACATAGGTATGGGTGATTCATAGGCAAGTAGTATTGATGTAGATGATACAAAGATAATAAATAGTTCGTGAATAGATGCATAGAGGATAAAAATTGATAGATAACTGATAATATAGATGAATGACGGATGGGTGTGTGGATGGATGGATGGATAGATAGACGGACAGATAGATGATAGGTAGATAGTGATAGACAAACAGACAGACATATATAAAACTGCTTATTCTCACTAACTCACTACAGGAACAACAGACCTAAGTGTCTCCAACAGAATCCCAAGAGATGGAAGAGAGAATCTCAATTGTAGAAGATACTATAGAAGAAATAGATACATCAGTCAAAGAAATTGTTAAAGCTTAAAACTTCCTGACACAAAACATCCAGGAAATCTGGGGTACTATGAAAATTCCTAAGCTATAAATAATAGGAATAGAAGAATCCCAGCTTCAAGGACCAGAAAATATTTTCAACAAAGTCGTAGGAGAAAATTTCCCCAACCTAAAAAAAAAGATGCCTATAAATGTACAAGAAGCGTACAGAACACTAATTAGACTGGACAAGAAAAGAAAATCCTCCCACCACATAATAATCAAAACACTAAATCTATAGAACAAAGAAAGAATATTAAAAGCTGCAAGGGAAAAAGGCCATGTAATGTAGAAAAGTAGAATTATATCTGACTTCTCAAAAGTGACTCTAAAGGCCATAAAGCCCTGGACAGATGTCTTACAAACCACAAGAGACCACAGATGTCATCCCAGAATACTATACCCAGCAAAACTCTCATTCACTATAGATGGAGGAAACAAGATATTCCCAGACAAAACCAAATTTAAACAAGATCTATCCACAAATTCAGCCCTACAGAAAATACTAGAAGGAAAACTCCATCCCAATGAGAGTAATTATATCCAAGAAAACATAGTAAATAAACAATTCCACACCAGCAAAAGGAAAAGAAGGGAAGCACACACAAACACACACACACACACACACACACACACACACACACACACACACACACACCACCACCACCACCACCACCACCACAACAACAACAACAACAACAACAGCAATTAACATCTCATTAATGTCTCTCAACATCAATGGTCTCAATTCACCAGTAAAAAGATACAGGCTTACAGAATGGATGCAAAAACAGGATTCATCCTTCTGCTGCATACAAGAAACACACCTCAGCAACAAACATAAACATTACCTCAGAATAAAAGGCTGGAAAAAGGTTTTCTAAACAAATGGACACAAGAAGCAAACTGGAGTAACTATTTATTAAAAATAGGCTTTCAACCAAATTTAATCAAAAGAGATGAGGAAGGACATTCTATACTCTTGAAAGGAAATTCCACTACCAGGATGTCTCAATCCTGGGCATCTATGCCCCCAAAGGAAAGAGCACCCATATTCATAAAAGAAACACTACTAAAGCTTAAATCACACATTAATAGTAGGAGACTTCAACACACCTCTCTCATGAATGGACAGATCACCAAGACAGAAACTAAGCAGAGAAATAATGAAACTAACTAACATTATTAATCAATTGGACATAAGAGGTATCTATAGAACATTCCAACCAAACACGAAAGAATATACCTTCTTCTCAACACCTCATGGAACTTTCTCCAAAGTTGACCACATACTCTGCCACAAAGCAAGCCTCAACAGATACAAGAAATATGAATTAACACCTTGTATTCTGTCAGACTACCATGGATTAAAGCTGGACTCCAACAGAACGCCTACAAACTCATAGAAACTGAGCAACTCTCTACTTGGTGACCACTGAATCAGGGTGGAAATAAAGAAGGAAATTAAAGACTTCTAGAATCCAGTGAAAATGAATGCACAACATACACACACTGATGGGACACAATGAAAGCTGTCCTAAGAGGAAAGTTCTTAGCACTAAGTGCCTACATCAAGAAGTTGGAAAGATCTCATATAAGCAATTTAAAAACACACCTGAAAGTTCTTGAACCAAAAGAAACAAGCACAAGAAAGATGAGTAGATGGCAAGAAATAATTAAACTCAAGACAGGAACCACAAGTCTCTGAAGAAAGAAACTGAAGAAGAGATCAGAAGATGGGAAGATCTCCCGTGCTCAGGGACTGGTAGGATTAACATAGTAAAAATGGCCACCTTACCAAAAGCAATCTATAGATTCAATGCAATTTCCATCAAAATCCCAACACAATTATTTATAGACCTTGAAAAATTCTCAGCTTCATATGGAAAAACAAAACCCAGAATAGCTAAAATAAACCTATACAATAAAAGAACTTATGGACATATCTCCATCCCTGATTTCAAGCTGTACGACAGAGCAACAGTAATAACAACTTCACGGCTCTTGCATAGAAACAGACTGGTGGATCAACGGAATTGAACTAAAGACCTAGAAATAAATCCACACAATGGACACTTGGTTTTTGACAAAGAAGCCAAAATCGTATGCTGGAAAAATGATAGCATCTTTAATAAATGGTGCTGGTCTAACTAGATGTCTACATGTATATATTTATTTATCACCCTACACAAAACTCATGTCCAAGTGGATCAAGGACCTTAACATAAAACCAGAAACACTAAATCCATTGGATGAGAAATTGGGGAAGACCCTTGAACTCATTGGCACAGGAGACAACTTCCTGAACAGAACACCAACAGCTCAGGCTAGAAGATCAACAATTAATAAAGGAAACTTCTTGAATCTGAAAAGCTTCTGTAAGGCAAAGGACACTGTCAACAGAACAAAACTTCAGCCTGAGAGGGTCAGACATTGCTAAAAGGCCCATGGCTAGAGTCATGTAGCCCCAGAGCCCATGGCTCCATGACAGAAGTCACATAGCCCCAAAAGGCACTGGCTGACACCAGCCAATCCCAGTTGGAGTAACATAACAGGATATTGCTGGTCCCAGAAAGACTGCCAGGGAAAGATCTGAGCCTGCCAGATGATAATGTGACCACATATTGCCTAATCCCTCTGGACTGTAACTTGAGTGACTGGCCATTCAGCCCTAGCCTATCAGCTTATGCCCCCTAGGATTGCTCCTTAGCCCACCCAATCAGATTAGAAGATAGCACACACTCTTAGAAGTCCCCTAGATCTTTATAAAAAAAAACCTGTGCACCTTTGGCTGAAGTCACCACCATTTTGTATAAATGGTTGACTCCTGTATACAGGCTGTTTCTAGAGAATAAATTCTCTTTGTTTTTATATACTATTTGAGTCTAGGGTCTTTCTTCAGTGATTTTGGACCCTTACAAACCTACAGACTGGGAAAAGATATTCAGCAAGGGTTAATATCCAAACTATATAAAGAACTGAAGAAATTAAACACCAACATTTAAAAAATCCAATTAAAAATGGGATACAGAGCTAAACAGAACTCTCAACAGAGGAATCAAGAATGATTGAGAAACACTTCAAGAAACGCTCAATGCCATTAGTCATCAGAGCAATGCAAATCAAAACAACTTTGAGATTCCATTTTACACCTATCAGACTGGCTAAAATCAAAACCTCAAATGACAACACATGATAGTGAGGATGTGGAGAAAGAAGAACACTCCTCCATTGCTGGTGGGAGTGCAAACTTGTACAACCATTCTGCAAATCAATCGGGGGCTTTCTCAGAAAGTTGTGACTAGTTCTACCTCGAGATCCAACTATATCATTCCTGGGCATATAGCCAAAAGATGATCCATCATACAACATGAATATTTGCTCAACTATGTACATAGCAGCTTTATTTGTAATAGCCAGAAACTGGAAAGAGCCCAGATGGCCCTCAACCAAAGAATGGATAAAGAAACCATGGTGCGTTTACACAGTGGAATGCTACTCAGGTATTTAAAAACAAGGAAATCATGAAATTTGCAGGCAAATGGATGGAACTAGAAAAGAACATCCTGACTGAGGTAACCCTAACCCAGACTCAGAAAGTCACACACATGGTAAGACTTCAATTACAAGCAAATATTAGCCAGATAGTATAACTATGCTACAATTCAAAGACCCAAAAATGTTATGTAAGAAGGAGGACCCAAAGGAGGTTGTATGAATCTTACCGAGAAGGAGAAATAGAACAGAAAAAGTGCTTGAAGAGAAGGGACAGGACAGGAGAGGGAGTGCTGAGGGAAATAGTGGTGGAGATCTGATGTGGGGGGAGAGGTGTGGGAGAACAGAGGGTTTGCAAAGAGAAGAAAAACCATGGCCTGGGACATCTCTGAGACAGGCTGGAGACCAAGGGAAGGATAGGCTCTTTGGAGGATATGGGGATAACTCTAGCTGAGATCTCTATTAAGGATGGACACGGAGAGTGAAGAGTCCACCCTCTAACCAGACAGGACTCCTAGTAGAGGAAGGAAAACATCAGCCCACCCACAAAAGCTGCAACCCGAAATTTACCCTGCCCACAAAATATGCAGAGATAGATAAGGAAAGAGCAGAGATTAAGGAAATGTCCAACTAATGCCTGGCCACACCAGGCAAGAGAGCCAACCCCTGACACTATTAATGGCACTCTGCTATGCTTGCAGAGGGGAGCCTAGCATAGCTAGCCTCCAAGAGGCCAGACCCAGCAATGGCACTGGGTAGAGTGGAGAAGGACTTGCGGAAGAGTGGGAAGAAGGACAGAAAGACCAGGAGGGAACAGGAACTCCACATGAAGACCAACAGAGCCAACTAACCTGGGCCAGAGTGTTGCAGAGACTGAAAACCAACCAAGGACCTAGGCCCCCTACATATATGTACCCAATGGGCAGCTGGGTCTTCATGTGGATCCCCTAGTAAGGGAAACAGAGGCTGTCTCTGACAAGAACTTTCTTTCATGCTTTTCAATCACTTCCCCTTGGTAGGGCCCCCTCGCCAGACCACCATGGTAAAGGATGCACTCAGTCCTGATGTGACTTAATGTGCTGGTTTAGGAGGAGGCTCCCTTTTCCTGAGGAGTAGGGGGTACTATGGGGAAGAGGGCGGAAGTGGGACTGAGACAAGAAGAGGAAGGGGGTATGATTGGGGTGTAAAGTGAATAAATTAATTAATTAAATCAATTATTAAAAACCTCAGTTTTCAACTATGCCAAGGAAATTCCATTGAGAGTGAATGATCTTTTCAACAAATTAACCTCAGAATGTTTGATACTCAGATGAAAAAGAAAAGGGGGTTAAGGATGGGGAGGGGGAGGAAAAGGAAGCAAGGAAGACAGAGAAATAAAAAGGAGAGGAAGAGGAGAGAGGAAGGTAGGAAGGAGAGAGGGGAAAAAGAGCTTAAATCTTACCTCACACCCTGTTCAAAATTAACTCATTGAATCCATATACCCATAAGAACTAAAGCTATCTAATTTTAAAAATAAATCAGAGGAGAAACTTACATGACCCAAGCTTAGGTCAAGAAATTCTTATAAAAGACAAAAAAAATAAGAGTAATAAAAGGTCAAACTATGAAAAACAGAGCTTCAACAAAAATTGGACCCCAAAATATATTACTAAGAAATTAAAAAGGTAATCCACAGGCTTCTTACCAATTAATAGGTAATCTTATTATCCCCAGTAACCATCATCTTAGATATTTAGCAAATCAATCTGAAAATATTCTGCGCAGACAGACACAAAAAAAAATATTTTTATTCAAAGGTCTATTTGTTTTGTTCAAAGTCACCAAAAATTGGAAGCAGCCACTATGTCCCTCAGGAAGATGGATAAGCACTCAAATGGCAAAATATGACTACGCGATATTGAGATAAAGCAATGAGAAGAATTGACTTGTGAAATCATGTGAGAATGCAGTGGCTTTACATGAACACTCCAACTCAAAGTGAACTGATACAGAAACTCAACTGAGCGTCTTCAAGCTGTGGGGTTCCAACCACCTAACGTTCTGGAAAGGAGGAGCCTGGAGCAGCAGTAAGATCAACAGGTGCACGTGTTCTGGGAAGAGAGAACAATGAAGGAGAGGAGCTCAGGGAGTGACAAGACGTGCTTAAGGGTGTATTCGATGGGTAACAGTGGACACATGACAGTGTGTATTTATCAAAACTCACTAAACTACTTTACAGAGCCAAGTGCGAACCTTAAAATGTGGGGACTTTGAAAAAAAAAATCATTTGGCAAACTGCGGAATCGGAGGGTGGAAAGCAACACGGGACAAGATCACCTGTGTTACAAATGTGTGAAGTCATGTCACTGGCAGGATTTACTAAGGTACTAGGTATTCCCCACAGAGGCACAGGCTGATGATTTAGACATATCTGTACATATATGCACCAAATGGAGTAAATGAAGGGAACTGGAAGAAGCCTGGGTTGGGTAGGAGGTAACTTGAGATCAAGAAGAATGGAAAATGATCTGTGGGGACTTACTGTACCACAACAGGTAAAGATATTTGCAACCAAGCCTGACAACTTGAGTTATCCAGAACTGAGGCGATGAATAAGCTGCAGTTTTACCATTGCTGACTTTGGGCACCCAGTGACATTTCCCAAATAAGGACATTCAAGAAAAAGTGTCCTGGGTTGGGGTTCATTCATGAGCTGTGTCTTGTCAGCTAATACACTTGAACTCCTCTTGGCTGTTCACAAAGGCGTGGGGACTCAAAGCTCCTTCTAGGGTTTGGGGGGAGGTTTTTGAACATGGTGCTACACGTAAAGCTCCAGGTCTGCAGCAGGTGCTCAAGCCCTGGGGCCACCACCCTGAAACAACATTGAGATAAGGCAGGCGAGGTTGAGTAAACTGGCTTGAAGCTTGTTAGTTGAATAAATAAGAGCAGGTGAAAGTCAGCAGCGCGTGGGTGTCCGTGTGTAGAGATCAGAATCAACATTCAGTTGCTCTCAAGTGTTTATCCCATTGGCCATCCTGAGAACTGGTTATGGCTTCCCAGTGTCCAGAGAAGGCACGGCAGAGAAGAAAGAGTGCTTTCTGGTGTGGAGCATATGTGAGACTCTAATTCTCATTCGGCCTGCGGTAGGGTGGGCCTTGGTGAGGACCACGTTCTTCCAGCCTATGCTTCCTCATCGCCACAGTGAGAGCTCTGACCTCTATGAATAGCCAGAATGAGAGACGGCGTGAGGATAGGACTGGGAGGAGAGGAGGGAGGGGACTGCGACCAGGCTGTAAGTAAAATAAATTAATTAATGGGGGAAAAAAGAGAAAGAAATGCCCTGGAACAGCGGTTCTCAACCTGTGAATCACAACCCATTTGACCATCCTCTATCTCTAAAAAGGTTTACAATATGATTCATAACAGTCACAAAATCACAGTTATGAAGTAGTAATGAAATATTTTTATGGTTGGGGGTCACTATAACATGAAGGATGTTAACTCAGAACATGGTTGTTCTGACAAGAGATTACATTCAAGGAACGTCTAGATATGTGTAATCTGGCTGGAGTACAAACACACCTTTAATCCAGGAGACAAAGGCAAACAGATCCGAGTTCAAGGCCAGCCTAATATAGAGCAAGTAACCGATAAAGTAAAGCTTTGATCCAGGCATAGTGACACATGCCTTTAATCCCAAAGAAAGGTAAAGTTAGTTTGTAGAAGGGCACATCCATGTTTGAAAGTGATGTCTGATTGAGTGGCAGGAAAGGTGACGAATCAGAGAAGATTTGACAGAATAGGATTCACCCAACTCTCAAGAGGAGAGGAAAGGGAAGCTACTTAAGAGGCAGTTTTACAGAGAGAGGAGTCAGTTTTACCAGGACAGTAATAGAAAGATGGGTTTCAGAGAGAGAGAGAACTCAGGTAAAGATGAAATAGGCCAGAAAATGAGAAGGAGCCAGAAGACTAGAGCAGATTGTTGAGTTAGTCTGAGGCCAAGCAAAGCCATTCTGGGCCAAGAGAGAAGCCAGATTGAATCAGTCAGCTGGGAGAAGAGTTTGAGCCAGAACAGCTCTCAGAAAGAACAAGTAAGAGTGAGCTTATTCAGCAGCAAGTTTCAGAGGCTGAAAACATTCTAGGCCTAGGTTAGATTGTATGGCGGCTAGAAGCTTCCAAGACTAGGCCTAGGTTAGCAGAAGGAGGCAGTAAGCCTCCCAGACAATAGTTGAAACAGGCGGGTTAAAGATACTTTCATGGGTGGCAACATTAGGAAGATTGAAACCTAGTGCCCTAGAGCCTCCACAATGGTGAGGTGAATGAACTTTTTTTCTTTTTAACATTTACCAGCTGCTTGTATTTCATCATGGCAATGAAAAACAAACAAATACAGTGAGCCTCGAAGAATTCATGCAGCTTGTTCAAGGTCAGGAAGCTAGACCATGACAGAGCTCTAGGCAGAACTCAGATTTTTTTTCCAGTTTCCCTCAAGAGAGATAGATGATGGCTACAGCATAACCTCCCTCCCTTACCTCTGTTTCTGAAACTTTCTCAGGCTACTGGTAACTTGTGAATCGATGGGACACATGTGGACCAATAGCAGGCAATCACATGGCCACTCTACCCCAACTCAAAATCCTGTTTTAGACTCTGAAACCAGATATGGTTCATAAAGTTCCACCGGATCAAATGTGAAATGCCGTGACCTCTGCCCCAATGTGAGGCACAGCACTAGAGAGCTGAACAAAAACAGGACGAAGTTCAGTGAGAGGTGCATGGGTTTTGGCTATGGCACGTGGTTTCAAATTCATTTCATTGTTCATTTGCCTGGCACAAGTGTCTCAGTAAATTCATCTGACCCATATTCCCAAATGTCCAGTGGAAGCAGCAGCATGCACTGGCATCCGTGGTAAGTAAAGTTACAGTAGGTCACCACCATCCCAGGCTCTTTCAATGTCCCACTTGTCTAACTTTCATGACATCCCAGAGAGACTCTAGGGACTGGAGTGACCCTAGGAATGACCAAAGCAAGAGATCTGGATTTGAACCCAAGCTCTTACCATTGTCACCTTACCCTGGGTGACAGTACATCTACTCCGTGGGGTTCTTGAAAGGATAAGTCAGTCAGCACACATCCAACAACAGAACTATGAGCCTGGGAGGGGTGACCAGGCGCTGCATTCAACTCAGTGAGCTCCATGCTGCTGGATAAAGAGTAAAAACGAACTCGGGGTAGGAAGGGAGAAAGAAGACAGAGCAGGTAACTTGGTATAAAAAGGCCCCTCATTAGGAAAGCTGTGAAAACTAAGGCACAACAAATGGTTCACCCATGAAAATGAGAGCTGATGGGGGACTTGCAGAGTGCCTGGTTGTCTCCCAGAAGACTGAGACCAATAGTAAGGACAGATGGCCTCAGCAGCTATAACAAACACGAAAGTATATTGGTTGGTTTTGTGTCCCAAAAGGCAGGTCCTAGTGTCAGTGATACCCTTCCCAGGTTCACTATTCTCATTTCAGTATTTAATAGAAACATTAGAAGTCCTCTGATGAGCATCTAGTCTACCTATGTCACCCACACACTGCCCAAGGGCACTGGTTGAAATCTGTGTTTTCCAACACAGTTCATGACTCCTTGAGTAAATAGCCAGGTTGGGAAAGGCCAGCCAAATGACTGCTCTGAAAATTATGATCCCTGTAGTCTTTGGCTTGACATTATCTTGCCCATGCCAGGCAAGGCCTGGGTCCAGTTTTCCTGGGCATGATATTCCAAAGAACACTGTTGTTGTATGACTTTCCTGAGGAGACATGAAGGGCACTGTGACAGACCCAAGAAAGGATTCCACCTAAGACTCACTTAGTAAACCAGTGAGCTTACTGGGCCTATTCATAGGAGCATGGATGACTCAAAGCACCTGTATCCACAAAGAGCTCACCCTAGCATGCATGGTAAGTCAGGAAAAAAAAAATCCCTGGAGGTCCTGGCATGACTTGCAGGGTACTCAGCCTAAGGAAAAGTCTTCTCTTCCCACTAATTGTTACAGCTTATATAACCTAGAGGAAAGGCCTTGTGAATCTTGTACCTTTCAGGAACTTCCTGAGCCTTGTGAATTCTCTGTTTACTTTCTGAGTCTTACATGATTCTCTCCAGGTGGCTAGCCTTGATATCATCCACATGGTCCTGGCTTTACAGATAAGGAAAATACAAATGTTGCAGGTTCACTGAGGCATCTACACACATTTTTACAGAAGGCCAGGGAGTTAGACTGCACACAGTGGGATCACATTCCCCCAAGAGAACTCCTGCGATGGGTAATAATGTTTTAAACTGTGATGTGACATTTGGGCATCAGTGGATACCCACGTATGTTGAGGGTGCCGGAATGGGGAATATCTGCCAAGGAAAGGCACAGGAAGTGAGTGAAATCAGCCCAGGAGATAGATTCTGTGGTCTGCAAACAGCAAGACTGCAGAAACAGGGTTGCCCAGGCCTGTTGGAGCACACATCATAGATAGACCCTAGATACCAAATACAGAGCCATGGGGTTTAACTACTGCCCTGTTGTGTTTTGTTCTGTTTTGTTTCGTGGCTTTGTACAAGTCTTCCTTTTCTTTCATCCTTCCTTGTGGCTTAGCAGTCTTTCCTTTTGGAATGGGATCATCTGTCATGTACCACTGAATTGTTGAAATACTTATTGGAGCCACAGCCAAGATCCTCCGAGTATCAGTGGAAAACTTACACATAGACTTTTGAGCAATGCTGGGACTAGTAAGGATACACAGCTCCTCAGCATGGTCCCAGTGGGTTTTGTGTTATGCAGTGCACATGTTATGTCTTCAAGCTGACAAAAAGCAGGCCTGTGTGTCTTCACCTTCCTTGCCAACTTAAGTAAGAGAACTAGGCATACCCCTAGTGTGTCTGTGAGAATGTTCCCAAAGGGTATTCACTGAGGAAGGGCGACCCACCCTGAATGTCAGTGACACTGACATATGGGCTGTGACCCAGCAGAGTCCCCCAAGCTCTTGCTCTGCCTCCTAGCCTGTCACCACGTGATCAGAGGTCTTTACCAGACTCTACCACCACAGTGAACTGAACGATCTGAAATCAGGAGCCCAGGTTAATTCTTTTTCTCCTTTAAGATGCTTATGTCATGATTCTGGAAGCTGAGACTTTATCTCAAGAAAATAGAGAAAAGCAACAGGTTAACAACACCTAGAGACTCACAAAAATATTTCTAAAAATAAAAGTCAATTGTTCTTTTTTTTTTTTTAATTTCACACATGAGTACAATGCATTTTGATCACCCCACCCTCTCTCCTTCTGCTCCAACTCCTCTTTAAGAAAATAATAAAACTAAAAGTTGAGTCCTTTGAAGATTAGTTAGACAGATTTAATAAGACTTACCAAAGGGCTAGGAGATAGTTCACTCAATTAAGTGTTTGCCTTGCAAGCCTGAGGAACTGGGTTTGATCCCCAGAGGCCATGTTAAAAAAAAAAAAAAAAAATCTAGGCATGATGGAATTTACTTGCAATGGTAGGGCTGAGGCAGCAGAAATAGGCTGGTCTCTAAGCTCTCTGGCAGCCAATCTTCTTGGAGAGTTGCAAGCCAGTGAGAAGTCCTGCCTCAAAAATGGATGGATGGAGTCTAAGGGATATTACTTAAAGTTGTATTTGGCATCCGCATGTACATCCAGACATGTGTATGTGCAACACACACACAAACACACAGAGGGAGGGAGGGAGGGAGGGAGGGAGGGAGGGAGGGAGGGAGGGAGGAAGAGAGAGAGCATAGCAGGGAGAGAAAGAGGAGAAATACATATAAATAAACAAATACAGAACATATATTAAACAATATATATTTTAAAACATTAATGAAGGGCTTTGTGAATAACTTGTGTTTTTTTTTTTTTTCTTAAGACTGGGTCTCTCTCTGTAGTACTACCTATCTTGGAACTCACAATGGAGACCAGGCTGGCCTGGAACTCAAAGAGATCCACCTGCCTCTGCCTCCCTAATGCTGGGATCAGAGTGCACCAGTTCCTCCAGCTAATTGTGCACAACATCTAATCTACAAAGCTAGATGAGATAAATCTTTGACTATAAAGTCCAAAATTGGCTTATGAAATAAAGAGTTGAAAAAGAACAATTATCAACAAAACTGAAATATCCCAAACTTACAGGCATGACTTCTAACTTTCCTTCTTTCCCACGAGAACAGCTTCCCTCATCTTTGGATGGAAGTAATGCTGCAGTCAACCAAGCTCAGGGCTTCGGGCTCGGAGCTCGGGGCTCTGGACTCAGGGTTCGGGGCTCGGGGCTCGGGGCTCGGGGCTCGGGACTCGGGCTCAGGGCTGGCCTCTGGGCTCGGGGCTCTGGGCTCGGGGCTCGGGGCTCAGGACTCGGGACTGTTTGGGACTCAGGACCGCTAGGGACTCAGGGCTCGGGGCTCAGGGCGGGTGTGCACAGAGGCACATCCCTTTGGACATAGTGGTCAGTGCACGGAAAGATGGATAGTCCCGTCCACAGTCCTCTGAAAGACTGAAAGAAATACCAAGGCAAAAAACAAAAGTATGTCTTCCTTCACTATTAGTCAGTGAGAGCAGCATTGCCTGTGGCTTTAGAAGACTCCTTCCCACTATAACTGAATGATAACGGAAGTACTACAGAACAAGACAGGAAGGAAAAGATCTAGTGACTGACTGGAGACCCTGAACCCTTTTATTCTTTGGAAGTTCCATTCGTCAAACAAAACAAACAAAAATTATATTTCTTTTTGCTTTGTAATACACTTTGCAACAACAACAACAAAGATCTGGGGAATAAACACATGAGTAGGAGTGAAAGTGCTAGACTTCCGAACAGAAATGGTCTCAGGGAAGCTCACTTTGTCTCCAACACCTTTCAAGTTTCCTTTTTTAAAGAAGAGATGCCACTGAGGTATGTGGCTCAGTGGTAGAGCCCTTGACCAGCATGCATAAGGTCTCAGGTTCACTCCCCCGTAACTACAGGAAAATCAAACTTGAATCCCATTAATAAGGGGAAATAAAATAGACATCGGAAGTGGAGAGAGAAAGGGAACTGGATAAGAGAGGGGTGGGGTAGGGAATGAGGGAAGTGGGGAGTCAGGTTCCAGGAGAGTGGGGATGGGGGGTGAGAGGGCTGGAACAGAGAAGGGAAATTGGCACTGGGGCATCTCTGGGATGAGCTGGAGATCTGGAATGGGAGAGGAGGCAGTTAGTCCTGATGTGACTTGATGTGCCAGGGTGGGTTGGTACCTGTGGTGGGGGTGGAGGTATGGGGGGAAGTGGGTGGCAGGACAGGACTGGTAGGAGGGGATAGAGTGAGGTTAGAATTGGAATGTAAAATGAACAAATAAAAAAAGTAATGAAAAATGAAAATAAGTCAAGTCAGCCTCATGAAGAAGACAGAGATAGTAGCAGACTGTTCAACTAATCATTGGGGGACCCTGAGATAGGCCACAGGAAGCTCTTGGCTGGTCATACATTCATTCATGTATGTTTATTTCTCCCACCCTTGCCTGATTCTTCTCCTCCTGGTGCCAAGTAACTGGCTCTTCACAGAGTTCATGCCAAGGTGCTTATTAATGACATCAGTGAGTGCCCCGCCAGCTGGCATGGGGCAACCACAAACACTGACGCAACTCCAGCCACATTTTGATATTAAAAGTAAAACTTCAGAGGGCAGAATGCAGTGGAAAGTCTCTTTGCCGCATTGTTTTGTTTACCCTCTCTTTCTATAAAGCCTCCCATTGGTAGAGGTTTGGGGCGTGGGGACCACCAAATGGTGAAGGCTACTGCTCCCCCCTTCTCTAACCATTAACCAGCAGAGACTCTAGGCAAACAAGATTTAATGGGCAGTCTCCCCAAGCCTTACTGTACTGTACTGTGCACGTGCTAGGATCCCAGGCAGCAAAGCAGAACCAGCGGGAACAGCCTGAGCCCACTGCAGACGTGAGTCACCCGCCTCTCCCCACCCCCGCCCATCCCCCCAGAGCACACTGTGCCTCCTGCTGCATCTGCCAGGGACCCTGCCTCTGCATCTTCTCCAGAACACAGTCATGCCTGTCGCTTGCCTGTTTGAGATGTTTAATAGATGAACTTGACGGCAGCCAGCTGTGACATGAGGCAACCGGGAGAGGATTTTCCAGATGCCAGAGTCTGTGGATCACCCGGGGGTCGGGGGGGGGGGGGGGGGGAAGGGAAGGTTGGTTTCCCCTGGGTTCCTGCCTTGAGAGAGGCTGCCACTGAGAGCTGTAGCCGTTTTATTGCCACCTGTTGCCTGATGAAGCCTCTTTAGCATCCAGGAATGAGAGGGAATCTCAGAGCTAAGATGGATAAGTATTGTTTTTAAATTATCTGTATTATTAGTAGGACTGGCTAGTGATCAATGAAGACACTGACACCTGTTATATTTTAAAATAGCCTTAGTTAACCTGGGGCAGGGCAGATATTAATCCTCTAAACTACTTCCCATAGTGAGGCAGGTATGGGATCCCTGCTCCAATCCCGTGCCACCTGCTTCTAATAATTTCTGTCAAGCTACCTCTCATCCATAATCCCAAATACTTGCTAATGTTCTTCATCTGGGCTGAATCTCCATCCACGCCGGCCATGTGCTTCTCACCCATCTAACCCATGGCGACCTTCCTCTCCTCTCCTCTCCTCTGGGGACCCTCTTCGTCTCCTGGAGGTCTTTCTTCTTCTTCCCGGGATTCCTCTCTCCAAACCCCACCTATCTCCTTTGCCCTACCCAGGTGGGATGGCTTTTTATTCATCAAAAGGGGGAATCACAGAGACAGCAAGCAGTAATTAGCATCAAAATACATTAGACCATCCCCCAATAGATAAGTGCCAGGCAACACTATGGGGTAGGGGTGGGGTGCACAGCTGGTACACACAGGGATACTCGAAAGGGTCCCCATACATCCTTCCTGTCATAACTCCTCACTTGACAACCTGGGGTAGAGATGGTACAGCTAGAAAGAGAAGGGCCTGCGTTAACTATCTGCATTATACCAAGAGCTGTCATGCCTAAATCCCCACTTGTTCCAAGTCACTTTAAAGATGAATGGCAAGGAAAATATCACCAGAAAGAAACACACGGCCCTTAGCCTTTCTGTAGGCTGGCCTTAAAGAGCCACCTTGTTGGCCATGTGGTTTTTAGGAGAGATAGGCAAGGTGGCTCTTAAGATGTACACCAGTGCTACATGGAAGCTCTGCTTCGCCCAGCTCAGCTTTCTCTGCTTTGCCCAGCTCAGCTTTCCTAGCTCTACAGTGAGTTGCAGTATGACTCATAAGGTAAGTTTGTATAAGTCATTCATTGATGATGGCCACAGCAGGCATTCACAACAGTCTTTTGAGGCAAGGGAATTTAATCTCCCATCCTCAGGTTTGGCACAAGAGTGGGGCACACAGTTAAACCCAGAAACAGCAGAAAGAGGGAAGAAGTGCAGCTTACTCTTGACCGGGGACCTTTCCCCCAAGGGGGATTCATAGACAGGTGTGGCCCAGTGTAGAAACCAAGGTGTCCCTGTGTAGAACACAAAGACAGGGCCAGAGAGAAGGGGAGAGGAAAAGCTTCCTGGAGGCAGTGACCAAGCACCCGAGTGTCAAGGGTCAAGAGGGAATGAGACAGTTGAGAAAAGGAAGGGACTTACAGAGAGGAGTCACATGGGGAGGAGTCAAGATAAGGCCATCTTTATTTCCAGATCTCAGGCCAGGACAGAGTTGAGCAAATACTGAGTAACTGTAGGGACCTGACTTGCCTTGCCAGCCCTGCCCTGTCCTGCCCTAACCTCTGACCTGGCCTACAGCAGAGTAACAATCTGGCGTCTACCAGGAGGAACCTACGATATCCAGAGTGCTGCAGACAAACAGCAAGCAGTCCAACTTAAGACTGAAGGACTGGGCCATGAGCACCCTGAGCCTACATCTGTGGGAGTGACCTTCTGGGGGGTCACTGGGGATCCCTGGAAAGCTCAGCTTCTGCACAGTTATGTCCTACATGCCCTCGCCTTTCAGTCACAGATGCTACCTTTCTGGATTGGGTTACCTCCAAAACATTGTCTTAGGGTTTTGAACCATAACTTGTTTTATTGTTGTTGTTTGAGAATTTTGCACACGGATATACATTCTGATCAAATCCACTCCCCCATTGCTTCCTTCTAAGGTCCTCTTCTACTTCCTACAATATCCTCCCCAAGTGTGTATGCGTGTGTGTGTGTGTGTGTGTGTGTGTGTGTGTGTGTGTGTGTGTGTGTTTTAAATCATGAGTCCACCTAGTGTTGCCTGTGTATGCATGGGTGTAGGGCCATTTCCTGAAGCATAGCTAGTCTCTCTCAAGATCAGTGTTCCTGAGGAAACCTGATCCTCCCTCTCCTGGACGCCAGCAATGGAGAGCCTACTACTGTTGCTCTGCTAGAGAAACACAGTAACACACTGCCTTCTCTATTCTTTTCTCAAGCCTGCCGTAGCAGAGAACATTTCTTTTCTTGCAGTAGACAGAGGTTAACACAGAGGTGGCCAAGCCGACATCAAGACTTTAAAAACTGACACAGACTATAAAAAGGCAAATTTGCAAAGTTAAAGCCCAGGGACACCTAGCTTGACACGTGTCTGCACACTGCCTTCTAGCGGGTATTCATATCACTCCATCCACTCCTATTTGATGTCCAGTGATTTTTTTTTATGCTGATGTGGAATCAAAAGAAGGCCCATTTTGCAGACTCTAGTACTGTGCAGACTTGAGCATGGTTTGGCAAGCCTTCGGTTCTGAAGGAGAGCTTGGCCGGATATAGATCCTCAGTTGACCGTTTTTATTTGTTTGTTTGCTCGCTTGCTCATTTTCTTGCACGTCAAATATCAGTAGCATGGTACTTAAGCTGTCTAAGTTTTTGGCTGCCTACAGTTGAATTACTAAAGTTTATTTTGAGGAGATTTTGTTTGTTTGTTTGTTTTGTTTTGTTTTACAAAACTTGCATGAAAATATCTGCAAAATGCTTGGGGATGTGCTAGGCATTTAACAAGGGCACAGAGTAGAACACATCTTCAAATGAAATCCTGAAGCCCATGGCTCTGGTGTGGTTGTCTGGGTTAACAGCCAATGTGAAGGAAAGAATGGGGAGAAAGTGGGGTCTTGGTCTGCCTCGCATAGCACTGTGTACCCCTGACTCTGCGGCTGCCATACAATCTAACAAGTGCTCTTGATTTGGCAGGGCCTAGTCAACTAAAACAATGCGACTTGTTCTGTACATCTGTCTCCTCTGGCTCTCCACCAGTGGCCTCTGTAAGGACCACAACACCACCTACACTGCTGATTGTTCAAGGAGCCATTACCGAAGACTGGCAGCCACTAATGTTGACTTTGCCTTCAACTTGTATCAGCAACTAGCGGCTTTGAATCCTGATGAGAACGTCTTAATATCCCCAGTGGGCATCTCCATAGCCTTGGCCATGCTATCCCTGGGCCCTTGGGGCCACACCCAGCCTCAGCTTCTCCAGGGCATGGGCTTCAACCTCACAGAGACACCTGAAGCTGAGGTCCACCAGGACTTCCAGCACCTCTTTCACCTTCTCAAGCATTCTGACACTGGCTTAGAGATGAAAATCCACAACACCATATTCTCTGACCAGAAAATAAACCTGCATGAGTCATTCAAAGAAAATATTAAATACAATTATACATCAGAGTTCTCGAACATCCCTTTCAAGAAGTGGATTAAAGATGCGCAGCCTGCTAAGAGTGAGACACAGGGGGGAAGTGCACAGATGTCCTCCAACCTGGATAGTTCCGCTACCCTCGTCCTGCTCAACGACAATGTCCTCAAAGGTACTGATCACCTCTCCTTCCCATCCTAATGAAGTTCCATCCTGCCACAGATCTCCTTAGAGCCCACAAAGCCATCCCACATGCAGTGGCCTAGAGATCACAGCCATCTCCGACCAAGTCCTTCTCCTAACAAAGGCTAGTCGCTACCAGGTTGGAACTAAGATATCCACAGTAGTGGTCTTGGGAAATCCCTAAACGATGTGTTAAAAATTATAGATGCCAGAACTTATGACAGACCTGAAACAAAACCTCTACAGGAAATCCCAGGATGTGTCATTATGTGCCCCTCCACCAACCTAGCATCACTTCTATGATCAGTTGGTTTGGAGACACCTCATCCCTGAGAATCTTCTTGTAGAGCACATATTCTCAGGTGAAGGTGAAGCTCCCATCTTCCTTGGGAAACAATCATTTATGTCACAACTAAGGATGTGATAGGATGTTTGTATCCAATAAGCAGAAGCCAGGAAGGCTGCTGGACATGCGACTCACAATGCTACTCATGTACACACACACAAACACACAGAACACACACACACACAAATAACCATAGACCCAGAACACACACACAGCCACAGCCCCCATGGTGTCATCATCCCTAAATAGCCCAACTGTCAAGGTTGAAAGACTTGGTCTAGAACTCCCCACTTTTTCTGTCTTATCTAGCCTTGTGCCTCAGCAAGTTTTCTTCTCTAAGATCTCAACACAGAACATATATACACACACATACATAGCATGCGCAAATACAGACACACACATTGCACACATACACAAAGAAGCAAACAGCACACTCATGCAAAAATATTCATACAAACACATACATACACAAATATACAAACACATGCACACATATATACATACAAATATAAAAACAGAGAGAGAGGGAGAGAGAGAGAGAGAGAAGTGACTATAGCAAATTCCTCTCCTGTCCTTGAGCAAGCTTGCTTCCACAGAAGCTGTTTGAATCTCCTAATAGCGCTGTGACAAGTCACCATGGATGGGTTAGCTGTATACATTTGATGTCTGAGGACTGTGGAACTCAGAAGCCAATTAGTCACACTGTTTGGGGCTAGGTCCTGAAGGAAGCAACTGAGAGGCATGGGTGCTGCAATCAGAGGAGCTTTGACTCAGTCTAAGAAGCAACATTCTTTCTGAGGGTGAGGGGCCACTCTGAGCCTGAAGGCATCCTGTATCCTGACTCTATACATAGAAAGCCTAATGGTCTGGAATGCCCTCATTCCAAGTGACAGAGATACGAGCCTCCTCCAGGAGCAGGCCAGACTGTCTAGATGGCTCATTTCCCCAAAGCCTACTTCAAGCCTAGAGGAACAGACAGAAGTCTAGATTAAGTGGGATCTGCCCTAAGTCCAAGGGCCAGAGCCCCTTTTCTCTTCCCTCACTTTGTTTGAGCACCAATCTCCAGAAGAGCTAAGCTTCAGCCACCAGAGAGATGGGGGACAGGATGACAGCTTCACAGTGTAACATGCTGCTGCTGCTGCTGTTGTGCCACTCTGTTACTTGCAGAACAGGCTGTAAACCCCCAGGGAATCGTCACATCTCTCAGGAAGTCTGGGGCAACTCAAGTAGGGGATATTCCTGGCATGCAGCAGGTAGCTACATAGCTGGTTTCTGCAGGAACAGTTAATGCTCTGCTGCCTCAGGAGAGGGTGTCCAGGCTTTATTTTTCTACAAAACTAATGATCCATACCCACCCCATCTCTTCCCCACCTTCACATCTTTCCAGGCATGTGGGAACTTCCCTTCAACCCAGAAAATACCAAAAAGAAGGATTTCTATGTTCTTGAGAAGCACACAGCGACGGTACCCATGATGGTTCAGTCGAGCAATATCGGTTATCTTGATGACTCAGAGATCCCCTGCGAGGTGGTAAAGATGAAATCCGTGGGAAATGGAACTACCTTCCTCATCCTTCCAAAGAAGGGACAGATGAACACTGTCACTGCCGCACTTCATCGGGACACAATTGACAGATGGGACAGGCTTCTGACCACAAGGTAATAAGCCCTCCTGCCTGCACATAGGTTTATATAAGGCATATGTTTCCGGAAAACGAGGCAGGTAGCCTTCTTTCTCCAAGACACACCACCCAAAGCCTGACCTTTCCCCATAGACTGTGAGGTTCTCTAACCTGGAGGTTATACTTATAGTCCCTCTGTCACAGAAGTAATTTGGGACATAGCACAAGTCTAGTCCCCCTTTCTTGTGTATTTCATAGCCATAGCCATCCTCTACATTATAATTTTATGCCAATTCCTTGGAGGGAGCTTACCAAACACGAAGCTCCCCACATTTCTATTTCCTTAGCTGCCTTACTGCAAAGCAGGCCTCACCTGTAGATACTTGCAGCCACTGTAAAGTACAATGCAATGGCCTTTGCAATGTGGGAAACCGGGCATGGTGAAAACTTCATGAGCGGTCTTTCCTATCTATATTGTGCCATCAGCATTCTGATCGTCTGCGTCTCCACTCTGTTCACACATCCAGCTCCTTTTAAAAGAAGTCTAGAACTTCTCTAGCCCATATCTCCAAGAATTTCCGAATTCCTCAAGCCAGTAAGCAAGGCTTCTGAACCACACTGTCAGATGCTCACAGAAATCACCCCACTCCTGGTACCAGTTTGTTGTATTCGTTTACTCTTCATCGTTGTCATGAATACCTGAGAGAAACATTTAAAAAGACAGAAAGATACATTTTGGTCTATAGTCTAAGAAGCTCCAATCCATAGTAAGTTGGCCTTGTTGCTTCTGGGCCCATCTGTGGGGAAGCAGAACACTGGCTCCCTTTTGCCCCTTTTCAGTGAAAAAACCCAATCCTCATTTAGGATGAGTCCTCCATCTGCAATTAAACCTCTTTGGAAACACCATCACATATACACCCAAAAGTGTGTCTCCTAGGTGATCCTAACATCCTGTCTTTATACTTTTGGCCTCAACCTTTTTCCCCATCACACATCCTACACTTAGTTTATATCCTGAACTGGTGGCCTAGACCATAAACTCCCAACCTCTTGATGCTCACCAAGTTCTCTCTGTTGTCCAAGCTACCCATGCACCTTTCTGGACTACTGACTGCTATACCGGCTGGCGGGGAGGAGGGATGACTCATCAGTGTGAGGGTGCTGAGTCTTTTACTCCTGGTACCTCAGCTACCTTCTCTGGCCCAAGCTTCCAAGCTCCCAGCAATACACTGTAGAGATCATGACTTTGCAGGCTTCAGGGCTTGGGGACAGCATAGGTGTGTATAGCTTCTCCATGGCACAGCAGAACATCTACTGCTGAGGGCCATGTCACCCTGTCATCATGGTGATACTGGTGGCTGCTCTCAGCCAGAGCTATTTTTGGCTTGAGACTCTCTGTCCTGTCCACTGAGTCATCCTGATCACTGACCCCTCTCTTCAGATTCCATAGACACATACATCTGATTGGCCAGTCCCCTGGCCAGAAAGATACCCCAGCCCCCCGCCCCCCCCCCACCCAGCAGGTATAAACTTGAAACCCCCAGGCTGCTCCCTAGACTTCTTCACTCCTGGAAAGGCTCTTCCCCAAACATCTTGTAAGTCCTTGTAAAAATAAAAAAGCCAGTTTACATACTTCCAGTATACAACATCATAGGGTAAGATTTCTAATTACAAAAAGGTGGATTGGAAAGAGAGAGATAGACAAAGCAAAACTGATGATCAGAAGGGCAAAAAACAATATCCTGAAATTTCATGTCTGGCATCTAAGCCTCTTGGTGGCCTCACCCAGGCGCCAACAGCTTTGGGTAGTCCCATTTCTCCCCTTTATACCTATAGGTGGTGTAGTGTGTCTACTGAGATGATTCCTCCTGTGCTTGAAGTTTTCCTTGGCAGTCATCCCAAAGTCCTGTCATGTTCAAACTTCTGGGGTCCCCATTGAATCTTCACATAGCCTTTTCAGGACCTCTGCTTAGGAAATCTATACTAGACATTGCTTGGCCTCAGAGACTTGCTGGAAACTTGGTGCCAGCTTCTAAGACTCCTCATCTTTTCATCTTTCATGCCTACTAAATTTTCCAATGTGGATGAGGCCAAGTTCTGATGCCAGTTTGACATGCTACCCCTTGAATCACAGATGCAGTAGCCTCTGTATGCCTTTATATCTGAGGCTCAGATGATACATTCCTAGGCAGCGATTTCTTACAGGCACTTTGAAGACCCTACTATTTCAAGTGCTATCCTTTCAAATAATTACTTATTGTGAGTGGGAACTTGCCCTCATGGCTCCTTTTTTATTATTCCAATGCCAAGTCTTTGGTTTCTCATTAACAAATTATTTAACAAAAATATGTTCACTTTATCTAAACCCATCCTACCCTCAACTTTAAACAAGATTAAGTTCCTTCTGTCACCAAACTACACATTTTCCAAACCTTTCTGCTCTGATTTTCTGATGTCTTTCCCCGTAAATCTGGGTACATTCAGTAAGTAATAACAATACCATAACTTGGATGGTGTTCTCTTGAAATTTCCTCTACAAAACAACTTAGTCCACTGCTTATGGGTTCATCTGTATTAAAGCTGAATAAAAGCATTCTTTCTACCATAATGTAAACTCAATGGCCTATTGTCTAATTCCCAGTAGTGTTCCTTTCCAGATGAAACTATGTGATTCAGGACTTGACTGTCGGCATTTCTAGTAGCAATCTGGCTTGCACACTCTTATCAGATTTTCCTATCAAACTCTAGGGTTTATCTAGACCACAGGTGCAAATTATGCTAAATTCATCCACAAAACCATTTCCAAGAGTCTAAAAACAGGTAGCCACAGCAACAACCCCACTTCTGGTACTAATTTTCTATATTTGTTAGTATTCTCATTGCTATAACAAATATTCAACAGACAACTAATGTAAGGTGGTTTTATTTTAGGGTTCTTGGTTAAAAGGAGATATAGTCCGTCTATCATGATGGAAAGATAATGGCAAGACTGTGATATAACTGTTTATATTGTATCCACACTTGAGGAAACATGAGAATAAATGCTGTGCTCATTAGGCTTTCTACTCCTTATTCCCCTATTTTTATATGTTAAAAGAATATTTATTAGATTGGCTCACACACTATAGTCTAGTTAGTCCAATAATGGAAGTCTCTCCCTGGCTGAGAAACAACCAGAAGTTTCTCAATCCATCAGTCTGGGTGGCTTAGCAGTCCAAATCTGGTGCTGAAAACCTAGAATATTCCTGGAAAATAATTGGTCTTCATTCTACACTAGAAATCAAAATGCTGGATTCTGATGGCAGGAAAAAAAATAGCAGAAGCAGCTAGTGGTTGCAGCTGTCAAGTAGGTGAAAGGTCAGATGAACATGCCAGCAAGATATGAAAACAAGGGGGAAAAGACAAAAGCTTTTCCCTCTGATGTCTCTTTTTCCACATCTCATAATATCAGAACTCTGGTTATTTAGGAGGGCCCTCCTTTTTTAAACATCTCTAAAAATGCTTTCATATATATGTCTGTAAGTGTGTCAGAGGCCTTAACAGTACATTGGCTAAGCCATATTTGATAAGGATATTAGCAGAGGGGGCAGGACTTGGTTTTTGGGACACAGACTCATCTGTGTAGCTGGGCCAAGACAACCGCCCCTGTGCAGGAGTTCTCTCCACTACTCTGCTACCAGAAAGTTCTTCAGAGACCATAAGGACTGATCAGTGTTCCAGCTACATCACAGATATAATCAAATTAAAGAAATAATCCAGGAAAGATGGATTTGGTAATTCAAGGACCCAGAGAAAAAGCTTGGCATATGAGGAAGAGACAGTTCTTGCTTTTACCCTGCCCTTCATGCCTAAAGAGTGGGTCAGGCTGGTGGTACAAATGCTGATGGGACAAGACAAAGAAATGAGCATCTGTCTGGGAATGGATGTGCAGCTATCTACTACCTTGGCCTAGCCATAGACCCTCTAACTTCTTCTGCTTCACCCTGAGCAGGCAGGTGACCTTGTACGTCCCGAAATTCTCCATGTCTAGTAACTATGACCTTAAAGATGTGCTGGCAGGCAAAGGCATTGAAGCCTTGGTCACAAACCAATCCGATTCAGGCATCTCCGGGACATCAACGGTAAGTGACTTGGGAGCCTTTTCTCCAAAATCGACACTAATAATCTTAACAGTAAGCAGTACAGCCCATTTGTGATTGGTCCCATAGGTCCCCAGCTGGAACCTCCCAGGTCCAAGGCTCTTCAACCACAGTTCAGTAAACAGAGGCTCAGCAAGAAAATAGACACACAGAAAGCTCATGACAAGGGTCATAGCCCAGGTAGCTACCCACCCACAAAGCCTCACAGAGAGGGGACACTGGAAAACAAGATTGTCATAGCCTAAGCAAGAGCAGCCCCTGACAAAATGAAATGGAGGATGTAGTGAAAGTTTTCTTAAAATCTCACAGAGGCTTCTACTCGATTCCATGCTTCAGCCTTCAGCTTGGTGATCTCAGTTCACAACTTCATTTGGGACATTTTACTTGAATATCCACCATGCGCCCAAGCCTGAGCTGGGATCTGGATATATGTTTCCATGACTCAGATGTGGACACTGTTCTCAAAACACAATGGCTTTGGATTCATGGAAGCCTTTCTTAGTGACATTCAAGTTCAATAAATGTGCTGTGTAGATAGGTAAAGGCACTGAGGAAGCTCAGCCACACAAAAGCCTCCTTTAAAAAAAAAAAAAAACATTTATTTATTTATTTATATTTGAGAAAATAGAAAAGAGATTTTTTTTTCAGTACAGCTGTACTAGAAGTGCAGAAGAATTAGGACGCTGACCACTGAGCAGAGCTTCAAATTTATGCGGGGCAGTGGACATTAGCCCAACTGCCCAGAGGGATCCTTAGTTCAGCAATGGCAGAGAGCTCCATGTGGCCACAGAGTTAGCAGAAACAGTGACAGCAGCAAAACCAGTTGAACATTTGACCTCGGGTCTGTCGACCCAAAGTCTCAAATACTCAAGACCCACTGCAGAGATCCCAATCACAGATCAGTCTCTGCCTGACTACAGGAGCGATAACAGGGACGCCCCCCCCCCCCCCCAGAGCCCTTCAAAGTTGCAGTGGAGCTGGTGAGAGAGTGCCCCACCGGGGCTACAGGGACTACATTGACTGTCAACTATTGTTTAGTTGCCATTTGGGGATCCTTTCTAGGTTTCCTAAGCTAGCTGTCAACCACTTAGCTGTTTTCAGACCCCGTCTAATTTTAATCATGAAAGGGAACATACCAACAACCACAGACTTGCTTTTCTGCATCAGCCTTGGCTCTCCTAGGCTGAGTAAGCACAAGTAACTTCATATGAGTTCAACTCTGCTGACTCCATGGCAGGCTGGCCAGAGTGAGGGTTCTTGAAGCCTGGAGTCTTGTAAGGAGAGCCCAAAGCGAACCACGAGATCCAGTTTCTCTGAGCTCTGTGTGGTGGGCGCAGCATGCCGTTCCCAAGAGAGTAGTTAGGTGCAATCTGGGGCTTGGAGCTGCCGCTTAGACAAGGAACAAATACATGATGTTTGGGGCACCTTGGCTCTTTTACCTTCCGTGGAACAGAGGGTTGCACTGTCCGTGCGATGAGATGCAGACAATTCCTGCCTCCCGACAAGGGCTTATTTCCTGCCTTTGGTGTGTTTCTCACAGGTGGTCCACAAGACCACGCTGCATGTGGATGAGAGCAGTGCACTGCCTGTTGCTACCAAGGGCGTTCCCCTACCCACGACATCTGAGCCACCAGTCACCATCATGTTCAACAGGCCCTTCATTGTTGTGATGTTTGACGACTGCACGTGGAACAGCATGGTGATGAGCAGAATCATGAATCCGACCTAAGAGCATGTCCAGAGAAACCACGGCACTGCCAAGCTTCCAGGGCAGAGAAGCCTTTCATCAATCTTCCCCTGGTTCTCCCCAGCCCAACCAGACCTTCCTAATATTAGCTATCTTGTAATGAATATTGTTTGTACTCTCAAGACAAGTCATTGAGAAGGGAGCACTGAGAAAGTAGCAATCGTTATTAAAGGATGTGTTTTGCAGACTCTGGGGTGTCCGAGCTGTTGCATTCTGATGAGGGCTCCCCTCTTGATTAACGCAGAGGTAGTGCCGTATCACTGTCCTCACGTGGAGGGACGAACAGAGAGAACGCTCTAGGGTCTTTCATAAGGGCACTAATCCTGTTCCCGAGGCTCAGGCCTTATGAGCTCATCATCCTCTAACACCAGGTTCTGAAAATGACTCTGTGAGACATTCCATCCACAACATGGACAAGAAGGGTGACTCCGGCCAACAGACCACCTCTCTAACAGGAACAAGAACGTGGTGCATCTTGAATCAGTTGCAGGTGCAGGGTGCAGTGTGTACAGGGAGGTGTGGCTTCAGAGGGAGAACGGCCTGAGTCAGAGCCCAGCCAGGTCAGAGTAGCTGCAGGACTGAGATCTCCTGAGGGATCTTCAATCTATTCCCGGAGTCCCCCAATGAGAGTCAGAGTCCGCTGTCGATGTAAATGCATGGGAATTTATTAAGCTGGTGAGACAGGGTCTGTCAATATCTTTCGAACTGGAGACCTTGAAGAACAGAAGCATGGACTTTTATAGGTTTTAGACAAAGAAATTAGTTTTATAGTGTGTGACTGGTTGGCATTTGGGCAGAAAAACTGCAAGCAGGGAGTTACAAGCCTTGGCGTTTCATGGGTGGGTAATGGGTGGAGAGGCAAGTTGACCTATGGGAAAGATTGGCTGAAGCAGTCACAGGGGACGTTAGAAACTTTGGCCTGGCCTCCCTTAATTTGTTGTTGTTATGTGCTAAATCATTTGTTGGCCAGCTTGACTAGGAGAGAGTATGTTTGGACTTTTTCGAGGCGAGCTGGCTGTGTTGTTAGTCTAAACTGTGTATTGCTTTAGCTCTTGGGACACTCTTCCCTGGCACTTGGCTAGGGCCAGTTATCAGTGGTGGTTCCTCTCAGAATTGTTTTACTGGCAGAGAAGGGAAGTGTTAAAGTAGTCTGCAGCAGAGGGGATTTACAAACTTTGGCCTTAATGGGGGTCCTTAAGGATGGGGAAGGGACGGGTCTTTTATTTCCTTTATAGTCCCAAGATCCAAGATGAAATTAGAACAATGTGGTTTTCTCTAGGAGTTTCATGGGCGAGGGGCTGGTAACTTCTGACATTCCGTGGAAAGGCCTGTCAGGGGCAAGTGGCAGTTATTAAAGGAGAAAGCAGCAGATGTGGGGGCCAGTTCTAATACTTGCTAATTCTCTGTTCTTACACACACTGATAGAAATAAGACAGTTCCCTTATCTCTACCCAGAGTGTTTCTGTGTCAATGTGAGTGGAACAGCGTCTCTCTTCCCCTCTGGCTGTGGTTTCAGTTTTGTTTTCATTCTTTTGCAAGTCAAAGAATAATCAAGCTCATAAATTTCCTTTCTCTTAATTCCACCCATTCTTAAATACACTATATGTGTGTGTTGCATGTTAATATAGTTTCAGATTATGCATTCTTATATTAATGGAAATTTAGCATAAATCAAAAGCACTATTTGAAATCAATTGGGTAGAATATTTTATTAAGCTATGTGTGTCTGGGAGTCATTAGGCACCAAAGGAAAGGTATAAATCTTCTCATCCTTGAACCAATTTGAGATGAATCAAAGATTTAAGGACAAGAATTGAAATCATTAAATCATGAAGCATATATTTTTTAAAAACAACCTCAAAAGGAGGAAGTATATTTAAAACCCAGAATCACTAAAGAAAAGACTGTTTCACTGAGCTTCATAAATGAAGTTAACTGGATTTAAGAGACAAATGAGAAGGGAATAAAAATATAAAAATTAATTTCTCCATCATGTCACTTATTATTTTTAAAAACTTGGAGGAGTTTGGGTTGGGCTGGAGACACACTAATGTAGTTAGGATTCTGAAATGGTGGTTTCTTTAAAAATACAGAAATGTTATACAAATATGTTCAGTTTTAATCCCAGGGTGTGTGTGTAAGTGGGTGTGGGGCTGCTTTGGATTGTCCACAGAAGCTGACTATGATTTGCCTTGCGCTCTAGCAGAGGCGTGTTTCTGTCAGCTGCAGATTTTGTGACTGTGTGATCTTTGGAATTCTGGGAAGTTTCCAGAGGGTATATAAATGCTAGGACCTCAATATGAGGGGTTGATGGTTGATGGTCGTCCAGGGGGCTTATTTGTTAGTGTTGTGCTCAAAAAAGAAACAAGAAGCAAGAAATTAGATTCAGGGTTCTCTCTCTTCTCTGTCTGTGTCTCTGTCTGTCTGTCTCCCCCCCCCCCCTCTCTCTCTCTCTCTCTCTCTCTCTCTCTCTCTCTCTCTCTCTCTCTCTCTCTCTCTTCTATCCTTCTTTCTCTCCTATCTAGAGATAGGAGGTGAAACAGGGGAATAAAGGTTGGGAAAAAGAAGAACCCACAAAGTAGCAAAGACAAGCTACACACTACATCCTGAAGACAAAGGTAAAGATGAGACTGGACTTCCCATCAGAAGCTGTGCCAGTCAGCCAATGTACTGAATTGAGAAGCACACAGTATTTCTTGGGCTTTCCCACCCACATCACACAACCTGAAGCTAACAGGAAGGCACTTCAGGCAAGCCTAAAGTGAAAAACGTACGCACTATCTAGAAAGAATCCTTCTAGCAGGCCTGGAGGGAAAAGAAAGAAACTCAAGTTTGTTTGGGATACTTACTGCTTAGGTTGGAGGACAGCAAAGGGACATGAAAACCAACGGCGTTGGGAGCTCTGGGAGTGGACTCTAAACCTGAAGAGGAGGGCAAGTGAAAAGATCAACACTATATAATTACCTGGCTGTGAGCATTATATGGTGGTTATATACAGTAGTTAAATGGGGGTCTGTATAGACACATTATTATTTTTGCAAAGTTTGGTAAATTCAAGGATGATTATGAGTAGAAAGCTATAACTAGAACTTGTGAAGAACTATAACATAAAAAAAGATGCCTTTAAAGTTCTGGGAGTTAAAGAGGAAGATGATTACATTTTTCAGAAAGAAGAAAAGAAAAGGACACTTCGAAAATGAATACAAGGCGCCTGGTGAGATGAGTCAGCAGTTAGAAGCACTGGCTGCTCTTCCAGAGGACCCCGATTTGGCACCCAGCACCAATTGCTTTGGGTATCTATTCTATTTGCCCTTATGAATGAAAATTAAGCATTCTACCTTGTTATTTGGCTTCTTTAGGTCTGTATGTTGTAGTGTGGTTATTCTGTATTACATGGCTAATATCCACTTATGAGTATATATTATGCATGGGTTGGAGAGATGGCTCAGAGGTTAAGAGCCCTGGCTGCTCTTCCACAGGTCCTGGGTTCAATTCCCAGAAACCACATGGTGGCTCACAACTATCTATATTAATATGCTTTTCAAGTAGTTATCTAGGCAGAAAGATGGTCCCAGATGGGACTATGAATCTATATGAAAGAATGAAAAGTATCATAAAGGTGAATATGTGGGCAAACATTTCACAGATACCTTTGAACTATAAATTATTGTGGTGTAAACAGTAGCAACACAACTGGTACGCAAATTATCAACGCACTGCTCATGAGGGCTAAGTCCTTGCTCTGCTTTTCAAGTTTCTGCTTCCCACATTGGGTGCAATGCTGGATTCTGTCAGCAGAGGGTGCCAGAGAGACACTGTGGAATGAAGCTGCTTCACTTTGCTTGTTCAGACCAAACAAGTGAGACGGGATGCTAGTTAGATACAGACAGACAGACAGACAGACAGACAGACAGACAGACGGGTGAGTGATGGATAACGAATGGAGGCATAGAATATAGTCAGAAAAAAGGATACACGACTAGATAGAAGCATACAGACGATGGACATATATACCCTAAAAAATGATAGTTGAAAGATACTTTCTTAACTACACCTCTCGAAGGCCCATGTAGACACAAATACATACCTGATTTTATAAAGCCAGAATCTTTCGTATCTAATAAAACATTAAATTGATTCTTACTAAAGAAAATTTTTTTTAAAAACACTCATTATAACCACTGTCGTTTCACATTGCACGAGGATTATTTATCGGATGGTGTGATTAATTAAAGAAAAGGAGTAGAAGAAGTAGGGGGGAAAAAACAATAAAGCTATCGCAATTTCCATGATTTGCCTGCCTTGCCAAATAGACAAAAGGATACCAAAGTCTCTGTAAATAATATACATGAAGACCAATGATCATGCAAACTTAGTAAACAACTTCAGCAAAATGTCAGACTATAATTAGCATAAAATGACACTTACAATATGCACAATTAACTACCACCCGAAACATTCAAAAATACGACACATGGGAATAAATGTAATAATTCCCAAACCTACACTGAGTAAAATAAAATGTTCTTTAAAAATGCAAAATTAGATGTGAACAAATGGAAAGCTATTCCTTTCTGAATGAGATTGTTCAAAACTATCTACATGCTGTTTTCTCTAAATAATGTATTAATTTATTGGGGTTCCAGTAAAGATACCAACAATTTTTCTCATAGATAAACAATATGACTTCAAAATACATTTAGAATATGCTCAAGGATTCCAGGAAAAATAATAATACAGAAAAGCTACAGGTTCAGGAAGGGGGGGGGGGGCTGCTGCGACAGACAGAACATGGAGGCTCCTTAGTTAAAATGTTGGCACATGGACACAGCGGCAGACTGATCATGTAGGATAAAAAGTTTAGGAATGGGATGGGGGACAGTCAACCAAAACAATTATGGGTAGAAAAATCAAACAAACAATGGAAACCTGCTACTTTGTAAGATAATTTTTTAAAGTTAAAATTTTGCATAATAACACCTAGCCCACCGATTTAGTGTGATTAAAATAATGCATAATTAAAGATGATTGATAATTAAAGGGTAAAAAAGAAAGTCTGAAAACAACCCAAGCACAAATGACAATAATATTTGACAATGAATGACTTTTAAGGAAATGATGTTGGGACAATTGGACAGCCATTTGAATGGGGGCGGAGGAATAGAATTTGAGATGTTTAACACATGAGACATTGTATACAAGAATAAAAAAGGATCAGAGATCTAAATGTAAAAGGAATTGAAGCTACACGGGCATGCACTCATTTGCCTCAACGTGATCCCAAGCTGGTGGTGCGTGGGGAGATTAGGAAACCTCCACTGAAGTATGGATCTGAGCTCCCGGGTGTAGACTATGAGAGATAAGATATGCCTTTGAAGCTTGTAGCGCGGCCTTACTTCTGTTCCTGATCTCTGTTTCCTGGTTTTCCAAGATGTGGGGAGCCTATGCCATGGCTCCCCACTGCCCTAAACACTGGACTGCCATGCCTTCTTCACTATGCTGTTCTGAAACCTGACATGTTTTGTCGCCATGATGAAAGAAAGCAACTAGAACAGAAAACTGGTGCCAAGATGTGGGGACATTGCTGTAGTGAACCAGACCACGAGCAGCAGCCTTTGGAGCAGGTGTGTGGGAGGAGTGAGAAAGAGTTTGACGCTGTGGGATAAAGGGGCACGAGAGTCCTGTACGTACAGTGTAGGGGCCGTTGTGGGGCTTCAGAATGCTGCAATGCTGATGCCATGTGGACAGCAGAAACTGTGTTCATGGCTTCCAGGAGGGAACAGGGGTCCTGGTGAGAACTCTAAGCCACTCATGGTGCGTTTGAACAAAGATCCTGGCTGTGTTCCGTCTGTGTCTGGAAATTTGGAGACAGGAGCTTAAAATAATGCACAGATTTGTTTGGCAGAAGTTTCAAGACAGTGTGACATTCAGACTGTTATGATAGTTAGTTTCTGCTTTAGGCCCCATTTATAATGATAATCTAGAGTGAAAAGTGGGGCAGAAAGTTGTAAAAAAAAAAATGCAGTTGAGGGGGTGGTTTAATTGCTACAGACAAGTTGAGAGCAATTGTTAAAGTGATGGTCACAATCGAGAGGCAGTCATGCACATTACTCAAAAACAAAAAGAAATGTGCCCTGACGGGGATGCTGCCCCTGGCCTGTGATCCTGGATGTAAAAAGTGCAGTCATTAGAAACACTTTCTTTTTTAAAACTGAGTGCTTAAGAGGATTGAGCCTCTGGGGCACAGAGCTCCAACAGAGCCACTGAAGTGGGTATCCCTCAGGCTCCGCCACACAGGCACTCAGAGTGTGCTGCCCCATGGTACAAGGGGGCCAGGCTATCCCTCAAGGCGAGCACAGAACTTGATGTCATACACCTGTCAGCAAGCATGAAGATTTCCAGGGTTATGAGGTCATGGAGATCTGCATCAAGGTTCATGAGAAAAACCAGCAAGCAGACAACATGCACGCAGAGATGTACTTAAATAAAGCCTCAGATGCAATGGAGATGGTCACACACACACACACACACACACACACACACACACACACACACACACACACACACACACACTCCCCCGAGGGCCCCATCTACCATGGGACTGACCAAGCCCTTTGGAGTGAGTCGACAACAGTGTCACCACTTGTCACAGCAGGTGTGGGGTTCTCACTGTGGCACGAGCTTTCCTTGTTGTCCTCCTGCCCATCTCTTTTGGAATGGGATGTTCACTCTGTGTTGGTGTTCACTTTAAGTCTGTAGCTTGTGGTTCAGCTGTCTAGGGGATCAGGGCTAAAGGTTTGTTTTGAGTCTCAGAAGGGACTTTGAACAGCGTTGGTTTGGGTGTAAAATGTACCCCCAGAGACTCATATGTTTAAATACATAAGTACCCAGCTGTTGGCACTGTTGAGGGAGGCAACTTAGGAACATGGAACCTAGTACATGTAGGGCACTTAGGAGCAGACCTTTAAGGACTATAGCTGGCCCTGTTTCTAGTTCTGTTCTTGACTTCTTGATCCACTGAGATATTGGGGGGGGGGGTTCTCTAACACAAGCTTCTAGCACCAAGAACTCTACTGTATCCTCCCTGCTGCAATGAATAGAAGCCCTGAGCTTAAAAAACCTTACTTCCATAGTAGATAGCTTCAGCTACTAATAAATATGACTATTACTTTATAATTTAATAAAAATGTAAATTTTTACACAAAATGAGCAGAAAGACACAAACACACACACAAAAAAAATACAGACATAGTGACTAAACACTTGGATGTACGCTCAATTTTACTTAAAAGCCACCAACTAGAACTACAATGAGCCCCCATTTGCTAACCACTGGGTTGGCAGAAGTGTGAACGCCTGGTGGTGCAACCTGAGTGTGAAGCGGTCCTTTCTCACACACTTTAGGAGGTGCCAGACTTCCCCTGCAAAGGGGATTTAGCAATAGCCGCGTTGTTTGTTTTCTAAGACTGATGTAACCAATTTCCATAGACCAAGTAGCTTCAAACAAGAGAAATTGAGTCACGCAGTTTCGGAGGGCAAAGTCGAAGACCAGGGTTTGCCCGTGCTGTGTCTCCCTCCTAGCTTGGTGGGTGTCAGCAACCCTCTGCATTCCTTGGTTGTGGTCAGAGCTCTAATTGCTGCATCCTTCGTCATGTGGTCTTTGTTCCTAGTCTTTCTCTGCCTCAAGTCGCCCTCTGCCTTGCTCCCATGAGAACATTCTCCATCCAAGCCAGGGCCCTCTTCGAGTGAGTAAGATCTTCTTTCCATCCCTCAGTACACCCACAAAGAATATTTAATCAAAGGCTGTCACATTCACATGCTCTGAGACGTAGCTCTCTGAATATATTTTTAGAGTGTCCCTATGACAGGCCTCCTTATCCTCTCATTAAATGCAAACTTCTTTTTTTTTTAATTTATTTATTTTATGTGTATGAGTTGTTACTATATGTATGTGGGCCGCACCCACGCCTGCTGCCCATGGAGGTCAGGAGAGGGTGTTAGATTTCCTGAAACTAGAGTTCACAGATGGCTTTGAGCCACCATGTGGGTGCCGGGAACCAAATCTAGGTGCTCTGTAAGAGCAGCCAGTGCTCTCAAGCATGCATGCATGTGTGAGTGTAAGAGTGTGTGTGTGTGTGTGTGTGTGTGTGTGTGTGTGTGTGTGTGTGTGTTCATGTGCCCACCAACCCCAAGGCATGTGCTGTCTTTCTCTTATTACTCTCTCCTATTTAATGTTCATGTTTAAATCTACATTAAAACATCTCTTTAGCCAACTCCAACTTTATTCTAAAACAAACAAAAGAGCCCTTATGATTTTAAGCATTTACACTTGATTCAGAAGCCCTGCTTTGAGGAATTTAAGCTAATAACACACATATGGCAATTTTAAAATAATCTCCCTAAAGTATTTTGTAATTGTAAAACATTAGAAATTACTTAAAATCCCAAACACAGGAAATTGGTTTAGTAAACACTAGAGTACAGTGAAATCATATGAAGAAGTGACAATCCCTGCAGGCATCATGATTTCATAAGGAAGAAATGAGGAAGCACAAACACACATTTGTTCTTACATAAAGAATTACAACAAGAAGAAACTAGAAAGAGCTTTTCATCAAGATGGTGCCAAAAGCGAAGAAGGAAGCTCCTGCCCCTCCCAACGCTGAAGCCAAAGCAAAGAAAGGCCTTGAAAGCGAAGAAGGCAGTGCTGAACGGAGTCCACAGGCACAAGAAGATCCCCAAGTCACCCACATTTGGGCGGCCCAAGACTCTGCGGCCCAGGAGGCAGCTCAAATACCCTCGAAAGAGCACACCCAGGAGAACCTAGCTTGACTACTACGCCATCGTCAAATTTCCCCTGACCACCGAGCCAGCCATGAAGAAGATAGAGGATAACAGCACACTAGTGTTCATTGTGGACGTCCAGGTCAACAAGCACCAGGTCACAGAGGCCATGAAGAAACTATGACATTGATGTGGCCAAAGTCGGTACCCTGATAAGGCCGGATGGAGAAAAGAAGGCGTATGTTTGGCTGGCTCCTGACTACAATGCTCTGGATGTTGCCAACAAGATTGGGATCATCTAGACTGAGTCCAGCTGGTTAATTACAGATACACACTTTTTCCACCATAAAAAAAAAAAAGAAAGAAACTAGGAAGAAAGTGGTTAAATGATGGAAAGGAGACCTGGGGAGAATTAAATGAGAATAAAGGGGTGGTGGGGGACTGTGGGTCTATTCTTGCACCTTTTTATATGGCTTTGGGAATAAGTAACATCTTAAATACTCAATAATACAATTAGGATGATAAAAGTCTCAAAGCCAAATGGAAAAAGCAAAAAAAAAAAAAAAAAAAAAAGATGAGTACAAACACATTTCAGATAACCACACAGAAGGGGAGAGAAAGAATTGAGCCAAAGATCTTATGAACATGGTGTTTGCGCCATATGCTCCCACTTTAAAGGAGAAAACACTGCCAGCAAATCTCCAAGCTTTCTTTGCAGATTTGCCTTTCATAGTAGGGTAAGCATATGACATTATGATATTATTTATCTTGGGGGACTGAGCAAAGAAGGGAAACGCAAAGATGGCCCGGGAAAACAAGGAAGAGTGCTGTGTAGACAGCTCTGTGGGAGAGTGCTTGCTAGGATGTGTGAGGACCTACATTCAGTCCCCAGCAAGAGAGAAGGGGAAGGGGATGGAGAAACAGAGGAGACAAAGACACTGAGACAATGACAGAGGAGAGAGACAAGCAAAGAGACAAAGGGAGACAGAGTGACAGGGAAGAAAGGAAAGGAGAGGAGGGAAGGGAAGGGTAGCCTAAGGAAGGAGAGAGAAGAGGAGGGAGAGAGGGAAAGGGAATTAGAAATGGTCCTAGGGGCTAGATATGAATTGGAGGCATAAATGCGTGGCTTAGAGAGACATACACATGTAGACATAATAAAAAACAGCTGTGAGAATCCATGAATCTCCTTTAGTAGTGCTAACAAATATAAATATACTTATTTTACATATATCAAAAATAGATGGAGTTACATGGGACATACTCAACGTAGAAAGGGTATTGGGGAGGGGGCATGAAGTAAGTGACTGTGCACCCTGCAAAGATAAGGCAATCAATCTACAGCCTATGAACTCAGCTGGACGTGCCTACATCCTTCCTGAACAGCAACCCCCACGACTGTCCCAGCATGATCCTGGTTGGTTTCTCTATGTCATTTCTCTGCTGCCTATAAACAAACAGACCGACCATTTGCATGGTGTGTGGAGAGCTGCAAAAGGACCCTGGTACCAGAAATGGACCTGACTTAGATCTTAGTCTAAGACAGCATTCCAGGACAGTGAAGTCACTCATCCTAGACAACCAACGAGGCCTTCGTTTAATCCTACTGATGGGATCTAGTTGGACTTGATACCAACCAGTGTCGTGCTTCTATCAGTAAGTTCAAAAAGATCATCTCGCTACATCAGGTCCAGGTTGTGCCAGAACAATTTTTCCTATTCCTAACCTTATTGTCCTTTAGTTATTTTCCTCTATCTTCTAAGAAATAGAGAAGCTCTGTGGTTAAGACAGGGGTTCCCCCCACACACACACACACACAAAGACCCCAAATATCTCAGTAAAATTGGTGTTTGATTTTTGTGGTTCTCCAGATGTCTGTGATACATATTGACCAGAGGATGGTGTAGGCAAGAGTGAAAGTGAGACTCAGTGGGAGTGCCTCCACACCCCAAAGGTAAGATTTAGGAGTTTGCTATTCCACAAGCCGTGGCCAGCGCTTAAGTTTGACATGGTAACAAACTCTACTAAATTTACTGTTTGCTTTAGGGAATGTCTTTAAATTGGACTGTGAAGACTGGGCTTTTATTTGTCCTGTAGATAGTTTGTTCTTTCAAAATGAGTTAGATAAGAATGGATGGAGACCACTCACATGACAGAGCTCTAAACCCGGCCCTACAATACCCGTGTCTCTCGATAGCTGCCTCCCCAGTAACAAGGCAGTGGTGATATTTAATAAAATATACTAATCAATGTTATTGCTGAGATTTGAAGAACTGAAAACACCTTGGGAGTCCTTGGTTCAGATGAGATGTGTCAGCTAGCCACCTCTACCTGTGAGGACAAGCCTGCCAGCCGTTGATCACATGCCTGCTGTATAAAAACCATTCCTCGGGCTGCTTTCTTGGCAAAATGGCTCTCAGGATGACAGACCACCCACCAACTTCCAGCCAGCCAGCCCATTGCTTAATGGAGTTCTTCACCAATGGCCACTTTCCTGTCCAATGATTGGCCTCCATCATGAGATGAGCAGATGGCCACATCTGCCAGAGCAGATATTCTAGAATACCATTGTATTTAAAGGCATGCTATGTTCTTCTGCCTTCATGCTATAGCTGGAGCATTATTATTATTTCTTCTCACTTTTGTTTTATTTTGTTGAGAAATACTTTTATTCTGTTTTGTTTTCAGATAGGTTCTTATGTAGCCAGGCTGGCCACAAACTTTCTACGTGGCCAAGAATGACCTTGAACTTCTGATCCTCCTGCACCCACTTCCCTAGTGCTGGGATTACAGGTGTGCCCCACTCTGCCTAACTGTGTGTAATACTAGGGACCAAACCCTGAGACAATGCACCCAACTAAGCTACAGCCCCAGCCCCTATTACTGGGGTTTTTTTCCTATTCTGTAGGTAGAATGTATTAACTTTGTCTCACTTCAAGGACAGGAAGGGACACATAAGAAAACTTACATACGACAACCTGGTAGGTGTGAAAAGTGGTGTCTTAAGGGGTGTCTTCTAGCTCTGACTCTGAGTCCTCAAGAGGGTCAGACTCTACACAGAAGGTAGTATATTGACCTTGTAACCAGGGTTGTGTTCTAAGAAGCGGCCCATTAAAAACCCAGGCTCCACCACTGGACTGATAGTTCCTTGGGGACAAGAAGAGTGCGTCTTAAATTCTACCCAATACGCTTTATAGTTCCAAGAAGCAGCCATGAGGCCATAACTTTCTTTCTAGAACCTTCATCCCTACTCTGGGGAAGATGAGCCTCTTTGTGAGTTCTGGTCATAGTTGGGGCCACAGGACGAGCCTAGGGAATATCAGAAGCTTCCCGCTAAGTCTCTGGCTTTCTGGAAACTCAACCATATCCCAGCAGGGTGTTAATCAGTAACAACCCCAAAGCATTCACACTTTGGAATAACAAATATTTGCTGAAGGCTTTGGGCTGCATAGCTTATCCTTGCCTCTTTGCTCTGAATGATCTTCTCACCACCAGAGGTCTGGAGTTGGTAAGAGGTGGTGGGTGCCAGGGGCCCTCCAGAGTGCCTAACAGGGATAGGTGGGGAGAAGAGCTGGGTTTTTGTTTTTGGTTTTGGTTTTGGTTTTCTTTGTCTGTTTGTTTGTTTGTTTGTTTCTGGTTTGGTTTGGTTTGGATTGGTTTGGTTTGGTTTGGTTTTTCAAGACAGAGTTTCTCTGTGTAATAGCCCTGGCTGTCCTAGACTCACTTTGTAGACTAGGCTCGCCTTGAACTCACAAAAATCCGCCTGCCTCTGCCTCCCAAGTGCTGGGATTAAAGGTGTGTGCCACTACCATCCAGCCTAGAAGAGCTGTTCTTACTCTTCCCCCTCCCCCCAACCATGGGCTTCAAGGGGAGGTCTAGAGGGAAGGCATGCTGTCTTTCTGTTTAGACTCCAAAGGACTATAAATCAAAGTTGCGTTTGGGGGTGAAGGGCATAGTAGTCATATCAGCCATAGATAGGAGGTGGCCAGGGGAAGGGCTCCGAAGGCTCAATATTTGCCTGCCACACAGCTCACTGCCCAGGCAAAGGAGCCTGGTCCCACCAGGGCTGAGGAGAGGCAAGGGAGGCATTGCTCCACTCACACTGCTCAGCACCGAGTGTCAGGTAGACAGGCAGACCACTGCCTGCCACTCAAGCTCTGTGTGCCCTCAACACACTTGATGGTGCCCAGGTCCCAGCAGCACTCTGTGTATATTGTAGATAGTTCCTGTGATGAACAAAGCACCGAAAGGACAAGTTACACTGCTCAGTAAGCAGGTGTAGCAACAGCCAGGTGTTTCAGGGCTATTCAGAAAGAGTGTTAAGACTAAGTCCTAGGAAAGGGTAACACCAAGCTGGTGTGCCGGGTAATTTTCCTGATGGCTGAAACAATGAGAAGTAACTACTAAAATCAGAACTCGTCTGAAGGCTTAATTTACAAAGCAGAACTAAGTTAGAATTCTCCTAGGAAGCTCAGGCTGTTGGCACAAAATGCCAAATTCTGGAGGCTTAACCAACATGCTTTCACAGTCCTAAAGGCCCATGATGAGGGGCAGCACAGGTCGGGTGTGGAGAGGGCCCACTCTCTGGTTTACAGGTGACGGTCTTCTTAGTGTGCATTTAGCAGAAAGAGGTTCTGGTGTCTCCGCCTCTTCCTATAAGGGCACTAAATTGCTCACCAACTCCCTTCCACTTCAGACCTCATCTAATGACACCTCAAGGCCCCACCTTGCCTCATCCTCACCTTGGAGGGTAGGACCTCAGTTTTGAGTTGCAGAGGAACAAAGGTAGGTCATCCATCTCAAAGATGACAGCATGATCCTGGGGATGTTTTGTACCTGGAAGGAGGTGATGACCCAACGATTGCAGCAGTGCGGTGACCTACTAAGTGACCTTGTCATCACGACTGGGAAGCAATTCCTAAATGGCAACCTTTGGGACACCAAGCAGGGTCATTAAGGCTAGAAGGAAAGGACCCTGGACTCTTGAGGGCCACTTAGCAAAGCAAGGGCAAGAGCCTGTGTCCTGGGGCTGGATGTGGCTTGCAACAGGTAGAGAAGAGGACTAGGGGCATCTGAGGAGCTTCTTGTCACACTTTGACTCAGGGTCCCACAGTTAAGAGTGAAGGGCTCTGCTGATGGGAACTATCAAGCATTACCAACACCTATGGCCTGGGTGTCTTACCATTTAAGCCTTTTTGTTGTCCAGTAGAGAGTGAGCTACTGGGGACATCTTAGTAGCATAACCAGCTGGCCTCTAGGACACTGGCAATATAGCTGTGATCACAATGAAATGGCATAGCTCCAAAGCCAGGTTTTGGGTCTGAGTGTGCAGAGGAATTTCAAAGACAAGACACAGACAGTCAGAGGAGGAGTGTGAGGCTAGAAAGCCATTGCCAAGGCAGGGCTGGACTCCAGCAGGCTATGGGACTGGGGCATGCCCAGGTCTTGTGTGAAAAATAATCAGCTCTGTTTCCTTGCAGCCATCTAGGAGCTGTGGGTAAAGGAAGGAAGGGGACTTACCAGGAACTGAGTACAGGAAGTACAGGAGAGGAAGGGCTTAAATCAGAAAAGTCTGTGTGGGAAGCTCCCCCCCCCCCGAGCCCTCCCACTCCCCCACCCCCAGACCCCGCACTCAAAGGTGTCACACAACAAGGTCCTGTGACTCAGCACGGAGGGGCTGTTTGATATGCCTGATGGCCAAATGATAAAGGGAAAGCTTGCAGGAGATCACTAAAAGGGCCCAGCTCCACCTGACTGTGTCCTGAGGTCCACTGGCACAGGAAAGCAGATGAACAGAAACTGGGGGCGGGACCACAAGCTGCTCAAGAACCTGGCAGAGGATGGGACTTGGAGGAAATCTTGTAATACGCCCCCCTTGCCCCGCCCCCGCTCCCAACCAAGTGGAAAAATATGTCACCTATCTGCTCCAGGTCCGTCTAGGATAGAGCTGAGCTGCAAGCACCCAGGGGAGCCCACACTTAACTCTCTCTCTCTCTCTCTCTCTCTCTCTCTCTCTCTCTCTCTCTCTCTCTCTCTCTCTCTCTCTCTCTCTCTCTCTCAGGGAAGTGGCCCCTGGCCTCCACAGCTGACCACATGAAGGTGGTTTCTAGCCTCTTACTTCCTGTCCTTCTGGCAGAGGTGTGGGCTGGTGACTAGTTTTAATCTCAGCTCCCCTTTCCCAGAGTCCCAAGCAGAGCTGGAGTCTCAGGATCGTCGGAATCAGACTTGGGAGGACACAAGGACTGTCCTCAGTGATGGTGATAATGATGATGATGACGATGATGCAGAGGAGGAGGAGGAGCATTGGCTGAGGACCAGCCAGCAGCAGCTCTCCAATGAGACTTCAAACTTTGGCTTCAGCATGCTCCGAAAGATCTCCATGAGGCATGATGGCAATGTGATCTTCTCACCATTTGGCCTGTCTGTGGCTATGGTGAACTTGATGCTGGGGGCCAAAGGAGAGACCAAAGTCCAGGTGGAGAATGGACTCAACCTACAGGTTCTGAGCCATGCAGGACCCCTGGTCCTCCCAGCCCTCTTCAAGAGGCTCAGACAGACCTTCTCTCGCAACCAGGAGCTGGACCTCACCCAGGGCAGCTTTGCTTTTGTCCACAAGGACTTCGAGGTTAAAGAGACCTTCCTCAATCTATCCAAGAAGTATTTTGATACAGAGTGTGTGCCTACCAATTTTCAAAATTCCTCACAGGCCAGAGGGCTCATGAACCACTACATTAACAAAGAGACTCGGGGGAAAATTCCCAAACTCTTTGATGAGATTCATCCTGAAACAAAGTTAATTCTGGTGGACTACATCTTATTCAAAGGTATTTTGATAGTCTTCTGTTGCCCCAAAGCCACAAGAACTTGACCCTATTTCTCCCTTTTCTTCTTCTGGTCAATGTACAGTTAGTGCTAAAGGATGCTCTGCAAACATGGTTTCTGCTTTGCACGTTCTGTGTACACTGAGGAGCAACTGATGCTTCCTTTGAGGCCCCCACTCTCATCACATGCAGGCTTGTGGTCCTCAGTTTCACAGCTGCCCTGCCTAGTTTTCTTCTAATGTTTGGAAGAGGTTGCACGGGGCTCTTGATTGAGAAGCTTCCTATCAGTGAGACTTGGGGTGCATCTCTGCTCCCTATTCTCTGGTTTTGTTATCTGAGGGAAAAATCTTTGCCCTTGGATTTATTGTTGTCATTATTATGTTGTGTATGTGCATGCATGTGTGTAGGGTTTGTGTGTGTGCATGTGTGTGTGTGTGAGTGCAGGTACACCTGGAGGTCAGAAGTACTGGATCCTCATGGAGCTGGAGATACAGGCAGTTGTGAGCCACCCAACATGGGTCCACCTCTCTAGTCCCCTGGGTCTTGGAGATTATATTTTTTATATATACATATATATATATATACATATATATATATATATATATATATATATATATATATATATATCTTGCTGTAGTTATAAAGCTACAAGAGCTGACATGTGCAAGGTGCTGCCCACTGTGTTTGGCACTACTACCTACCACAAGAAGGAGCAGGTAGCATATTTGTTCTTCCTGCAGTCAATGAGGCAAGTGGAGTAGGGCCACTGTTTCCTTTCTTCAGGGGATGCTAGGTTGATCGGGATCACATGATGAACTGCAAAGTCAGATCCTGTGGCTTCACAACCCCAATTTCTTCTAGCTCTAACAGGTGCAGGGTATGGTGTGGATGAACCTTGAGCTTAAAGCTGTACTGGAAGACTCACAAAGGCCCGGGTAGAAAGGCCACTTGCAGACGTGCAGTGGCCTCTCTTGCTCCTGGGACCACATGAAGCAATGCTGAGCTGGAAACACGGGCACTACCTGTAAAGTATAGTTTGCATACGGTCATGCTGGGGCCACACGGTAGCTAGGCATCCCTCATTCATCAGGCATAGGAAGGCCATCCACCAGGAGACAAGGGAGTTTGAGTTCTATTATGGGTCATGGGTAGAGCTGAAGTTTGGTCTTTGAGGAATTTGATGCCTGAGCTGTGGTCCATGCAACCCTGAAAAAGAAATGGCAGTCCAGGTTGGGAATAAAGGGGGCACTCTCTCCTCTACCACTCAAGCAAGATCAATGTGTTCTGTAGAGGCTTGTCTCTATAGAGGCTCTCTTCTAACTTGTTTAGGGAAGTGGCTGACTCCATTTGACCCCATCTTCACTGAGGATGACACTTTCCACCTGGACAAATACAAGGCAATTAAGGTGCCCATGATGTACCGGGAAGGTAACTTTGCCTCCACCTTTGATAAGAAGTTCCGTTGTCACATCCTTAAACTGCCCTACCAAGGAAATGCCACGATGCTCGTGGTCCTCATGGAGAGAACAGGTGACCACTTGGCCCTGGAGGACTATCTGACCATTGACCTCGTGGAGACATGGCTCCAGAATATGAAAACCAGGTATGCTGCTTTTCCCTGTCTCACAGACTTGGCCTGCCTTCCTTGTGAACACTCCCAATAGTTTTACCCAATGCCTCATGACTTACTGTCTATGCTCCCAGAGAACACAAGGTCCTGCAAGCACAGCGGATTCTGTTTTGTCGTCCACTTTAGCTTCAGCACCAATCCAGTGTAGGTCTAAGCCTCATTGTTCATTTAACTCAGCAAATACAAGTTTGCCTGTTGAGATGCCTATTGGTGCCATGGCTGCATCATTAAACAGTCAAAGGGAGATTAAACCACACCATAAGAGGACAGGGTACAACAGCCGGTGAAGGCCAGAGTGAGGGATGTTCTTATCTGGTGATGAGAGGTGAATTTCATGGGTGTGTCTGAGGAGAAGAGTGGTAAGAGGCAGGTCAAGGATAGAGCATGCCTGGTGACTCTGAGCCAACAGCAAAGTGGGACAGCGTGGCTGTAACCACTGAAGAAGAGGTGAGAGGATTCAGGGACAGCCACGCCACAATCTTACATTACACACTCAGAAAAGTCATAGGCTTTGCCTGCAGGACATGGGGAGCCACAGAGGATTCTAAAAAAGACTCAAGGAAAGCTGATTAAAGGATCACACAGCTCCTATGCTGAGAGCCGGCACTAAGCATGAGGACGACCATGAGGACGCCAATCAGAAGGGTGCTCAATAACTTCAAGATGCTGCCACTTGGACTATGGTGATAGCAGGTGAGGTGACAAGAGGCAGACAAGACTCTAGATCCATCAGGAAGCAAGAACTGATGAATCTGATGACTAAATATGAAATGGGGTGTGGAGAAAAAGAAAGAGAAAAGAGACACACAAATGAAAAGAGTTATCAGTCATTTTTAGCTTTTGGCCTCAGCATCTCAAGGATGGGTATACCACTCTCCAAGAATGTGAAAGGAACAGGTCTGGTAACAAGTTCAGACCTCAGTCCTAACATCTGGATTAGAAAGAAATGTCTCCCTGAGCTCAACGTGAAGGAGGCCAGACCAGGGCTATGGCAGAGTCTGACTCTAGGAGTGACAGGCGCATGGCTAGGGGTTAGTACCATGAGAGAGGGTAAGACGGAACATGGAGGGGGCACTCTGCAGGGAGAAGAAATGGAAGGGCAGGGTAGGAACTCCGTTGTTTGTGGAAAGTCAGTTCGCCTGCTGGAGCACAAGGCAGACAGCTCCAGTAAGAGTCCCATGGCTGTGCCTTCTAAGTCTTGCCACTCCAGACTGGTACAGAGAGATGAGCTCAATTGCAGGCCCCTGCTACCAGTTTCACTTTGCCTTCTCTCTCTCTCTCTCTCTCTCTCCTCTCCTCTCCTCTCCCCTCCCTCTCTCTCTCTCTCTCTCTCTCTCTCTCTCTCTCTCTCTGTGTGTGTGTGTGTGTGTGTGTGTGTGTTTAAGTCTTTAAGCATTAGCAAAGGACTGAAGCATAAACCCTGACAAATGTTTGCTGAGTGATTACATTTATGAATTAATTTAGGACATGTCACATGCTCAGTTTTGTCCAGCCCGGTGCCCAGCCCAGCTATGCCACAGGGAGAGAAGTGGGGGAAGGGCGTGCTTGTGAAACAGCTGTTGCACGCCAGGCATGGCTCTGGACACCGTGCATGTGTCAATCATTCTTTACAAGAACTCTGACATTGGTATATGTATTTTTGACTACTCTTTAAAGAGCAAGAATATTGAAAGCTGAAATTAATTTGATATAATTAGTAGCTTTCATAGTTTTTGTTTGCTTGTTTTAATTTCGGAACCACAAAGCTCATCTTTTCCAATCTCACATTGCCAGATAACTCACAATAGGAAAAAATAAATCATCTCGGAGCCTCCCGGCTGAGACAGTAGGGTTAGCTGAAAGCCCCCTTTGTTCTCCTTGTCTGCCCATTCCCCAAGTTCTCCGGAATACCAAGGTGCAGGGTGCTGGGCTGGGAACATCAACAGCCCCCAGAAGCCTGCCGGGGTACAGGAAGCAGCTAGGGGGTTGGTTGGGGTCATTTTGTATCCATAGAGAAATGGGCATGGAATCCGGCCTTCTTTGCTAACAGGGATTTTTGGGCAGTGAGCTGAGAAACTAGTTGGTTGGTGCAGTGATGCTTCCTAGGCCAGAAGTATTTTCTCTAAGATAGAACACTACGAAGGGATCACTTGAGCCATATACATGCAAGCAGAAGCAATACTCTCGGAGGAAGGAGGAAAAGGCAGCGTGCCCTTGCCAGCAGCCACCAGCCATTTCACCAGCATTTGTCCTGTCCTTGTGCCGCAGGAAAATGGAGGTCTTCTTTCCCAAGTTTAAGCTGAACCAGAGGTATGAGATGCACAAGCTGCTCCAGCAGATGGGAATCAGGAGAATCTTCTCCACCTCAGCTGACCTCGGCGAACTCTCAGCCATGACAAGAAATCTTCAGGTGTCCAAGGCAAGTCAGCAGCCACGCTGAGGCCCAGTCCTCAGCATGCAATGCCACTGAAGCTAACAGGTGCTTTGCAGTCCGTGCTGTTGTGATTAAATGCCTGGCTGTAGCAGAGAATGTGACTCCAGTTCTAGCAGGCTCCAAGTAGCACCCAAGCCAGGAATTTCAAGGACCTCAAGCCATGTTACTCAAACACCTTTTTAACTTTGTTCTCATTGAGAGAGTTCCATCCCTCTTCTCTCCCAAGGCTTAGGGAAACATCTGCCCTTCATACAGACTGGCTTACAACCCATCAGTACCTGGGTTGAGTATTAAAAAGGCTCATGAAACTATATCTTTAGTATGAAGGAAATCCCTAGTCATCACCTGGCCCGACCTCCCATCCTGTGTCATGGACACTCCATCTCCTCTGTAATTAGCCTCAGAGGACCCTCTTGCTCCTCCTCTCCCCATGCCTCCCTCTCCATCCCATGCTTCAGACAAGGACCTCATCCCTTCATCCCGGTTCTTGCAGCAGTCTTGTGCACTGCAGTGAACTAGTTAGCATTCCTGGCCTGGATTCACTGTGGCTCTCTCCTCCACCATTACAATCCCGAGGTTTGATTTGCATTTTCCCCCATGCCATTGTTAGTTCTGAGAGATTTCAAATGGTATTCACATGATTAGGAGCCAGGAGGGTAACATAAAACCTGAGTACAGGCGACCAGGGTTCAGGAAGACACCACAACCCCTCAGGCTTGCCCCAGGAAATGCCTCAGAGCAATATCAGACAGCTCAAAGCGTCTTTGGTTTTTTGGGGGGGTTTTGTTGTTGTTTGTTTGTTTTAATTTTCTTTCAAAGTGCCTTTGAGAGCCAACAGTTTAGCTCAGGAATCATCGTCTCAAAGTACATGTTCAATAAATACTTACTCGATGCCCTCATGTAGAGGTTTGCCAGCTGGCTTCCCTGGCTCCAAGCCCAGGATGCATCGCACACAGCCCACACCACTTCCCATAGCTTCCTGGTGTTGGCTTCCATTTCTGAGTTAGTTTCTGGTGCAGTCTCATGCACCTCTTAGCACAGATGGGCTGCAGGAACACTGAACCCCAGGACCATGGCTGGCTGGGCAGAACTACCGTGGAAAGTTCCTGTCGTTTCCCTCTTCTCACTGCCATACAAATGGTCTTCCAAGTCCTTTTTTTTCCCCCCCTAGGTCTTACAACAGTCAGTGCTTGAGGTGGATGAGAGGGGAACTGAAGCAGTGACAGCGACGCTGTCAGAGATTGTCGCTTACACCATGCCTCCTGTCATCAAAGTGGACCGGCCTTTTCACTTCATGATCTACGAGGAGATGTCCAGGATGCTCCTGTTCCTGGGCAGGGTAGTGAACCCGACTGTCCTGTGACTCAGGTGTGTGCATGTAAGGGCTCTGTCACTGCAGGTGCAGAGCCAGAGGTATCTGAACCACAGGACACTGGGGGTGGGTGGTAAAGGATGTGTCCCCTGTGCCCATCCAGTTTGTTGCGGCTGTTCTCTGATTAACACAGAAATTAAAATGACTCGTGCCTTAAGGAGGCATCCGTGCATTCTGTCCAGCATTTTGAACTTGCTCCTGAGAGCTTTTGCTGCCTGACTGAACGGGAAGGGCTATCCCTTTCTATGCTGCTCAGAGAGAGCAGTGGGTGTAGGTCAAGGCCTGTGACATGGATGGTCTCCTACAGGCGGGCTTTTCCCTCTCTAGTTCTCTCTCGTGCAAAATAAATGTTTTATTTTAGTTCATGCCAGAATTTCCCTCTCCTTTCTCTGTGTCTCCCCCCCCACCACCATCTCTCTCCTTCCTCCCCCCATCCCAACACTGGCAGGGGCCCACAACATAGCTCTGGCTAGCCTGGAATCCTATTAGACCAGGCTGCCCCTGCCTCCTGAGTGTTAGAATTAAAGGTGTGCAACGCCATATTCAGCTTTTTCTATGTGCTGTGGTATATTTTAATCACAGGAATTCTTTCTTTTATTTATTAAAATTAGCATAAAATCACAATAGTCAGTCCTATCACAACGTCTGGTTACTGACACCCACTCAGCTCTGTGATGACCTGTCACAGGGTTCCATCACAGGAACCACAGATCATCCAGCTCCGTGATTTTATTTTACAAGGAAGACAAACAGGGGCCAGAACAAGGGTCACATACTGATTTCCATGAGTGACAAGCACTTTTTCCTCTGTGCACTTTTTTCTTCAAAGGGTATATATGTGAACATATAAATACACATACCAACAATGACCTTTTTACAGTCTCAATTATATTCATCTTTTGCCAACAAATAGTTATGCCTTGCTCATTGCTTATTAAAGAAATATATTTGTAGGCCATTATAGTGTGGAGGGCCTAGACTATAACGTCCACTATACATGATGAATATTCTAAACCTTATACCTCAGTGGGAGGAGACCACTTGGCCAAGGTCACTCAGAGTGACCATGGAAAGCCAGTCCTGCCTTCTTATTCTAGTCCCAAGTCTTTGTTACTCTACCTTCTCTTTCTAAAGCATCTATCAGAGACTACTAAACTGTCCTTTGCCTCAGTCGCCCACTGTGGCTAAACAGAAGTAAGCATAGGCTTTATCGCAGTATGAAAGGAAAGCGAAGATAGCGTTGAAGTGTATTTCGACAGTCACTTTCTATCTTATAGAAATAAGACAGTGCTTTAGGAGTAAATGAGAGATTCTCTCTCTTTTTTTTTTTTTTTTTTTTCCTACTCCATTTAATTCAAGTGTCAAGTCCAGATTCGTGTTGAGGTTCTTGATCCATTTGGATTTGAGTTTTGGGTAGGGTGAGAAGGATCTAGTGTTTTTTTGCACCTAAGTATCCAGTTTGACCAGCAGCATTTGTTGACGATGCTGTTATTTCTCCACTGTGAATTTTTGACATCTCTGTAAAGAGTCATGTCCTTGCAGGAGTATGGGCTTGTCCCCAGGTCCTCATTCCTACGCCATGGTTCAGTGTGTCTGCCTACTATGTTATAGTGTGGCTTGAAAGCAATTCTTAAATGAGACCAGTTAGTCTAGACGTATCAGCTATGCTGACTAGATACTTACATCTGTATCAGCCAGCTAATATATAATCACACCTAAAGTTAACGTATTGATCAGTTCCTTGGTGACAAATCCAGAGTAGCTTGAGCAGGAATTAGTATCAACAGGCAGTCTAACCCAGGCTTCCTCACCTCAACCCTGACATTAATTCTCTCTTGTAGCCACTCCACAACATTAACAGATGCCCATTTAGGAACAGATCACCCTGGGGCCTAGAAAGAGAGACAGACAGAAAGAAGGCGGCTCTTCCTGGCATTCTTGGGTACATGTCTTCAGTTATTCAGGTGTGTTTGTGGGAAAACAGTAGAGAGAGAAATTTCATTTTTTACAAAGATTTATTTTATGTATATGGCTGTTTTGTTTGCATGTTCATCTGCACATCAGAAAAGGGTATCGGATCCCATAGGACTACAATTATAAATGGTTGTGAGCCACCATGTGGATACTGGAAGTTGGACTCAGGGCCAGAAAGAGGAATTTTAAAAGAGAGTTCTAGCACTTTTCTCATTTTTGAGAGATGCAATCTAGAAAAAGAAGCCTGTGGCTCTCCCATACTAAAATAAACACAGCCAAATACAGTGATAGGTAGGCCAGCACTGCCGCAGTTGAAGCAGAGCTCTCTCTGTCAACACACCTAGTTAGAGGGAGGTTAAGTCTTCTGATAATCTGGAGAGATGAGTAGGTCCAAGGTACTACTGGCCACTCGTTTGATTTTTAATCTTCCTGCATATCTGTCTCTGGATATAATTATAACAAAGATCCAAAATTTAGAAGGTTTTAATGCTTATGAAAAAATACTTCCAAAAATAACTTTGAATAACTGTTTTGAGAAGTTAATGCTTAAGCATTGACTTCCAACTCTATAAACAGTGGTGACTAGTCCCTGTCAGATCACTTTATTTCATCCCACATATACAACAGGAATATGAAATGCTTACAACTAAGTGTATTATTTAACAGTCAGATTGAAGCCCTCCATTGTATCTAACATAAATAGTCAATGCTGATATGTTGAACCAGAGTACTGAAAAAACTGGCGCAGCCTTGATGTCCCTTTATGAACAATGAGTTCTCTAGACCACAGCAGGTCCAATTCCACATCACTAATGCTAATAGAAGACAAACTAGTTAAACTGAATTTCCTTATGCAGGGCAGTCAAGTTTCCCATGGCTCCTGGACTTTCACTTCTGACCTGACTGTCCCTGATGAAGGGTGCTGAGTCCCTAAACAGTGCCCCAAAGAGGCCATTGGGAAGGAAAGGGACGGCAAAGAATGAAGAAGCAATAAGCAACTATCATTTGCAGGATACAATATGATCTGCTTACTCGCTGTTTAAAGATGAACTAACTGTCATTTCTTTATAGAGTAAGAACTGTAGGGAAAGTATTTCAAACTTTTCTCACAAGTGCAGGTATCTCATTATCCTCTGCTTTATTTTGAGCAAGCTCATTATCCATTTCACATTATAAAAAGTAACCACGCACACGTATGCATTCACAAATTAGATCCTCTTTATCATACACCAATATATCTTTTTAAAAAACAAGTATTTTCTGATATCAATATAGGTATATGCTGATTGCATTTGAAATAGAGAAGCTGACAATAGCTTCATACATTCTATCTCAGGAACCGACATTTCAAAGTTAAGGACAATATATGTTCCACAGGCAAATGTTGATGGAAGTATTAGCATCAGTATAAATGGGTGTTGTTGACATGGCAATGAGCATGATAGCTTGGAATAACAGCTGATTCAGACTAGAGTCATCATTTGAAATTAAGGACAGATACAATCTAAAATGTAAACAAAGCACTTATAAAAGAAATTCTAGGAGTCAAGGAAATCATCAACCTATCATTTTTAAGGTATTTGTAGCTAAAGTTTTCATGAATTTTTGCAGATTTTCATTGCCAAATCTAGGCTGGGGATGTCCAGGTGCTGATACCGTCACAGAATCCCAGGACCCACAGGACCACAGACAGCTCTTCAGTTTGACTTTTCTGCTTGGCTTAGAGAGCTCTGAGGAAATACAGTGCCTTCCTTACCTCCTGTATCCTTGCCCAAGTAGTTACTCAAGCAGAGTGTTCACTTAGACTGCTATGGACTTTCTAAATGCTACAACTTAGCATAACAGAAGCCAGTCTCTCACATGGAGAAGGGCACGTCTCTCGGGTCCCTCTCAAGGTCCGGAAGTCTGAGTGCACACCTCAGGTCAGAGCTCATTATATTGCATTGGAACACTGGGATTCAGAGCCCACTGTAAAACACATGCCACACCTCCTGGGGAATCTAATTCCAAATATGGTAAGTTTCACGTCAGCTGCAGGACGGGTCCCTTTTCCCTTCTGCATTTTAACAAGCCTGGCCATCGCTGTAGCTTTTTCCACCATCACAGTCTTCACTGACTGCTTGCCTCCTTCGCTGAGCAGTTGACTTAGGGATTGGACTTTCTGGATTTTCTGATTTAAAAAAAAAAGGGGGGGGGGAGGGATGAAGAGAAAGGAGAGAAGGGAAGAAAGAAAAGGCAAAAGAGACCAAAAAGAAAACATAAAACAATTATCCATATAAAGCAAATAAATATAAATATGCTACTCTGAGTAAACCTACAATATGAGAACTCTGATAGAGGAAAGTAATTACACATTAAAGATTATTCAGAATTACTTGTAGCTATCAAAGACATCCTGGGCACATTTAATGGCATCCACTTTAATTCACACAACTTTTCTTACATTTTTGATTTTGTATAATCATAAAGGAAACACACAGGCATATCAACTGTGCAGCCCTAGAGGACAAAAGCTGTACTGCACTCCTGTACTTCCTGCTTGTTAATACCACAGGTAGCATTTGGGAAAGCAGGTGAATGCACTGCACAGAATTCTTTAAGAAGTATAAACTGAGGTAACACTTTCTGCAGTTACTTCATAGGCTTATTTTACATAAAAAGGACTTTTTTCTTTCCAATTTTGTAAAAAGACTAGTGTAGATACCCACCACCAATCCAACCAATGGGCATGTTAGATCCATGTATAGATAGCCAGGAGCTGCATAAAGGAGCACCTGTGAACGCTGCTAGCAAGCCTTCCATCAGATCATTCAAAAAAAGGTGCAAACTGTTGTGAGTTACCATTTGTCTTTATTCTAGATTCATTCAGGAACTGTCAGTTATACAAGAAAAGAGGAAATTCAGTCTGCAAAAAGGAAAGATGTGCGCAGCAATGAAAGAACAGATGAAGTAACTGAAATAAAGGAAAGCTGCCCTAAAAAATGGCTCAGCAGTCTTTATTTTAAAAAATGAACCTAGTTTGATGATGCTACCATGTTAGGGGCAGAAGAAGAAGAGGGTGATAAAGATCTCAGGACATGGAACTGAGAGGCCTCTTAAATGATCTGTGGGCCAGACCTGCTGATTGACACTTGCGCAGAAGCCCAAGGGCCAGGCTCACCAATACACAGTGACCTCGCTCATACTGGATTTGGGTACATGGCTCCAGCTCAGAGTGCTGCAGACCACCAACCCATGCCACCTCTGCTCCCACGGCTCCTAAACAGCATTAAGTCTTTTGGCAAAAAGAATACTGTTCAAGTTGGCGCCACTATTCTGCAATATCTGAATCACCTGCTCCTATGGTTATTTTTCGAGCATTTGGTCCCACAGTGTTCTGAGCGCCATTCAATATCTTTACTATTGAACTCTGAGTGATATGGGGTCCATATATTTCTATTTGTGTATATTCAATGGCCACTCAGAATTTAAAATGAATTCTAATACAACCAGCTCCTAAAAGGGATCCATCCATACAAAGAAGAGTTTCTATAGAAAGATGTAGGTGAAAAAGTTTATTCAAAAACATCAACTAGGCACAGCGAGGTACACTTGTAATCTCAGCATTTGGGAGGCTGCAGCAAGAAGATCTCAAGTTCTAGGCCAGAGTGGGGTACGTGATGAGCCTCAAAAACAGAAAGGAAGGAAGGGGACGGGAGGCAGGGAGGGAGGGAGAAAAGAAAAGAGAGAGAGAAGGGAAACGCTCATGAATTTAGTGACGTACGCTCAAGAGGAAATCGGAAGCTTGCAGGTTCACTGTGACTTGAACATGTGCTCTGTACGTAAACAGAGAACGATGAAGCTGCAACTATGCCCTGGACATCCTTGGACTGCTACTGTGATGAACTTTAGGGTATCGTTCTTTTAAATGTTCAAAAAAAAATCAATTCAAACAAGATGCAAACAGCACACAGAGAGGAGCCATAGGGAAGAAAACAGGCCTTTCATATCTTTAAGTTCAAGTCTACAGATATTTTCAGCTCACTGAGCCTATGCTTCTGGGTTCCCTGCTGCTATGGTATTTCGAAGTGGCATCAGCTGTATCCACCTGTCTGTATACCAGGCGTACGATACTCCAGTTAGTTACCTAGACACCTAGCAGACAATGCCTTTGCCATATGTTACTATAAGACATCTTATACACACTAACACAGTGAAGGCTCTTACTGTAACTACCTCCATCTCTTAACATTACCTCACTGGAGACATTTTCAGTTCTGTGAAGTGTGGAGGTAGGAAGGGAGGTGCCCTGAGCCAAACGGCACACTTAGCAGCGGATCACTTGGTACTCACAAGGTAGCCTTCCGAGGCTGAGCATCTTTACTTCCACTACACTTTGGATCGGCTGTGTTACCTGCCCCACGAGAAGTACTGGGCAAGATAGGATTAGGAGAAAAGGAAGCCGGAACACTACTGGTACTGCGAGTCCGGAACGAGTCATCTGGAAATAACGTGGAGAGGCAGAGGTGTTGATACACTCAGATATGCTCAAGGAGAGAAGACTCCAGACCGGGTTTTTCTTCTCTCCTCAAGTCAGTATTATAAAGGTATAATTCATATACAGTAAAGGGTCCTGCATTAAGATCTGGCATATGTATAATCCACTGCCATTACCGCAGTCAAGATGTGAGAACATGCGACCGCCGAACGTCCCCTGGGCCCATCATAATCACTCCTCCTCCACCTGCTCCCTCTACAAATCACTGACTCTCCACTTGCTAAAGAATAGCTTGAATCTTTTAGGATTTTACATAAAAAAGACTCATACAGAATATGCTGTCTTACTTTTTTCACATGATCAGTATCATTCAAATTCATCTATATAGAAATATTAGTGCTTCGCAACTGGTGTTGTATGGATGGGCTAACATTGGTCCTAAATGTTCACTGACAGGCATTTAGATAATTCCAGTTATTGACCATGATAAATAAGACCACAATGAACATTTGTGTATAAATCTGTATGTGGCTATGTTTTAATATCTCTCAGTAAATGCTTAGAAACGGGGTTTTTTAATGTGTTTAACTTCAGATGAAATTGCCAAAGCATCTTTCTCCTTTGCTCCCCGCTCTGTGTATGGAAGTCTGAATAGTGCTCTTTATCCTTGAACTCAGTATTATAAACATTTGAATTTCAGACATGCTGCTGAGTATGTACAGCATCTTTTCTCACTGCCACTGCTTTGCTTTATTTTCTTTTGATACAGGGTCTCCTCGCCAAGGATGGGCTTGAACTCCTGATCCTCCTGCCTCCCACTCCCAAGTGCTAGGCTTGCAGGTATACACTGCTACGTTCCACTTTCTCACAGTTTTAAACTATACTTACCCAATCACTGGTGATACTAAGCATCTTTTCATACACTACATCTCTGCCTTCATTAAAAGTTCACGTTCAAATCTTTTGTCCTTTTAAGCCTAGCTGCCTCACCTCAGACGTCTCTGAACATTCTTGACATAAGTCCTTTTCCAATAAGGAACATCACGCCTATTCCTCCCAATCCAGGTCTTGACTTGTGTTTTTCTATGAACATATCTCAAAGCCCAGAGTTTTAAATTCTGGCACAGTCTAGTGTGTCACTACTTTTCTGCTATGGTTACTATAAATATCTATCTGCTCCAGAATTACAGACTTCCTTCCTTATCTTCTTCAAAAATTTGTAATTTTACCTTTTGTGCTTACATATACATTTTGAGTTAATTGTCTCTATGTAAGGTGAGGTATGAATTGAGGTTGAAGTTTGTGTTTTCTTAATATAAGTACCCAATTGATCTAGTGCCATTTTTGAATGTACCACCAGATATGGTAATGACATTATTAAACAACGCTCATGACCAAAGCACTTCTGATTTCTAGTGATAATTGTGGTCTACCATGTTGATTTCTGTATGTGGATATCAATGCTTTAATTATAGAAAGTTTCTTCTCTGGAAATGAAAACACTGTTTGCAAACTATCTGGTGTATATACACATAAGAATAAAATGAACATAATAAAAAGGAAAGCAGAATACCCAAAATAAGACTTAAAAGTAAAATATAACTAAATTCTTAAGATTTCAGACCCTCTGAAATTAAAGGTGACTATTACTTATTTTAAATTTTTATCAATCATTATTATAGCTCTCAATCAACATTTCCAGTATACAAAATTATAAAGATACATACAGCCACAAGTAATTTTTACTAACATATTCTAATTTTTTCTATGAATAATTCTGTCATCTTCTGTAAAATCCACAAGTCAGCAAACTATAAATTTTGAAACAAATGTCTGCCTGGGCCCTTAAGATGCTGTGGAAGACAGTCATGCTCAGCCAGCACGCAATGCCTAAGGCTGCTGTCACACTTCAACAGCAGAGCTGACTGGCTGTAACTAGCCCACAGTGGCCAGAACATTTATAACCTGGTCATTAAATGACTCTTCTGGCCCTTGGAACAAACTTCTAGGTACATAAAATGGTAAATCGATCTTGCTCAACTTGCTTACAAATTACTGGGAAATGTCTGTCTACACTTCAGCCAGCCCTGTCCTACTATTAGTCCTCCTCTCCTTACAAGTGTTATGTTCTGAGTCTTGATATAGTTTTAAAATATAGTATATGGTCAGGTATTTCCCCAGTTGCTGGGTTACAGTAGCACTAAAGTCCCATTAAGAGAAAACAATTGCTTTTTAGCCAAATGGAATCAACCTCAGGATGGAAGCATACCACTGTCTGCTCGACCACAAGTCAGGAAGCCATGCTTAAAGAGTCATGAGGAATAATTAGCCTTACATGAGATAATGTGGTCTTCTTCCCAGAATTCGCTCCCCTTAGGGCAATCCCTACAAGCCCCTCTGAGGTTCTGCTGGATCTGTCCAGTCCTGAGTCCTGGCTGAGAAAGGCATAACTTTTCTTTGATTTCTCTTGTCCCTTTCAGATGCTAGCCAGAGCCCAAGTGTGCTTTCTCTGGTACTTTGAACTTCCTTACTCTTTCTCGCTTGTCTGACATCCTGGCTTAATGCAGACTGCGTAGCCTTCTCTTTTGCCTTCTATATGTATTTCTCTTCTCCTAGCAGCTGCTAAGATTTACAGCTTGCCCGTCCTGTTGCTTTTTGGCCTCAACTTTCAAGTCTGTTTATACATTCTTTTATTAAATAATCTAAGAACCCAAAAAGGAAGTTCAGTTTCCCCAGTGACAGGAAAAGTTTAATTGCTTAAAGACTTCGATGAAGACACATATTTAAGAAAAACATCATATTAGGGGCTGGAGAGATGGCTCAGTGATTTAGAGCACTGGCTGCTGCTCTTCCAGAGGACCTGAGTTCAATTCCCAGCACCCACGTGGCAGCCCACAACTGTAACTCCTGTTACAGGAGATCACACACACGCACGCGCGCGCGCACAAGCGCACGCACAAGCAAAACACCAATGCACATGGAAAAAATTACTTTTTAAAAAGAGAAAAACATCATATCTAGAATTGGAAGCATACATTGTTTAAAGAAAGCAATACTGCATTAAAGTAGCCATTTTATTATGCTCATGTTGCTGCTTACCAGGTAGTGAGAGTGCAGCAGTCCTCAGCAGCCCTGAGACGGAAGGCGTGTGTGCTAAGGTAGAGGATTTGCTAGAAAAGAACGTGACCTATTAGAACCGAAAACCACAGTTTTCAATCTCAGTTACCTAATACTCGGGTTTTTAACTCTTGTTTGTAAATGCTCTCTTCTACTTCTTACAAAACATGCCTATTGTGTTTATTTATCTTTTGTTTTATATTCCATGCTTCAAAATACATACTTTTTCTACAGTTTAAAAGCATGTCCTCTGCTTCATCAGAATTGCAGATTTTCCTGATTCTGGGCAAAGCTTTCCTGGGCCTAGCTTGTCTTTAGTTACCATCCTTTTTTTACACCCTGAGAGCACTGCTGGCTAGGAAAATGCATGGATCTACAGATGATGTCAAAAGCTGGAGCCGAAAGTCTGGGATTAGTATAATTAACAACAGAAAAAAACATTTTTCTTCAACACGTTCTTTATCTTGAGAAACAATATTTTAAAGGCATTTGTGTTTTCCTTTTAACATAATATTTTTATTAATTGAGAATTTCATACAATGGTTTATTGTTTTGGTTTGGTTTGGTTTTGGTTTTTTGAGACCACATTTCTAGTGTGGCCCCAGTGTCCTGGAACTCTGTAGTCCAGGCCGGCCTCGAACTCAGAGATCTACCTGCCTTTGCCTCAATGTATTCTGGCCATATTTCCCCCTACACTCCTCCCAATAACTCTTCCTATATCCACCTCTACCTATCTCCCCACCCTCTCCCAACTTCATGTCCTCCTTCCTTTGTAAAAATAACCTACCAAGTACAATTTGTGCTATGCATATACTCAGAGGCATGGGCCGTCCACCAGAACAGAGGTGACCCACCAGGGGCCACGACCTCAGAGAGAAGAGGTTTGCTCCCCAGAAGCCATCATCTGTCAGGAGCTCCTTAGACAGCGGTAGGGACTTGTAATCTTGCAAAAAGGTCTTGTGCAGGCAACCTCATCTTTTCTTAAAACTACTTTGCTTTTCCAATGACCTACAGCTCTTAAATGCTATGTGCATGTAACATATAACAAATAATGGCAGTATAATGGTGCTTCTTCTCTTGGCCTATAAATGGAAAGCAACTACGTATCTCCTATCAGAACTCTGTTGTGACCGCCTCACGGGATGACATGCCCGTGGCTTCTCTACACGTAGAAACAATACAGTGCACATAAATGTGCAGCCTGGTGGCAAACAGAGTATGCTCACAACCATTTGGAAGCTGAGAGGTATGTACAGCATATTCCACCTTTCTCATAACTGATAGGAAGAATCAAGGATATTCTTGTGTGATGTCATGATAATAGTGCAAAGATAGGTATTTTTTAATACAAATAGCAAGCGCCTTCTTTTTTAGTATGATAATCTTTACAGAAGAAAGTGACAAATTGTTCGTCCACAAAAAATTCAAAATTAGGCTAGATGTGATGGTGCACGTCTGTAATCCCAGCACTCAGGGAGGCAGGGGCAGGTGGATCTCTGTGAGTTCGAGGCCAGCCTGGTCTACAAAGTGAGTCCAGGATAGCCAAGGCTACATAGAGAAACCCTGTCTCGAAAAAAATTCAAAATTAATTCCAATTATGGTGATGTAAATATCTTATGTAAATAAATATGTCCATAAAATTAAAACTTTAATTAAAAACAAACAGCTGACAGCACATACCTAACACACTTGTCTAAGTTGCCATATTTTGCATGAAAAGCTTGATTGTTAAAAGATTGGCTCCGAAACAATTTAGATTTCTTGATTTCTTTGCCTAGAGTAAAATGGAAAGAAAGACAATGCAATTTTCAGTATCTCTTAGCTATTCCAACCCCAAATTCCTCCTCAGACCCCACCATTTTCAGAAAAAGCCAGTTGTATCAAGTCTTCACTCTTCAATGTAAGCTGATTGGAGCAGCTCTCCTTCTAACTACCGATTAAAATAATTGAAAACTTACAGTAGGAAAGTGTGGCTGGACTGGCAGGAATAAAGATGCTCTACACAGGCATTTCCTTCCTACCCTTGGACCATCAAATAGTGAAACAATGGGCTTCCACAAACTAGAATGCCCCCAAGAATTTCATGCAGGGAGAAGAAAGAGGCTAAATTCTGGGAAGCAGAGGAGGAATTTTCTCTTAGAGATTTACAATCTCTAGAGAAGACAATGAGTCAATGATGGACAGGACTACACCTTAACCTTGACTCCTCAGATATGCATAATTATGACCCTATAAATAAATCTTAACCTTATAATAGGGCCCTGAGAAAGGACTTAGCAGTGAAGGAAGGGGTGTCACTGGATCTTTGCTCATCTTCCCAATGTAGCCACATTGAATAAATCTCCATGGCTTTTTGTTTTGTTTTGTTTTCACTATTGAAAAAGTAAATGAATAGATGCTCTAAAAACATATGCCTAATTTTTCTTTTTAAAAAAACATTTTATGAGCTGGACAGTGGTGGCACCCGTCTCTATCCCAGCATTCAGAAGGCAGAGGCAGGCTCATCTCTGTGAGTATGAGGTTAGCCTGGTCTACAGAGCAAGTTCCAGGACAACCAAGGCTACACAGAGAAAGTCTGGGTGGGGCTGCATTTTATGAACCGTAAAAGAGAATAATTTCTTACTCGTTGACGAAGTGCTAGAAGAGGGCCCAGGGACAGAAATGGGGATGTTCTTGGGTAAGCTCTGCGTTGGTATCCTGGAGTCTCTGCCTAAAATAGACTCTGTTTTAAGTTGTATAATGTCATCTGGCTCCTGTAAAATTCACCATCCCTACGACAACAGCACCATTTCCCAGCTGCGCTGACTTTATATATGTCCACTTCCGTCTCCGCTACTGCAGACCAACTTCCCAACCACTGACATGCAAATTAAGCTCCCCTTCCGGAGGCTCTGAGCCTGTCTCCTTTTATTATTTTTTATATATTCCTAATACCTATACCACATTAGCCAGCCAACTTTCAAACATAACTTTTTTTAATGTAAGAAAGTAAAGTAATTTTCCCTACCAAATTAAAGCTCAGCATAGTCTTTCAGGATACAAAGATACAAATGTTACTGTGGCACTGGTAGCCCAAAGGTCAAAAGAATGGACTCTACCTCTGGGTGGGGGTCAGCTCCTGAAGAGTTAATCTAGTTAGGCTAGTCAAGAACCTGGCTAAGCAACCGTCATACTTCAGGAAGGCAGATTTGCCTTGATAAAGAGATGGGAGGATTATCCCTTTAATGATACACTTTTTCTTCCCAGCTTCCTGACTTCTGTGCAGTTGCTTACAGAGGCACACAACTTCAAAAGTCTGCTTTCTCTGATGCCTTTCTCAGCGTGCCTTCCTAACGCTTTGGGCTTCACTCTTCCTCTAAAGCCCCCCTTCCGCCATATGGCCTCCTGTACACCTTACGGTTGACCTTCCACCCCAGCTTAACTCAAAAGGCATGGCTTTTTCTATTTCTTCTCCATGTTCCTCCTCAAGGCAGCTACCTAGATTAACAGCTGGCTTGCCCCAGGTTTTTCTTTCAAGCACTGCGTGTACTCTTAAACTACTGTATTAAAAAGATGCCCAAGACGGGTCCCCGACTCCCGGCTGTCTGCCGCCCACTCTGTAACCACGTGGGGACACACGGAACCACTCACGCCTCTTCTCAAAGCTTTTGTCACTGGGAGTCCTCCCGTCGTTCTGATGCTTCTCCTTCTCAAGCTGCTCCTGTTGGGACACAGTGCTGTGTGAAAGGTGCAGCTTGGGAGTTTAATCCCAGCATGATTCTCACTTTAGAGATACAAATATACCTTACCCAAAAAAAAAAAAAAAAAAAAATGCCTTTTTAAAAATGGGTTTTTGCCTTTGGTATTCATGTTTTAAGAATTTGGAGTTTTGTTTTGTTTCTGTGGCCTTTTTACATCACAGAATATTGCCCTGTCTTAAAAAACTAAAGCCAAAACCAAACCAAACAAAGAGGACTTTGGGGCTGGAGAAATGACTCAGTGACTAAAATACTTGCTACCTTTACAGTAGTTCCCAACACCCACAGTGGTTGTGACACTACCTACAACTCTAGCTCCAGGGGATCCAAGCCTTCTTCTGGCCTCCAAGGAAAATCACACTTACACACACAAACACACACACACACACACACACACACACACACACACACACACACACAAATAAAGTAAATCTTAAAAAATAAAATGAACACCAAAATTAAAACTTTTTCTAAAGACTTAAAAATCAAGAGAAGGCAGATTTCAAGAAAATATTCACAATTCAAGCATGTGACAAAAGACCTCCTAATAATAATGTGAACAATCTACTTTAAAACCTCAAAATGGACTTTATAAAAATGAGATATTATGGCCAATAAACAAATAAAAAGCTGCTTAGTATTGCTGGCATCATGGATATGTAATTTAAAGCCACACAAATTCTAGAAAATATGATCACTCTAATGGCAAGAAGCTAACTCAGTGGGTACTGAGGAAGGATACTGAGGATGGATTCTGAGGATGGATGTTGGGATGGATGCTGAGGATGGATGTCGGGATGGATACTGAGGATATATATTGGGGAGGGATACTGAGGATATATGTTGAGGATGGATATGGAGGATATACGTTGGGGATGGATACTGAGGATGGATGTTGGGGGTGGATACTGAGGATATATGTTGGGGATCGATGCTAGATAGGGATGTTGGAAATGGATGCTGAGGATGGATGCTAGGGATGGATGCTCAGGATGGATGCTGGGTATGGATTCTGAGGGACAGGTGGGAATGGTTCAATTAGGACAGAGTATATGTGGGTACTTATAAGGCAGTTTCACTTAAGAAACTCACTTTGGCTGGGCAGTGGCAGTACATGCCTTTAATCCTAGCACTTGGGAGGCAGAGGCAGGTGGATCTCTATGAGTTCAAGGCAGGACAGCCAGGGTGACACAGAGAAACCTGGTCTCAAAAAACCAAAAAAATATACATAAAAGAAAAAAGAAACTCACTTTGCTTAAATGCTCTCACTTAATTTTTCTTCCAATTTATAAAAGATAAAACTTCAGAAAATCAAGACTTTTCTTCAGTCTTTTAGGAAATAGGGAACAACAATGGAAAATTGCAATAAATTAGTTTTAGGTTTACTAACGAAGTTTAGCTAATGCTGGTCAGAAAGGAGTGTATGCGTGGAAAATAACATACCATTTCCAAAAACAGCAGTTCTTCTCTTTCTTTCTCTTGATCCAACAAATCTTTCTCATAATTTTTTTTCTGAAACTGTTTAAAATTTAAAATGACACTGTCATTATTAGTGAAAAACTTCAGCTGACTATAAATATCTCTTTACCATAAGGCAGCGAAAGAGTGTACTTACCATATCCATAGACATTTCCATCCTGTCCAACTCTAATACTGTCTACAAGGAAAGTGTTTAGAAATTATAGCTGATTCAACAGTAATGAAATGCAACCAATTATTTGTCAAAAAAAAATGGTGTTCAAAGAGAAGGATTTGCACCATAAATATTAATAAACTAGTCTTTCACTACCAATACATATTCAAAAATGTATTCCAAAATTATACCCACTGATTATCTTTTTATTGAGATTATAACAGCATCAGTTATATATTAAGTGTAGCTCTTGAAAACTGAAGCATTTTAAGGTTTGATCTCACAAACCCAATTTTTTTTTTTATTATTTTAGCCTTCCAACATTTCCAAATAACCCACATAACAGGCCCTCATGTCAGAGCAAAAGCTCACAGCATGAAGTCGGGATGTTTGGAGAGATGTGCATGGGGTGGGGCCAGCTCTCCATGGTGGGGGCTCCGCTACCTATTAGCATGTTCTCAAGGAGCCAGTGCTTCCAGCTCTAGCCCCTTTTCAAAGTCAAACAGATGACTGCATTCGCTCTGAGCGGGCTTCCCACACGCTTCTTGAAAACATGACTTCTCACATTTTACTGTCAGTTTTACTGGATTGGGATCACTTATAAATGAAGCCTAGGGAATCAGGTACTGGCTATCATTTGCGCTAGGTTTACAAATACCTCTCAGGTGCTCAGCCCTCCCACAGGGAATTCATATTGCAGGTAACAAAAACTGGCTACCCTTTAGAAATGGCCTTTGAAGGAACTGGTTGCCCAGCAGTCACAAACACAGCCTGCCATTTATTCATTCTTACCATGCTTGCAAAGGCTGTTACCCTATCAAGCTGAGGTGGGGAAGCTGAGGTTAACACTGCCATGCGGTGAAACACATTGTCTCAGCAGGAGAGACACTTACTTTTTTCACAATAGCCAGGACATCTTTATCCTTTTCTTGACACAGGAGCTTTCTCACACACATTTCCAACTGCTGGAGGAGATGCATGTCTGCAGGAATCTTCAGAGCTGATTTCACTTTGGGCAGCAGGTAGCAGAGCTTCATTCTGTAGTCAGAGCAAGTTTAATAACTAAGAGTAACAGGAGTGTGCCACTGAAAAAGGGCACGCTTTAGAGAACCTCAGAGTTCATCTGCCCATGCAACAAGTATGTGTAGAGCGCCTGTTTTTTATACAGCATTCATTATTTTGGAAGGACACAATATTGAATCAAACCAACAAAATCCTCTGTTTCTCGGGGGCTTGCAGTATTGTATGGGCATGAAAGACAGAATGCATGGATAGAGAAAATGTCTCCCAGGAAGTGGTGAGTTGGTCTGGAAGGTGGTGCTAGGGAAGTCAGTGATGTTTTCACTGAATGGATGATATTTAAGGAAAGACAAAGAAAATCAGGGAGCAGGTCATTCAAGTGTTTGAAAAAGCATTATGGCCAACACGGAGGACTTGCCTAGTGATACTCTGAATTAGCAAACTAGCCTTGAGGTAAAATATAGCAAACACGAGCTTAGTAGGAGACCTCGGTGGTGACAAGGACCCAGCCCATGGAGGGCCCTATGGGCCATTATATGGAGCCTGGCTTCTATTTCAAATGCAATGGAAGGTATGAGCAGAGGAGTAAAGTAATCAACTTTCCTAATTATCATATGATGTTTTGAGATTAGACCATAAGTGGTTAAGGAGGGAAGAGAAGCAGTAGAGAAACCTCAAGCAAGAGCCTATATGGCACTTTAGGGCAGAGGAAGCAACAGAGGTTCCCAGAAAGATGTCTGCACTTTGCATGTCTTTTGTGAGCAGCAGAGTGGCCTCAGGGACTGCAGATGGGTTAGGTTCTGGCCTGGGCAGTGTGAAGATGCAGACAACTGCAGAAGGAAAAGACGCAGACAAAGCCAACTCAGCATGAATGCTAGACAGATCAAGTCTGGGATGCCCATTGGATATTCAATGGGAATTACAAATCTGCAGCTGGCTCTGTAAGCCTGCTGTCCATGTAGATGTTCCTGTAAGAGATTAAGGCAGGAATACATGAAGATGATAGTTTAAGCAGTATAATAAGGGCAGTAAGAGGAGAGGAGAAATGGGAAGCATAAGGCATCACCACTGCCTAGAGCAGCTGGGCAAAGAAGAAGCAAGGAGGCTACAGAATGCCAGGGAGGTGAGCAGAGACCCAAGAGTAAAGAGCAGCTTCCAGGGAAGGAAGGCTGCCAGTGAGATGCTCTGCCTCTCTTTAGGCTGGTTCTGGGAGGGATGCTAGGCAGTTGTCTGTCTCACAGCTGCTGGAGTCATCCGCTCATCATGTGCTCTCCAGGTTAATGCTTTGCAATTCTTTGGCAAACCTTGAGACAGCCAAGTCCCATGACAAGGGTCGCCGGGATGATGTCTCTGCAGACCTTCACCGAGAGCTTTTCCTACATGGCAGCCCTGGATTCTGTGCATCTGAAGAGGTGAAGAAGCTCTTCTCTGAGATTCTCAATGCTGCACCAATGGCCCCCATCTCATTCACTGCTCAGCAAGGATGCTAGGGACACTAGCTAAGAACCCTCCGGGCCCCTCTGGAGAAAAGGCTCCGCTAAATACCAACAGGATTTTCCCAGGCTTGATGGTGTCTAAACTCAGTAAATCAAATGTTAAAATACTCACTTGAGAAGCACATAAAGCATTAATCACTCTTTATTACCCAAAGCATATCTAGAAAACACAGACTCATGGGCCCACAGATTAAGAATTTCCTGAAATTAGGAACTACAGCTTTTAATAAGCAATACTTTTAAGGCTCTTATCATATTATAATATTTACTCAGTCAGCCTGGTAGGCTGGCTTTGACTTGTGCTTGCTCAACCTGGCAGGACAAAAGATGTGAGATACCAATTAAGGCAGTGAGATTTTATCCCATGACTATTACTAACCAGGCTATGAAGCCAACTGAGATGCCCATCAAAAGACAACTGAGTAAGGAAAATAAGGTACATACGCACACTGAAATGTTACTCAATTCTAACAAAGAATAGAACCCTGCCACAACACAGATCAACCAGGAAAGCATTACATAAAGTGAAATAAGCCAGGCACAGAAAGATAATCATTGCATGTTCCTACTTAGATGTGGACGCTAAAACAGTGGATAGTGGAATGGTGGCATGAGCAAGTAGAAGGGTGGCTGGAAGAAGGGAGGCAAAAGGTACCAAAATTCAGTCGATGTAGGAGGAATATCTTGTAGTTTTTGCAACACAGTGGGTGATAACAGTTCATAGCAGCTCATTATATATTTTATAAATACCTAGAAGACCAGTGTGAAGGCTCTGGACATATAAAAATAACAAATGTTTGAAGAAATGAAAACACTAACCACCCTGATTTAATTGATATATGTAATATCCATATTATTAAATTATCATGCTATATTCCATAAATGTGTGACTGTCAACCTCCAGCAGTAACTACCAAGACTCTGAGAGTAAGCATCAATTCCTTGCTTGGTTTAATTAACTAAGAAACAGGGTCTGCAAACATTTACCACAGTGGACATACGAGAAATGCAGCGTTTTCAAACCTTGCAGAGTGATACATACCTCACATTTGCTACTGGGTCATGGGTTAGTTCAATAACAGGTAGAAAGAAATATTTGCAGAAAAATGATCTGGAAAAGATCTCTATGATAAATTCACAGGTATCCAAAAAACGAAGTCTATTCCAATAGCTTTTTCCTTGGCCCAACTCTACAAACAACAAAAATACCACAACCTCATATTTCCTACATGAAATTATAGATTCCAAAGCCAAACACCAAAAAGTATGCAAAGTTTCATTCTATCTGCAATTTATTTAACAAATAGGCAAGAGAAAAATAGCCATTTTATACCCTCGATTTGTAGACTATAATATTTACATGTCAAAAACTAGTAAAGGTTTATTAATACTGCATAAAATTCAGTAAGCACTGATGGATGGACTGTGATGCCTGAGTGACTAGGACCTCTGTGTTTGACCACTGCCTACATGCTGAGGACTCCGCAGACAGAATCTTTTTAAATCTGAAAACAATAAGATGGTATGCACACACTTAAACCAACTCAAATGCAGTCTACAAACCCTCCAAGTCTAAAACTAACTTACTATTCTCTTTTTATTTCCTTAAGTGTCTGGTGTGGGTAATGTCATACTGATAGTACTTTAAATCATTATTTAAAGCATAATTTTCTCATTTTTACATAAATGAGAAGGCAAAGTTCTTTTTTTTTAAGTGCATCAACTTCACCCATCCTGTGTTTCTTTTCAAGATTTATTTATTTATTGTGTATACAGCATTCTGCCTACACACCAGAAGAGAGCACCAGGTCTCGTTATAGATGGTTGTGAGCCACCATGTGGTTGTTGGGATGTGAACTCATGACCTTTGGAAGAGCCATCTCTCCAGCCCCCAAGAAGGCAAAGTTCTTAATACTTAAAACCAAACAGAATCTTTTAAAATGAAACTTACTCTAAATGTAAGTCCCTACTAACGCAAAATGAAAAAAGAACTAAAAAAAAAAAAAAAAAAACCATGAAATAAAAAATCAAAATATACTGAGCATAATTTTTCTTAAATAAAATTTCACAAAAGTATTTTTCCCTGAAGTGGTGGTTTGTGGTTAAAATGGAAATTTGAATAGTCAGAAAGTCCTCTTCTTTGTCTATGCTAGGCAATAGTCTTGTTAAAAAGCATTTAAGCATAACTGTAGTCAATCAAAGCCAGGTAACTAACTAATTAACTCACTAAACAAATGTATATATTTGCTACCAGAATTAACACTTTAAAGATTTTACTATGATTTTTATCTCCTAACAAATAACAATAAATTTGCATGTGTTAACCTACTTCCTAAATCATTATGGGTCACTAGATTCACATTAATATGTCATGTCAATACCATTCAAGAAAAAAATTATAAGCCCACATTTTGTTCACTCAATTAATACTGTGTACAGTATTATATATTACTATATTTTAAAATATTCTATTTATGCTTTAGTTCCAAATGCTATTTAATCAAGGTAGGAATTAAGTCTTTCAACATGTTTATATATTTTAATTTCTCAAGTGTTACAATTCACAAAATAAAGTTCCAGTTAAATACTATTTTCATCTATGAAATTTACAAAATTCAAATAAAAGTACACACAAGATATTTACCACCATCAGCCTAATTTATCTCTAAAAACTGACATACAATGCTTTGAAGATGTAATTAAGGTTGACTCTTTTCCCTAAAATTATTACTTACGTTCAATTAATTTCTGAATGACTTCATGTCTCTGCTCTTGTTTACGATTGTATCGTAGAAAAATGCATAGAGTTCGTGCAGCTGCTCTTTGGACAGGTAAGACATTCTTAAAGAAATGAAACAGAAAAGACAATCACACTACCCTAAGATACAGACCCAACAATCAGCCCCCATCAAATCAAAACCAAGCTCTTGGCCAAATGAGAAGAGTTCACTACCTTTCTAGCCCTTCTTCAGGGATCTCTATTACCCAAAGTTAATGTCAGTCCAGTAAAGAAGATATCTTATCACAAGCTAGTTCAATTTCATAGTCACATCCAAATCATCCATGTCTGACTGTAATCTCCTTCACTCAATTTAAATGGCATGCTCCTCAGGCACCCATCCTTTCAGCCAGCAGAGTATTAATTATTTCTACATAGTCAACAAACATTTCCAGGAGCAAGCCGCATGTCAGTCACATCACCAAAACTGTGCTACTTCTAAAACAGAAGTTTAGATATCCATGCTCGGATACACTGCTGAAGAATTTAGGGGCTGGACCTGGAGACTAAATATCTGTGCCCAGGAGGTGCAGTGCTATTCACTGTCCAGGGCTGAGGAAGCTCCGTTTCCTATGCCTACCTAAAAGCTGTCACAGTTGTCAACGCAGAGGTAAAGGTCCCAGAATGCCACACAAGGGTGTTTATATTAGAGAGTGGCATAAGGCAGAGCAGAAGGGCAGCATTACCAATATTCCTAATCCTCTGTCCTCCCCGTAACACCTTAAAGGAAAACCTCTACGCCAAGTGTACTGTCCATTGCATGTCATGTTCATGTATGTCATGTACACCATCCTGTCTTACTCAATAACATTACAATATCCATCACCTAAAATCCAGACTACCATAGTGGGAATCTCTACAGCTGTGTAGTGTCGAGACAGTGGTGCTGGCTGACTTCATCCATTCTACTGGGCACTATGCTGTGTGATATTGTTAACTGTTAGATACAAAAGGAAGGTTCAGAACTGAAAATTTAAGAGCTATGCAGAATCAGAAATACAATAGACCTTAAATGAATTTCAGAGAGTGGACTAAATAAAAGCCCATCCCTCTCTTCTTTAATTTGGTATCGTTTGACAGAGTTTCAAATGCATATGTACAAGATGTGTGAAAATATGCTTAATTTATGCCTCATGTAATCTACTTTATAATGCAAAGCAAATATTCATTTGAGACAGAGATCACTGGTAAGGGCCTCAGAACATCATCCTTGAGTTGTCCTCTGACTATTACACGTGTGTTGTTGTACCCATATGCCCTCATACATACACACACTTGCATATAAATTAAATAAATAAATATAAAAGTGACAATGAGTTATTATTGTCAAATCACTTTTTAAGATTACTATGTCTATAGCATAGTCTTTGATTCCTCAGATTTCTATTGCTATGTGTGATGAGCTTGTTGGTGGTGGGTAATATAGTGCACTTCTCATTTTTTAAAGCTGAATAATACCAATAATATATTTCCCCCTTTCTAAATCTTTGAAGCTAAAACTTATTTTGAATTTTAGAGATGACTCTTGGATCCCTCATTTCCCTTTTATGAAAAGTTAAGATACTTCTGTTCATCAAAGAATCTCTTCATGGAGATGGCTTCAAATGTGGCAAACCAGCCACTGAGCAAAATGTCCTCTTTTCTGTCACAGACAGAATTCTTCCTAAAAATGGACAAGCTTGGATGCAGGCAGAGTCAACGGCCACACTCTGCCAAGACAGGGTAAGCAAGTCCTTAGTAGTTCCTGCCTCACAAATAATATCTGTCAGATATATTGGGCCAGAAGGCTGAAGACAATGCTCCAATGTTATGGAGATTTTTGGGTGACTGCTCATGCAGCAAACTGTCTCTGTCACTTTATCATTTGGGAAGCTACTAACCTGCTCTCCATGTATATCAGGTAATTAATTTTACTCCTTCTCAAGTCTCTGATGGTTGAAGACCAGATGGTTTAGTCTTATAATTAAGCTTAGTTTTTTAGGGGTTAAGATGTTTTTAGGTCTAGATAGATGGTATAAGTTGATAGAGATGAGATATGATAGATATTGATTTTCATTCAGAAATTTAGACCCAAACAAGATAGGAAAGATGTTTACCTCAAGTTTGCCAAATACAAGTGACCAAATCACTATGAATGTAACATTTATATAATTCCTGATTGTTTCATGGTTCTTCTTGCTGTATGTAGTTTATCTTATTTATATATAATAATATAAATGCATATGTAAAAAAGAATATAATAAAAAAAGAAAAAAATTTTATAAAGAAACTAATTAACAAAAAGATACTTTATTCCAATTAAAAATAGAAACAAATCAAAGGTTTTTGTTTGTTTGTTTGTTTCGCCTTGCACAGAATATTGAACCTATGACCTTTTTATCCGCAGTAGCTGCAGCTTAAAAAAACAAACACACAAAAAACTTGAATAGGATGCCATCATGTATGTACAGTGGATGGTAGTCAAAACAGTCCTCTCTGGAAGTTTTCACAAAAGGTGAACAACTTCATGAGCTTCTAATACAGCTGTATGGAGAGCAGGTTGTTACTCCTCATCCTTGAGCCAAGGGCTATCTACACTAAGGCTTCCACGCTTTCAGTGCAACTGTCCAAAGACACTGTAAAAGGAGCAGTTCTCAGACTAAGAGGGACCTCTGGGGAGATGCTGACCTATGGGTGCATCAGAGAAACAGAACAGAAGCTCTTCTGCAGTTGACATTACTGAGTCCTGTCAACCTTTCTCCCCATAAGAATTGTAACAAGTCCGAGGAAAGGCGTGGGAGATGTAGCTCAGTAGGTTGAGTATTTGCCTAGCATGCATGCGACCATAAGTTCAATCCCCAGCACCACATAAACGAAGTATGTTGCCACACACCTATAATTCTAGCATTGGGAAGATAGAGGCAGGAGGGCCAAAGGTTCAATGTCATCTTCAGCTCAGTAATAATAATCGGATGGCAGACTGAACTATCCATATACTGCTTCTTAAAACACCACAATAGTCTGATGTGAGCTATCCACAGCCCTCTGGCAGTGGGCAAAGAATATTCATAAAATAAATCCTGCTAACACCTCCCTACAGCTTACTGGTGTAAGACTAAAGGGCAAATCAAAGAAGCAGAGGAGACTTGACTCCCCTCCTGGGGGACCTGAGGAAATGCTACCCTTCCACGCTGATAGGAATTGATATTCTTGTGCCTTGAAAAGGTAAAGAATTCAGTAATGACAAAATTATCCCCCATTTCAAAACAATCAGGGGAAATTCAGGGCTCACATTTGTCATCATGATGGTGAACATTCTTTGTAAGAAACGGTAATAAATCTGGTCGCTAGATATGATGTGAGGCAGACAGGCATATTTCTGTAGCAGCTTCTCATGGGTCCTCCACTTCAGAGAGGCTGCAGCTCGCTGCTCAGCAGCCGTAAGTGCAGGAATCAAGTCTGGCAGGGAGGACATCTGGAAAGAGACACAAGGAAAGAGCTAGTGGGGACTCAGTCCTCAACTACAATCTGTAGTATAAACATACACCAGGGAAAGACTTTGGAGTTTAGAAGGCATCTCAGTTGAAACTGGGAGGTAATTGTCAGGCAGAATCAGACGTTTAAAACAAAGCTTGAATAAGATTTGTGGTACCAGAAAATAAAATCTTTTAGGTCTGGACTTACTATTCTTTCTATCAAGTTGATTATCAGGTTGTTTACCAGGGTAACTATTCTAACTTGCACAAAATTCCTTACATTTCACTCTAGGCAAGCTTAACCTCCTAATTCCTACCCTTTGTCTTATTTGTTAACTTATACTAGTCATTAATACTGAAAATATGAGTCCTTTCTCTAATAATGGGACAGAAAATGAGAGCTTAAGAGGTTTCCAATTAACTGTCAGTTATCCCATGGTAATGCTGCCAAATATGGCTGAGCACTAGGAAGCAACCCGCCTTTCCTTGTTATAGCATAACTAATTTGGGTTCATACACATTTATTTTTACTGTTTGCGTGCGTGTGTGTAGTAATGTGGTGGTGCACTGGAGTGCAGTGTCAAAGGAGGGCCATAAGAAAATATTAGGTTCTTTTGGAGACAAGTTACTGGTGACTGTGCAATGTCTCAAAAATAAACCCAGGTCCTTATAAGATGAGTAGAGCTCTTAGCTGCTAAGCCATCTCTCTAGACCCCTCATGTAAAATTTAAAGCCAGCTGGGGATGTACTACCTGCCATCCTGGCTCCTGACAAATGCACAGAGGGTGGGCCACTGGCCAATGGACAGCACTATTGTAATGTTTCTCACACATCCTTCCACTGTTTCCTCATAACCACCTTGCAGAATAAGGTGACAAGCCTCCAACCTTCCTGAAAGATGGGATTTACCTTATTTTCTTGAACACTGCTTTCTCCACCAGTAGACATAAGTTCCAAGATTTCTGGGAGGTGATTTATAAGAGCATCTAGTACCTTTTAAAGAGATAATGATTCTGTTTATAATAGTTATTATCTGTCTTCTAAATTAGTTAACTCCACAATTCAATTTATACAACACTTTTGGTGTAGCTTCCACTGGTCTAAACTGGAGAAAGCCAAATATACTCAAAACTGCCTTCCAACTTTGAAAAGGAGTCTACATCAGGTTATACCCTCAGGTACCATGTGATGACCTAAGTCTCCCAAACTAATAAGTCACTTTAGTGACTAGGATGTGCCAAATACAGGATCAGATGGAAGAATTTTAATATCTTCACGAGTCTATATATAAGGTAAAATATAATCTCAAAAAAATGCTGAGCAAAAATCCAAAATGTGATCCGATTATTATTGTGAATAAAGCTCTAATAAAAAAATGCAACACTGACTAGAAAACCAAAAATGTAACGAAATATCAACTGTGATTTAATTGAAGCATCTCTTTTGTCTACTTGTTGGCACTTCTTAATTTTCTTTAATAAACAATATATACTTCCATCTAGAAGTCCTAACTTCTAAGATTTTCCCAATGACAGTGAAACAGGCACTGATATAGTTTGGCTTACTATGAGAGAAGTAAATATCAGAGTGGGAACTTATATTACCTCCATTGATTCATCTTGTAATAATGTTATCAGTTCTTTGTGTATTAAATATACTCCAGAATTCAGAAGTTTAGATACCTAAAATACAACAATAAAATCTCTCAGATTTGAGACTACATAATGTTAAGATACATATTTGAACTACATTCTTATTAAATATTTCTAAAACAAAAATAAGTTATGACATAAATATGAAAATAATTTCTATTAAACTTAGTTGCATAGATCTGTTTTCCTAATAGGTTACTATGTGTGGCCACAGGATGAGGTTGCTTAAGTGGGGAGGGAAAGTGGAAAGGATGGGATGACCAGAGCTGGAGCTTCTGCATCGGCCCATAACAACCCACAGATGCCTCTACTTCACACTCCTAAAGTCTTAACCTATCAAAGGGGTCTTAAGGAATCCCCAAGGCATGTGAGCATCTATTCCTACTCAAGTGTCTCAAAGACAGAACAGAACTGAAGGCCTCTAGTGATGCTGGGGTGTAGTAACTCCCTGCCAGGCAAGACGGTTTTCCTCCTCCCTATCAGAGACCGTCCTCAGTCTGAGAAGAACTGACAGGGTCTGAGCCAGTCCAGATCAATGTTTTTGTTTTCGTTCCTCTAAACAAACTCAGAGCCCACAGAGATGAGCTCACCAGGTTGTATTTTAACTTGTAAAAGGGCAGAAAAAGAAGATATACTATCCTGGGCTTGAGTCAAGTTTTGTTTACAGGGGTTGGGGATCAGAAGATGCCTGAAGAAAGAAAGCACTTTAAAATCTTTCACTTTGAATTGTTTTTAAGTTGTTGAAAACTTTTTCAAATGGTATTTTCAAAAAATAATATAGTTATCATATAGTAATTATCAAATCTAGTATTAATACTAGATTAGAAAACCTGTAAATGCAATGGTGAATTTTCATTATTTAAAGAGCAAAGTAAAATAAGCCCTCTGCTTTAGGGAGCTGAGCATTACTCTTAGCCTACACACATTAGGTATGACTGTGAGACTATGAAAACAAGACATCCATAAAATACACAGAACAGCCATCTCCAAGTGACTCCTATTCCAGAAATGCCGGGGGAGAGGGGAATAGTGTGTGCACTGTTTTGTCTGCTACAAAATATAATAAAATCAAAGACTAAACAAGGGAGAGAAAAGAAACTAATGCTTGCACAGATACTGCATTCTCAGACTCCACTCCTGTGCCATCTTCTCTGAAGAATGCACAGGAATCAACCTAAATGAATGAATAACCTGCAGGCTCCACTGGGAAGGACCTTCACCCTTTCCTCCTCCAAAAGTAAGCTTTTGTGGGTCAGTCTACAGAGATGAAGCAGCTGTGTAGCACTGGGATCACTTTAAATAACTGCCATTTAAGAGAAATATTTCCTAGATTTTGTACTATAGTTCATCCATGTCAGAAAATAATATTCTCTACATTTTTATTTCATTGCTATTCATGTTTACATGTGTTCGGGAATATGCATGTGTGTATGCATATTCACATGTATGTGGGCCCATGAAGTCGATGATGGGTACCTTCCTTGATCCATTTCCACTTCATATATCAAAGGTCTCTCACTTACACCTAGGGCTCCAAATTGAGCTAGCCAGCTCTGAAGATGCCTTATCTCTGCTTCTCATGGTTTGCAGGCAGGTTGCCATGCCCACCAAGATTTACATGGGATCTGAACTCTAATCCTCACGCTCAGGCAAGCACTTTACCAACCGAGCCATCTCCCTACCCCCAGAAAGGTGCTTTTTAAAAAGAAGCACAGGATATGATTCAACAGCCAAAAGAATCTCAAGTAGCATTTATCATGATGCTTTCATAGCCTGCATTCTCTCAGCTAATATATAGTGCTTTGACATGGGGTACAGTGCAAGCAAGATGATGAAATATTCCTGCTGGCAGTAAGAATTTACAATTTATAAGGAAAGAAAATATTTTATCACATCAATTATAAAGAGGCTGTTGTGTGACTATTTTGAATTGACTTTTATATTGTGAAGGTTAATGTGACAGGATCTAGCAAACAAGCTTCAGAATATATCTGTGAGGGAATTTTTAGATTGGAGTAACTCAGATGGGAAGACCCACCCTGTCTTAGCTTCAGTTGTAAACTTCCTCAACATAGAGTCACCTGGGAAGAGGAACCTCAGCTGAGGAACTGCCAGATCAGATGGGCCTGTAGCTACGGCTGTGGAGCCTTGACATGCTTGACAATTGATAAGGAAGGGCCCAGGCAGGTGGGCCTGAACTGCATAGGACAGTTATCTGAGAGCCACAGAGCAGGCATGCAGCGCAGCATCCCTCCAGCTTCTGCGCAAAGACCTCCTTGAGCTCCTGCCCTGACTTCCCTCAATGACAGGCTATGGTCTGGATGTGTAAGCCTTTATTAAACCTTCTCTCACACGCTTCTAGTTATGGTACTTATTAGAGCAATAGAAAATCAAACTAGGACAGCACTGTTCCATGACCTGGGATCCTGACTAAACAAAAATGTGAGTTGAGTAGCAGCATTCAATTCTCTGCTTCCTGACTGTGGACTCAAAGTGGCCAGCCGCCTTCTGCTCCTGCCCACCGCGTCTTCCCCACCACAGTACACTGTACTCCGGAACTGACAGCTGAAGTAAAACCTTCCTTCTTAAGTTACCTTTGTCCAGTATTTCATCACAGCAATGAGACAAGTAATGAACAGTTATAAACAGATGTTTTGTACTGCCATTTTATGAGAAGCAAGCCTATAATTTCAACTTCAAGGAGGAAATGATAATTAGTTTCTCCATAAAAGTTTAAGTTTACTTTTGTACATAATTTGTGGAAAGTTATACAGCTGAAGCTAAAATCTATGGTCATAAAGTTTTACTTGCAGTAAAAGAAATAAATATAAATAATTTGTTATTCAATTTTTCATTTACCCTAAAGCCACTTAAACATAAGGGCAAAGTATAAATAAGACAAAGCATATAAAATTATAGCTATCATAATGTCTGGCTTAACGTAAGTATCTAGTTTACATATGCTGAAAAAAATAGGTTAATGATTAAATGAATATAATGTATTTATGTAAGTGGATTTTGTAATCACACTAAAAAGAGAATTATGGGCATTCAAACATAAGACTTAAAACTATAACATGAAAGAGATGGGATCTCTAACCTATAACAAGTCTGTAGACACAGTATACAGAATATTAAAGCACCATCTAATATACACAGACAGAAATCAACATGTGCACCATGGAATTCATTCTTAGACTTACTTCATAAAAGCAAATAGCAATAGTGTATCTGACTGGTACTTCAGGGTCATGACAGAGGCAGAAGAATGTAGAATAGAGTTCCATGTGGAAGTTTTTAGGATCAACAAAAACAATCATGGCCTAGTGGAGGTGGAAGGAGGCGAATGGGAAGGAGAGAAAAACATGCATCAATGCCTAATGCAGTCACCTCGCTAAAGCTGAAATCACACTCTGTTAAGCATACTTAATAAAAGAACAATGTTTATAAACCCAATGCATGCAATTCTGATTTAGATACAGAAAGATTTAAGTTGCACCAGCATTTGTTTACTGCTTCCCTTACATTTAGATGCCGTGCTAAACAGGAAGTGTCAGAGATGTCCATAGCTTAATGCATTCCACTCATATATCGACATCATAATCAAAACAGTCAATGAGCGTAAGCAAGTATTTCCACGTCAGAATCAAAACAGCCAATAAACATAAACAAGTATTTTATTACCGGAAAGTTGTAAGCACAGTTCTTTCGTACCGAAGTATATTTTTTCTCCTGCTCTACGATTTGGGATGGAATCTGGTTTTCATTGTGGCCATTTTCTTGTTGCAAACCCAGTGTACAAAGTTTCTTATAAAACTCCAAAAATCTCAAGTGCTGATCTGGAGTAAAAATTCCTAAAACAAATGTAAAGCCCATGTCCAACACTTCAATTGCAAAATAAATAAATAAAGAAACAAATAAATACTCAAAGTGCATAATAACATATCTAGAACAAAATGTTAAAGCAGAATGGCTACAGAGGGTTCGTGATGCAGCAATGAGCAGAGGACTGCTCTGAAGAAAGCTAACAGGCCAGATTGTTTCACCTTGTGCTTACTTCAATAAGTTATGAGAGTTTCTCTTACTGCATCATTTTAGGCCATGGTTGGTGGATATCCCTGGGAGGCCAGTTCTTTTTTTTTTTTAAGGTGAACAGAAGCAGAGTTGATCTGCAGTTCAGGGGAGGTGGGGGAAAGGGACAAGGAGGAGTGGAGGAAGGGAAAAGGTGGTTGGGATACAATGTATGAGAGAAGAATAAAAATTTAAAAAATAAAAATAAGGTAATATTTTCATTTTAACTTTAAAAATATGAACTAATATAAGCAAGAATTATGTCTATATTAGTTCCACAGCCTTGGAAAAAAACTAAGATACCAGCATCATCAGGATCATTCTTATAATATTGATGCTTATTTATGGTACATATTTTAAAGTCTACGCAGGGAAAAAAATGCGTGTGTCTATAGAGGAGGGGCTAAAGAACCTAACCTGGAAGCTGTGAGCGTGATCAGAAATGCTATTCACCGACAACATGGTTCTGCATTCACCAACTCTCTCAGAGCCAGGGATTTGGGGGATACTGTAAAACATTTCTTGATGTCTGCAATCCATGTCAAGTATATTACTGTTCTAGGTAAGAGCTTAATTCTTCCATGATTACAGTAAGCTAAGAAAATCACTCAAGTAGCATGACTCCTGGGCACTGATTTACATCCCAAGCTGAACTACTCACATGCAATATTCATCATTTGAAAAATGGCTTTCACAGTTATTCTCACTACATACGAACAGTTAGCATGCCTGGCCTTCTATCAGCACACTCCAGCTTACATATACAAAATGCTCAGAAATTCCAAGGGCTCTGTTGGCTTGACTCTTTCAGATAAGGTTCCAACCGTGGAAACGTCATTTCTAAGTTATGTTACCAAAGTTCTAAGTTTTCCTAAGACTTACACTCTTGAGAACAAGGGCTATGCATAAAGAGCTGAATGAAATGATCAGAGGCAAAGGAGAAAAGCAGCTAGGCTTGCAACTCCTGTGCAACGTACCATAGAGTCCATGGCATAGCTTTCCTAAATGAAAAGATAAAGAAATAAGAATTGATTCGTCTGCTTTGAAAGATTTTTCACAGAATGATTTCACTAAGGGGAGTATAGTTTGACTTCTGTCATCTGGAAAACAAAAACAAAACAATATATAGTTTAGAGCCAGTTCCTCACATTCCCACACGGAAACTGAGGCACATACACCCTCCAGAAGAAAAGTGTCTATGTTAGACTAACAGTGATGGAACACCTGACACCAGAGGGGACTGGTCACAAGGGGTAAAAGCACCAGAAAATGTAAGTTTGACTTATACAGGAGCCACAGAATGAGTAGAGGGCATTACAATTGAGACAATGCGATGACTGGGGCCTTGAGTCTAAGTAACCAGAAGAGTTTTAACATTTTCAATTTAAGTAGATGGATGGCAGACCCAGAAACCTTCTAATTCTCTCTTACACTCCTCCCATGCTGTAACTTTATTTTTTTCCAAAGTCAACTTGAAACATAACCTAATTTATACTTAATTTCACTGTTTTTACTCCTTAGATGGCTCTTTAAAGGTTGATCAACTCTTTAAGTACATCTACTTAGGTCATATGCTTCTGATATGTTAGCAACATATAAGTCTCGCTTCCAGATATTCTTGAAAATTCTCACAGTTTGATTAAGCTATCAGAGAGATGTGTATCAGTACTTTGGGGTAAAAAGTTACAACAGCAGAATGACTCTTCTGTTGTCACTATTATGACTGCTATTAGCCTCGCAATTCAGGGCCTTATCTTCCGTCGTTTTAAATGAAATCCATACAATAATGACTGCTTAATGAAACAAGCATTAGATGGAGTGGGAGAAAGTTCACTATACGAAGAATAAAAATGGCCTTAGAAATTGAAGAACAAACCAGCAAATAAGCCTGTGGTTTGTCATATTACCTCAATGATCATTCTGAAATATTTATCAAAATTATTGTCTATACCACAACAATCTTTCAGAGGCACCCTCTATTTAAGACCACATGTTGATAGTCCTAGTGAACTCAAGCCTCCAATTCCACAGCAGGCTTCCACACCTCAGTCCTAACATTTAGGCCTCCCTGTGCTACCTTGTCCTGGGCTAATAGCCACGCGTGAACTACTTGTCCAGAGCCAGGCACCAGCACCAATCTAGGTCTGGTACATGCTTAGTAGAGCAGCCAGCTGCTCTGTGCCTTGGTGGCATAAGAACAGCAAATACTTTCTTACGCATCCCCATTGAATTATCTACTCCAAATTTCTCCTCCAGTGGCATTTTAATTCCAGATCTCTGGCATTAAAATATTAGTAAGAAAGAACTCATGAACCTAGAACCCCTATTCAGATCTAGCCAATGGACAGCACATTCTCCACAGTTGTGTAGAGAGTGGGGACTGACTGACATGAACTCTGGTGCCCCCTATCTGACCACTTCCCCTTGGTGGGGAGGCCTGGTGGCACGCAGAGGAAGGGGAAGCAGGCTACCCAGATGAGACCTGATAGGCGGTAATCATATGGTGGGGGAGGAAGTCTCTTTCTGTCACAGACCTAGGGGAGGGTAATAGGGTGAAAGAGGGAGGGAGGGGGGAATGGGAAGATACAAGTGAGAGGATAACAACTGAGATGTAATCTGAATTTAGAATGAAAGAAAGAAAGGAAGGAAGGAAGAAAGAAAGAAAGAAAGAAAGAAAGAAAGAAAGAAAGAAAGCAAGCAAGCTTATTTAGGTATGTTATAATCATGTTAAAACCAGTTAGACATATTAGCTGGGATTTAACATCAGTTAGCTGAGGAAGTTAAGGGCTATTTCCTACATCAAATTCTATAACTTCTACACCTCTCAGCTAAGTTCTGAAGAGAGAAATGAGAAGTAGGAAACACACAGCAGCATGGAATTCCAGGAGAATTAGAGCAGAAGCCCAGGAAATGTCAAAGAGAAAGAACCATAAAACTCTAAGCTTGACAGCAAATCCTGAACCAGCCTTTGTTCCTTATTAGTAACATAAAACTAAAGATGATTTATGCAGAGATTTACCTGTATCAAACATGTCAAGCATGTTAACCAAGGTTTCAAAGGCAGCAAGGCGCACACTGCCACTCTCATCCCTGGAGAGTTCTATTAATTCAGGGAGCACCACACTCTTGGTCAGTTCTATCCTGCACAAGAAGCAGCAGAACAAAGTGAGTCAGATCAGCAAACCCGCACAAGAGTCTAATGACACCTCACCCACCCAGCTGGTCCTGTGCCGGCTCTGGTCCCCTTGCGTGCCACCCGGAAAGGAGGATAAGAAATACAGGTGGACACAGGAGGAGCTATGGGGGGTTGGCAGAGACTATGGATAAAAATACATCGTATGAAATTCTCAAAGAATATAAAATATTTATGTAAAGAAATACTACTGATAATTTCCTAACAATTAGGTCAATTCTAATTTCTCCTATAAACTACCACTAACTACAAAAATATTAATGACTAGAATGTTATATTAAATTTTATAAATTATATCATTTTATATTTTAAAGAAATTTTAGGAAATGATCCAGCTAACTAAGAAAAAATTATCATCAGTATTTGAAGAAATTCAAGCAAAATTATTTCATCTCAATTTTGGGCATGTTATTTCTCTAATTATCTGAAGCATGACATTACAATAATTAGTTTCCACACAGAAGGATGGTAGACAGCACTGGATATTCAATTTAAAATAATAAAGCATGCAAAACACTTTTATAGAACTTAGTCATAAACACTCTTCACCAGCTTTCTTACACACAATACAGAAGAGAGCATAAATTATACCCAGCATACTATATTGACAGAATTAAAATCAAAAAACAAAAAACTCAATAGCAGAGTAGATGGATGCTCTGTGAATTCAAAGCCAGTCTGGTCAATAAAGTAAATTCCATGCTAGCTAGGGCTGCACAGTGACACCCTGCCTCCAAAAAGAAAAGAAAAAAAAATTAATTAACAAATGAATAGCAAAAGAGAGAGAGCATGCACTGGGAGGGATAGCACACACCTTTAATCTTAACACTGGCGAGGCAGAGGCAGGTGAATCTGTGAGTTTGAGGCCAGCCTGATCTACATAGCAAACTCCAGGCCAACAAAGTCTACATAATGAGAACTCTGTAAAAAATAAATAAATAAATAAACAAACAAACAAACAAACAAACAAATCTTCAGCAGAAGATTGTTCGATTGTTGCCTCAGTTTCCTCATTTGAATGAGGTTCTTTAGTCTTCTTCTATGCTGTCTGTAATTACTGACTTTGTTGTATGACGGGGCATTTCATAACCCTTAGCTGGACAGGCAGCACATAGCCCCATCACATATCTAATAGCATATCTCTAAATAATCCATACATTTATCTTTCTCTTTGAACTCAAAAGAAGGATTGTGAAAAATTATTCACTAGTCATTGAAAATTTTCTATCTCATTTTAATTTTTAAAATGTTTCTTAATCTTAACTTTATTTAAACTTTTATTCTTACAGCTTTTTGTCTCAAGAATACCTCTTCATTAGTTCCTCAACCATTTAAATAATTTTAAATGTCAAGTATATAATTAATTTTCTATTTTCATTAGAGCCCAAAACAGTGTTTTAATTGATTATTATAAGCAGGGATGGGAACTTTAAGAGAGTTTTCCAGACACTGAAGACACGCCCTAGAAGCAGGCAGCCTCTTCTTCATTTTTGTTTCCTGGCAAGAGTGGATGCCTTAGCTATACCACACTCTGCACCATGCGTGCTGCCCACTAGAGGCCCAAAGTAAGAGAACAGCCTTACTACAAGTTAAAACATCCAAACAATGACCCAAAATAATAATGGAAAGCTGACACAACTAGCAATACAGTACCATTACTTTTCAGTCACCACACCATGGAAAGTCCTATAAACATATTTGTAATAGAAAAAACTCAACACTAAATAAATGTACCTATATATGGTCAAGCAAATTGGTTTACGTGGATTCTAACCTACTGAGGTTGAGTATATTCTCTGTAATTTTAGTTTCATAAATTAATCCTTAAGAAAAAAATCTTAAATTAACTTAGGGAGCACTAATTCCTGTGGTAGTTTGAATACATTTTAATGCTTGGTCCCAGTTGGAACTGCTTAGGAGGTATGGCCTTGCTTGTTGTGATAGGTGTGGCTTTGTTTGAGAAGGTGTGTCCCTAGGGGTGGGCTTTGACTGTTAAAAGGGCCATATGAGGCCCAATCTTTCTCTGTCTCTGTCTCTCTGTGTCTCTCTCCCTCCTTCCCTCTCTTCCTGCTGATTGGTATATAAAGCTCTCAACTACTGCTCCAGAGCCATGCTTATCTTCTTACCACCATAGTGACTAAGAACTAACCCTCTAAAACAGTAAGGCAGCCCCCAATCAAATGCCTCCTTTATAAGTTGCCTTGGTCATGGTGTCACTTCACAGCAATAAATAGTAGCTAAGATACTTGGCCTTCCCATTTTTTTTAGCAGAAAAAAAAAAAGTCAGGTGGTTAAAAAAAAAAGTAAATAAACAGTTATTCCACATCTTTAGAATGTGAATTAGTACATTGTCCAATCCAGTTCTGATTCTGACTCCTAAGCACAGGGCTAGGTGACACTGGGTTAATTATAGCCCACAGTGATCCAACAAAAGTCACAAAGCTTCAGAAGACCTATCAGGAAAATAGTTTTGATACCAAAACCCAAGAAGTGGTTAGCAGACATAGCACAAGGTACATGGCTATGCCCTGTGTCTGTTAGTGACATCCTATAGCCTTCAAAGGCATCACTTCCATAGGCCCACTGTCCTTAACTGTGAAAAACTATGACAGACATGGTAATCAATGTAGTGTCTACTAAAATTAAGACACACCAATGTCTCTCCACCTACTTTAGAATCCTTACAACAAAAATCATTTCCCCTAGATGGTTTTTAGAGATTTCCTTTACTATTATACTTGTACCCTGACCTGGGATCTGTTTTTAAGCAGGAAGTAGAATGCCTGTCCTATGTTTCTACTTCCTGAACAGTATGCCCCCCAAAGGACAAGAGGAGTCACAAATCCAGGAGCACAAAAAGCCTGTAATGTAATTGCATAGAGTCACAACAAGGCTTCAATGACAGCAAATTCACTTAAAACACCGAAAAATATGGCCAAAATATGGTCATCCAGGTATGGTTTCTGCTGGGACATGGTCCCTTTTTAGATCTGGTTGCTTAGAACTATAACTGAAAAACAAGGATGAGAAAGAAAGAAACTGATATTAATTGAATATCTACTGCCATGCTAAAGAAATCTCCTTTTATCTCCTTTACTATAGACACGTTAGGAGAGGCCTGCTTTGATCATTTGGAAAAAGCGTATTTAAAAAAAAGAATAGCATACTTCATGAAATACATGTGCAGGATATGATTGTGTCACAATCTGGAAATAAGACTATGTGGCATAAGGACTTGGAAACACACTTACCCAATGCCCTGAGCTATATTTTCTAACTGTCGACACATACAAGACCGAACTTCATATTCCACATCTTGACAGAGTGATTTAACCAAGGGAAGTATTTCTCTTTTAATGCTGAGGAAGACAGGGTTTTTAAAGAAAAAAAAGGATGTAAATGGACAGACATTTTAGACTAATATTTTCAAATAATTCCCCAAATCTCAAATGACCACATATGAGAGAGAACATTTAAATTTTTTTTAGATTTGTATGTTTAATATGGAGTATCTGTAGAAATCAGGAAGCTAGGAAGAGCGCATGAGACGGAGGGAGGGTCAGTATATATAATATTCTAGTAGGAGAGGGCAGATACTGAGGAGTAAAGGTTTAAGCAGGGATCAGAGCAGGTGAATGGAGGGATAAACATGGTGGAAGGCCGATATGGTGGTTTGAATAAGAATGACCCTCATAGGTTCAGAGATTAAAAGGTGTGACCTTGTTGGAAGAAGTGTGTCACTAGGGGGGCACCTGGTGGTTTCAAAATCCTAAACCAGGCCCAGTGTCTGTCTGTCTTGTCCTGTTGCCTGGACATGCAGACATCCAGCTACGTCTCCAGCACCATGTCTGCCTGCATGCTGCCATGCTTCCCACCATGATGATAATGGACTAAACTTCTGAAACTGTAAGCCAGCCTCAGTGAAATGCTTTTTTTTTTTTTTAATTTATGAGAGTCGTAGAGATGTCATGGCATCTCTTTACAGCAATAGAACACTCACCAAGACAGTTGGTTAACCAAGACTTAAGAGTATACGGAAAAGTTTTAAGGGGAACCACTGCTTCATCAGATTAATTTTTAAGATACAATTTTTTATAAAGGAGTTTGGATGGCAGTACCCTACATGGATACACAACACTTCTCTCCATAGAAGATATGGATTATCAAATGAAAATCTTGGTACCATATATGGGATATTTTCCTGTTAGTGATATTGTTCTTGGCTGCCATGTAACTATATAGTAAGACCCTATTACTTAAGATACAACATGGGCTGGAGAAGATGGCTCAGTGGTTAAGAGCACTAGCTGCTCTTTCAGAGGTCCTGAGTTCAATTCCCAGCAATCATATGATGCTTACAACCATCTGTAAAGGGATTTGATATCCTCTTCTGACATTCATGAAGACAGACCACTCATGTACAAAAATAAATAAATAAATCTTTTTTTTTTTTTTTAAAGACACAACATAACTTTAGTTGTAAGATAAAGAGACATCAAGCCAGAACTGACATAAGAACTTCTATGCTGCTGGCTAGCTTTCATAGTGCCAGAAGGTGCAGTGTGGGTGACTAGCGGAGAGAAGTCATCAACAGAATTACCCAGTGCATGCCACAATACAGACCTGTGAGGCGTGATTTGACTACTGTGCAAAAGCAGCATGATTGATTGGGTTTTAGCTCTGTTCCGTAGGAAGGAATCGTGTCTGTTACTGTAAATCTGGTCAAAAGCTCATAGCTGAGAGACTATAGGCCTTAGGGAGGAACTTACTACAGTTATTGTGCTAGATGGACATGTCAAACTGCCTTCTAAGTATTCATGTTTATTCCTATACAGGGGTGCTGCGCTCAACTAAGAACGATGCTCCTTGTGGCAGTAGGAAAAGTCTGTGCAAGAGATTCCCATCTGGTCAAAGAGCTGGAGTAAGTGCCCGCTGAGTATTCAAGCCTATGTTGAACAGCCCCAAAAAGGGCTCTATAAAAGGGAGAGCAGAAAAATTGTAAGGAACAGACTACGGAGAGGCATGCTGCACATGGCCGCTGTACTCATGAACTTACAGCAACCGTGGTTACTGGAATAGGGGCAAGCCAGACAACATTCCAGCGTAGATGAAGGAGGGACACGTGAGCCCTAGCTGACTTGCTACTGGCAATCAATGGCTGGGGGGTGGGGAGCTAGGTCCCGTGTGCATGCAGGGAGCACTAATTGGGCATGGTAAGTTATTTTTAAGAAGAAGAAAAGGAGGAAGACATAAAAGCGAGATGGGGAAGCACCTGGAGGGGCTTAGTGGGGGCAAAGAGGCATTTGGGTTAGGTATATCAAGATGCATTATATATGTGTGCGCTTGTACATACACATATATGAAATTGTTAATAATGTTAAAATATTGTTTAAAGCCATGACTTACCTTATTAATCTTTAACGTAAAGTTTCATGGTTTATATTGCAGTTTTACGTGTGTTATTAAATTTGGATGTTATTAACAGTTACTTGTAACTTATATGTATGGCAGTGATCTGTTAAAAATGGTTAACTTTGTACCAGCAGTTAAATGTTCATAGCTAATTTGAAAGGTTATAGTAATGCAATGTCTGACTCTGGCAACTGTCAGGCAGAGTGTGCTTCTGCTTTGATAATTTCTCTCATGCTATAATTTGCAACACAGAAGTGTGAGCACATGTCACATGTCATCTAGGGAGCGAGCAGCCTGGGCATTGTAGGCATGCCCTATTATGAGATTATTCAAAACAAAGGACTCATAACTGTGACGTAAGAAAGCACAAGTCCTATCTTTATGTCATGTTTACCAATTTTGGAAGTCCTAAGATAATGCTATTTTATCCTCACAAGGAAACACGGGACAGGGTGGGAAGATAAGATGGGAGGTACAAAATAATTTAACTCGGCCTTGAAAACCCATGAAACTGAGAAGAAATGCTTCAGCAAGTACATTATTGTCTGAGAAGTGGTTAAGTTTGTACATAGTGTGAAATAATTACAAAAGTAAGCATTGTTATACAGCATTACACATTGTAAATCAACATAATTTGATAAAAAAACAAAATTACACACAATACTCACCTATGGGCATCAAATTTGTTGGTTACTTTTCCTAAAATTTTACAGCTAACTAAACGCGACTGGACAGTTTGGGAAAGTTGTGCCTTGGAAACAAGTGGATTCAGAATCTAAAAAGAAACAACTTTAGAGAATAAATGTATGAAATAGCATACACTCTTGACATAACATCAACTCCTTCAAAGAATTTTTCACATCATAAACACTTTTAAGAAACATGAATTTTAATTGAGGTTCATGGTCACTCTTGGATCGCTGTTTCTTGGCTAAGATACATATGACAAATTGTACAATTAAAGCCACTTAGGAAGAGACAGGAAGTAAAGCTAATCGCTACAGTCTGCTGCATTGATCAGAATGCATATGAAGAGTACTTTTGAAAAAGACATTTTTAAAAAAAAAGAAATAAAAATACATTTTTTTAACAGAGAAAGGCAAATTGGTTACCAGATACTCTGAACTTTACATCGAGCTTTGTATTTATTCCAAAAATGTAGAAAAAAATCTCTTCAGGAAATTCTATAATATTAACATAACAACCAAAGTCTAGTGCTATATTATGCATAGACTACGGCTCTCAAAAACTCAACAGCATGGCATGCTGGAAAGAACTATAAATAGTGGTCTGTTATTCTAGTACCATCCTTTTAATTTTTAACCTCGCCATTTCTCATCCCAAGGATTCTATCAAAGGTCACATGCTAAAAATGCCAAGCACTTAGTAGCAATTGCCTCATTCATGTTTACACAGCTGCTCAAAACAGAAAGAGCACATCTCTGCATTGTGCTCAGCAGTTCAATGTGTGTGATGTCTAGATACTTGTCATCAGGTACACATTGTTATAACTGGATAACACTCTGTTGTTCTGAAAGAATGACAATCTACCACGAGGACAAAGGCACAGTGAAATCAGTGGAGGGTATTTCAATGAGTAACTTTTACCATGGCATGCTTGCAAAGAAATATGTACAAAAATAAAGTTCAAAGATGGCAACATTAGTTCATTAGAGGACAGATTTGCTATGTTTTTCTAGTCTGTTATTTTAATTTATAATAAAACCTTTCAGGAGGGAAAAAATGAACCATATTGGAAATTGAAAGTCAAATAACTACCTCAACTAATTCTTTTTTTTTCCTGAGACAGGGTTTCTCTATGTAGCCTTGGCTGTCTTGGACTTGCTTTGTAGACCAGGCTGGCCTTGAACTCACAGAGATCCACCAGCCTGTGTGTCTGTAAGTCCTGAGATTAAAGTCATGCACCACTATGTCCAGCTACTGTGACTAATTCTTATACAAATATGTACAAATGAAACAAGGATGGAAAAGAGATGGTATTTATCAATGGTGCTTATATAACAGGGTCATATAATTCCTAATGAAGAAATACAACTGATCAGATATATTAAAAAATAGCCAACAGTATAATTTGAAATTTCTAATTAAAATGCAATGGCGCCTTTAGCCTATCAAATTAAACTGGAACAACATTTTTGTTGTTGATGTTGAGGCAGGGTCTCACATAACCCAGGATGAACTGAAATTCATGATGTAGCCAAGGAGGGTCTTGAGCTCCTCATCTTCCATCCTCTACCTTCTGAGTACCAGGATTATAGGCATATGACCCTGTGCCTGGCTAACAAACGTTTGGAGAGCAAACCCAGTGCATGCCGGGCAAGCACTCTACCAACTAAGCCACATCACTAGTGAGTTTTCCTTCTTTAGGAAAAACTCAAGGCAGCTGTATTTCACATGTTTAGTGAAGAGCTTAAGAATATATATTGTCCTCTCACCAGGTGAGATGCTACAGATAAAGAACTACCTGAAAAGCAAGAGAAGCTCTACAGAGATGCCTCAAGTTTGGTAGTAAGATATAAGGCTAAAAACAGCTACCAGCATTTAACAAGTAAAAGAATTTGCAACTATACAGAGAAAAAGAATACTGAGCGGAAAGTGACCATGTCCAGATTCAATATGATTATTGATGTGACATGAAAAAAACACGCAGAGGCAAATCCGAAGGGTATACCTCAGAAACTCAAAAGCAGCCAACTACAAATTAGTTTTCTTCCTATATTTTCTGAATTATTTAAACTTTCTGCAATCAGCATGTGCTGCTTTTACAATGGAAAACAATCTTCTTCTTTTTTTTTTTTTTAAATCATAAAGTGTCTTACTATTTACAAAACAAAACAAAACAGTATTACCTCATGCCGCAGGGTTTCTTTTGGCAATAATTCTAATGCAGAGAGAAGTGTTTCCAACCATGCATTGCTGACACCTAATGGACATAAACGCAACATGCTCGGTTAAACATCCCAGGTAAAAATGCACCCTCAACTCATGCACCAACACATGTTGTTAAAGAATAAGAATTAATGTTATTACTATATTCTAAGACATTTTCTACAGTTTTTATCTTGACTAACTTTAGAAAATTTAAACACTGAAAAATAAGTTGAGAGAGATAACTTTAACCCAATATGTCCTATTCTCACTGTATGATGGTCCCATGAACACAAACATAAAGGAAGGCATCTAAAAAAAGGAAAACCCCGGGATGCACTGCTGGGTTCTCGCTCCAGAGGTCTTCCTTAGAGGGACATCAGCTCTTTTCATCAGACCCACAGATGTCAGGTGAACCACAACCCCTTGGCAGGTAGGATAAACAAGGCTGTCTAAGCACGCTGGGCCCTGACCTGTGTCCCTGTGCTCCAGGTGCAGGAGAATGACTTGCAGGAAGGAGTGTGCAAAGGTGTGGACTGACATTGACTCTTCCTGCAGAATGGTCAGAAATGACACTGCAGCCGTTAGCTGTATTTCCACGCTTGCAACATGCAGGACTTCCTGTGTGATCAGAAAGAATTTGCTGTTTACAGAGATGAGAGTCAGAAGTGTAATGTCTAAAATAGTCAAGGTTATAGGAAGCAAATGGTCATATTCCACAAACCATTAAATACAACCTTTAATGATATACACCTCTTATTAAAGAGAACCATATTACTCTGTTCCTATTATTTAACTCATTATATAAGTTTCTTAAGAAATACTAAATATTTTAAGAATTTATACAATAAACATTTTCATGCTTTACTGGATGAAAATGATAGTGTATAAACCTTTAAAGAATGGAGTAGGTGTTCTGATGGGTTTGAACTTTTACATTGCTGTTGGTAATACGCAGATGTCATCCTACTGAGAAAAATAGTATCAGAGCTCAATCACATGTATTTTCATTTCCTGTGCTTCTGTTTCAAAAATAAGTACCATAAGGGCTGGAGAGATGACTGGTTAAGAGCTTGGACTGCTTTGGCAGAGGACCCGAGTTCAATACCCAGCACCCAGGTTAGTCAGCCCTCAACTGCCTGTGACTGCAGCTCCAAGAATCTGGTGACCCCTTCTTGCCTCTGCATATGTATAGATATACACACAGCAACACATAATTAAAAATAGGAAAAAACTAAATGAATAAACATTATACATTCCAATATAAAAAGGGAAACACTTAAGATATGCAAATGGCCAGGTGTGGTGGCACACACCTTTAATCCCAACACTTGGGAGGCAGAGGCAGGGGGATCTCTGTGAGTTCCAGTCCAGCCTGGTTTACATAGGGAGTTCGGGCCAGCCAGAGCAACACAGTGAGACTCTGTCTCAAAAAAAAAAAAAAGGGGGGGGGGGTTTCTTTTTTTTTTTTCTATTTTTGAAGAGAGAACAAATTACCTTGAAGTAAACAATGTAACGCAGTTTCTTAAATATAGGAATGTTTCTAAACAATAAACTACACTTGTATCATTTAAAGAATTTGAACATGCATAATCAAATTTAAAGCCTACACGGGAATACAAACCTTAAATACATCAAAAGCTCAAAAAATAACCTAAGCAAGCTTCTTCAAATATCAAGATAACTGTAGTTCTCTAGAAGCCTGTCAGTTTTAGGGATGTATGTACTTTGTGAAAGCAGAGCGGAACTTGATTGCTCAATTACAGAAATAGTGAGAATTTCCTTTACATGTCAGTTTTGTGACTGGCAGAGCAAAGTTATCAGAACATCATGATACTTACTATCATAAAGTTTCATTTTTGTGATCTTCAGAAAATTAGCATTCCTGGCACTATTTCCTTATATAATGAAAGTCAATTACAATACAATCATCATATAAATTTAAATCATTTAAACAGCTTTTATTTGTACAATTTACCAACTTACTGTGAAAATGACCATTTAAATGATGACCACTCTACATCCAGTATCTTTCTCTATATCACCCTTGAGTTCGTAGAAGGAACAGCACCTTGCCCACATCTTCACTGGGCTCTTCCTAAAACAGAAGTTCTCAACCTAGGGTCCCAACCCCTTCGAGGGTCAAAGGACCCTTTCACAATGAGTCACCTAAGGCCATTGGAAATATCAGATGTTTACATCAGTAGCAAAATTATAGCTATGAAGTAGCAAGAAAAAAGGTTATGGTTGGGGTCTCCACAACATGAAGAACTGTATTTAAGGGTTGTCGCGTCAGGAAGGTTGAGAAGCACTCCTCTAAAATGTCAGCATGCCACTGGGCTGTTTTGGTGACTTACAGGATCTGCTCACAATCCTTCTTTGCCCAGATTTGCCCAGATATCCACATGGTAGTTCCCTGATCTATCTCCCTGCCCCCATCCCAGCTCCAACCCTCTCTCTCCCTCCCTCCCTCCTGCTGGTTTTTGGGTTTTGGGTTTTCAGAGACCGTGTATCTCTTTGTAGCCTTAGCTGTCCTGGACTCACTTTGTAGACCAGGTTGGCCCTGAACTCAACAGTGATCTGCCTGCCTCCATCTCCCAAGTGTTGGGATTACAAGTGTGTGCCACCAAGCCCGGCTTCCCTGACCTCTCTTAAGCCTGGACACTGATACCATTTTTAAAATAAATCTTTCCTGACAGTCATACTTTAAACTACTTCAAAAATAAATGTTGCCGGGCATGGTGGTACACACCTTTAATCCCAGCACTCAGGAGGCAGAGGCAGACAGATCACTGTGAGTTCAAGGTCGGCATGGTCTACTAAGTGAGTCCAGGACAGCCAAGGCTACACAGAGAGATCCTGTCTTGAAAAACCAAAAAATAAATAAATAATTAAAATAAATAAATAAATACATGTTATGCGCTCTATTCTTAAAGAGAACACACTTATGGATATACAAATGTCATGTTCTCTGACAGACACACACACACACACACACACACACACACACACACAGAGTTCACCAGCTCCTGGAGAGGCTTAAGCTATCACCCAACATGCAGCAGAGGCTTTGCTTATGGTCTATCTCATTCAAATAGAGTATTTTGTTTTTTATGACATTGAGAACTTTTGTCTGTTCGTCCACTTAATCTCTGACTGCGCAGCAAACATTCAGGATAGAACTTTCTGCTCGTAGTGTTCTCTTATGTACTTTCAACAGCTCCTAAAAGGTGGTGTCAAGAAATTTTGGGGGTGGTCCTAAAGATCAGGGATTGGCAGAATCACACAAAAGGCAAGGCCAACATAGTTGCACATTCTCAATTCTCCTTCAGTTCCTCCTTAGAGCTGTTCCTGCTATGCTCTAAGCCAGCACCTAGCACCACGGTTTAGATACTGTGTCCGTACTACTTGCTTTCCTCTAGTGCAGCCACACAGTTGCAGGCCATCATAGCAGCATACCTAACACTCTCACAGGAGGAACAGCAGAGCCCTGAAGGGCTTCGGTGCTGGCCACTGAGCTAACACCCTACAACCCATGGCCTGCTATGAACCACAGCACTTCAGTATACTGACTTCTTCCTCACAGATCTTGCATGTCTATGTACCATTGGAGACACATCTCACACAATAGCTCTAAGCTCATGGGCCAGTGTGGGAAATCTCACAGTAGACTTTGCTGTGGCAAATGTTTATGCAATATGGTTAATTCCCATAGAGACCACTGCTTACTTGTGTAGCTGTTTTTGCTTTGTTAAAAACTTTGCAACACACACACACACAAATGTGATTATGTACTTTTTTTTCCATCAAACCTTGTGTAGCCTAAGAGTCTTTTGCTGAGAGAAAAAGAAAAGGCATGATAAGGCAGAGACATAGTTAGTCTCTGAAACCAAATTTGGGATCTGGAGAATACATTTTAAAAAACAAACTGATGTGACCAATATACAAACTTACAGGTTTCAAAGCACAGCTTTTATTTAGAAACAGAAAGAACTTTACAAATATATATATATATTAAATTGTGAGATGTACGTTCCAGTTCACATGGGTCTGTTTCTTAGCCCCTAAAGCCATTAAGTCCTAGGTCTGCACAGAGGCAAACTTAAAACAAAGAAGAACAAGAAGAGCTTCTGGCTTTATCTTCTTACTGTATGACTTAGTCTTGACTCCACAGCAACAATTTGCCCCAACTATTTTGCATTTAATTTTTAAAAAATCCTCAAGTCTTATCAGGATTGAGGTTTTTCTCTTGTTATGCTGTCTTCAACATCTGGCACTCACCACTGTTAAGAAATCAGCACAGACTAAGTGATTTCATCACTGCTTTTAAAAAAAATCAATTTCTAAACATATTTTTCAGAAACATAATAGAGTAAATTTCATACTTACCAATAAGTGTTTTCTTCCACAGAGTCATACCCTCTGGACAAGCACATGTGAACTCCACATTCTTAGTATAAATAAGTGTGCATCCTCGTGGACCTTGGAAGACACTGAAAAGCAAATTCCTCCATTTGCTTAAGTGTGTGCGAAGGCCAGTTACCATTCTTAGTATGTACTACCATTGGCAGGCAGCCCAGCCTACACTCTTCAAAAACGAAATGAGATACTCCATCAAGAAGATCGTGGGACACTCCAAAGTGTTTAAGATTAATTCTATTAGCCGGGCGTGATTGCACACGCCTTTCATCCCAGCACTCGGGAGGCAGAGGCAGGCCAGCCTCATCTACAAAGTGAATCCAGGACAGCCAAGGCTACACCGAAAGACCCTGTCTCGAAAAACAAAAACAAAACAAAACAAAAATTATGTTGTGGGAAAGGGGATAGAAAAACAAAAAACCAAAAACAAACAAAAAAATTAATTCTAGTGAGGGAAGGAAAGAGTGCTCGGCCCATCTGAAGTCCACTCTAGTTAGTATTTCATAAAACAGTGTGCTGCCTCTCTTGTAGAGAGGGAGAAAGTAGTCTCCACTGAGCCTGCATTACATCTGTCAGAAAATCACACAAAGTGCAACAGAGAAAGGCATCTTGTAACTACTGGCTTATCCCTAATGAGCAAATATCCCAGATTCTGATGTTCTAACTTTACATCACTGACTGTTTTTAACTTAGATAATGGGAACTTAAGTATTGGGGGGATTAAGGGAAATTAACATGGAAGTTTTCAGTAATTAACAGTAGGTGGCAACTTTCTATTACATAATTGTAACATTTACAAGACTAAGTCTGAGCTGCAGGTAAACAGTTGGAGCGTGCCAACTCTAGGGAGCGTGCCAACTCTAGGATGCCTGTAACACTTTACTCCCATCCCTCACTGTCTTCCTCATCACATACCAAAGGAGAGAACAGGAAGGAGAGCTGGCTAAGCTCAGCATGGAGGGGCAGGGGGGTGCAGAGAGGAAATGCACTGCAGACACTAAGCCAGGATAACAGAGATGCAGGCCGGTTCAGTTACTGAGTGGGAGGTTGATTAGGATGAACACAAACAACATCTTAAGAACCTTTCTACGAAGGGGACAGCAAATGGTCACTATTACACTAATGGAAATGGGTGAAAAATATCCTGCTACGCAAAAACCCAAGGTCACCTTAAAAAAAAAAAAAGAGGACAAAGAGGAGGAGAAGCAAGGTTTTAAAACTGCACTTTCAACATTTTTGTAAGTCTTTTTAATAACATTAGAATCATAACTTTTATAGTTTCAATTTAAATATAAAGTAACAATTTAACACTTTGCAAAGAATGTGTTCATGAAAGAAATATGTACTAAGTAGATTTGGAACCATTTTAAATAATCCATAAAGTATGTAGTTAGTTAAATATTTTGTGGGAAAAACAATAAACTTTTCTTTAGCAAACAGTAGTAATGGAAAGTCTAGTGGTTTCTATAAGCAAATGGAAATAGCGTTTTCCTAACAGTCATTATTTTTCCTAACCTAAACTCTAAAATGAAACCCATCAGGTCCCTAACAAGCAAATTAAAAAGCATCAACAAACAAAAAGGTAACACTAGGGCAAGGTGGCACATGAAATTGCCTCAAAATGGGACGGACACACACTCACACATTCAAAAAGCATCTCACATAAAAAAAATTAAACAACTAAAAGTCTCATAATGCTGGTTGGGCAGCCTAGCATCTGGGAGGTAGAGGCTCCAAAACCCAGACCACAAACAAAACCACCACAAAACAAACAAAAACAGCTGATTTTGGGCTGGAGAGATGGCTCAGCAGTTAAGAACACTGACTGTTCTTCCAGAGGTCCTGAGTTCAATTTCCAGCAACCACATGCTGGCTCACAACCATCTACAATGTGATCTAATGTCCTCTTCTGGTCTGCAGGTAGGTGTACATGCAGACAGAGCACTGTATACAGAATAAAAAATAAATAAATCTTTAAAAAATAAAACAGCTGATCTTGGTGGAGGCAGAGGGGTTGGAGGTCATCTTCAGCTATACCAAGTGAAGGCCAGCCAGGGGCACATAGCCCCCTCAAAAAAATAAGAAAGTAAGCATTTGCAGATTGGAGAGTCAGATGTGGCCCTGTTTCTTATGTTTACAAATATGAAAATGATAAGATGTCAGATATTAGGATATTATGAAGTTTATTAAATGAGTGTTAGGAAAAGGAAAGGGGAAGGGGTACCCCAGAGAAAGAGAAGACAGACAGACAGACAGACAGACTGACTGACTGACAGACGGACAGAGGGACAGAGAGACAGAGACAGAGAGGGGAAGAGAGAGGAAGAGAGAGGAGGAGTCAGAGGGAGGGGTGAGGTAGGACTGGTCTTTTATATTAGCCCTGGGCAGGGCCACACCCCCATGGCAAGTAGGCAATGACATGACAGGTAGGTGGTAGGCAGACTGACACAGTGTCCTAACACTGGGGTCTGCAGGAAGCCCTCCCTAAGTATTCACGAATCCTCTGGAGTCTGGTTCATTGTGTTACATGCCATCTCCACCTTGGTACCTAGATACCCAGGTAGAGACCTAGAGCCTCCTCAGGGCTTCCAGAGCTGCAGGGAGGGGGTGTTCCAGTGTCTTGGAGGACTCCTGCCAGGCCCTGCGTTCCCAGCGCAGTAAATATGAGAAGCCAGGAAGATGCCTCTCCGGATAGCAGGGCGAGAAGCCAGGTCCTCCATTCTCCATGCAGGTGTGACGGTGACCACGTTTAGAGGATAATGTTGGCATATTTTTAAAACTATTTTTATTTTGGATTCCTTCAATCTCTTTCTCCCTACTCCTCCCCAATCCCTTCCAATACCCCAGCACCAGTTAGGAGAGAAAGGTTAGTGGGGAGAGGGGGGTGTAGTTTTCCTTGGCTACTTCCTGCTGTTTAGAATTGTCAGGTTCCTTGAGGCAGGTCCAATCCTTGTTTCAGGATATTTCCAACTTCTCCTCACACTGTGTCAACAGCAACCAGGAGCAGCAGGGGGGAACACCAGCAGCCTTCTTTCTGGGAGCCCCCAGCCTCTCTCTGGGTCTGGCTTTTGCCCCCATTGACAAAAACCATGCCCCCACAGGAGGTAATTCACAGCTGACAAAGATCACATGCCCTCTCAACTGGAGCAGCCCCCACATCCCACACCTGGGATTAAAACAACATGTTTATATATAAACCAAAACTTGCACGTTTCCCCCTTTCTGTTTTTTATTTAATATGAATGAGCTTGCTGCTGTTTTTTATAACTTGATAACTCTGGGCTGGAATAGTTTGCACTTTTTGCTGTTGAGCCTTGAACGAGGACTCCAAAGGTGCTTTCTAATGGCAAGAGGTTACCTCATATGTCCCTCTTGGACATACATTCACTTGTCAATGATCCCTTTTATCATAGCGTTCACAAACTCTGGGAAACTTAAACATTCTTGCCAACAACCCAGTATTGCCAGAAATGGTTTTTTCACACCTCTGGTGGAACATACTATATTTCTCAGATTTAATGCACTGGCCATTTTGAGCTCTGAGGCTTTTGGCAGTTTGATCAGTTTTTCAAATTATTGAATTTACCGCAATTACGACACCGAGCATTTTGATATCTGAGGCTTTCAGTGGCTACTGGGAGAGTTAGTGGTAGTAATTTCGTAACCCTAGGCTGCTCCTCTGGCAGCTCGGTCTGTTCAAGGTTAATCTTTTTTCTTGAAATGGACTCTCTCTCTTTAACCCTTTCACCCTGTAAGGCCTTCTGCTCCTCCTGGCTTCCTACCCTGCCCATGGGCTGTGGGAGCTTAACACTGAAAGTGCAAGGAGCAAGGCAGGGTGGCAACTGAGGGAAACTCTGCTTATCAGTTACCAGGTGTTTTCCCTTTACTAATAGTGTTTTTTTTTTTTCCAAGCGCTTCAACCTCTACCCGCAAAACTCTCTAGGTGTTCCTCTCTCCCCACATCCTCGCCAGCATGTGGTGTCGCTTGAATTTTTTATCTTAGCCATTCTGATGGGTGTAAGATGGAATCTCAGAGTTGTTTTGATTTGCATTTCCCTGGTGACTAAGGAGGTTGAGCATTTCTTTAAGTGTTTCTCAGCCATTTGATATTCCTCTGTTGAGAATTCTCTGTTTAGTTCCAAGCCCCATTTCTCAATTGGGTTATTTGGTTTGGTGGTGTTTAATTTCTTGAGTTCTTTATATATTTTGGATATTAGACCTTTGTCAGATGTAGGGTTGGTGAAGATCTTTTCCCAGTCTGTAGGCTGTCGCTTTGTTCTCTTGACAGTGGAATGCAAACTAGTACAGCCACTTTGGAAATCTATCTGGTGCTATCTCAGAAAAATGGGAATAGGGCTTCCTCAAGACCCAGCTAGTCCACTCCTTGGAATATACCCAGAAGATGCTCCAGCACACAACAAGAAAATTTGCTCAACCATGTTCATAGCAGCCTTATTCATAATAGCCAGAACATGGAAACAGCCTAAGTGTCCATCAGTAGAAGAATGGATAAAGAAACTGTGGTACATATACACTATGGAATACTATTCAGCTATTAAAAACAAGGAATTCCCGAAATTTGTGGATAAATGGATTGAGCTAGAAATGATCATAATGAGTGAGTTAACCCAGAAGCAGAAAGACTCAAATGGTATATACTCACTTATATCTGCATACTAGCCCAAGGGGCATGTCCCACGAAAGCCTTCACCTACCAGGAAACTGGGACAGAGGGGAGGACATCCTATTGGGACTCTAGATGAGAGAAGCATGAGAGAATAGCAAAGTAGAAGGATCCAGAGGGTCCTAGAAACCTACAAGTAGAACATTATGATAGGCAGATTTGGGCCCAGGGGTCCCGCTCAAACTAAGGCACCAGCCAAGAACAATACAGGCGGTAAACTTTAAACCCCTACCCAGATCTAGCCAATGGTCAGAACATTCTCCACACGAGTGGAGAGTGGGATAGGACTTTCTCACGTACTCTGGTGCCTCACATTTGACCATGTCCCCTGGAGGGGGAGACCTGGTGGCACTCAGAGGAAGGATAGCAGGTTACCAAGAAGAGATTTGATACTCTATGAGCATATACAGGGGGAGGTAATCCCCCTCAGGAACAGTCATAGGGGAGAGGAATAATGGGAAAATGGGAGGAAGGGAAGAATGGGAGGATACAAGGGATAGGATAACCATTGAGATGTAACAAGAATAAATTAATTAAAAAAAAAATTTTTTTTTAAACTCTCTAGGTGTACAGCTAACTCTGCAGTCCTTTCCAAAAGGAATTTAGTGACACTTCTGGTTTTCCTATTTCATCCACTCACCACAACTTTTCCAATTGTTCAATCATTCTCCCAACCTTTTTTAAAACAGAATGCAGGAAGACAATGAAGCAAAACCAGGAATCCTCTCTGGGAGTAAAGCAGGAGAGAACCCAGCAGCAAGAGCTGCAGGGAACCTTTTGCTCATATCCTAAAACAGTATATTCACTTCTCCATACCTGCTTTCTTCTCTACAGCATTAGAACCCAGATTTTCCATTAGTCCAAGCCCTGTGTCTTGGCACCATATGATGATGTTATTTTTATAAAACAGTGTTGCTTCTCTTAGCTTATTTCTTAACCCAGCTATCAAACAAATAATTGAGACTCTGCTATACTACAAGGCTTCACAACACAATCTTAGTAGTTTCTGTTCTTAACCTTCTATGCGATCTTGTCTTACTCCCAGCAGTACTTGCACACTGTAGCTGTCAGGATTCTGCCTCAGTCTGCCTACCTGCAATGCCATTGCTTACCTGCCATGGGAGTGTGGCCCTGCCGAGGGCCATATACAACCGTCCGCGTGGCCCCCCTCCTACCCCTCTCTCTCTTCCTCTCCCTCCCTCTCCCTCCCCCCCTCTGTCTGTATGTCTCTTCTCTCTCTCTCTCTCTCTCTCTCTCTCTCTCTCTCTCTCTCTCTCTCTCTCTCTCTGCCCCTCCCCCTTTCCTCTTCCCCCACACTCACTTAATAAACCTCATATAACATAATATCTGGTGCCTTTATCTTATTTTTATATATAAAAGTAGCTTTCCTCAGCTCCAGCTCCTTCCTCCTGATCTTCCTTCCACCTCTACCTGTGGCTGAATCCCCTGCTCAATCACCAACTTCTTCTAACTCTTTCTCCCCTGGATGGCAGGAAGTCCAGCCTTGTTCTCTCCCCTAATCACTGATTGGCTGTAGGTGCTTTATTGACATATCAGGGGGGACAATTGGGGAGCAGAATTCACACAATAGTTAGACCTTAAATTCTCAGAACAAAGCATACAACCAGACATGGGAGACATAGAAATCAGTATTTAAACTACACAATAACCTTATGCCTACAGGATAAATTTAGTGTGCTAAGCTTGTAAAAAACAAAATTGTTTTTAGTTTATATACACCATGAAGAAGTTGCTCCTACTTTGAATGTACTCTGTCAGCTGGCTCAAGATGAACCACTTTCTGGGGCAATTTGACTACTCTTTTACAAATTAATGATTATTACAAAATATTTCACTGCCTCAGCTATTCTACATGGTAATGGGTCAAAAAATTAAACAGACTAACTGATAAGTTCCAATTTTGCATGAAACACTTGCTTTCTTGGATGGCCAAGGCACCTGCTGGACATCTGTTACAAAATCAAATCTTGCTGGGCAATGATGGCGCATACCTTTAATCCCAGCACTCAGGAGGCAGAGGCAGGCAGATCGCTGTGAGTTCGAGGCCAGCCTGATCTACAAAATGAGTTCCAGAATAGCCAAGGCTACACAGAGAAACCCTGTCTCAAAAAACAAACAAAACAAAAATCAGATCTTGCCCGCCCTCAGACCGGATATGAATTAATATGGCTCCCCAAAATTATAACTGGTTTTTGCCTTTATAATGCTTTGGCTAATAGTAGCCAGGCCTTGCCTAGAAAACTCTCTCTGGTTTGGTCCTAGCCAATCAGTCTCTTTTTATTAAAAAAATACTGTAATTTGCAAAAGGCAAAACTTGCATTAGCCTGGTGAATCTTTGAATGACCCCAGACCCACCACACAGGCAGGGGCAGTAAAAAACCTTGGAAGAGTAGAACAGGTAGGTCAGGGCACATGCTAGCAGAGGTGCGTTCCTGCTCATGTCTGTGCCAATGGAACCAAGTCTCTACTTGGTCCTTCAGGTTGAGTCTGGAGGCCAGGACCTTACAAGCCTCCAGGTCAGAGTAGGGCTCCATCTTGAGGTACTGTTCCCTGCTGTACCTGTCCTGCTGATGAGCCAGGATACAGCAGGGCGGGGAATGCTGAGGCACCTCCATCTTGACTCTGGCTCATTTCCTTTCAGATTAGGTGTTTTCAAGACTCAGATTCCTAAAATGACAGAATTTTAATTTCATTCACATTTGTGCAGGACCAGAATCAGGGTGAGGACTCTGGGTAGTTGGGCAAAATCAAGGATCTGGATCTGTACCTTCAAATGTCTCCTGCTGTTCAAAGATATTTGAATACTCAAGAAATAGCTAATCACATTCAAGGTTTATGCTGAGTGCTTGAGACTCGGCAATCAACCAAGGCCAGCAGGGTACCTTACATTCCGATAACACTGCTAATTCTGTTATTAAAATTGTGCTAAGAGCTAAGGATGAGAAGTTCAAGACACCATGGGAGTCCTGGAGGTAATATCTGAAGAGTTAGAAAAAGTTTCCCTGAGAAGTAACATGTACAAAAAGGAAGGAACCCCTACTCAGAGTTTGGGGCAGGAGGCAGGAATGCAAGAAGCTTAGGAAAATAGCAGTCCCTGCCTCCAGCACCAGGGAGTGTGGAGAAACATGCTGAATAGGAAGCCTGAAAAAGCAACGTACTTGCCTGGAGCACAGGGGCTGGTTTGCTTCAGCAGTGAACAGGACAGCTCCATAAGGCAACACCTCAGAGCTTTGAACACACAGACACACAGTTCTAAACACTTCGGAAGGTCCTGCCTACTGAGAGTTGAACTGGAATCTGAAGTGAGAAGCAGCATCACCACAAGAGGGGAGCGTGGACTAGGGCAACCTTGAAAGGCCACTGTGCTTACCAGAGCAAACCATCAAAACCTCTGGGCACAGTGTGGCTGCTCAAAGTATTAATGAAATAAAATAAACAAGACTACACCAAGAGGAAGTGGTACAAGAACCAAAGGTATCTGGATAATTCTTAAGCCAGGAGAATGCTGAAACACCTTAGGATAGAGGACAGTGAAGGAAGCCCAGGTGTTGGGAGAAATGCCATGAGCAGGCGGCAAGATGCCTCAGAGGGTTAAGGCACTTGCAGCCAAGCCTGATGATTTGTGTTTCATTTCCCAATACCCACATGGCAGAAGGAGAGAGGCAACTCTTGCCAGTTTGTCCCCCTCCCCCTTTTTCCCCTTCTCGCACACAAACCATGAAGTACATCTAAACACACACACATAATAAAAATAAATAGATAAATGTAAAACAACAAAAAAGAACCATCATGTGCTAAGTTTTCGGTCTGTGGACTTTGAAATGCCTTTGAGACATACTTTTTAAGTGTCCTTCCTAGTTAGTTTTTTATCCATTTGATACAAGCTGGAGCTATCTGGGAAAAGAACCTTTGGTTGACAAAATGCCTTCATCAAATTACCTGTAGGCAAACCTGTAGGGCATATTCTTGACTAATGATTGATGTGGGAGGGCTCAACTCTTGGGAGGTGACACCACCTCAGGGCAAGTAGCCCTGGCTGGTATAACAAAGCAGGCTGAGCAAGCCATAGGAAGCAAGCTAGTAAGCAGTGCTCCTCCACAGTTTCTGCTTTAGTTCCTGCCTCCAGGTTCCTGCCTAGGCTTCCCTCAATGAACTGTGACCCAACATATGAAAGACAAATAAGCCCTTTCCTCCCAGGGTGCTTTTGGTCATGGCTTTTTATCACAGCAATAGAAAACCAAATTAGGACAGTAAATGAATTCATATAGATATTTAAAGGCACAGATTTATGAGACTCCCTAAAGAGAAAAGAGTGGGCAACTGCCACTACAAACACAATTTCACCTCAACAACAACAACAACAACAAAATAGGAGTTTAGGAACACAGTGTTGAGCTAGAGAGATGACTCAATGGTTAAAACCCCTAGGTACTCTTTGAGAGGACCCAAGTTCAATTCCCAGCACCCACATGGTGGCTGAGAACCACCTGTAACTTCATTTCCAGGGAGAATCTGATAACTTTCTCTGACCTCTGAGAGCAGCAAGCACCTGGCACGACAATCATACACATAAATAAGTAAATCTAAAAAAGTAAATAAAGCCAATGTTTACATGAGGAGATCCGTCACAAATCTTTGTCAGAATATTCATTATAGGCTCTAGAGTGCTCATAACATTTCATCAGAAAATAATTAATTGGCTTATGTGAGTGCAAGGGGAATTACAGGAATAGTAGAAAGAGGGAAAGATGCATGCCTAAAACCTATGCAGCTACATAAACAAAACCTTTACAGTGAACATCCTGCGATGGCCCCACAGTTAAGTGTGCATACTGATCTTCCAGAGAACACATCTGGTTCCCAGCTCTCACATCAGGAAGCTACCTGTAAGTTCATTTCCAAGGGATCTAACCCCTCGGGTCTCCTCAGGCACCTACACACACATGCACATACCTACCTACATACAAACACAAATAAAATAAACCTCAGTGTTGACATTCTGAAAATAAAGCAAGGAGAAATAAAGAGAACTTCCTCTTTTGGTAAGGGTAGATGGGGTAATTCTCATCAATATTCCCAACAAGGATCATCTTAAAAATCTAGATAAAAAACAAAAACTGTCTCCGTGAAAACACCAAGGTAGTGAAAAGTTAGCCACTGGACCCCAAGAAACTAAGCAAATACAGAAAAGCAAGCAGATAATTTTCAATGAGTTTCTCCTCTTCCACGGTTGCTGATTCTAGATGGGGCTCGCAAGAGGCGGCAGGCAGCTTAAGAGACTGAGGCTGCTCAGTAGGCTTTGAGGCCCTGGGAGCTCCTGCAATGGGAGAAGAGCTCCAGATGTTTTGGCTCAGAGCTTCAGGGGGCTGCCTCCATTACCTGTGATGGTGCAGAACATTAGGGCAGAGCTGGTGGAGTGGCTGAAAAAGGGGGTCAGCTCAACGCTGCTTACTTGTGAGTGACAGAAAGGAGAGTAGAGGGAGTTAGTGTCTAAGTTCCCTCAGAGACTGAAACATTCTATCCTGCTGGGATGCTCCATAAACAGGAAGGGAAATAACTCAGAATAGCTTCAGGAAGTTCCTGAGACTGACCAGAAACACTAGGCCCTTCCCTCCCTGAGTGAACAATTAAGCTGCAAGACTCTCAGACAAGTGAAGCCACAAAGAAACTCTAGGGCTAGACAAGCTTCCCGAGAGAAGCAGAAACCAGCCAAGATGCCTGGAGAAGTTTAGAGCAGAGTTACACGGAAAGGTCATTCTCCAGTCTGCTGAACTGCCTGCAAGCTGTCAAGTGTGTTCCAGGTTTCCCAGCTTTGGAAATGCAGCCAGCTGTCTTTGAGTCATTTCTGCTCTTGTAAGGAACCCCAATAAAACTCACTGGTTCATCAAGTTGGAGTTTGGTGGTCCCCTACTTTGTTCTGCCATGGCCTCCCTGTCTGAGATGAGTAGAGATTTGTGCTGCACCTACCCCAGGAATAGTTTTGTCACAAAAGTAAGTGCCTAGTCTTACTGTATCTTGTTACGCCCTATTGGGTAGTGAGTAGAACTGGGAGGAGTGGAGACAGGGAAAACTGTGGTTGAGATGTATGAGAGAAGAAAAGAGAATTACAACAGATTTCTAATAATATTTAAATGGATTATAAAAGATTTACAAAAGTTAAGTAGAATTTCCAGACCAGAAAAATTCAGTAACCAAAATTAAAATTAGGTTAGACACATACTAGTGAACTGGACAATGGGTCAAGACTAAAAACTCAACATAAATCACAAAGAGAAAAAAATGACAGAAAAGGTAAAAGACAAAAAAACAAGCAAAACCTAAGGAAAGGTCTAATTGCATGAGAAATGGGAAACCTGGAAGGGATGAGGTAGAAGCGCATTTGGAAAAATGATAGCTCAGAATTTTCCAACACTGACAACACAAAATATAAGCCACAAATTAGAGAAGTCTTATGTGTGCCCAAAAGAAAGAAAAAAAAAAAAAAACCTGCTAGTAAGCACTCTAGGATCCTGTACCAAATGAAATATGTTTAGAATGAGCCTGTAGGCCAGGTATGGTGGTGCTCACCTATAATACCAGCACCAGGGAACCTCAATACGGAACTACAAGTTCAAGGCCAGCCTAGAATACACAGTGACACTCTATCCCATAAAAGCTCCGCTGCTGCGTCTATTATCTATCCCCTGTGGGTGGGGTTGTCAGTTGTTTCCATCATCAGCTGCAAAGAACTAACTATGAACGTCGATGCCTTCATGGCCATGTCCCTATGTGTCAGTCTCACCCCATACAAGGGAAAAGGCTGAGTAATACAGTAAGTATATCTGAATTTCTGAGAAGCTCGGTCTTCCCATGTGGTTCTGTCACTTCACAGTCTCACCAGCAGTGTGTTTCTAACCCAAAGTTAATTTTCTGCCTGTGGTCCTCTACGTATTAATTCTTTCTCCTTTCTTTCTGGCTGCGCTCAAAGCTGTCCTATTTTCCCTTATTTCCAGCAGCTGCATCACCATGTCCGTAGAAGAGTGTGTGTATGTGTGTCTAAGTGTCCTGTTCATGAAGATGTGCATTGGTGTGTGCTTATAACTGTTTGGTGTTCTTATGGCTTTGGGTCTGTGGCCTCTTGTCTTTCAGTAATTTCAGAAAAGTCTTAGCCATTATCTTTCCATTTTCTCTCTCTGAGATTCAACCTGTATCCTAGATCACTTTATACAGTCTCAAAACCAGTGAGGTTCTCTGCTAGCTCTGCTCTCTTTTTGTTGTCTTTGAAGTTGGCTTGGATAACGTCTATATTCACGTTCACTGATTCCCCAGTTGTGTTCAAATTGCCAATAAAAACATGCTTCATGCCTGGCATTATTCCTTACTTCTAGCTCTTGTTTGTTTGCTTGTTGGTTTGTTTTTCAAGACAAGGTTTCTCTGTGTAGCCTTGGCTGTCCTGGAACTCACTCTGTAGACTAGGCTGGCCTCAAACTCAGAGATCCACCTGCCTCTGCCTCCCGAGTACTGGGACTAAAACTGTGTGCCACCATGCCGTTGTACCACCTCTCTGTTGAAATCCTGTATATTCATGCATATCATTTTCCACCAAATTTTCTAGCAAGTTAATCATAGTTGTTTTATTTACCTATCTCATATTTCTTGGGACAGCATTGATACGTGGTCATTTCCGCTCTCCCCTCCCCCCATTATTTTGGAGGTTAACAATTTTTTATTCAATACTAGATAGTCACTGAAGACAGAGGTAACATCTCTGAAATGAATATGCCTCCTCTGCAAGGTTATGGGGGTAGGGGGAATAAATCTACTTGGTATCTCACCTGGGTTTAAGTTTTATTGTTGCTATGGCAACCTCTATGGCAGCACTGATTTTAGATTCCTCAACAGTGGCCCACTGTTACTTTGTGTTTAGCATGCAGCCTGAAATGCCAAAGGTTTTTCCTCCATGAGTCAACAGCACTCCCAAGCAGGAGTCTCTCTTCATATTTTATCTCCCCTGTTAGGAAAGCACTGTTGTTTATGGCTGTACGTTAGGCTAGTAGGATCAGAGGTCCAAGGCCGTCCTTCAATGCATAGACAATCTGAGACCCACAGGCCTGGTCACACAAGAAAAAATTAATTGTCTTGCTTATATGATTCTTCCTTTATGCCCAATCTACATACTTGTAAATGTTTCCATAGAACTTTATTATTATAGTTGCTAATGTCAATCTTTTTTTCCTTAAACATAAATAAAGATAAAATGAAAAAACATAACTCAAATATTGTCCTTGGAAGACTATGATCAACCTAATTTTATTTTGCACCATAAAGCACAAAAGAGCAGTCCCCACTCTCTGCTCCTGCTCCAATCCCTCAGGTGCAGCTGTGTCCACTTCTTTCTCTGTGAACTGGGAGACTGCTCTGTAACTCTAGACCTCTAGCCCAGAAAGCTTCCTGAAGGGCTGACTCTTACCCTGATGCTGGAAACCTCCATTAACCTCACAGCACTATGGGAATGCTTGCCCTCCTCTGTCCCTGCCTGCCAATGGATGCTAAGTGTGACCTGCAGGGGTCCTGGAACAGCATGTTCTGCCTCAGATTATAATTGTGTTGCTTTCATAAAACACTTTAGCTTTTCTCAGAATTTAAACTTTTATCTCAGAATGTGCCAAGTACAGTAAGGAAGAGAGGAACATTTTCTCAAATGCAAACCAAAGAAGAAAGCAGTTTGTGCTGCTGTCCATGCTCATTCATTCCTTAGTTAGGACTGCTTTTTTGCAGAGAACTATCAAAACAAATTATATTCTTTCATACTTCTTAGAAACCTTCTGAAAAACATCACAGTCAAACATTGAAATTTGAGTGCACATTTGTCATCTTTAAATGACTATAATTCATCATGTAGCATTGACAATTGCTTAAAGGAGTCACCTAAGGCATGAAGCACAGTGCCTGGCCCAGACTGTGTTCCATGCACCATTACTGTTTGTCCATTCACCTGTTCTACTTCCAGTACTTTTAAAACGTATGCAGCTTTTCATTCACAAATATCTTTATTAGCGAAACAAATGCTTTCTATTCAATTTTCAAAACAAGATCATTTAAGAATCTGTATTCAGATATTTTCTTAAGATATCAACTCATGAAAATAAAGTCACAAACAATACTAAAAGTAGAAGTGGTGGATCTTTGCCAAATCAAAATATTGCTACATCATATTGACCAACTTTAAATCATCACATTTCATATTGGTTTACTAGACTATGTCTCTTTTGTCTTCTTTTATGTATCACCTCCTCCTCTCACTCCTGTAAAGCGGTTCTGAGAGAAAAGGCCAGTGTTACATCATGTTCCCAAAGCTGACTCACTCAACAAAGCTTCTGTGAGTCAGGCCAGCGTGTCAAACACTGCGTCGTCATGGGTCTCCCAGCTAGACACTGATTCTCTCATAAAATTAAATTCAATCAACATTCTAAAGCTGGCTGGAGTGCCTTTTTTATTTGGCTGACAAACCAAAGTGACAAAGATTTCTGCCTTTATAGAAAAGAGGGAAAGACTGATAGGTACGAAGGTCAAAAGGACAAGTAGGAAGTTGTATTCTATCTGGAGTTGTATTCTATCTGTTTTAGTCTTCTCGTAGCTTCTTTTACAAATTAACAGAAGCTGAGTATGTTAGTCAACAAAAATTTGCTCCTTCACGGTTCTAGAAGCCAGATGTGCTAAAGCAGTGTTACTCAGACCAAGATGGGCTGTGCCACACTCCCTCCACAGGCCTCTAGCTCCTGTGCTGTCACTTCTTGGCTTTCCTGTCTTTCCATCTTTGCTGCCATCTTTCCCACTCCTTCAGCTTTTGCTTTCTTCTTGTGAGGGACACATGATGGCATTTGTCCCCATCCAAACAATCCAAGACAGTCTCTCTATCTCCAGATCCATAATTTAGCCAAGTTCTGAAATTACTTTATTCTGGAATAAGGTAACATTTCCTGTTTCCCAGGATAAGGGTTTGATTCTTGGGGATAGAGGGAGGGGAAGAAAAGAGAAGGAAGTAGAGAGTATTCTGTCACTTCTCTTCACCACTGAAGTAATAAGTTTTCCATGCATGAGAATGAAACATGATTGGCTGGTACTTCTTAAAGCCCTCTCTGGGTGGGTGGCTTCTAGGTGGCAAGGTAGAAGCGATCAGCCCGTGTGCAGCTGCTGTGGTAAGCACACGAGGTGGCGAGGCCTGGGAACTGAATCACCAGTAGAGAATCTGCAAGCATGAGGTGGATAGGCTGCTGTAGGCAAGTTGCTGGGGTGCAAAGATTAAAACAGAAACTACCCAACAGTCCAATGGCTGACACCCATAGGGCCTGAGGAAAATGCTCACTAAATTAATCTCTATGCCTAGCACCGCACATTTTGAGCTTTATATTATGACATAATCTTGGACAAAATGTAAGTAAATAAGCAATGAAATAAATTCAAAAGTTCAGCAGGAAGCACTGCTTGGTGCTGCATTATAATGGAGTCCATTATAATATCTATTTAAGTTGTATAAAAACACTAAATCAAATAATGACCATAGGATTACATAATATGAATAAAATAACTATATCTTAAAGTGTTATCACTTTTATAGAACTTAAATTTAAAGTCAAAAAATATTTTCTGTCTTGATTCTTACTTAAATCTCGTCTTGAGAAGTACACAACACTTCAGCAATCCACTTTGGATATAGCTTAGAAAAGAAATTTTGGAAATATAATGAAATTGAATTCAATTGAAATCCTAGTTTTGTTGCTGGCATTTTTATATTTATTTATTTTAGATTTTATTTCTAATTGCATGTGCACATAAACACACGTGAAAGTTCAGTGCCCACAGAGGCCAGAAGAGGGCATCAGATTCCTTGCATCTAGAGTTACAAGTAAAGTAAGCGACCCTGTCTGGATGCTGGAAATCAAACTCAGATTCGCTGGAAGAGCAGCATGCATTCCTAACTGCTGAACCATCTCTCCATTCCCTGCTGCTTTAAAAATCAACATTTCCTTATCTTAGCCAGGTGTGGTGGCTCACACCTTTGATCCCAGCATGTGGGAGGCAGAGGCAGAAGGATCATTGAGAGTATGAGGCCAGTCGGTCTACACAGAAAATCCCAGGATGGCCAGGAGCTTGTCTCAAAAAAATAAAAAGTCAAATCCTATGTTCTTTTAATTGAAATGTGTTGGAGTATGGTCTGGTGCTTTGTATTTGTTAATTGCTTGCCCCTCAAGATTCTTACTGCAGACTGTCATGTACCCCAAGAATTGCTGTTTAACCTCGCCTCCCCGTTTGACTAATAAAGTAAGCCCATACCTGGACAGAGAGAGGAAGGTAGGTGTGGTGAAGGCTCACGGGCTCTTGGGACAGAGAGGTTCTTGGGAAGAAGTAGTCAGATACCAGAGGAGGAAGAAGGAGAATCACCATGACATCGGAAAGAGCCATGTGGGCACAGAGGAGGAACTCTGAAGTTCCACATGAAAACTATGGCCCAGATGAACAACTTATTTGGAATTTGGAGATTATGGATGGGAGGTAGCCCAAACAGAAATTATTAGAAGAAGATGGAATGGGATGGAGATTGTGAGAAATTGAAAGATAGGTTTAGGGGGTAATATCTGCCCAGCCCCAGGTAAAATAAGGCTTATTCTAAAATACAACAGGTGTCTGTGCCTTTTTTTATTATAATAGTGGGTGAGCTATTACTGCCGTAACAACTATAAGCCTAACAATAAACCTTTACTAGGCCATACCTTTAAACTAGCAGCAACAGAAGCAAGGGAAGGGTTGAGCGCTGAAATCTGTTTACTCTGGAGTCACAAATGTGGTAATGACCTTGGGAATCATTAATTCCTGCATGAAATACTTACTGCTCATATTTTTACATTTTCTCAAAGAGAATCATGAAAGATCAATATGGGCAAGTACTCAGATTATTATTGCCTGTGTGCTTAACAGACCATCTACTAGCACACTGAAAAGCACCAGATGCTCACACTAACCATCTGGATGCTGCTCCCAACTCCAACCCAATTGGGATTCATTTATTCCAATCCATTATGGAATTCTGTTCATCCTAAATTGTCTGTGGGACACATATGCATACCACTGTACTGCTTTCGTTCATCATTAGTCCAGCCTGCTATTGACTCCTGGAGGCCCAGTGCTGAAACCCTGGAATGTCCCTCTCAGTGGCTAACAGTACTGTCTGCTCTTCTAGAGGCCTGGATTCAATTCCCAGCACCCATCTGGCAGCTTAAAACTAATTTATAACTCCAGTATGTAGAATGTTTGACATTTTTTACTCTAAACTTAATGTTCTTACTTACATTAATTCCCCAGCCAGAAGGATCTATCCTTTCTACCTGGTACTTCTGGGTGTCATGATAACAATGTAGGGTCAGTTAACACTACCAACATAGAATGCACAAGTAGGCTTGACCTATATCAGCGTACTTCAAAATTGGGTATGATTCTGGGGAAAGAGACATAAAAAGGCTTAATGCATTCATGAATCACCATGGTAGCCAATAAGAATTCATATTGTCTTAGAGAGATGTAGACTTCTTATAAAAAATGGCAGTAGTTGGAACCATGCTATATATAATACCAAAACCCAAAATTCAAATTCAAATATATGCTAATGATTGTAGTTTTTAAATATGTATAAATTAAGTTGTAAATAGTTATAACCAAATGGAAAACTGAGGGCAAGCAAATAAAACTCTTTTTAGCAAATATTATCTCCAGTAGCAGACAACCTCTGACCCCATTAGGGATTAAGATGCCGAGTACAACAGCAAGACTACTGTCAGCTCATACAATACTTATTTTTTTAAAAAAATGTTATGTGCACACAGGTGCAAATAAATAACAAATATCAATTATTAAATATCTACCATGATATATTAATAACCAATAGGAATTACATACTTGGAGGAGAAATGTGATAATAGGGAAAATATTTAGGTTCACAACAAGAAACTAATTCTGAAAAAATTTATGAAAGAACAAAATATAAACTAAAATTGTGATCACCATAATAAACTTCATTTGATGATTCTTCACAAGGCCCCTCATACAGGATCTTAGTTAAATTGTTATCAGTAGCATGGACATAAAATGACTATAATTTGGAATTTTTGAAAAATATGAAAACAATAGCAAATGATATACCTATAACTCTATAAAGATTACAAAGATTACGAAAATACATTTTAAGCTATTTTTAAAATATCTTTACTGAAAATACCAAGGAACTCATTACAACTAATTTTCCTAAATATTTTATCATGATTCAATATAAACACAGTAATGCTTCTTCTACTCCATTAGTGGGTGTAAAAGATCAGCCATCAAAGCTCTGAAATGTTTTTCCAATATTGACAACATGTTACTAGGAAAAGAACAAGAAACTGAAATCTTATTTCATACCAACTTACTCTGACTTTGGGTAAGACTCTCCGAAGTGTCTCAGTAGGATTCTGTCGCATCAGAAATGGAAGATTTGCCATCACACTTGCTGCCTGGACATCTTGACCAGCACTTACAAGGAAAACACAAATTTTAAAATTTGAAATTAGGAGTTGAATTTTTAATTTAGTGGGTCAGTTTGAAAAATGTCTGCTTTTAATAAGTTCCTACAATGTTTTAAACACACCACTGAGATATAAAATTAAAATCAGAGACAAAATTTTGTTAAATAAATCTTATAACAAATACACGTAGACATTACAATTATACTAAAATTAGATTTCCTATTTATATGCATGTCATTACGTGTTAGCAATCTTACTAATACTTTACAATTCTTCCACATTTTGCTCTGTAATCTGACAGTTTGATATACTTTATAAAAATATATACATGATAAAAATGTGTTTTGGTAAAATAGCAAAATAATAATCATAGCAATGACTAAAATGACATAGGTAAAAACACAATTTTGAATACACTGAAATGCCTTGTATAGACTGGCTCTATAAACTGCAAGAATCCTCTGAAAGTGACTCTCAAACCTCTTACAGGCCACTAGCACATTTTACATAATGACGTTTTGGTCTAATATGCATTAAGGCTATGTTCCCAAAATAATCTTTGTGATAATCTAGAGGCCTAAATACTTTGGGAAAGAATTAAATTTCTTTTGAAAAAAAATTTTTTCCATGAACTACAAACCCTTCTTCAGTGTATAGCCTGAGCAACACAAGTTCTGCCAGCATATCAAGTAGGGAAATCCCACCTGTTCTGAACAAGTGCCAAATGCATTAAATACCAATAGCATAACATTTACCTGTTTACATACTTTTAATAACTTACAATTATTTTTACTTCTCTCCAAACAGAATTGTGGTCATCTGAAGGAGAAAGGCCCCACGGGTTTATGTATTTGAGTACTTGTTTCTAGTTGGTGAAGCTGTTTGGGACAGTGTGGCCTTGCTGGAGAGGATGTGTCACTGGAGGCGGGCTGTGAGGTGGCTCCCTCTCTCTGCCTCAAGGCTGTGTTTCAAGATGTAAGCCCTCAGCTACTGCCCCAGCACCACGTCTGCCTGCCTGTTCCCAGGCTGCTCATGGACTCTAATCCTCTGGAACTGTAAGCCCCAAGTAAACTCTCTCTTTTACAGTGTTTTACCATAGCAAGAGAAAAGTTACTACAAGAATTACTAGTGGCTTTATGAAATGTATGTGAGCTTTAAGTACATGTTTTTTAGATAATACTTTTGTTTCTTCAGAGTTGTGTAGGTTGCACTCATAAGAAGTATGTTCTGGTTGTGAATGAGGCTGTCCTGCCATGTAGCAAGTCTTGACCTGTTGCAGTATGGCAGACTATGGAATACAGGGTACCACAATCATTTCACTGTTTTTACCTTTATAAATAAGTTAAAGACAAAATGAAGATAGGAAAGAGACCAGAAAATGAAACAGGAACTATGCTAATCTTAGGACGATGGCCAGAAGGTGGAAACGAGAGTCCACAAAAATAACTTGTCATAGGCTGAAAGGCAGATGCTAAAAATATTGTCTACACCCTAACCCTGGAATGTTGGAGGGTATTCTTAATTTTGAGAAGGATCCTGAGAGGAAGAGATCATCCTAGATTGTCTATGTCCGGTAACATGAGTATATAAAAGAGTTTCCCAGAGGAAAACACAGCACAGCACAGGACAGGCATTTTGACCACAGAATGGAGCTGGGAGTGATGCAGCCTCAAGCAAGGGTATGCTGACACTCACTAGGCACTAAGAAAGCCAAAATCAGAGTTCCACTAATTTCATGATTTTAAGCTTCTGGTCTACAGAACTATAAAACAACATAGCTTGTTGGTTTAGATTACCCAGTTTATGGTAATGCATTATATCTGCCACAAAAACAAATACACTACTGTTGTGATTTAAATGTGAGTATACGTGCATGTGTTTGAGCACTTGGACCTCAAAAGACAAAACATCCCACAGGGTCATATATCTGAATGCTTAGTCAACAGAAAGTGGTACTATTTGAAGAGATTAGAAGAAAGAGAATGTGTCATCTTCTTAGAGGAAGTGTGTCACTAGGAGTGGCTTGGTGGTTTCAATAGACCACACCAGGCGTGCGCGCTCTCTCTCTCTCTCTCTCTCTCTCTCTCTCTCTCTCTCTCTCTCTCTCTCTCTCTCTCTCTCACTCTCTCTCCACAAACACACACTATAATCTCTGGCATGATGATAATGGACTTAACTCTCTGAAACTATAAGCAAGCCCCCAATTAAATGTTTTCTTTTATAAGAGTTGCCTTGGTCATGGTGTTTCTTCACAGTAATGAAATACTAAGACACTGGCCTTGAGCCTAGATAAGACTGGTCCCACCAACAGAGAGCTATGCATGAGAAGGGGCTCACAGGGCCCCACCCACCACTAACTACTGAACTACTGGCAACTAACACTCTGAGAGAAGGGAGACACAGTATGCAGTTTTGTGCCCACGTTGGAACCCAGAATGCTCTGGTGATAGTTGAAACCCATTGTCATACAGACCTTCCAGGTTCAACTCAGTGGGACATAAACTAAACAAGAAGTCAGGAATATGGAAGATATTTGAATGAAGAAGGGAGTGTAGCAGGAGAGGGTGAGTAATCAAAGTACACTGTACACATGTATGAAATGGTCAAAGAAAACACTTTTTTTTTAAAGCTGACAAAATGGCTCTAAGCCTTACAACCTGAGTTCAATTCCTGGAACAGGGTAAAACAAAAACAAACAAAAAACAGGTGAAAGGAAAAACCTAACTCCACATATATGCCATGGTTAAAAAAAAAAAAAAAAGTAAATTTTTAATTATGGCTGGAGAGATGCCATGGCCCATAAGTTAACAGCACTGGCTGCTCATGAGGAGACCACAGTTAAGATTACCAGCACACACGTGCTATCTGCAACTCCAGTTCCAAAAAATCTGATGCTCTCTTCTTCCCTTCACAGGTACCAAGCACACATGTGGTGCACAGACATACATACAAGTAAAACATCCATGCATATAAGTTTTAATTTTTTTCTAAAATTTAAAACAATTGAAAGAGCATACTATATTCCTAAGAAATTAATACAGTACAATCACCTCTTAGATAAACTGTTGAAGTAAAATTATTTTGGTATTCAAGTAGAATACACAAGCTACGTAACATAAAACATGCTGTCACTGATTTTGATAAGAATACAATATTAACAAAACAGTAATATATCAGAGGCTGACACTGCTTATGATACATAGAAAATAAATAGGAAAAAAGCTGAACCTAAATCATAATTTTCATAATTGCTAACAAAAACCGAATGTCTATAATCAATTAATATATCTGACTCTTCTCTCACTATGAAGAGTGATAACAGAGCAGACACCAGAGTTAACAGGGAGCGAGGATAGCCAGATGTGTAGGTGTCAGTGAGCTCCCCCTCCTCCCCACCCTGGCATGACAGTACATTAAGACATCTCTCACATCACAATATCCTGTTACCCAGCAGGGAGAACCCAGGATGCTGCTAAGCATCCTACAGTGTGCAGGACAGCTCCCCACAATGAAGAACATCCATGGCTCAATAGCAAAAAATTACCCAAGAGACTCTGGTTTAGGGAAAGCAACTACTAGCTGAGAATAGCACTGCTAGATAACTGCTTAACCACAAAGACCATCTACCATCTTCAGCTACGTGCTCGGCTTCGTAGAAATACCCTAGTCCTGACATCAAGATGTGTACGCAGATTGGTAAGCCCAACAAGCTAGAGAAGTGACACTCAAACTTAGCATGTCTGAGCGTCACCTTAGGGGACTTGGTAAAACTGAGCCCAACCTCCAGAATCCAGTTTCATAGATCTTGTTGAGGCTCAGGACTTGATTTCCCGCAGGTACTCAGTGGTTCTAAGGCTGTGGTCTGGACCATGCATTGGGAGCCACCATGATAGATTTTTTAAAATAAAAATAATAATTTTAGAAAGTATATTGATTAGTTTTGTCAACTTGACGCAAACTAGAATTGTCAGGAAAAGGGATCCTCAAATGAGGATCCTGTAGGCAAGTCTACGGGATATTTTCATAATTAGTAGTTGAGATATGAGAGGGACCAACTCACTGAAAAAGTGCCCCACCTGGGCAGACTGAGGAAGCCATGAGGAGGGAGCCAGTAAGCAGCATTCCTCCATGGCCTCTGCTTCAGCCTCTGCCTTCATGTTCCTGCCTTGACTTCCCTTCAAAATGGACTATAAGCTGTAAAATGAAACTCTCAAAGTTACTCTCCAAGTTACTTTTGGCATTGGTATTTATCACAGGATCAGAAAGCAAACCAGGACAGGAAGGTAGAACGAGATGCCTGCAGTCACCACAACTTGTAGATGGAGTAGAATGAGCCACAATCACAGCAGCAGTTCACCCAAATGAAACATGGAATCCAACACATGTGCTCCCGTCTTCAACCGTCCTCACAGTAATGACGTAATAACAAGGAAAACAACCAACTGCATCGAGGTGGGATGACCTATAGTCTGTGCTAGCTAGTCTTATGTCAGCTTGACACACAATCTAGAGTTATCTAAGAAGGAGCCTCCATAAGATCCTCCTGTAGGCAAGCCTGTAGGGTATTTTCTTAATCAGTAATTGATGGAGGAGGCCCAGCCCATTGTGGGTGGGCCATCCCTGAGCTGGTAGTCCTAGGATCCATAAGAAAGCAGGCTGAGCAAGCCATGGGAAGCAAGCCAGTAAGCAGCACCCCCCATGGCCTCTGCATCAGCTCCTGCCTCCAGGTTCCTGCCCTGCTTGAGTTCCTGTCCTGACTTACTTTGATGATGAACTGTGATGTGAAGATGTAAGCTAAATAGACTCTTTCCAACCCCAGGTTGCTTTAGCTATGGTGTTTTATCACAGCACTAATAACCCCAACTAAGACAGTCTGCTTAAACGCACTTTAGAGCAAACAGTGAGGAACAATCTGTAGAGTGGTTGCCAACTGAACAAAAGAGACATGGAGAGCAGTAGACGTGGCTGAGAAGTGGATTGCTAGACTGGAAATTTTCAAGGCTGTGAGCTGCAATTACCCTTTTCTGACAGTCGGGACAAACATAACAAGCAGGTGTAGGTAACACATAGCTACACTACCACCGCTAAGTGGAAGGAACCCAAAACAATATTCTATGTAAAAAAGAGTTTTACTTAGTGCAGCATATACAATCTTTAAATAATTATCTAATTAATCTTAACCTTGTTTTTTAAGCAAATTACATTTCCAAGACCTCAAAACCTCTAACTTTCCATTGAAAGCCAAGCACGAAGAACACTCAGGGGCTGCCCCAGCTCCCTCCTGCCCTAACCTGCAAGGCATGCTCCTTTTTTAGGATAATCATTAGGAAACAAAGAGAAGGCAAACAATTCACTCTAAAGCCACTCAGCAAGCCATTTCTCAACCACTGAAAAGAACTGGGTTAATCATCTAACCTGCACACTAGAGGTTAAAAAGGGAAGAGAAAAAATTATAAGCCTAAATAAATGGATGTAGGACAGTCTTTCAAATTCTAAATTAGTGTTACTAATTATTAGCTTTCCCTTGGGAGATACACCTATTTTAAAATGCCTCTTTGGTGATACAGTAAGCCAATGAAAACTCAAGCATTCGTTACTATGATAAAGTTGGTTGTCACTGCTGCCACTTCCTCTGCTATGATAGTAAACACCATTCAGATGACTTACATGACCAACTGGCAGTTTCCAACCTCCTCTATTCAAGGGTGTTTTGCCAAGATCTTATACTCTCCCATGTCTGGCATAGAGACATGTGATAAATATTTATTTACCTCTACTTCACATCAGCATTCCACTCCTGTTGTCAAAGGCTGGATCTTATCACCATGTCTATAACCTTAAACTCTGTGAGCTCCCTTGCCGGCCAGAACCTCTGACACTGCATTTGCCCATGGGTAAGACCAGCTTCACTCTCATCACAGTTCTAACCCCTCAGCTCTAGATTCTCCGGTTTATACCACTGACATTCCTCCCTGGTTTTCTTTCTTCTGTGCCTCACTACTATGTCAATCACACCAAGAGCATTATGTCTTTGCTTCTCCTCCTAATAACAAGATGAAAGAGTGTATGTTATACCACATGCCAAGCCAGTGCTAGTAAACACCTGACTTACTGTCACAGTGGCTAATTCTCACAATAATCTTAGCAAGTGGATAGATACTATCATGGGCTACATTGTATTTTCTCTTTAGGAAGATAAAAGTTCTTAAGCTATCCATCCTGCACAACTCAAAACCTACACTGCCAATCACTATACTACACAGCCTCTGCTACAGTTGGATGTGTAGATGTGTACAAGTTCATGTTGGGACCCTTGGTCCCCAGATGGGAGTGCTACTTTATGAGGTCTCAGAACATTCAGGAGATGGAGCCTAGGTGCAGATGTGGAACACTAGGGGCCAGTCTTTGATGGTTACAGCCCATCTAGGGTTCTGATCTACCTACCTCTGCTCACATCTGCTACCACAGTACATCATGCCACAAGTCCGCCTCTGAACCACTAGTCAACATAAAATTTTCCTTCATTGAGTCACTTCTATGAGGTGTTTTGTCACAGCCACAAGAAAAGTAACTAATACAAAGTAAATGTATAAGCAAGATCAAACCCATCCTTCTACTTTATTCATTCCACTCTTGCTCCTAAGATAAGCTAAGCTATGCAACCCCCTACTATGGAAGGACACACAACGTGATAATCAAGTTGAGACAATCAAGAAAGGAAGGTTGATGTGTGTGTGTGTGTGTGTGTGTGTGTGTGTGTGTGTGTGTGTGTGTCTGAGGTGGGAGAGCAGAGCATGGTAGCACGTACCTATAATCTCAAGCATCAGAGAGAGTAAGGAAGACAGAAAAATTCAGGGCTGGCCTGGGCTATACAGTGAGATTCTAGAAAGAAATAAAGACACAAACAAAGAAACAAAGAAGAGGGAGGGAGGGAGAGAGGAAGAGAGGGAGAGATGCAGGGCATTATTTCTATTCTAGTCTCTTAAAATAAGGCTGCACGCTCTAGTTTATGAAACCCCTGTCCAATCCCACAAGGTTACAATAGGCCAAGGTCAGGATATAGCTCAAGGGTATAATGTTTGCTGAGCAGACAAGGAACCCCGGGTTTGATCCCAGCAATTATAATAAATCTACAGTCTATCAATCTATAGCCCTAAAATATCATCACTAGCCTAACACCTTACTCCAACCATCTAACAATTTAAATTTCATAAGAAGACAGATTCTCATGATAAGAATATTAACTATATGGAATAAAGAAAGCATTCTCTTCTCCTGGCCTGAAAAATATACGTAGTTTACTTAACCCTAAACCAGTCAATAAAGAGAGAAGTGAAGTAGATGCTACTCCCAAAAGATGGGATGACATAGTCGCTGCTGTACATGAGAACCCTGCTTAGAACGAAGTGCAGGGTTTAAATGACCTGTGCTCTGACAGCATCAAGGAACCCTTCCTAGTGGCTCTCACTCAAGATCCAATACAACACAGAAATTACTGACAATGTGTTTGATTTTATGATGAAGTAGGTTCCAAAGAGGCCTTGCTTTCAGATCATAACAAAAACTAAACTTCATATAGTTATTTGATTATTTCTTTATTCATCAAAATCAACACTAAAATTTCAAAACATTGCCTTAAATGACTTAAAGTCAGAGAATCATTAAACCCAATTATAATCACGCTTAGAATCACAAAAAAAAATAACATATCTTTTAACCTACCTAAAGCAAGAGTAAAATAAAAAGTAACATTGAAGGCCCTGCTTACCACATGAGGAAAAGCACTAACCACATTTCATTAATCCTTACATTATAGAAAAATATATCTCTATAGTTTAAAATTGAGTAAACTGAGACCCACGAAGGGGAAAATGGCTTCCTCAAAGCTATCAACTAGTAAAAACCACAGCAAGATTTCAACCTACAATTTCTAAGTCAATAATTTTTGGCTGTGCATCCCATCAGATCATAGTCCCATCACAAGAAACAGATTAACAGTCAACACTAAAAAAAGAAAAACTAAAATTCTCTGAGCTAGGGATGCAGCTCAGTGGGTGAGGGCTTGCCCAGCACACACAAGGCCCTGGGTCTGATTCCCCACTTAAACCAAAAACAGAATCTCTAAGTCGATACTGCCATAAGAGCTGGCAAATGGTTTATTTGGTAATATCAATGCTAGTAAAAACTATGGGGTATTTTGCTATCAGAATGTTATGTGTTGCAGGATATTTGGTCACACTGTTTGGTCACACTGTGAACCCTGAGACTGTGTACTGGATAAACCTGTTTCTAGTTGTGGTGTAGCTCAGCTCTAGCACACACCTTTAATCCAAGCACTTTCTGTAAACAGGACTAAATAAAATAGCCAAAACACTAAGAATGTAAAATTTATATAATTCCTGATTGGTTCATGGTTATTCTTGGGGTAGGTATTTTATTGTATATATGTGTAAAAATATAGATGTATATGTAAAAAAAAAAAACAGGACTAAATAAAGTCAACCACAGGTCAAGAGATGGGGCAAGCAACCAGTTGACAAGGAGTGAACACAGAAAAATATATGGAGATGTGAGGAAGTACAGAGGATGGATAGAGGGATGCACAGGAAACAGAAAGGAGGGACTTCAGCTTGGAAGGTTTTTGAAGACAGCATAGAGAAGGAGCTTTTTTCCTTCTGAGATATTGGCTAAGTAAGAAGGTCAGCGGGCACTTTCTCTGCCTCTCTGAGCTAGTAGGCTTTTACCCCAGCATCTGACTCCTGAGTCTTTATTGGTAAAATCAAACATTTGAGCTTTGGTTTAAAAACAACAGCTATGTTTGCAGGGATTTACAGCCCTAAGCTCTATTAAACACACACCATGAGGCGTGTGTAAAGAGACTCTGGCTGTGGAACAGCCTCTAAGTACCTAAAGCTGTGAGCTGCTTTTCCATCTTCCTCTTTTTACCAAAGGCACAAAACAGATCTCTGACTCTCAAACACACATCTCAGAAGAATCTAGACCTTCCCTCTCCTCACACCCCACAGCAAACCTCACAACACTCTCCAGCAGGATGAAATCTCCACTTGCCCTGGAAGATAGCCAACATATAAAATACAAATACGTCTGAGGTATCATTAAAATCTTATTTTTATGTAATTTACTTCGAATTTTTCCAATTTTATAATTCCATAGTAAGATTATATTTGGTATTAGCTTCAGTGTTTTATTAGACATAGAAATAAAGTAATCACTATAAAAATCTTTGTTATAAACACATGTATTAACAAGCATACACACAAACATGCACTTGTGTATAGCCAATCACAATTTTAAATGCATGTCTATTGGTAAGAATACAGGCGGAAAAATATAATAATGAAGATCATAGTTCTGTTTGTTTTGCAAAGTAAATGGGAAGTTATGAAAGTCAGCTTCCATTCCTAAGCTAGAGGTAGTGCTGAAAGGTGTAAGGTATGGAAACTATGAGGGCTTCTAGAAGCTCTTTCCCTGGTTGGTCTTGTAAACATCCTGATGATTTCCCCATTAACTAATATTGGAAAGAAAATCCTTTTAAAATGTTCCTAAAATATATTCCTGATATGTTGTGGCATAGCAGGAGGGACATAGTAAGCAAGATGATTTAAGAGAGAAGCTCAGAAGGGAAAATAAAATGGCAAGCAACACTCGGCAGACAGAGACCTGAAACCTGGCATCTGTAAGAAAGCTTCCTGCAGCCGGGCAGTAGTGGCGCACTCCTTTAATCCCAGCACTCAGGAGGCAGAGGCAGGCAGATCGCTTTGAGTTCAAGGCCAGCCTGGCCTACAAAGTGACTCCAGGACAGCTAAGGCTACACAGAGAAACCCTGTCTCGAAAAAAAACAAAGAAAGAAAGAAAGAAAGAAAAGAAAAGAAAAAAAGAAGAAAGAAAGAAAGCTTCCTGCAAGAAGAGGGAAAGACCCAATTGCTGAGCCTTCAGAAAACAAGTGGACTGATAGGGTCCAATCTTGCAGGAAGTACTTATTCAGAAGTGCTAGGTACCAGGCACTGGTCTCAATGCTCCAGCACCATCTAGTAATGCTTTATGCCTCGAATAGACTTTGTCACCCAGCAGTTAGTGGCTGGGAACTTGAGAGTCCTGATGGAAAAGGAAGAACATACAATTGAGATGCAGTTAGGCTTCAACAAAAAGTCAATGCATTTCGATTAAAAAGCCATGAATTCAATTTCACATTTGGAAGGCCACAAGACGTTCTAGAAGAGACACCTTGTGCAAGGATAACACCAGAATGACAGTAAAGTATCTTGGCCTGAACTTCAGAAACAAGTCAGGGACAGCTACCTACAGTCCAGATTTGGAAATGATTACCATGGAGATGATTATTAAAATCCAGAGTGAATAATGACCCACACAGAGAACCTAATAACACATAATAGTTCCTGCCTGCTCATCTGACTGATATGCTGGTAAATAAGACACTGAGTTGGAAGAAATGTAAAACAAATCAGTTCTTACACTTAAAGAGATCTTGAGTCAACTAAGTCAGTCTGTAAAGGCTGTGTGGAACAAGGAATCCTTCTCCCCAGTGCTAATGAGAGGGACCCAACCCCTCACTCAGGTTGGGTTGTTTGGTACTGTGAGAAATGTGAATTTCATTTACTGTACATATACCCAAAAGAATTGAAGTCAGCTACTGTGGATAACAGCAAACCCATACTTAAGGATGCACCATTAACAATGCCCAAGTTGCAGACTCAGCTTAGGTGCCCATCACTGAATGGATGGATAAAGAAAATGAAACTGTGTGTGTGTGTGTGTGTGTGTGTGTGTGTGTGTGTGTGTGTGCGTGCGCGCGTGTGCATAGATAAATCCATAACGAAAGATGAAATTATGTCACTTGCAGGAAAGTGGAAAAACTAGAAATTATCATGTTAGTGAAATAAAACAGTTCCAAAAAGACAGGTACTGCATATTTTCTCATACGTGTGAAATCTAGGAGAAGGGAAACTTGAAAATAAATATGAAACTACTGCGTATATTCACTGACAAAGAAGAAGGGGATGGGATAAGAAAAAGTAATAGGGAAATATCAAACTACATTCTATTCATGTATAGAAAACTCCTTACCTGGTACAATCAACATAGGCTACCTTTTTAAAAGAATGTCAGTTTCATGCAGTCATTATTGTAAGCATCTTTTGGTGGTTATTTTTTAAAGATTTTTTTTATGCATATTAATTTTCCCTTAACATATACATGTGTATCACATGTGTGCCATGCTAAAGGAGAGTATTGGATACCCTGAAACTGGAGTTACAGACATCTGTGAGCCACCATGTGTGTGCTGGGAATCAAACCATGGTCCTTAGCCAATACAGTAAGTGCTTTTAACCACTTAGCAATCTCTCCAGCCCTTTGATTGTTTTTTAAGTGGTCAAAAGCTATCAGAGGTGGATTAGACAGCCACTTGATTGACAGCTTACAAAACCCTGTGCCTAAATCTGTCAATCAAGAAGTCTCTTCTGGGCCATTTATATGGCTCTGCAGGCTACGGTACTTCTTGCCAAACCTGAAAGCCTAAGTTCAAGCCCCAATACCCACAACAAGAGAAGGAGAGACCCATTCTCAGAAGCTGTCCTCTGACTGACACATGTATACTGTGGCATATGTACAAGCACACATATGAATGTAAATGTAATTTTTTTAAAGACCTTCCTTTGGCAATCAACTAACCTGTCATCATGGCAGCTGGTTGCTTTGAACACTCTATGACTGTTCTGAGGAGACTCCACTCCAACTGTAAGGAACACCTCTGCTGCAGCTGAAGTCCTCACTTCTGTTTCAGGAGGCTTTGCTCAGGAACAACCACTCCAGACAACATGCAGTGACAATAAGCCTAGGTGACTTCATCCACCCTTCCACTGACTCACTTAGGATGGGGAAGGGAGCACCTCCTCGCTGACTCAGCAAACGGCCTGTGGTTCGTGCTTATAGGAGGCTTGTGCTTGGTGTGTATGTGAAGCATGCAATACAGACAAGGAGCCAGGCACTGCGAAGGAAGACTGATTGGTGAAAGGCTGTTCACAGGCATGCCAGGCCCCTATGGCTATGTAAACATGCTGGTTTTTACTCTTTGCAGACTCATCCCACTGGTTTTTCTGTGGTGCACTGGTCCCTGCAATGCAACACTAGATTCCAATGAAGGCTTCTTCCAAATGGACGTCTACTGTCTATCCGATGTTTTTACGACAAGTAGAGCAGTATGAGCTAGTAACACCAAAGATGGATGGAATCTAGGCGCTCATCCCCAAGCACCGTACAGCAGTAACTAGAACTTACTACAGAATGACACCAGGGGGCTGGAGAGATGGCTCAGCCATTAAAGGCTAGGCTCACAACCAAAAGACACCAGGCTACCCTATTCATTTAGCAGTTACATGTCTTAAGAGTACCCGAGAGGACTTTCCAAGATGGTGGCGCCCAGTGTGTACTGTATCTGAGTAGCAGAAGATCAGAGATTGTGGACAAAGGGAGTGACCTGGCTGCTGACTCCAAACCACCAGTGTCTGTGCTTCCTGGACAAGAGGAGACATCCTAAGAGCCAGGCGCCTTCCACCTACTTGAACATGACTCCCAAGTTCCAGAAACGCATGGCTCCAGCATCCAGACCCCAGACCCAAGACAGCCTCTGCAGGACAGCTCTGTGATAGCAGGAACAAGGTCCCAGCCCCTGGTCCATGGTTCCATTGGTCCCCCTTTGGAGACCAGCTGGACAGTAGGAGCATAGAGGGTCCCTGTTTCAAGATAGCAGCTTCTGGCACAGTCTGAGTGCCAGGAATGCAGTGTCTGCTGGGTGAGCAAGCCAGGAACAACCAGATGGCTAAAGGCCAGCATAAGAACACAATCAAGAAAACAAGGGCAATATGGATTAAATCTTGACTGCAACAACAACAGAAATAACAAAAAGTCTATACACTCATAGAATCTGAACAACTCCCTCCTCAATGACTGGGTCAGGAAAGAAATAAAAGATTTCCTAAAATTCAAGAAAAATGAAGGCACAACATACCCAATCTTATAGGACACATGAAAGCAGTGCCCAGAGGAAAATTCACAGCACTAAGTGACTTTTTAAGAAACTGGAGTGACCCTATAATAGCAACTTAACAGATCACCTGAAAGTTTTAGAAAAAAATATGAAACAAAGCACCTAAGAGAAGTACATAGCAAGAAATAATCAAACTTAGGGCTGAAATCAATAAATTAGAAACAAAGAATCAACAAAACCAAGAGCTGGTTATTTGAGAAAATCAACAAGACAGACAAGCCCTTCGACAAACTAACTTAAAGGCAGAAAGACAGTATCCAAATCAACAAAATCAGAAATGAAAAGAGGGATATAACAATAGACACTGAGGAATCCCACGAAATCACTAGGTCTTACTTCAAAAGCCTGAACTCCACAAAAGTTGAAAACGTAAATGAAATGAGAATTTTTCCTGATAAATACTAAAGTTAAATCAAAATCAGGAAAACAGGTTAAATAGTCCTATAAGCCCTAAGGAAATAGAAGCAGTCATTAAAAGTTTCCCATCCAAAAACAGCCCAGGGCCAGATGGTTTCAGCGCAGAATTCTACCAGACTATCAAAAAGAGCTAGTACCAATACTGCTCAAACTATTCCACAAAATAGAAACAGAAGAAACATTGCTAAACTCATTCTATGAGGCTACAGTCACCATGATATCTAAACCACACAACGACCCAACAAAGAAAGAGAATTTCAGACCAAGTTCCTTTATGAACATTAAGGGGGAAAAAAAAACTCAATAAGATACTCACAAACTGAATCCAAGAACACATCAACAATATCACCCACCATGACCGAGTAAGATTCATGCCAGGCATGCCAGGGTGGTTCAATATATGAAAACCCATCAACATAATCCACCAAATAAACAAACTGAAAGGAAAAAACACATGATCATCTCCTTAGATGCCATAAAAATCACTTGACAAAATCCAACATCCCTTCATGTTAAAAGTCTTGGAAAGATTAGGGATACAAGGCACATACCTAAACACAATAAAGGCTATATACAGCCAGCCTATAGCCAACATCAAATTAAATGTACAGAAATTTAAAGCAATTACACTAGAAGCAGAGACAAGACAAGGCTGTCTACTCTCTCCATATCTCTTCAGTATAGTACTTGAAATCCCACCAGAGCAATAAGACAAGTAAAGGAAATCAAAGGGATGCAAATTGAAAAGGAAGAAGTCAAAGTATCCCTCTTGGCAGACGATAGGATAGGATGTGACCCCCAAAATCCCACCAGAGAACTCCTACGATGATAAACACCTTCAGAAAAATGCCTGGATACAAGATTAATTTTAAAAAATCAGTAGTGCTCTTGTATACAAATGACAAATGAGCTGAGAAAGAAATTAGAGAAACCACACCCTTCACAATAGCCACAAATAATATAAAGTATCTTGGTATAACTCTAACCAAGCAAGTTGCAGACCTATATGATAAGAACTTCAACTCGCTTAAGAAAGAAATTGAAGAAGATATCAGAAGATGGAATGATCTCCCATGCTCATGGATCAGTAGGATTAACATAGTAAAAATGGCCATCTTACCAAAGGCAATCTACAGATTCAATGCACTCCCCATCAAAATACCAACACAATTCTTTACAAACCTTGAAATAACAATTCTAAACTTTATATTTAAAAAAAAAACAGAATAGCTAAAACAATATTATACAACAAAAGAATTTCTGGAGGTATCTCCACCCCTGACTTCAAGCTATACTACAGAGCAACAGTAGTAAAAAAACAAAAAAACAAAAAAACAAAAAACAAAACCTATATGGTACTGGCATGAAATTAGACAGGTTGGTCAATGGAACTGAGTTGGAGACCCAGAAATAAACTCACACACACAAGACACTTGAATTTTGACAAAGGAGCCAAAACCATACAATGGAAAAAAGACAGCCTCTTCAACAAATGGTACTGGATGTCTACATGTAGACAATGCAAACAGACTTATATTTATCACCCTGCACTAAACTCAAGTCCATGTGGATCAAAGACCTCAACGTTAAACCAGATGCACTAAATCTGTTAGAAGAAAAAGTGAGGAAGAGCCTTGAACTCATTGGCACAAGAGACAACTTCCTGAACAGAACACCAACAGCTCAGGCTACAAGATTAACAATTAATAAACAGGACCTCATGAAACTAAAAAGCTTCTGTAAGGCAAAGGACAGTCAATAGAACAATAAAGGATTGCAGAATGAGGAGATCACAGAGTGGAGAGTGCAGCCAGAGTTGCTGAAAGGGGGTCCAAAGGGTTGCCAATGGTAAGGAAGCAAGGGCACAATACCCTAAGCTCAAGAGCTGCAAAACAAACTGCTGGTGGGGTACAAGGAGTCACAAGCACTCAACACCCACAGCAGTAAACCACTGACCTGTGTGCCAAGCTACAAGTAAGTCTTGGCCTAGAAAGCTTAGAGCCACGAGTCCCTACTTCTCAAGGCTGTGGAGCTATGGGTTCTAGGTTTGAAAGCCTGGGCTGTGAGCCTCTGACACTCAAGAGTTCAGGAATAACATTATGGGAGCTGCTCCTCTCACCTGCTCATGATTATTACCCAAAAGAACAGAGACCTTCAGCCAGCCATCTGTAACATAAAGGACAAGATATAGTAGGGCATAATAGGGTTTGGGAGTCAAACCAGAATTTAGAAATACAGTAAAGAAAGCATAATTTCCACAAAGCAAGAATCTGATTAAAAGAGTTATTTATTGGTCCTCTAATGTCTTTCATGATTTCCTAAATAACTCTTCACTTCACACCTGCATGTTTTCCTTAAGAGAAAGTTAATTTTCTTCTTGATATTCCTCACAGTATAATAACTATTTTAGGGAAGTCTATATTTCTTTTAATAATATATGAAGTGCCAATATTAGAAGTAGCCTGTAAATGGGGGATTTTAGGCTTCACTGAGGCATAACTAACAAAATTTGTGTATATTCAAGGTATACAATATAGTGAGGTCTTACCTCTTATAATATAAATTGTCAGCTTACAATCAGATACACACATACAGAGAGAGAGAGAGACAGAGACAGACAGAGACAGAGACACACAGAGAGAGACAGAGACAGACAAAGACAGAGACAGAGAGACACAGAGAGAGAGACAGAGAGGGAGGGAGGGAGAGAGGGCGCCATCAGGATGCTTTGAGATATGTACACATTATGGAGTGGTTACCAGACTGAAGTTAATTGCCTCGTATATAATTCTCTAGCAAGGATGCAACAGTGCTGCAAAAAGACCTTTGTGCCACCAATGGACCACACATATGACAGTGGTCCAGTAAGATCACATGGCCTATTGCTGCAGCCACCTTAGTTTGTTCAAGGGACAGAAGAAAAGCAAAAACAAAAACTAAACTAAACTAAGTGCAAAGCAAAAAGGAAAGAAACAACAAAAAGTAGAAGTCAGTAACGGCATCCAGAAGTAAGAAACCCCTTCTCACTATACTTTCTGAATTTTACAGCAAGACAAGAAGTAGGCAAAGACATTACAAGAAAGGAAAACTACAGACCACGGCCTCTCGTTAATATGGATGGAAAGTCCTAGGAGCTAGGGAGATGGTTCAGTGGGATAGTGCTTGCTTGACCCCCAGCCCAAGTAAAAGCTGTGTGGCAGCACATGTCTGGGGAAGTGGGTACAGGAGAGTCTGGGGCTCTCTGGCCAGCCAGTCCAGACAAATCTATAAGCTCCAGGTTTAGTGAGAGACTCTACCTCACAACTAAAATGGAGAACAACTAAGAAAGGGACCATCAACCTCTAGCGTCCATATGCATACACACATACATGCACACACACACATACATGCACATACACACATACATGTACATAGAAAGTGGCAAAAAAAAAAAAGTCTGCAAAAAAGCATTAGCAATTAAAGTCCGGAAACGTCTAAGAATGCAAGTCATCATGACACAAGTATGATCTGCTGTGCGCCCATATCAAACGTCATCTCTTACCCACCATCATAGTTGTAACAAGCGGCACCCTTCCCCACAAACATGTCCAAGCTACCCTTTTGGTGAATCCTTTCCCTCTATGAGACTCCCCAGTTTTCAAGCAAATATATTTCATAACCGCTGCGCTGGCTAATTTTATGTCAACTTGACATTAGCTAGAGCAGTGGTTCTCAACCCATGGGTCACTGGCCCTTTGGAGAGGTTGAACAACCCATTCACAGGGGTCGCCTACAACCATCAGAAAACACTGATATTTATATTATGATTCATAACAGTATCAAAATTACAGTTATGAAGTAGCAACAAAAATAATTTGCTCTGCTTGAGTTCCTGCCATCACTGTTTCTAAATAGTGAACTGTTGTATGGAACTGTGAGTGAAATAAATCCTTTCCTCTCCAAGTTGCTTGGTCATGGTGTTATAATCACAGCAATAGACAGCTGTAATAAGCAAACATAGCTTATAAATATTGATTAAAGATCTCACGATCTTACATTCAAGCAAATCCAGTTTATAGCATGTTGCAGAATAACCCCGGCTATGTGCTAGAGAGCTGGCCAGGAGATTACAAGTATTGATTGTTCTTTCAGAGGACCCAGCTTCGATTCCCAGCACCCACACAACATCTCACAACCATCTGTAACTCCAGTTCCAAGGCATCAAATGCCCTCTTCTGACCTCTGGGGGTACTAGGCATGCACATGGTACACAGACATACCTGCAGGCAGAACATCCATACACATAAAATAAAAATCTCAAAAAGGTTAAGAACTTCTGTGATAGCTTTCAATATATCATGGTTTTTAACTCCTTTGTTTCATTTTATACTTAAATATATAAACATCTATATGCTACTTAGAACTCATTCAGCCACAAACATTGCTAAAACATATCTATAATTTGTAAAAACAAAAACAAAAAACAAAAAACACTTTAAAAAGAATTTAAAATTCAAATCCAATTTTTCCAGTTTAATAAAATGAGATATTTATGGTAGGATTATATTATGTAATCCAATCCACAATGAAGTATAGCCACTATCTGAAATATGAATGACTGCCTTAAACGCAACCCTTTTTTTGTTTTATTTTTGTAATTATAATAACATTTCTCCCTTTTCCTCCCTCCAAATCTTCCCAAATGCCCCTTTCCATTCTCCTTAAAATCCATGGCCTTTCTTTTCACTAATTTTTGTTCCATACATTGTACATGTATTCCTAAATATAACCTGTTCAGTCCATACCATGTTATTTGTGTGTGTTTTCAGGGCCGACAATTTGGCACTGGACAACCCATTGTTTAGCTCTTCCCTGAGGAGGACCACTCCCCAGCCCCCCCCCCCTACCCCCCCCCCCCCCCCCCCCCCCCCCCCCCCCGCTTTCCTCAGTTGCCTGTAATTCTTTGTGTAGGGTTGAGGCCTCGCACTGTCCACTTTGGCACTTTGGCACTGAAATGGTCCATCTTGGAGTTTCACCCAACAATCATCTCTATTAGCACCACCTAGTGGTTGAAATGCAGAACTGCTGTCCAATCTCCTTAGCTTAGAATCAAAAGGGTAGGTTCTCTCAGGTTCAGCCCCTCACTTGAACAGCAGCGGGAGAACCAGGAGACACAGCCACTAAAAAGCTTAGGTGACAGAAACAGAAGCCAAATACCAGATTTTACAAAATCAAACTGGACCTTACTAAAGCCATATTGAAGAAACATTAACTCCAATCCTTACTTATACCACTTACAAACTTTAATTGAAAATGGAGCATAGATCTAAAACACAAAAGCCAAACTCTTAAAACTTGTCCTTTTTTAGACAAAAAAAAAAAAAGAAAAGAAAAAGAAAATATCTCGGTGACCTGCTAGACAAAGATCTCCTAAATAAGACATAGAAAATACTAAATATAAAGAAAAACATCCCAAACTATTCCTCAACAAAATTAAAAGGCTTTACTTTTCAAAAGATACACTTAAGAAAATCAAGAGGCAAGTCATCAGCTAGAAGAAAACACTTGGAAAGGATATCCAACAATTAGCAAAGATTCAAACAAACACACCACCAAGACAAAGACAGACTGCTTGTGACTGCTTAATAAACACATATAACCTCCACTGGCTATTGGGAAATCAGAATTATAACTATTATGAAACATCATAACATACACACTAGCATGGCTTAAAATTAAAGAGACTGTTCATACAGACTGGCATAGCATGGTCCATCACTCCAGAGCAGTTTAGCTATTTCATAAAAGTGTAAACATAGACCCTGCATACAAACCCATCACTCCACATCTAGGACTTACTTTGTAGACCAGGATGGCCTCTAACTCACAGAAATCTACCTGCCTCTACCTCCTGAGTGCTTGGATTAAAGGCATGCACCACCACACCTGGCCACTTTTAGATGTTTAGCAGTGAGCAAGAAAAGCACACAACACACACACACACACACACACACACACACACACACACACACAATTTGAAGCAGGGTCTCATGTATCTCAGGCTAACCTCAAATTCACAATGTAGCTGAGGCTGTCCTTGAACTCCTGATCCTCCTGGTTTTACCTCCTACATTGTAGAATCAGAGCATGTACTGCCATGATCAATTCATACAAAGATATGTAAATTAATGTTTATACTCACTTATTTTTTAATACTCAAAAACTACACAAATTTCCCAAACTACCCAAAATTACCAAAATGTTCACCAACTGATAAATCCATTAGCAAAATGTCTCACACACATAAAATGAGATAATCGGGCAGGAAGAATTATGAACTTCAGCATAATTATACTGAATGAAGAAGGCTGGACAAGAGAGTATATAAACTTCACTATTCATGTCCATAGAGTTCCTGAAATTGAAAACTAATCTCCAGCAGCAGAAACAAATCAACACTTGTCCTGAGTGGAGGAAGAGCTGGGAGACAGGAAAAAATGTTGGTCAAGGAATACAAAGTAACTTTTGTGAATGACTAATATGCCTATTACCTGATCATAATAGTTTCATAGATAAGTACAAAAGTAACAACTTACCAGATTTCGCTGTTTAAATATGTACAGCTTACTGGATGTCAATTATATCCCAATAAAGCTATAAAAATGAAAAAATAATCTCGCTGGATGACTCATTGCATTCCATTCTAAAGTACTTATCCAAGAGAGACGAAAACACATCTACATTCTAGAACAAGTAAAGCTGATCAACAGTCATAAAAAACCCTGAGTGGCTGCCTAGGGCCTGAGGAGGGATTAGCTGGAAAAGGACACCACTGCAAATGTTCTCTGTGTTGACTGAAACGCTGGGCATTCAAGGGATCTACTTTCCAACATCATCAAACTGTGGGCTAAATTTATTTATTTGCACTATATCTCAATAAAGCTATTTTCATAAAATTGGAGGAGGGGTTAGATACTGCTACTTGGAAGTCTGGAAACTCTCACTACATAAAGTTTCTGCATGGACATTTTCCTCTAGATCAAAAGTGAAATGAGCTGTGCCCTGAAGACAGGTGATTTTAAACAACAGTAAAAAAAAAAAAAAAAAATCACCCTCTGCTGAACACACTACTCTGTACTAAGCCCATGCATCTAATCCTTTCTCCTATCATACAATGTAGGAGTTAATATTCCTAGTTAGATTAGATATATTCTAATCTAAGAATTAGGTTGGACCTGGGATACAATTTACTCAGGGCCCATCAGAGTGAGTGAGTCAGCCTTGGTCTCCACATATGACTGACTCCCAATGATAAAAATGCTTGTGAATGAGGGATGACTTCTATGCCATTAGAAATCTGTAAAATTCATTTGCTTCCTACACAAGGACTTCCTTGAATACAGGTATCTGTTACGACACCCCCATTCATTTCTTAGGAGAAGCCTGGCAGTAAATGCTTAATAAATATTTGGTGTGCTTCAATTTAAATTTGTAAGATTTCATTATAAAGTAACTACTAACTGCACTACAAATTTCTTCCCTTATTCATACCTCTGATTAGAGGGAAGATAACATCATGAGGCACCTAATCAAGAAGAGCATAAGATAATAAACAATTCTGATGTGACTATCATATGCCAGAATCTTGTGAGGATATGGCAGACACAGAGACCATGAGAAACTATGCCTCAGCATTTTTCCCTGTCTCCTATTTCAATAGCCAACATGGCCCATGAAGGATACTACACTAATTTAAATGTCCGTGTCAAAAGATGTACAGATTTAGAAGATTCCTAGAGCTCGTTCAACCATTTCACTGCCTTCATTTAGTCCTAATTTGAAGGCAGGTATGGTTTTTATCACTTGTATAGTAAATAGGAATTCTTGATGTGAACACTAAGAAACCACTGCTAATTTCCTTTTAGGACTTCAAACTAAGGAATGCAATTCCAAATGTTTACTTAGGAATCCGTTAGGTATTTTTTGTTTGTTTGTTTGTTTGTTTGTTTCCAGAGCTGAGGACGAAACCCAGAGCCTTGTGCTTGGTAGGCAAGTGATCTACCACTGAGCTAAATCCTCAACCCCCATTAGGTATTCTTTAGGATAAAATTCAATCCTTACCGACATCCCAAAAGTATGTATGGATTAGTTATTTGAGGGATTATTTACATGTATGTAACACTTAACATATGTTTATTATAGTTACATGCCTTGGTCTATACTGTATTCAAATGTATATAATAATTTATTTTAAATAATTATTTGATGTGTTATTATAGAAATTTCTAAAATTTTTAATAAGTAATCAAATATTTATACCTACTAGATGAAAACTTGTCCAGCAATCTCCCGGCAGCATTATAGTATTAAACTCCAGGCCTTTTCAAATGACATTATATGGGTCACTTTTACAATGATGAAAATAGTTCACTTTTTATTTTTAAGCTTTTCCTGCAGATCCCATGAGACTGTTCTGTTTTTTTTTGATTTACAGAGAGAGCCTCCTGAAGCTTCAGGATATAGGGGAAAAGAAAGCAGATACCTCCTGTGGTTGTCCTCAGAACAGAAGACAAAGAAAAAGAGATGGAAAATCATTTTCATGTCGCTTATATTCAGAGACCTAGAGCTTTTCCAAAACAGGGAATTCACAGTTTGCTAAGAACTAAAGTCATTTGCCCTTAGCAATGGTAAAAGACAAGCAGCTGAGCTCCATCTAGAACTCCTTCTTAACACAGGAAATGATGGCCCTATCCAAACAGTGACTATGACGAGTCCTGAAACTTCTGGGTAAAGGGGTAAATAATTTGGAGATCAATTTCACAAGGGATGTCACCTCAGCATTTAAAAAAAAAAAAAAAAAAAGGGACCTCTTAGATCCATTAAAAGTACAGGGACCAGAGGTGGCATTTTAGAAGGGAGAAAAAAAGCAAAGAGCTCCAACATCCACTTTGCTTTTTTTTCTCACAGAAGTACACCAAATGTCTCATGGCCTATAACAAAGAGTCTTCTAAGCACAGCCTAGGCAGAACAGACACCAGTTGTAAAAGCATACAGAAACTCTCCTGTAGGGAAAGAAAAGAAGTTAACTAATATGAGGAAGCCAGGACAAAGGACAGAAACATCCAAAGTCTGTTCACCGGGAAGGTCACTGCTGCTGTGCTAGGAAGTTTGTCGCTTTTGTTTCCTAAAAATACATCAAGTGGGACCCCTTATGCACTGCTAACAGAAACAGAAACTGATAAAAAGCACTTCAGAAACCATTAGACAGTTCTTCCAAGCTGGACAGAGGTGTACGCTACAACCAATTATTCTATTTCTAGAAAAGATAACTAAGCGAAATACATCTATTTACTGACAGACTAGTATAGCGTGCCTGCAGCAGCATTCTGCATAAAAGCCTTAAACTAGATGCCAGGTAAGCATCTGCCACTGACATCATAAGCGGGGATCCAGTGCTACAGGAATACCGACAGCAATACAAGCAAGCTATCTACTGCTTCTTGCAACAATATAAACTTCTCTTTAATTTGAACAAAGGAGACTAGATACACACACACACACACACACACACACACACGATTGTGGTTCCTATTAAATAAAATTCAAAATCAGACAAACTCATCGGCAATGCCATGGGAGCAACCACTATCTACAAGAAGCTGAAGGGAATGGAGTGAGTCTGTGGGAGGCCACTGAGCTAAACCAATGGATAGTGTTCGATTCCTTAACTGTGCTCATTTATGAAAGTTCAACAAACTATATACTTATGACCTGTGAACATTTCTCTGTATATTCAAAGATTGCTTTAGAGGAACACGTGCATGCACTCGTACACATGCGCTTGTGCACACAGCGTGCGCGTGCGCACACACACACACACACACACACACACACACACACACACGGCCCTCTTTAAGTGAGATCCCAAATTCATTAATTTTAAACCAACTCTTAAAGGGTAGAAAGAACAGACTATACTGTAGGCCCTCAGCACGGGGCCATGAGTCACTTAAACAGTACTAAAGAAGCAGAAGTTCTCAAAACTAGAAATCACAACAATAATGAGAATCAAAGTTATGTGAGGAAACCGAAGCTCTAAAACATACAGTGGAGTTTCCCACACAAATTTTTACTTTCATATAGCAAGAATAGGTATTGTATTCTATAAGATAAATATCAAAAACCAGATGACAGAAATCTACATCGGTGCTGCCTCTGCCTACAACCTCATTGGGGTCTTGAGCAGAGTGAGGTGGAGCTCCTAGTGGGGACCACATGCTCTATGTTCATGGTCCTCACGCCTCCTAGGTTCAAGCACAAAGTGGAAGACACTTTCAAGAGGCTTTAAAACTAAGCAACATAAAAAGATGGGTTAGGTTCTCTATCCAATGAACAATTCAGCATCAATAGCACACTGCCACAACCAGGCATCATTTGTAATATGTCTCTAAATCTGCAAGCCAGTCTTACTGCCACTCGGTAGAAAAATGCTTTTGTGGGGTCTGGTTTCTGATTAAGTACTTTCAACAAAAGCAGATAGCAGGTATTTATCACAAACTGCAGTTGATAACTTTACTTATACTTCATTAAATTATTGGAAGGAAAAAAACGACAATATCACTATCTTCTTTAAGACTTTAGATGTGCCAGGCGTGGTGGCACACATCTTTAATCCCAGCCCTTGGGAGGCAGAGGCAGGTGGATTGCCCTGAGTTCTAGGCCAGCCTGGTCTACAAAGCAATTCCAGGACAAGCAAGGCTCCATAGAAAAACCCTGTCTCAAAAAAAGAAAAGAAAAGACTTTAAGATGTATGGTGTGTGCTGAGCTCTGGGTGGCAGGGGAGCAGCGAAGGCTGGAATTAACTGGGCATCCACTGCGTGCTAGGTGTTCCCCATGCTCCACGTTTCTAGGAAACCGGCATATTTTCACTTTGCAAACAAAAACAATCAGAGCTCCAAAACCTTAGTAACTTTCCTATAATCGCTAAAGTAATGAATGTGGAATATGATATAGCCTAATTCTACTGCCCATGACACACATACATGCATATACATGCATACACATGCGCACACGCGCACACATACACACACACACACACACACACATCTCAAGTTTCTTGATTCTTCTAGGGTTTTAGCCATCTTACATATACTTTATCGTGTTAAGAAGTATATATTCATATCATAGTATGAACAAGAGAGAATTAAAAACAATACGACTTGTCCTTCGAAAGTGTGAAATCTATTAAAGAAAATGCACACAAGTTACGGAGCATAAAAGAATACTTGTTTCTTGAGGAATGCGGGTACTAAAACAATAGGGGAGATGAGAGAAGCTTCAGCATTTGCTAAGGCCTCAAAGTAGGTGCAGACTGCAGCTGAATCCTGGGATGGTAAATGTCAGACAGGTCTGGCAAAGGGATACTCTGAGATGAGGAAAGGCAGAGGGAATGGTGACCACATGGCTCTGCAAGGTACAGATCTAAGTAGAAACAGCTCAAATATCCACCCGCCGATGAACAGATCAACAAAGATGTGGTACACAGTCCCTCCTTGCCCAAGGCTTTTCTTTCTGCAGGTTGATATTCACCCTCAATTACTATCAGAAGACATTAAATAGAAAATTACAGAAATAAGACATTCATAAATCTTAAATGGCGTGCCATTTCTGCAAGAATAATAAGATTTCTCTTCTTGCAATGCCCTCCAATACAGCTCTCACAGCTCGCTCGCTCTCTCTCTCTCTCTCTCTCTCTCTCTCTCTCTCTCTCTCTCTCTCTGTGTGTGTGTGTGTATGTGTGTGTGTGTGTGTGTGTGTGTGTGTGTGTAAGTAATGGTCAAAACACAGGGCTAGTAGTGCTTGCAATTTGGATATGCCAGAGAGAGGCCAGGAAGTGCTTCCTTTAAGTGAGAAGTAATCTTCTCAGTAAGAAAAGAAAAAGGAAAAAAAAAAAAAACCCCACATACTAAAGTTGTTAAAACACATGGTAGAAAAAAAATTCTGTAAAACAGTAAAGACAGAAAAAGACATGTGCACTTATTTTTCTGTCTAGTCTCAAACTACAAGAGCTATGACCATAGTATACGGAATGTGCTTAGTAACAACGGAAAATGTGCTATCAGGACTCAGGACTCTGCAGTTCAGAATCCAGTAGGGGGTCCTGAGCATATATGCTGTAGCTAGCAGGGAATTACAGTATGCCTGTGCGATGGGACACCATTTACCAATGAAAGGAGTAATGATCTACTGTCACCCTGGCAACATTTTGCTAAGTCATATACCAAGGCCACATCATGTACCCTTTCCATTTATAAGAATGTAGGAATAAACAGGTCTGCGGGGACAGACAGCAGATTAGGAAGGAGCTCGCAGCAGCTGGAAGGATGCAAATGTTCTAAAACTGATAGTGGTGCTAGGTGCCCAGTTCTGTGAGTGAACACATGAAAAACACTAACTGTTCACTTTAAAGGAAAACCATATGGAATGTGAGACCTGGCTCAGTAAAGCCATCTTAAAAAGTGAGGAACAAGCAGGGTACCACAATTACAGCCAAGAGAGTCACACTTACCAAGCACTGTAAGTGCCTTAAGGGCCTAGGATTATCTAGGAAACAACTAGAGATTTATAAGTGAAAATGTACTTAGTAAAAATATAGTATGCATACTTAGACTCTTCTCTAATAAAATTATTCACATATTTTGAGTTCTGCCAAAACCACACAGAAGAGAGAGACCAGGAAAAAATGTTGTGATCTGATTTTGACTAAGACACAAGCTGTGACTATTGCTTTTGCTTTGGTGCTAAATGCCACAGATGGGTCTATTAGCATCATATTTATGCAAAACCACAAAATCATCTGTGTTAAATCTTCAAGAATTGCAATGTTCTAGACTTTCTGATAAAGTGGCAATGCAATGATAACTCACCTGTCATACTTTCAGACCAAAGTAATAAACGGTGCATTTACTTGTTACTGGATGTTGGATTCAATTTAAATGCTATGAGAACTTCCATTAACGTAAAGCTTTGCCTACTGATGCTTGGAATATTATTAATATTCCAAGAATTGGAGGATAAAGAAATGGCTCACTGGTTAAGACTATTGGCTGTTCTTCCAGAGGATGGAGGCTCTAGCAGTTCCAAGGGATCCAATGCCTTCTTCAGGCACTGACTGCATATGGTATGCAGATGTACATGCAGTCAGAACACCCATATACACAAAATAATACCTTTAAAGGATTCCAAGAGTCTTAATACATACAATATGAGAACGACAGAAGCAAATCTACCACACAAAAGTAGTAAATACACATATCCAATATTAGTTTTGAAGCACTCAAAACTAAACCTGAAAACCACCCACAGAGGAAAAAGACAGAAGTCCCTATTAGGTTCTAGGCTATTAAAAAGAACAATTTTTAAAGGAGTAAATTATTTAAAACAAAAGGCTCATCCCAAGGGGGCAGATATGAAGGGATGCTCTAACAAGGCATTTTGAATACATCTATGAGCTAGCCCAGTCCCCTCCCCTGAATCCCAGAGAAGAAAGAACCCTTCAGGCAATCTTGCCATAATCCCTCCAGAGAGGCCAGCCTGAAAGAGAAACTCCACTGGCCCCAGGAGGTGGTAAGAGGGTAGCAATACAAAAGAAGAACTTGGCAGGATAACCCCCACACAAGCAAACTAGTGTTCCCCTTTCCAGGCACCTCACAAGCCTTCTTACAGGTAGGTAAGCCATAAGAAACTAAAGGAGACATGTGATCTCTTTTTAAACTCTCTTCTCTGAAAAGGGCGTTGGGGGCACAGAGGCATCTGTCTCATAAATCCTTTGTAAAGTTCCAGAACTAAGGGAAACGTATGTTCTATATCTGGATAAAAGAAAGACAACTTAGTTCTCTAGCCAACAATAAAAGCTAAGTAAAAAAAACAAACTTTCCAAAAAGAAGCGGGGGGGGGGGGGGGGGGTATCAAATGACATCTACAATGAGGTGTCTGCTGTCAGCAGTAAGTAGAGCAAGACTCTGTTTCCTGAACATAAGCCAGGGTTTGCACTAGAAGAAAAGGAAGTGTGCCTCAGGAATAAGCAGGGCTTATTTTCAAGCATTCACTTCTACCTGTCAAGGGAAATTTATCCTCTATTCTTCGACTGTCTGTTCATCGGCAGAAGAATCATGGAGAAAGTTGGCTGCCCTGGTATTCTTTATGTAGTCCATGTCTTTGAACCCTCAGCAATTCTCCTGCACTACAGGTGTGGTCCCCAAGCCCACCTTCACTTTGCTTGCTTGTTTGTTTGGTGTAATTATTGAACACCATGACCAACAGGATCCAAATGGAAAGTATATTGATACAAAATAAGAATTGGAACTTGAAATGCCACCAGAAAGATAAAGAATCATTAAGAAAAGTCCCGAAGAGAAGCTGAGGAGACAGTGCAGTTTGCTTACCATGAGCAAGGCCCTGAACTGGAAGAAGAATAGAAAGTATCTTAAAGAAGGAATTTTTTTATATAATCATTCAATGAATATCATGGGGTAGGAAATATGATCTATAATCTATAATCAAGAGCAGAGTAAGAAGCTGTACCTGAAGCTGGTAACGTAGACCTAAGCAAAATAAATAAAATAAATAAATAAAAAGGCATCAAAGGAGGTAACAGAAGTTTTCAAAATCTGATTCCAAACAGCAAAAGTGACGACTAATTTTTTAAAAATATATATGTGTGTGTGTGTGTGTGTGTGTGTGTGTGTGTGTGTGTGTGTGTGTGTGTGTTTATTTATACATAGGTGAAAATAATTCTTAAATATATACAAATTGCCTAGGTAATTTTCTATTTCTGATTACTTTTCATCAATACATTTACCTTTTTAAATGACTCAAAACATGTGTAGCACTATGTTCATATACACATACAGTTGATTCCAGCGTGGTACTGCAGTCTATAAGAAGAGTAAAGCTAGTTGTGCCTGCCCCCAGCTCCCAACTGGAGAGCTCTGTGCTTGCCACAATGTTGAATCATCAGGCGCATATACAGCAACAACATAACCATTTGTTTTAAGCTATTCTGTAGAGCCTTTGAGATGGTTTGAAACTTAGAGAGTAGACTCAATTTAATTTTTAAAAAAAAAATATAAAGCTTCCTTGCAAAACTAATATAAACAATATATCCTGAACACAAGCCCATATTTGAAGGTTTTTCTATATAATAAATAACATGCAATGTCCATGCTCTACAATAATTAAAAGTCACTGGATACCCTTAAATCTGATCTAGCCTAACTGACTCCTGCATGAACAAAGTTGGAAAGTAACTTCAAAAGGATGTGATTCAATTCAAGCCTTTAGTTTTTCTGCTTTTCCTCCTCCAGGCAATGTTCTTTAAGTTAGAATTATTTGATTTAAATTAGATGTTATTTGATTTCAGTTCTCAAATTCATAAGCCCAAAGCTAACATAGTTCATAACCTAATTGTGATGCCTGCCAAGTGTCCTATTCAAGCAGAGAGGAAATCTGAACACCAACAATTGAAACCTGACATTTCCCAAGTGGTTCGTGTTTGCCCCACAGGCAAAGGGCAGCAATTTGACAGAAAGACTGAGACATACCTGAGCAGATAAACAGCCCTGTCAATATCACTGAGGTCTTCATCAACAGTCAATCTTTCTATTTCTTCTGCTGTCTGTCAAGTATAAAATGCAAATCAGGCATACAAGCATTGGTCACTCTTGCCTCCCAAAGACCCTCGAAGACCCTGCTGGTGAAAGACCCTACTGGTGAAACAGTTTCACAATTATAGCGATGACAACTAAGCCAGAATCTGATGGTTCTTCTACATGATATCAAACACAAAGATCTCCAGTTGGGTGCTGGGAGGGGAACGGTCTTTACTCATCTAACTTGCAGACTGCAGGACCTCAGGGGGATCAGCTTCATAATGCACACATGCCACCCGTGAACATGTACACATATATTCACACATTTTTAACATATTTTTTATCTCCAACGGAATACCCCAAGACGATGCAGCATTTTCTACATCAGGAAATGTTTTAAAAGGGAGTTGAATGGGAGCGAAAAGGAGAGGCTTTGGAGCTCCTGTTGGGAACCGAAGGAACTCAGACTGAAAGGAAACCAAAGGTTCCAGAGAGATAATGAGGTACTGTCCAGAAGGGTGGGGAAGGGGTACTTAAACTAGGTTCGCCATCTGCGAGGGAGAAGGTTGGAGTCTCTGAAGTCTGGGAAGATGACTCTGCTGCGTTGGGGAGCGAGTAGAAGTGGGAGGACAAACAGGAGATTGACTCTCTCCCTCAAAGGGGCTGGAGAGCAGGGTCCCACCTGCGGGGACCCGACAGTCCTGGAGGGGCTGCGAGGAAAAGGACGCAATGGTTACTCAGAATGGGAGCAAAGGGTTGAAAAGGCTTTGAAACCCTGAACTAGGACGACTCTGCGAAGGGTGCCTCTCCTCGGTACGTGAAGGGAGGCCATGCTGCACACGGAGACTCAAGCTCGATCTTACGCAGAGGTTGGAAAAGATCATGAAAGGATGAGATCTGGGATAGCCGGGTGAGAGATGGAACTAGGGCTGTGGGAAACCAAGGCTGAGCCAATGTGACCAGAACCTGGGACGGCACCACGGACTGAGAAGCCGGCTGCGACTGAGGGGACACACGGAGGCTGGCCCCAAGAACAGCGGCTTGGCCGTTCGCGGGGGAGGCCGGAGCGGGGTGGGGAGCAGGGCTAGCTGCAGTCGGGGGACCAAATTAGGGGACTGGGTTGATTCTAGTCCGGAGACGGGGCTGGTTTCATTTCGGAGACAGAGCTGGCCGCAGTCAAGGGGCGCAGCTGGTTCCAGTCAGAGGAAGGGATTAGCCTCAGTCGGGGGACAGGGCTAACTCCAGTCAGGGTAAGGGGCTAGCTTTAGTCAGGGGACAGGGACAGGCCGACCCTCGGCTGCGGCGGGGGATGAAGCTCCGAAGCGGCTGCTGTGACACCGCGACTAGCGCCGGGTCGGGCGGGCAGCCCTGAGGGGAGCGTCTCTCGGTCTTGCGCACCTTGAGGCTCCGGCGGACCGGCCTCTCGATGATGGTGAGTTCCTGCAGGTCCTCCATGTAGCCGAACAGGCTGTTCTGCCCGAAATCCATCCCGACGCCGGCGGCGGGCGGCGGCGGATGCATGGACCGCCGAGGGGCTCCCTCGCCGACCGGCCCGAGCGGCCCTGGGATGCCGGACGCGCGTAGCCCCGCGCCGCCCACCAGAAGGACTCTCGGGTCCCGCTCTCCGCCGCCGGGAAGCAGAGCGAGAGGCCGCAGGCGGCCAGAGCTCGAACGCGGCGGGAGCCCGAGCGCAGCGAACCGAGGGGGCGGGGTGGGTGGAGGGGGGCGGGGCGCGCGGAGGGGGGCGGGACTTAGGGAAGGGAGCCGCCTCGGCCCCGCCCCCGCCCGGGGGCTGCGCGCGCCGTAGGACGCAACTGCCGCGCAACGACACGCCCCCGCCCGGCTCCCTGGGTACTCGTCCCGCCCCTACGGTGCGAGCCCCGCCCTCACCGCGTGCGCAGAACTTTGCGCATTCCCAGGCGGCCAGGAGGCGGGCTGGGGGCGGGGAATGGGCACAGGCAGGCTGAGCCAATGAGAGTGAAGCGGGGGAAGAGGGAGGTGGGCTGGGTTCTCCTGCACCTGTGAGAGTAACTTTAGTGGCTGCTCTGTCCTGCTGATGCAAAGAAGCCCCTGATAGCTCCTAGGGGACCCGAGAGTGACCAAATGGTTCTACTCGTGCATAGTGTGTGCCTGAGGATAGGAGACAAGCCTATGGCAATACAGTTCTGCAGCGCTGATGCTGGGGGAAGGGAAATGTCCCAAAAGGCCTCCTAGAAGAGAGACCTAAACTGAATTCTGAGAAAGCAATAAGGCTTCACTAAGAAAAGCTAGAGCCAGCCCTTGAGGATGAAACTTGGACCTGTTCAGGTTGTTTCAAGTACAGCTCTTCTTACGGTACTGGGAATTAGTACTTCGCACAGTGAGTAGACCAAGACCTTGATGGAGCAGTACCTTGCTGCTTCACTGGCTTACACTTGGTTCTAGTAAGAATAAGGCAGAGAAGGGTAGAAGAGATGGCTCAGTTGTTAAGAATCCTGGCTGCTCTTCCAGAGGACACAGGTTCAATTACCAGCAATAGCCATCTGAAACTCCAGATCTGATGCCTTCTTTTGTCCTCCTGGATCACACACACACACACACACACACACACACACACACACCACAGCCATATATGTAGGCAAAACACCATATACATTTTCTTTTAAGAAGAAGGGTGTGCGGGATCCAGATGGCTCAGTAGGGAAAGGAGCTTGCTGCCATACCGGACAATGAGTTCCATCCGTGGGACATACTTGGTGAAAGGAAAAAAGTGACCCCTGTAAGTTGTCCTATGACCTCTACACTCATGGTGGTCGGGTGAGTGAGGCTGAAGAGATGGCTCACTGAGTAAGAGCACTTCCTGTGCGTTCTTAAAGAAATGAATTCAGATCCCAGCACCCACAGAAGAAACAAACAAAACCAGTATGAGCCTGTAACCTCAGCACTGCCAGGCTGGAAACAGAAAGATGCTTGGAACTTGCCATCGGCCTTCGGCTTCTGCAAGAGAGAGAGACCTTATCTCAAAGGAGAAAAGCAGCGAGTGACACTGGATAGCTTCCTCTGGCTTTCTCCTGGAACACAGTCAGGTTTCCAAGCCAGGGCGAATGGCTGAGGTTCCTCTTTAACATATCAAAGTGAGCCGGCCTCTAGGTTCTCCCTGCACTCTTCAGCCTCTGCCTGTTACAGGGTATGGCTGCCATACTCCACCCTCCAGCCCTGAACCCTCCAGCCCAGGGGCTGGTTCCCCTTCTCCCAGAGGATCTTCCCTATATCATACACACATTTTGGTTTCTTGCCCTTTTTGGACCTTTGACTTCCTGGCTGCTGCACCTAATTACCCTCTCTCCCCTTCTCCCCCTCTCTCTTTCTCCTCTCTCCCCTCTTTCCCTCTGTCTCTCTCCTCTGTCTCTCCCCTCTGTCTCTCCCCTCTGTCCCCTCTCTCACCTCACTCCCTTCTCCCCCCCCCTCCCTCCCCTCACTCCTCTCTCTCCCTCTCTCTTCCCCTCACTCCCCCTCTCTCCCCTCTACTCCCCCTCTCCCCCCCATCTCTCCCTTTCTCCCCTCTCTGTCTGGTCATGCCTACTCTGGACTCTACCAGAGAGGCCTGCCCCTATGTGCTCCCACATATTTATAATAAACTTTCTCCTCCCCCACACCTAGGAGTGTCATATCCTTTCATTTTACTTCTTTTTTTTTTTATTCACACACCTGTGTATACAACACACACACACACACACACACACACACACACACACGTGTGCGCGTGCATGCAGGGATATACATATAGGGACAGAAGGGGAATGGAATAGTTATATCATCCACGCTCTTTACCTCATGCCAATTAGCAAGGGCCTGGCTCTTCCTCCATGCCCTAATCCCACGTACGCACACACAGGCACCCTCTCATGTTTAAAATATGTCCCACTGTATATACAAATCTCAAAATAAATTAATGCTTTTGGTTCATGTGTCTAGTTTTACCAAAAGAAAGAAAGAAAGGGTACTGTAGTTAAAAACAAACAAACAAACAAACAAACAACTCATTCTGTTTATTTTTCCTCAGCTTGACATCTCAGAAGTTGTATTGGTTTCCCATCACTGTGACAAAATACTTGACAGAATCAATGTAAAGCAACACTCATTTGGGTCATGATTCCTAAGATTTATGTCCATAGTCATTTGGCCCAATTGTTGTAAGCCTATGGCAGGACATCCTGACTGGAACTTGTGACGGAACACTGTTTATCTCATGACCACAGAAAGGGTGGGTTGCTAGAGGTCCTAAGGACATCCCTCTGTGACCTAACTTGTTTCCAACATCTCAGGAAGCACCCTGACTGCTAACCAAGACTTTAAAACATGACCTTTGTGGGAGATTTAAGCTATGACCCATAACAGGGCTGTATGCTAACCATGTGGTTCTGTACACAGTAGGGGGGTCTGGGGGTCATTAATCCTGCCCCTGAGACAACTCTACTTCTGTCTTCATTAGGGTTTTATTGCTGTGAACAGACACCATGACTAAAGCAGCTCTTATAAAGGAAAACATTTCGTTGGGGCTGGCTTACAGTTTCAGAGGTTTAGCCCATTATCATCATGGCCGGAAGCACGGCAGCATCCAGACAGACATGGTGCTGGAGAAGGAGCTGAGAGTTCTACAACTTGATCCACAGGCAGCAGAAGGAGACTGTGTATCACCCTGGCCGCAGCTTGAGCAAATAAGACCTCAAAGTCGGCCTCCTCCAACAATGATGCACTTCCTCTAACAAGGCCACACCTACTAAAGCAAGGACACGCCCCCTAATAGTGCCACTCCCTATGGCCAAGCATTCAAACACATGAGTGTAATGGCGTGGGGGGGGGGGGGGGGCCAGACCTACTCAAACCACCACAACCTGTATGTCCAACACTATCATCAAGTCCTCAAAAATGAACCCAGACAGTGTTGAAGTGGACATCAGACCTGCTCCTGGCAAACCTTCAGGGAGAAATGAAATTGTTGGGTCCTAGAGCCTCCAGGGCTTAGCTTCAGGATCATGCTGCCCTCCGGGATGGCTTTACCCACCTAAAGTACAACCAGTGACGCATAAATGAAGGGAGGATGCATGCCTCTTTCCCCATTGTACATGCTGACACGTGCTATCACCCGATGGGTGTCACTGTAGTATTGGTTTGTGGTTTTCGATGATCTGATATAATGACCATTTTCTCCACATTTAACTCCTGAGATTTTTTTCCCCCTTCTCAGATATGCCTAGTTATATCTTTTGCCTGTCTTTCTGCTTTCCTATTATCTTTCTAAGTAACCTGGAGGGATTTCTCATATATATTCTAAATAACGACTCATTAGTTTGGAACGTCACAAATAGCTCTCCCAATCTTTTAGTTCCTTGCTCGTTTGTCTCTGCTACCCTACAATGAATGAGTACTATTCACCTTTGGAGTAGCCAAATACACCAAATTTTAGACATGGGGATTGTGGTAGCTGTTGTTCGTTGCCAACTTGACCACATCCGGATTGAACTAAAACGCAAAAACAGAGTTTCCCACATCTGTTGTGGAAGTTTTGGTTTATATGTAGACATGTTTTTGTTTTAATCCCAGGTGTGGGATGTGGGGGCTGCTCCAGTTTGTCCACAGCTGGTATCTGCCTCATGAGAGGGCACGTGATCTTTGTAAGTTGGGAATTGCCTCATGTGAGGGTGTGGTCTTTGCCAGTGGGAATAAATGTCAGACCTAGAGAGAGAGACTGGGGGCTCCAAGAAAGAGGAAGGCTGCTGGCGCTTTCCCCCTGCTGCTTTTGGTGGCTGTTGATACAGTTTGAGAAGTTGAAGATATCTTGAAACAAGGATTGGACTTGCCCCAAGGAAACCAATGACCCTCAGCAGCAGGAAGCAGCTAAGGAAAACTATGTCCCTTCTCCCCAGTAACCTTCTTTCTCTTTTACCTGGTGTTGAGGTGTTGGAAGGGATTGTGGAGAATGGAAAAAGAGATATTAAAAAAAAAAAAAGGCCAGGCGTGGTGGTGCACGCCTTTAATCCCAGCACTCAGGAGGCAGAGGCAGGCGGATCACTGTGAATTCAAGGCCAGCCTGGTCTACAAAAGCACGTCTAGGACAGCCAAGGCTACACAGAGAAACCCTGTCTCGAAAAAACAAAAAACAAACAAAAAAAATTAAAGTAGATTTCAAAAGTACACCTACACACATCTGAGAGGAGTTTTTGCTTAATTTGAGGTGGGAAGATCTATTTCTAGTCCGGATCTCTGAGGTAGGAAGACACACCTTTAATCCAGATCTTTTGAGCTTGGAAAACCAACCTCTAATCTAGGCCACAACTTGTGCTGGTAGCCTATATAAGGACATGAGAAGGGAAGCTTGGGGTCCCAATGTACACTGTAGACCAGCTGAGACATCCAGCCTCGTGGTCTGAACAATTACAGGTCTTTGAACTTTTCATTCATAGGCAGCCATTGTTGGATTAGCTGGCCCACAGCCTCTAGGTCATTTAATAAATTCCATTTCTATGTATATAGAAAGATTCATTCTATTACATCCTAATACCCTAAGGGACTCTGGCTAGTACAGGGAATTCATTTGGGGGGAACCTATTTAAGAAGTGTAGCTATGTGTGGGGGCATGTGTCTTTAACTTCATCACTCACAAGGCAGATAGACAGCTGTGAGTTTGCGACCAGCTTGGTCTATCTAACCAATTCCAGGGCAGCCAGGGGTAGCATATGGCTACAGAGTGAGATTCGCTCTCTCAAAAAAACAAAAAAATCAAACAAACAAAACAGAAGAATCCTTTCTCACCTAAAATCAAATATATTACTCACTTCCCTGTTGTTCTATCTAGTTTCACATCTCCACCTATCACAATTACGTCACCTCAGTGTATTGTCTCTATTTAGTAAGTCACTTTCCAGCAGCACCTACCTACAAATTCATCTTTCCTCTACCCATGCATGCTCATATCCCTGTGCTATGACAGGTACCCAAAGACACACACATCTGTGTCTAGTTCTTACTGTGTTCTGTTTGTCTAGGTATTTTTAAGCCAGTGCTGTGTTAATTCGATTACTTTTTTTTTTTTTTTTTTTTGATAGGGTCTTATGTAGCCAAGGCTGGCTTCAAACTCATTATGTAGCCAACAATGACTTTAGCTTCTCATGCTCCTGCCTCTGCATCTCCAGTTCTGGGATTGTACACCTTTACTACCATTCCTGGTGTGGTGCTGAGGATTAAACCTAGGGCTTCATGCACAGGCAAGTGCTTGGCTAACTTAGTGACTCTCCCGGCTTGTGATTATCTTCCTATGCCTTAGGTATACAGTACCCCTCCCCCATGTTATTTTTTCATGGCTTCAGTTACTTCCCAGCATCTGTGGTCAGAAAAAAAATGCCCTAAATAAACAATTTCAAGACTTTAAATCATGCTCCATTTGAATCAGAGATTCTCTCATGTCATTCTGTTTCAGCCTCATAGAGATAAAACACGAATCATCACTTTTCCCAGAATATCCAAATGGTATACATCACTCACCTATTAGCTACTTGGAATCCATTTTGGTCATCAGGTACACTGTTGTAATGTCAAGGTATTTGTTTTAGGTTACATTTATTTTTACTACTTAATATACTTCCATGTTATTGTTAGTTCCTATTGTGACTCTCTTACAGTGTCTAATGTACAAATTAAACTGTCTTGAGTATGTACTTATATGGGGGGGAAAAGAATATTCAGAGTCGGATGCTTATTTTAGGTTTCGAGCACCTGCTAGGCATCTTGAAATGGATCCCCTAAGAATAGAAATGGGAACTAATGTCCGTCTTAACATCTGATAGACTGCGTCTCCCCATTCTCTACTATTGCTTTTTTTCCATGTTTCCTTTGAAATTCAAAACAAAACTGATCAGTGGTGAGCCCGCAGCTAGAATCCTGGCTCTATGTTTCCTACTCTACAAAGAGGAGTCAAGGAGCAAAGGAAGGGGCAGAAATGTGATGGAGGAGGACGGACAAGAGGCAAAGGCACAGGGAGCAAAGCCCCGTGGCTTCCCTTGCTGTTCACTTCTGAAACTGCCCCCTCTCCCCTCGCTCCATTTCTGAATCTAAGCATTACTTGGGAGCCTCACCTCCTCCAGGGAGAAGTATTGCCTCGCTGGGTTCTATCACGGTGCCATCTAAGATTTGGTGGCACTCTTCACTGCACAACTGCTTGAATGCACAGACATAGCTTTGGTGGTGGCTGTAACAAGGTGGGTGGTTGGTGATGAGAAATGCTCAATTTGACGACCGGAATCTGCAAGTGCTCTAATGGCCATCATCCTGGGACGGAAGCAGCATGGGTGCCAGGAACCCCGAGTCTCAGTCCTGTCTCTGCCAGTGACACATGGAAGAACAAGTTCTCTGAGTGCTGCCTTTCTTCTCTGCCTTGATTACAGCAGGCCTGTGGAGTGCAGAAAAGAGACTGCTCTGTTACTGTTTGACCAGTCATGAAATTGAGGCTCAGAGACGTTGTGTAATTTAGGCAATAACACAAAGCAATGGAAAGCTGGACATGTCCGCTTCATTTGCTCATTTAATAGCAACGTGAGGCTAAGCATCAAGGACTTTGAAGCTCAGCTGCCTAGACTTTAGTCAGAGCTCAGCCACTTCCCACAACCCTATTTAGTGTCACTCTGCCCTTTACTGTCACTAAGCTGAGACTAATAATAGTGTTTAGGGAACTGGGAAGGTGGCTCAGCGGGTAACAAAAAGCTTGATACGCACAATGAGGATCTGACTTTGGATCCCCACATCAATGTAAAAGTGGGGTGCAGTGACCAGCCAGTCTATCCACTCCAGGAAACCCCAGGTTCAACAAGAGACTATCTCTAACAATAAGGTTCAGAACAGTAAAGAAAGCTTTTTCCCACCATTGACCTTCACCCATAACTGCATGTGATGAGTGAGCAACCCACACGCGTGTACATACAACCAAACGCACACACGCACACACAAGTGATAATAACAATAGGAGCTAGAGGCATGGCTCAGCAGGTAAAAGAGCAATACTGCTCTTGCAGAAGATCTAAGTGCAGTTCTAGCCACCTGTGTCAGAATGCTCACAACAGCCTGTAGCTCTAGCCTCTGGGGATCAGTCACCTCTTCTGGACTTCCTGGACACCTGCTTTCACATGTACACACACCCACACACCCACACACAAACACACAAATCTTAAATAATAATACTATTCAGTACCAAATGTTGTTGAAAGAATTATATAAAATGATGTGCGTTCAGTGCTTTTAAAACATCCCAAATCCCAGAGGGAGTGGTGCACACCTTTAATCCCAGCATTCAGGAGGCAGAGGCAGGCCAATTTATGTGAGTTCAAGGCCAGCCTGGTCTACAGCGGGAGTTCCAGGACAGCTAGGGTTATATATAGAAACCCTGTCTCAAACAACAACAAACAAACAAACAAGCCAACTTCTCAGCATAAGTGGCTGCTATTACTATTTTTGCCAGCAGACTAGCGACCATTGGATTCAGGTTCAGAAAAGAGTCAATAAATTGTAATGATCTCATTGATTTTTGTGGGAGGCAAAGTAACTCTTCCTCAAAGATGTTTCTGACCTGATACCCTGAGCCTGATTCCCTGAGCCTGTGAATGATCCGTGGCATGGAAAAGACTTGGAGGTGACTCCTCTATGTGGTAAGGTGATCTTCCACTGAGTATTCTCGATCATTTGGCAGAGTAGGCCCTAGCCAAGTCATAGAGGACCTTCTGTGTGAAAGAGGGGCAGACTTTGGCAGAGTGACTGCACATGAGGAAGACTAGGCTAGCCACTGCACACATTCAAAAACAAAGGGACTGAGAGATGGTGGCCTGTAGACGTCTGAAAGGGGAGGCAAGTCCCCCAAACCTTGAAGGATCTCCCCTAGGTCTCCAAAAGACAACCTGACCTCATTGACACTCAGATTTCACCTTCCAAACCGAGAGAGAACAAAGCTGTTTTTTCTGCCATGGGGTTTGGTGGTGAACTTGTTACAACAACAACAGGAAGAACTCAATGATCTACATAAAAAACAAAACAAAACAAAAACTGGAATTTGATTTCTACCTGGACCAGACCACAGGAAACAACTTCAGGTGAATTAAAAAAAAAAAAAAAAAAAAAAAAAAAAACTGAAAGGGGAAGACAAATCTATTACACTTTTGAAGGAAAATAGAAGGCACTATTTTGTAACATCTAAATAAGAAAAGTGTTTTCTTTACAGAAAAAGTATAACCTACTTCAAAACTGTGTACTTGTATTTATCAAAGACTATGACAAGGTGTATCACAGACTGGGAAAACCATCAACAAATTAATCCTGAAAGGATTACTGTCCAGAACCAAGAACTTTTAAAACATAAGTAAACATAAAAGTGAACAAAATATGTACAAAACCTGAAAAACCCAGCCTGCTTTCATCTTGGCCTTGAAAGCCAATGTTATAGTAAAGACGAACTATGTTCATCCCTCTTTATGATTAAATCTGTCTCTGGAGGATTGTGTAACCTTAACTACAAATGGTTCTGTCCTGCCTGATCCAGGAAATGTCAATCATGCCTTTGTTGCAGAAGGTTGTTATGAACACCTTGCAATCATGCCTTCCTTCCGACCATGTTGTTATGACTACTTTGATACTACATCGTTGTAACCACCTTGCAACCATGTCTTTGTTTCAGGAGGCTGTTACAACCAATGTGCTATGGTTATGTTCTGCTTCTGTGGCCCCACCTATTTGCGTGCCAAATCCCCTATTTGGAAATCCTCTACTCTGGGGGTGGGGGAGAAACTTATTTCCCCACATCCAATACTGATCTCTTGAACCTTGCTTTTAGGGAGAGACAGACCAACCACGTACAGGAATTTAAAAAGCTTGCTTTAATTAATTTGCCCATGATTTGAGCCGACGGTCTTTCTACTTGCATCTCTAGGACCAACAAACCATTTACAGAAGAGTTGCCTATAAACCCATGAAAAAGAGCCCAACATCAATTCTTCCTCAATAACAAGAGCCGGGAGATGGCTCTGTTGGGAAAATGCTTCCTGTGCAAGCATGAAGGCGTAAATTTGGATCTCCAGCACCATGTAAAAGTCAGGCTCTGTGGCATACAGCTGTAATCCCAGCACCAAGAGGGATGGAGATGGCAGATTCATGGTGCTTTCTGGCCAGCGAATATAGCCAAATTGAGAAATTTCAGGCTCAGTGAGAGAAAGGTTCAAGAAAATATGCATCATTGACTTCCAGTCTACACACACCAATGCATGTAAACCTGCACACATATGTGCCACACACATGAACATGAGCTTATAGCAGTGAACCTGGAAACAACCCCCAAATCAATCAACAGACAAATGGGTAAATTAACAAGTTTAGGCCAAGAAATGGGAAACTGGGAGTGAAAATAAATGGCTCTATCATTTACAAAGATAAATCTTATGAACACATTGAACCACAGGTGAAAATCGCCAAAGATTATCTATGCCATGACACTATTCCATAGTGTTCTAGAACAATAATATAGGTGATATACATGTGGTTAAAATACCCCCCGCAAATGGTGAGATGATAACACAAAATGCAATCTGTTCCATAGTTTTAGAAATGAATTGTAATAAGAATGGGACCCACAGACAGCATTCGATTGTGCTTTTTTTTTTAAAGTAGTAACCTAAGTTTTTGTTTTGTATTTATTTAAAATGTGTATATTATATTAAAACTTGGTGGTATACATCTTTAATTCCAGCGCTCAGGAGACAGAGGGAGGAAAAACTCTTGAGTTCTAAGCCAGCCTGATTACAGAGTGAGTTCCAGGACAGTCAAGACTACACAGAGAAACTTTGTCTCGGAAAAGCAAAAAGTGTGTATTTGATTCATGTAATTAATGCATGAATTCATATTTTAGATATTTTTATTTTATGTGTATAAAAAAAATGTGCATATGTGTTTGTGTACCACTTGCATGTCTGTGACTTCTGAAGCCAGAAGAGGGCATCAGATGCCCTGAAACTGGAGATACAGATAGTTGTGAGCTACCATGTGGGTGAAGGGAATCAAACTCGGATCCACTGGAAGAGCAGACAGTGCTCTTAACAGCCGAGTCATCTCCCCAGACCCAGTTATAATTTTTTAAATTATATGAATATGTGTATGTCCAGGGTTTCTCAACCTGCGCACCTTTACCGGGGGGGGGGGGGGGGGGAGGGCAGCGTGGTAGATGAGGAGAAAGAACCACAGCCCTGGGTACAGCTGAGTATTTAACAGCGTTCACAGCCTCTTCCCACCACAGCCATTGTCACACTCCTCGCTGCCACCACAGCTGTGAAAGTGAAGCAGTCAGCAAGCAAATACTCCTCATTGCAAGCGTTGTCCCTGCCCATCTTTCCTCTTGCAGAGAGACAGTTCATCTGAGTGCCCTATCCTCTCCGGCGCCCTTGCCTCTACTCTCTCACCCACTCAGCAAGGCCGACCTTGCATCCAGCCCTCCAGCTCATGAGCTGGGATCCCAGTCTGAGCCAAAGGAGCCTGCCCAGGATGCTTCACCCTAAGATTTTCAAAGAGCTCCTCCATCAGCAACTTTGACATTTTGATTAAATGTTAACCCTCTTGGTGAAGCCAACTCAAGGCGCCTTCTAGGAAATTAAAACCTCAGTGCATCTCTTTTCTAGGACAGACAGAATACAGTATCACAGGCTGAGTGAGTTAAAGCAGGGAATGGATTTTCTCACAATTCTGGAAGTTAGGAGTCCAAAGTCAAGGCTCTACAAGCCTGGTTTCTCTGAGGCTCTCATCAGTGACAGCTCTGTCACCTTGCTGGGTGGATAAGCATTCCTGTTTGTCCTCTTCTGTTGAGGACACTAACTATTTAACCTAGCCACCTCTCTCTGAGAGCTTGAATGACCAAATCCACAGTCTGAATATTTTACTTTTTTAATCTGAATTTTTTTTTCTCTCTTTCAGTTCTCCACCAGAATGTCATGTTCCACAAAGCCAGGGATTTTGTCAGTTTTATTCTCTGCTACATTCGCAGTGCCTATGGGCACATGGCAAACACTTATTATAATTATTACAGACAGGAGCAAGAACCACTTTCTCCACACAGCAGCTGCACCCTTGGGAAAAGTCACTTTACTTCTGTGTTCCTCAGCTCCCTCCCTCAGATGAGGGAGTCAGGCTAAGACAACACAGAACAAGAACTCTGGTGTATTAGCATATAAACACTAAATTCTCCTAGGTTCTCAAGAAAACAGTGTGAGGGAAAAGTTTTCTTTCAACTGCTTCTAAGGGAGGCGCAACTCCAGAGCAGCAAGGTGTGGGAGAAGGAAGTGAGGTAAAGCAGGCTGAGAGATGAAGCCAGAATACTGTGCTGACAAACTGTCCCCACTCCACTCAAAGCCAGGCCATACAGAGCATCTACAGACAGGCCACACACACACACAAAAAAAAAACACAGGCCTAAAAAGCCAGGCATGGTGATGCCCACAAGTAATCCCAGCACTCAGAGAGGCAGAGGCAGGCAGATCTCTGTGAATCTGAGGCCAGCCTGCTCTACGTAGTGAGTCCAGGAGAGCCAAGGCTACACAGAGAAACCCTGTCTTGAAAAACCAAACCAAACCAAAAACAAAACAAAACAAAACCTCACAGGCCTGAGAGTTACCTAAAGCAAGAGGTCATTGAAGGCTCCTTCACATGCCTTGTGCCTCCCACTAGCTCGAAGTGACTTCTAGCTAGGAGAGTTAATGCCATAGCAACTCAATTGTCTCAGCTGATGCTTTAAGCAGCCTAGAAGGGAACCAGACCCTCAGCCCTCTGACAGAAAGCTTCATGCCAGTTCAGACATGGGGGCAGGCAGAGGAGCCTGCAGAGGTTGGCCCTGCAATGAGTTAAGGACTGTTAAAAGATGCCCGCCAGATGAGCTGGCCAAGAAGGTGTCCAAGACAAGATAAGTGAGAGAAGCTGCTGGATGGTGGAGAACAGAGGTAGTGAGCGATAGGGGTGGCCGGAAGCTTTGGTGGGCTCCAATTGTGGAAGACTGGGCTTAGCAGCCCAGTGAAAAACCTACCTACCAGATGGATGATCATCAGAGCCAGAGGAGCTGGTTAGAAAAGTGACCTTTGACCTGACTGACAGTCCCTGTGCTCTGCAGCAGGTGTTAGGTCAGACCCCAGTCTGTGGTCAGGCTGAAGGCCCAGCTGGGGGCCAATTCCATAGCAATGAAGCAGTCAGAGCCCGGGAGCCTTGCTGCCCTCCCCAACCCCCATCCCTCTGCTGCCCAGCTTCCCACCAACTCATCACTTTGCACACTCCTTCCTCAACTCCCACCACCCCCAAAGTTGTCTCCTCAGTCAGGGGAGGGCGTGTTTTGCTCCTGTGTAGGCTGCTGCCTTGGGTTCCCCTTCCTCTTTAGGACAGAGCCCTCCCTCCAGAGGGGAAGAGACAACAGCAAAGTTAACTGCCTAATGTGTTCTGGCAAGCAGATCACCACAGGTTAGCGTGAGGAAGGGGCATCTGTGGAGCTGTGATGGGGTGAGACTTGCTGCTGGCTGCCTGAAGAGGCAGCAGGAGGCTGATTATAGGGCTGGGTCCCTCTTGGCCCTGGCTGTGGGTGCAAGAAGCTGCCGATGACGCTTAGCTGTCAAGGTGGGGGTGATGGTTGCCCTGGTGACTGGGCTGAGAAGTGGGCTGGCTTTGTAGGCACAAATGCTGAGAAGAAAATATAATGCACTTCAGCTAGAGCTTTTGTTTTGTTTTGTTTTGTTTTCCCTCCTCTTTCTTTTCTTTTTCTGATTGGAACATCATTTGGAGGGAACCTCGCCATTGCGAATGGAAAATGACCTTCTGCATTTGGACCCCAACCCCAGTGCCTTGTGCTTCTCTGTGAAAACTCTACTCTTTTATCTGCTGCTTCTGAGTCCGCTGAGCTAGCCTAACCAGTTAGCCCTACAACAAGGGACAGGTCACATCCCTTCTCTAAGCCACGCTAGGATGAAGTGGCCTCCAGACTCCATTCAGGCTCAATTCCTGGGCCCCACCTCCAGACAGTGACTCAGTCAGAAGCCCAAAGCTGGGAATCTGCATCTCAGCCTTTCTGCCCGCTGCCCCCCCCCCGCCCCCGCCCAGACACACTGTACCTGTATTTCTGAGCCAGTCCTAGAGAGCAGAGGGCTACAACTTTAGAATCAATTAGGACAGGTGCCCTGTAGTCCACGTGAGCCTGTTAGCGTCTAGGATGGCCAATCACCCAGAGGATCAGGTAAGAGGAAGCCACCACAGCCTAGCACGGTGCCTGACACCTACAGGGGCTCTACTATCCCTCTCCCTGTCCCATCTGCTTCCTGTCTTCCAGCCAAATCTCAGATCCCCGGGAAAAATGATGTGCTCTTAGCAGTGAGCAGAGTCATCACCACACTGGCAGGCAGAGGACAGCTTAGCAGACAGCTCGAACAGCTGGGCTCCACAGCAGAGCTCCAGCTCTCTGTAAGCTGTTACCATGGTGAGCATAGCCACAACAACCTCTGTGTTGTGGGGGGAGGGGGAAGGGGGTGGGGTAGGGGGAAGAGGGTTTGGTGGGGAGGTAACCTTCCTCCACCATCAGAGGGCTGGAAAAGTCATTTTACAGAACACAAAGAGGTGGAGCGCACTCTACCCACCCACGTTCCACCCACCATCCCAGCCATCGTTCAGAATACAGTGAAGACAAGGTCTTGGCTGCATCACTCTGTAAAGCCCCAGGACCGGACACAGTGCCTGGCATACAACAGGTACCAAATAAATGCTGGTCGAGTGGACCAATCAAATGCAGATCTGCCTCTCCCGAACCTCTTAATCAAGAATGAGTTTTATTTAAGAGAAAGAAAGAATATAATTAGGGCTCTGTTATGATTTGCAATGTGACATGCCCCTCCCTCAAAAGGATCACATGTTGGAGGCTTGGTCCCTGGTGAAATGATCAGAGATGCCGGTCTGAGGAAGTGATTGGGACCGTGAGGACATGGATGAGCTCAGGGTCTGGTAGCGTTATTTAGAGGTATTAGAGACAAGGAAGGGAGCCCAGTTAGAGGTAGGTCGTTGGAGGCATGCTCTTGAACAGTAGTCGACCTTCTTCCCAGTTCCTCCTCCACCTTCTCTGCTTCCTGGCTGCCATTCGATGAGCACCTTTGCTCTGCTGTGCCCTGTTGCCATGACACGTAGCCTCAGTCTCAGGACCAAAGTAACAGAACTAGCCACCCACGGTCTCAGAAGTCTCTGAGACTGAGATCTCAGTTCAACACTTCCTTCCTTTCACTGTTTTTCCTGGGCATTTCAGTACTTAAAAAAAAAAAAAAAAAACTCATACTGTTTGTCGGGATTTCCCCCTGGCTTTCTTCCCTACCCATTTCCATTGAACAGATGATAGTTTGGATCCTTTATATACCAGTTAGTCCCCCAGGCATTAATACTGTGCTGCGCCCCTGCCTAGGAATGTCCATGCAGACACAACCTACCAGCCAGGCCCCAAACTTTTAAAGTAGTTTTGCCTCCATAAATCTGTTCAAGTGAGCCCCTGTGGAGCAGAATAGTTATTAATACGGCAAACTCAATGTAATGAAAGAATTACTGTTTCCCTTGCAAGGCCTTCCTCCCACCAACCATGAACTTATCACACTTCCTCAGTCTCCATTCCCTTCCTTTCCCACCCCCTAGAAAATAATGGAATTGCTAAAACTCAAATCTGCTAAGCACTGTGAGTTCGAGTTCAATACTAGCCCGGTCTACATAGTGAGTTCTGCACAAACTGATGACATGGCTGCTCTGTGGTATGGTTAAGGGGAAGATTTTTATCATAGAAGTGAAAGAGAGAGCAACCAGAAGCATCTGGAAGAGTCCAAAGCAGAGAGAGAGAAGGTAAACTGGACATGGCCAGGGTTATCCGCCAGAGAGGAGAAAATAGCAGGGCATGGAGAATAGAGAGAGCGTAGTGAGCTAAGCAAGGACATTCATAGTGAGAGAAGCCTAGAGAACACCCGGGACATGCGGAGGGTTATGGGCTGTGGGACAGAGGCCCGTGAGCTGGAGGGAGTCTAGGGTAGAAGACTTGAGAAGAACTAGGATTCTAGCATAGACTTTGAAATGTATACCAGAGGCGTGTGATACTGAAGGAGCCTGGAGGGCAGCATGGGCCCCACAGGTAGCCATACAATTCCTTCTATCAGAGGTGAGGGAAATGACTCCCTTTGATAGCCAGCTTTACAAGCTCCTGAGGAATGCTGGCCTTTGTAAGCACCAGAAAGCTTCCTACTGTCCAAGTTGAGCTTGTTTCTGGGCATTTGGACAGCCTTTTGGAGCTTGGGGAATTGGCGTTTCCTTTGGACCTGTCAAGTTCCAGGCCAACCAGGACTATAGAAAGACTGTGTTTCCATAACAGCAGCAGTAGCAGCAGAGGAGCAGGAGACGCATGGGGGGGGGGGGGAGGATTGCTCATTCAGGCAGGGCCTGAATCTATGGACATATTTGACCTAAGAAATGTTCTGAGTTTGGTTTTCTGCTGTGAGGGTCCCGCTGGTCTTAATAATCTCAACTGTGAGCCTGTGTTTTGTAAATGGGCCTATTCAGACTCAGAGCATTAGTGTAAACAGAGGAGATAGAGCCCTGTGTGTGTTCCAGACAGACACCTCAGGGCCACCTGAGGTTGGGGAGAGTTAGTCCAAACACCATGAGACCACCTGGGGGTTAGAATCCACCCTCTAAAGTAGGCTAACTTGTTTTGGCTTTCTATTTATTCAGTGTGTGTGTGTGTGTGTGTGTGTGTGTGTGTGTGTGTGTGTGTGTGTGTTTATTATGTAAGAAGTTCCTGTGTGTGCATGTAGAGGTCAGAGGTTAATGTACAGTGTGTTCCTAGATCTCGCTCCACTTTACATGTCAAGGCAGGCTTTCTGACTTGAGTCCAGAGCTCACTGGTCCCACTTGCTAAGGACCCCCTGTGTCTGCCTCCCCCAACAGGCTGCCATATACCCATACTGCATTCACAAGGCCTCTGGGGATCCAAACTCCAATTCTCACAATTAAGAAACAAGCATTTTATTGGCTGAGCCATCCTATAACCTAGAGAGTTCAGCAGATAAAAGCACCCAATGAACATCTTCTGAACGCGTGTCTCAGAACACCTCAGAAGCAAGCCCACGTGTGCCAGGCTCCCATTTAACACGGGATGGACTGAGCCAGGATGTCAATGCCCCTGAGCGACTCCTGAGGGCCAGTGCCGTCATGACATCTGTCATGGCACAAGGTACCAGAGACAGTCCGTGGCCACCTGTTTCACTGCAGCATGTGCTAACAACACTCAGTGAGGCTCGTGCCTGACTCACACCGACTCACTGTTTCATAAGAGAGCACAGCGCCACTCCTCTCCCCGTGTCACCACAATAATTACAGAGAACAATAGTTTGAACAATGAGAACTTATAATTCTCTAGCAACAGGCAAAAGTAGTGTCATTTACAGAAAAACAATCTCCTGACTATCAGATAACGGAAACCATGGTGTTCCTTCCACCTTGCTCTGTGTGGCAAGCACACGAGGTAGCTGGGAATGGACCAGGAACCTTTCCCATACTCCCTCACTCCCTCATTCAGCACACACTATTAGAGCCCCAGGGATGTGACAGGCAGTGCACAGCTTCACCCGGAAGGAGGGCCTGCTGGGACAGTAACCATCCCATGCTGGGCTAGGAGATGGTGGAGGCATACATCACACACGTCCAGGGACACCATCTTTGAGGTGTCACAGTTCAAGCCTCAAACCAGCAACCGCATACAGACCCACGCCTGGGACAGAGTGGGCAGATCTGGGGTCAAGGAAGAATTGAAATCATATGAAGAGGGAAATAGGCTTTCTTTAATGTGTTAATAATGTGAAATATGCTTTCTGTAATGCATGTGTGTGTGCAGGTGCCTGTGTGTATGTGTTTAGGTATAAGTGGAAGGCAGAGGTCAACCTAACCTCAGGCGCTGTCCTTATGAACTCCATTTACAGCCAGGCTCAGGGGCTCTAATCCCAGCACTCAGGGAGGCAGACACGGGCAGATCACTGTGAGTTCAAGGCCAACCTGGTCTACAAAGTGAATCTAGGATAGCCAAAGCTACACAGAGAAACCCTGTCTCAAAAAAAAAAAAACAAACACACACACACACACACACACACACACACACACACACACACACACACACACACAAAAACCAAGAAAACAAAGAACTCCATGCACCTCTATGAGACATGATCTCTCATTGGCACTGGCCTGGAGTTCACCAATTCAGCTGGGCTGGCCAGCCAAGAAGCCCCATGGATTCACCTGTCTCCATCTGCTCTCTGCTGGGACTATAAACCTGTATCACCACATCTGGCTTTAAATGTATATACATAGATACATGATATGTGCATGTAAATGTTTCAGGTGCTCCTGGAGCTAGAGTTGGAGCTGGTTGTGTGTTACCCAGTGTAGGTTTTGTGCTCAGCAGAAGCAGTATGGACTCTTAGCCATCAAATCACCTCTCCAGCCCCACACCTGCCTATTTTAAATACGGCCACTAGAATGCAAAGCCAGGTCTCCATGCTTGCAACGCAAGCACTTTTACCAATTGCTCTTTTCTCATCTCTAAATGTGCTTTTTAACATGATGACGTGGGGGGGGGAGGGAGGCTGCAGTGCCCACACTTGGACTAGGTAGCTGTCCATCAAATCAATACAGGGCTGCCCACTTATGACCTTGGCATCTGCCTTCTCCTTTGCCTACCTCTACTTTGGGGGGTAAAACAAAAATGAAATACCACTCAAGGAACAGAAATCAGGAGCTACTGATGAATTTAGAAGCTAAGGCTGACTTTAAACTCTTCTGAGCTACTACAGGAGGATTGCTCTGAGCCCAGCACACTCTAAATGATAAACACACACAGATAAAAGTAATTGCTTATAAAATTAGCTCCAATCTACAAAGCAGTTGCAGGAATACTACAGTCTCTCCAACTCTTCTGGGCAGTGAGTTCTGGAGAAACAGCTCCAGGCTGAACCAAGCGTCATTCTACCTCCAGCGAAGAATTTCTGGCTCTTCGCACGCACAACCTGGACGCAAACACGACCTGCTTTGCACAGCTTCTTGATTGTTGCTAAGTAACCACTCAGCCTGGTATGAGTGTCTGGCCACTGTTTTTTTTTTTTTTTTTCTTACTTCGACTTATTGCACCAAGTTAATCGCACGACCTTAACACTGGAGAATGGAATGGAGGAGGGGAGGGCTTTTCATCACTTACATTGTCTATTATTGTCCATGAGCCTGAAGAACATTTTCTGGAAAAAGACAAAAGCAGGGAGGGAGGAAAGAGGAAGTATGATCTTCACACAGCAAGTCATAGAGGCCTCCTGGTGACCACATGAGCCAGCCAGCACCCTGCTGCCACCTTCTGTTCCCTCTTCAAACACCACTCACCTACAGGTCAGCCTAAAACCTGAAACCATGAAGCATATAGACCAGAATAGTAAGGGGATAATGGTTTGCCTCAGTCCCAAGGATCACCAAGGCCACCGGCAATATGGTAGCAGTCTTCTCTTTCAAGAGCAAGAGAGAAAAAGTAACTGGAATTTTCTCTTAGTAGCCCTATCACACACACTCGCAATGTCCCTGAAACTGGGGTATGTGAGACCGTTGATGATGGAAGTTTCCCAGAATTCCCTGTCATTTCGGAACCTATTACTTACCTTAGGAAATCAAATAGTCCCTAGAGACTGTGGTAGTTATCCGCTACCACCCAGCTCTCTAGGGGTATGGCTGAGGAATGAAGGTTGTGTGCTGGCTAGGGTATGGCTCAGCTGGGAAAGCTCTGGCATCGCAGTAGAAGGGTCTGAATTCAGGCCCCCCAGAACCCATGTGAAAAGCTGGACATGAAGGCACATGCCCACAACTCCAATGATGGCGAAATGGGAGGCAGAGACAAGGAAAAGAAGCTTGTGGGCTGGACGTCCTGGCCTACTTGGTGACATCACAGATCAATTAAAGCCCCTGTCTCAAACAAAAGGTAGAAAGTGTCCAAGGACTACCACCTAAGGTCATCCCCCTGACCTCCACAGATATGTCATGCATGTGTACACTGAATCCACGCATGTACACCCCAACCCACACACATGAGCACACATATGCACACTTCCACAAAGTTAAGGTATACATCATGGTTTTGCTCTACATTTTTAGCACACTCAATCTATTTAACACATCCCTTCCCTCTCCTAGCTATGTGTGTGTGATAAGACCTCACACCTACTCCCTTAGCACATAGCAGTGGTGTAAGGAATGCATTATTAATAAGTATGGTCACCTTGCACTCTCCAAAGCCCAGTCATCTCAGAACTGCAAGTACTCCTGTGTCCTGTACCCTTGGAGGGACATCTCCCCACTTACCGCAGCCCTGATCCCTAGTAACTGCCCTTTCTCTCCGTTCTGTGGCTTTGACTTTTCCAGTTCTACATCAGAGCCATCTGCCCTGTGGGCTAGCCACTCTTCTCATTGCTGTTACGGAACCCGCAATGGAAGTAATTTAAGGAAGAGAGGTCTTATTGTGCTTTAAGAAGCACAATACTCCCCATCATAACAGGTGAGGCACTGCAGCAGGAATGTGAGGCAGCAGGCCGCTGTGCATCTACAGCCAGGAAGCAGAGAGTAGGCATGGATACGGTTGCCAGCCTGTAACACTTCAAGGCCCGCTTCCTCCAATGAGGCTCCACCTCCTGGAAGTTCTACAGCCTTCCAAAACAGCACCACCACCTGGCAATCGGGTGTTCAAATGCATGAGGCTGTGGGGAACGTTTATGTTCAGAACCATAATGGCTCGTTTTAATAGACAGTTTGTTTTCTACACCTTGACCTCAGCAATGTTGATCAGTGTCAGCACCCAGGTCTATTACTATCCTTGAGTAAGGTAGAGGTGTCACAGGGTGAGCTGAAAGATGATGTCCCAGATTCAGGAATTGTGATTTCTCCGCTTTGCCGCACAGACTTGGCATCAGTGGCCTTTGCTTCTTCTCTGTAGCGAATGTGGCGCCCCCTGCAGGCTAGACACATATTAATAATAACCACTTACAGGTACTAATAATAACCACTGGCTTTTTCTTGTCACCTGCCCAGCCCCTTAACTCCCTGTTCATCAGCTCAGCAATTCCTGCCATCTTCCTCTTATTCCTCATTCACCAGTTCTCAATCTCCCCAGTAAACGGGTAGATTTAGTTCAACAAAGTTGCTAAGAAAGAGCAAACAACTACCATAGCAAAATGTCTTCCAGGCTCTCACCTTGTCTCAGGGGAGGGAATCGTCTGCTGTTTTGGGTCTAAACTGTGTGAAAAAAAACAGGACACATACACACACACACACACACACACACACACACACACACACACACACATCACACAATCATACACGGGCTGGGGGCTGTACTGAGCATATATTTCCCAGGTGAGTAATAGCAGTGTCCATTAAACTTAGTAAGCCATTGAAGGATACAAACACAGAACCCCTGCTTGTGTGTTAGTTGTGGTTTCAAGGTCGGCCCTCTTTTCAACTGTGTCCGAAGCTACAGGGAAAACTTAAAACAACATCAGTGTTCACGAGCCACTTGTCACGAGGCGCTCACTCACTCTGTTGTTCTCAAAGCGCAGCATGGGCGGTACACTGGGTACCTTGGATTTTAATCTTCCTTCATCGCTGTCATCATTTTTCTGTTTAAGAAGCTGAGCTGATACCTAAGTCTAGCAGAAGCTAATCCAAAGACGGGCCCCATGCCTTGTATGGCAAAGCCGCTCCCAGGTTTAGACTCTGGCCGTAACGGTGATGTCCTCTGCTGGGCCTGGGCACTCGTGACCACACTGCTTCTGCATCTGTCATTGCTCTGTGTAGCCTCTCCACTAAAGAGTTCCTCCCTCTGTCTGCCAATGGCCACTAGGACTGCGCCCTCCCTCAAAGTGCAATGCACCTGTTCTCCTCAGCGCCTCCCACCCTCAGCATCTCTCCTGGCATTCTGCATGGTCTGCCGCCTTTCCTCTGTAATCCCCCATTTTAGGTCTTTGTTTCCAACGTGGAGAGCAGAACAACAGGAAGTTCGTTGTGTTTGGAACTGAGTCTTGACTTTGCCACCTCCCAAGTGTGTGACGTAAGTTCTTTAGTCCCTCTGGGCCTCAGTTTCCTCATCAATGAAGAGGCAATGAGGCCTACCTTGCAGGAGTGTGGTGATTAGTGAAGGAAATAGGCACAGATGCCCCTGCCATGCACATGAGAAGCTCAGGGACGGTGGCCACGGTGGGTGCTTGTGACCTCTGAGTGTCCTTTTCTGACCTTCTCAAAGACAGTGAAGCCAACTAGCTCCTCCTTTGTTCTCTGCTCAGTCTTGTCTGAATATGCAAACCCTTCCCCCCCCCACTCCCCCACCCAACCCCTGCCAACCCCCACCCCCAGCCTCCCTCAGTATACCCACAATGCCACTGGCTACTATTGGGTCCTGAGAGCCGTTTGCTCCTCTCCTGAGCCCCATGTGAGCATTTCTTGTACGTGCATCCTCCGCTAACCACTTCCACAGGGCCCAACCATAAGCCACCTTCCCCCTTCGTCACCTCCACCCTACCCCCACCCTAAGCCCTCCCTACTTCTCTCAGGAAAAGCTGCCTTGTGTGTCCTCGATCCTCACTCTATGTACACACTGTTCTCAGCCTTGTTTGGTGCCCTGTGAGCAGCCTCAGAGTTCCTCCATGAGGAGCAAGCTCCGAAGAGCTGATTACTATGCTCCTCTGTTCCTCACTCCAGACTGTTCCTTCAACAGGCCCCAGACCCCTGCTCAGGTCTGCTTCCCGGGACTCTGAATTCAGTTGGTTCAGCTGAGCATGAAAAAGAATAACTGACAAGAGGCTGGAGGAAGGGGACACTATTGTCAGGACACTGTCTCCCCGAGGCCTTCTCTGTCAGAGACTGGCTGAGGCAGCCTCAGTCAGAGACTCCACCTCGCAGAACTCTTCCCAACAGCTCCCTCATCCCCCTCAGGCTGCCTTTCCTACACCCCATGTCACCTCTATGAATGTTCCTTTCAGCAAATTCACCTGGAATTTTCCAAGATGACTTGTCAGCTTTCCTTACCAGTCCCTGCCTGACACCCACTCTCCTTAACAAAGCTTTGTGTAGACAAAGGTCACAGGTCCCTCTGGCTCCCCAGTCTCCCAGAGTGCCCTCTGGACCTTTTTGTTTTTGCTTTTCTTGTAAGATCATTTTAAATAGATATACTGACACTTCTAGACAATGCCATTAGTATGAATTGTAAAACATTTGAATTTAATTAAATATTTATCCTCAAGGTTCCCAGAGAATATATTGGGGTGTCTGGGATCCAGGGGCACACTGGGACTCTGGCCACACAGAGCCCAGAAACAAAAGTAAATAAACAGGGCCCTGGGTGAGGGTCGGCTGAGAGGAGATTGCACAGCCCCTGATATGAAGGTTTGACTGCCACAGCAGGGTAATCCCTATGTAGTCATGGTTGTCTGTCCCCTCTTTAAGCCACAGTGTCCTCCTCAAGGTCCTGAGCAGAGAAAGTATGACTCCCAAGGTCTAGCTGCTCTGAACAGCAGAGATAGGTACGTGGGAGGCAGTCTAATTTATCACACAACTGACAGTCAGCCAGGCCCAGACCTTGACTGTGGCAACTCCAAGCCAGGTTTCATTTTATTTATTTTAATTTTTGCTACATGTATTTATTGTGTGCACATGTGCACATGTATGTACACACATGTACACATACACGTACATACACACACACACACACACACTGTGACAGGGTAAGACAGTGCAGAGGCTTCTTCATCTTGTGTTCTTGCTGACGTCATTCCAGGTTTATCTAAAATTTGATCTCTTTGATGGAGGATCCCATGGAAAAGTACCCAACTCTATTCTAGGTACTAAAGGTCAGGATGTTCTAGCTAACTTCTCTCGGCTTCTGTGCAACAGTTTGCTTGTGCAAACCTCCCCCATGCAGCTGCCGAACAAGATACCAAGATATGGTGGGGTTTGCCTTTAAAAGCCTCTCGGCCCAAGTGCTCGGGGCTACCTTTAGACCCGGAATGCCTGAGTGTACTACCAGCTAGGCTGGAATAAAGACTTCCAGTTGGCTGTAGACTGTGTCTGAGTGGCCATCCCAGTAACAAGATCAGAAGGTAACTTTCACTGGGTGGTGGTGGTGCACACCTTTAATCCAGCACTCAGGAAGCAGAGGCTGGTGGATCTCTGAGTTCAAGACCAGGACAGCCAAGGCTACACAAGGGGAACCCTGTCTTCAAAAACAAAACAAAACAGAAGTTAGTTTTCTTCCTCTATCATGTGGGTCCCAGGGATCAAACTGAAGTCAGGCTTGGCAACAATCTCCTTTACCCACTAAGCCATCTCACTGGTCCTTACTTTGCTATTAATTATTTATTTATTTCTATTTTATATGCACTAGTGTTCTGTATACATGCATGTCTGAGGGTGTCAGAACCCCTGGAATTGGAGTTACAGATAGTTTTGAGCTGCCATGTGGGTGCTGGGAATTGGATCTGGGTCCTCTGGTAGAGGTGCTCATAAGCACGGAAACATCTCTCCAGCACCCTTGATTTTATTTTAAACATAGAAATGAGGTGCTTCTTTTTTAAAAAAATCCAAATATTTTATTTTATGTGTCTGAGTATTTTGCCGTGTATGTGTTTATGTACCACATGTGTGTGCCTGGTGGCTACTGAGGCCAGAAGAGGGTGTTGGATCCTATGAAACTGGAATTATAGACAGCTGTGATCTACCATGTGGGTACTGGGACTTGCACCCAGGTCCCACAGGTCCTCTGCAAGAGGACCACAGAGCTATCTCTCCAACCCCAAGGCATCTCTCTCTCTCTCTCTCTCTCTCTCTCTCTCTCTCTCTCTCTCTCTCTCTCTCGCTCTCTCTTTGGTCTTATTTGTCCCAGGTTGGTCTTGAACTTGTTATATAGATAAGTATGTTTTTGGATTTCTGATCATTTCGCCTTCACTTCTGAAATGCTGGCGTTATAGTCATGTGAAGGTCATGTGTCATCACCCTGGGTTTTAAAAGCAGCACTAGATATTAAACCCAGGGCCCCACATGCTATTCCAGCACCTCAAGCAACATCTCCAGCTTTATGCTTGCAGCAGATACTGATCATTACTGCCCATCCTCTCTTACAGGAGAGACTGAAGATGATGGCTGCACAGTAGAAAGACCTCATTTCCCAGCATCCTTTGCAGTTTTACATATGAGCAGAATTTCCCAGCCAGAGTGGAATGTTGGGAAAACTCAGGCCCCACAGAGAGACATGGACTCCCCAGGGATAAAGGGACAGAGCTGAGCAAGGCTAAGTAAGCCAGGAGCACATTGTGGATTCCGCTGTCTGAGGATACTGATGGGGAAGCCATGGGGGTACTTTTCACAAGAGAAATATAGGGTGCTGTTACCCACAAAGATAATCAAAAAAGAAAACACTCGCCAAGCCACTAACTGAGCTCAGCAAATAAGAAAACAAATACTCTTGTTTTGTTTTGTTTTTAAACAGCCAAATACCAAGCGAGGAAGGAACCAACCAGTTTTCAATTGTCATCTTGGAGGCTTACTGCCTTTTTCTGTTAACCTACCCCTAGTTCTGGAAGCTTCTGGCCTCCGTGCACTCTAACCTAGGCCTAGAATATTCTCAGCCTCTGAGACTTACTGCTGAATAAGCTCACTCTTATTTGTTCTTTCTGAGCCCTCCCTGGGCTGGCTGCTTCAACTCAGCTGTTCTGGCTCAAACTCTTCTCCCAGCTGACGTATTTAATCTGGCTTCTCTCTCGGCCTGGAATCACTCTGCTTAGCCTCAAACTAACTCAGCAACTTGCTCTAATCTTCTGGCATCTTCCAGTTTTCTGGCTTGTTATATCTTCACCTGAGTTCTCTCTCTACAACCCAGAAAGACAGCAGTACAAATGATGCAGAAAGTAGATGTCCCCGCATGGAGACAGCTTAACAAACCAGCTGAGGAGAAACAGACCAATAGTTCATCGGACTGTCAGACTGTCAGATGCTGAAATGGACTGTTGCTGAAGGACAGATAATCAGGGCTACAATTATGGAGGATCATCGCATCAGTGACTGAGTGGATCCTCATAAGGACATTTGGACTGTTAAAATTGTGGGGTTGATAATTGTTTCCATTGTAAAAGTTAAACTGTGTACAATTTTTAGCTTAAACAGAAGGGGGAAGTTATAGAGGAATGTTATTCAGCACATGGCTGTTCTGGCAAGAGATCACATCCAAAGACCTTCTAAGTCTGTGTGATCTGGCTGGAATACAAACACCTTTAATCCAGGAGATGGAGGAAAATAGAGCTGAGTTCAAGGCCAGTGTGGTATAGAGCAAGTATCAGATAAAGAAAAGCTTAGTTGGGAGGATACAAGGGATGGGATAAACATTGAGATGTAACAAGAATAAATTAATTAAAAAAAAAAAAGAAAAGAAAAGCTTAGCTCCAGGCATGGTGGTACAAAGGTAAAGTTAGTTTGTAGAAGAAAGCACCTATGTCTAATTGATGTACCAGAAAAGGGTGACAAATCAGAGAAGATTTGACAGAATAGAATTCTTCTCACAAGAAGAGAGAGGAAAGGGAAGCTACTTAAGAGGCGTCAAGGGAGGAGGCAGTTTTACCAGGACAGTAATAGAGAGATGGGTCTCAAAGAGAGAATTTCGGGTGAAGACAGAAGGAGCCAGAAGATGAGAGCAGATTGCTAAGTACATTTGAGGCCAAGCAGAGCGATTCCAGGCCAAGAGAGAAGGCAGATTGGATAAGTCAGCTAAGAGAAAAGTTTGAGCTAGAACTGCAGAATTGAACCAGCCAGCCCAGAGCTCAGAAAGAACAAACAAAGGTGAGCTTACTAAGCAGTAAGTCTCAGAGGCTGAAAACATTCTAGGCCTAGATTAGATTGTATCGAGGTTAGAAGCTTCCGGGACTAAGTCATAAGCCTCCAAGTTAACAACTGAGCCAGGAGAATAAAAGTTACTTTTACAATCCTCAGCCTTGGGGCCAGCACCCTGGCCATCTGTTCCCCCATCTAGTCTGCCATATTTCCAACCTGGCCACCTAGACAGTCTCTGCTGCCTGGGGGGTTAGCTATCACTCAGTGGTTTTCTTTCTCCTTTTCTTCCCCAAGATCTAAAGGCCTGAGTACATGGTCCTTTGTCAAAGGCTACCAGCCTTTGCAGATTAAAAACTCATTTCCTGCCTGACAGGAAATGTAGAGGTTGAGCGCATGGCCTCAACCTGCCCCCTTTTTTGACTACACTCAGTGCCCTTGGTCCAGCCCACAGTTCTCCGACAAAGAGTCGTCATTTCTTCCATCACAGACCTCCTGGCAGGTCTCAGCAGCCTCTATTCTTTCAATGTATCATTTATCTGGCCCATTTTCACTGCCAAGGACAGCCCTTGGAGTGCACTTGATCCGGCCCAGGGAAACAGTGAGCTTTGCTCTCTATGATGTGTGTCTTCTCTACCTCCAGCCATTTTCAATTTCTCCAAGGGTTCTTTTTAAAAAATTGGGGTGTCTCACTATGCCAGGAACAGCGGCACCTCAGAACAATAGAACAATTGTCACAATTTCAAGGCTGCTTCTAAGAGGTAGGCTTCAAGTGACATTAAATACATGAGATGGTTTGCAACAGCTACAGGATCATGTCTGGCAGTCTGGGGCCCACGCATCTTTGCAGGGGGAGCAGTGTGATGGGCCAAGCCCAAGAAACTGAGTTGTTTTCCCATGCTCTTTTCTGAACGCTGCTTGCTCACCAGGGGGGCTTCAACCATGACATATCAACTCTTTGGACTTTGGCCAGCTAGCCTATAAAATATTAATATGGGCTAGGGATCTGGCTCAGTGGGTGGAGTGCTTGCCCAGTGTGCACAAAATCCCTGGGCAAACAGGGCATAGGGCCTATACCTGTAATCTTGGTACTCTAGAGGAGGAGGCAGAAAAATTAGAAGTTCAAGGTCATCCTCAGCTACATAGCAAGTTCAAAGCCAGCCTAAGATACATCAGACCCTGACTTAGTTATTTTTCTACTGCTGTGACAAGCAGCATGACCAAGGCAACTCACAGAAGGAAGACTTTGTTGGGACTTACAGTTTCAGAGGGTGAATCCATGAGTCCATGACCGTCACGGTGGGGAGCGAGCATGGCAGCAGACAGGCATGGTGCTGGAGCATAGCTGAGAGCTCACATGTTGAGACAACAACCACAAGGTGGGGGCGGGGGGGGGATGGAAAGGGGAGCACGCGCTAACTGGAAATGGTGTGGGCTTTCGAAACCTCAAAGTCCACCCCCAGTGGCACACCTCCTCCTCCAGCAAGGCCACGCCTCCTAATCCTTCCCAAACAGTTCCAGCAACTGGGGACCAAGCATTCAACTATATGAGCCTATGGGGACCATTTTCTTTCAAACCACGACAGAACCTGTCTCTAAATATAAGTAAATAAATAAATAAATAAATAAGGCAAGACAAGACACAAACTCATTCAGTCCACCCTTCCAGTCTCACTGGGTTACAATGTGAATCAGGAGGAATTATTTTTAATATGCATTTTAAAAAATAAATGGATAAAGCAAAACATGCTTGCTAGGCTTGCTTCTGAAACTTGATCTTAGAGCTTATGAGAAATGCAGAATCCAGGGCTGGAAAGATAGCTCAGTGGTTCCGATCGCTTGGCTGTCCTTGCAGAGGACCCACGTTTGGTTCTTACCATCCACATGGCATTCCAGGGGATCTAAAACCACCTTCTGCCCTCTGCTGGCACTGCACACACATGGTACTCATAGATACATGCAGGCAAAATACACACGTAAAGTAACAATAAATAAATCTTTAAAAGTAAACGGTAGGGAGCCGGGCTTGATGGTACAATCGCCTCTAGTCCCAGCATTCAGGAGGCAGAGGCAGGCAGATGATATGAGTTCGAGGCAAGCCTGGTCTACAAAGTGAGTCCAGGACAGCCAAGGCTACACAGAGAGAGAAACCCTGTCTTGAACAAAAACCAAAATAAATAAATAAATAAATAAATAAATAAATAAATAAATAAATAATAAAAATAAACGGTAGGAAAAGAAAAGAGATCCAAAGTCCCAGAGCCCTCCCAGACTTGTTGATTCAGAATCTGCACTTTCCCCCAACTTATGTGAGGAGCACCACAGTTCGCGAACACGCATAACTATGGCCAAGAATGTGAGATTTGTGAGCCTTGAACTCTCATGTTTAAATGCAGCTCAGCCATAGAGGACCTTCATGGGCTTCAGTGACCACTGGAGCCTCAGTTTCCTCCGGCACAAATAGACAAGATTACCTTGGGTTGGGCTTGTAGAACACAGCCCTTTCCCACTGGGGAGAAGAGAAAGCGAGAGCTGGAAGGGCCGGCTGAGGCCAGACAGGAAATGGATACAGAGGAAGTGAGCCGGTGGAGATCAGAAACGGATCAGGGCTTCCTGCTGCCAAGCATGCTGGCCTCCACACTGGCCGGTCCCAGTCACCAGATCTCCTTGGCACAGACTCCCAGGCCAGCTGTTGGCTCGACTCCACTGAAGATGCAAGTGCCTGGCTCTCAGACTCCAAGAGGGGCACACAAAGGGTTGAGGCTTTTCTGTTCGTCGGTCCGAGGCCACACAGAGTCTCCCAGGTAGTAGCTGGAGACCCAAGACTGAGGTCAGTGAGAGATGGGGGGGGGGGGGGGGGGGGGGGACAGGGAACAGCAGCATCTCCTAGGTACAGAGCTCTTTAGTGACACGCACAGCACACTGGCTCCTCCACTAGGCACCCTCCTCACTGTAGCCTGAAGAAAAGGGCTCTTGCTTGACCTGTGACCCCAGCTTCTCCAGCAGTGCTGGGAAATGCCCTCCGCAAGCCATTTCAATTCAAGTAATTAACAATATGGGGGGTGGGGCTCATTGTAAGTTGCAGGGATAGAAAGCTTCACTCCGTTTCAAGGTTTAAAAATACCAGCTTTATGGGGCTGCGGTGAGCATCACATCGCATGAGATAATGTGTGAAGCCCTCTTGGCACGGGCTTGTTACTCTATTCCAGATGGATCAAACACTTTGCTCTGGCCCGAAGGCCCCTTCCCCAGCCTTGCCCTCGGCCTGGCAGCTGTCTCTCAGTGGCTCTACTGATGGCTATTTCAAGCCCGTGGTGGTCGAACCAAGCCTAATTCCTGGCTGCAGCTGCTTCTCAGGGGAAAAAAAAATCCCTTCTGATTTTTGCAAAGTATCACAGGGAAGCTTGGCCCTCTGTGCTTTCCATAGCTGAAGAAAGTCAAGTTAAAGATGCTATCTCTAATGATCTTTTGATATGCTACTTAAGGCACTTTTCCTTTTTTAAAGTTAAGTTTTTATTAGTTTTTATACTAATATACAAAGTTATGGGTCTCACGATGATATTTAATTCTTTTCTATTTTTTGAAATTAAAATATAATTATAGCATTTCCCCTTTTTTCCTTCCACCTCCTTACACACCACACACATATACATACACACGAGGGGGAGGGAGACAGAGACAGACAAAGAAAGACAGAGAAATAGAGTCAGAGACAGAGACAGACAGACTGACTGACTGACAGCAGGTAAAGGTGTTTGCCATCAAGCCTGGCCTGAGTTGGATTCCCAGGATACACACAGTAGAATAAGAGAACTGACCACTCTCCACCTGCACACACACACACACACACACACACACACACACACACACACACACACACACACAGAAAGAGAGACACACACACACACACATTCTCTCTCTCTTCCTCTCTCTCTCTCTCTCTCTCTCTCTCTCTCTCTCTCTCTCTTTCTCTCTCTCTCATATACGGAAACACATGTGCACACACACACCATTTTTAAGCTTAAAAATGTGAATAAAAAGTAAAAATGGTGACTGTGAGCGCTTCTGGGTCTGCATCCTCCAACACGGGCCAGAATAAAGGAACAGACATTTTGGAGAGACATGGATACGGGATCGGCTAAAACGAAGAAACTGTGTTTGCCTCTCCTGTGTCTATACAGACTCTTACCTGGCTGGACTCTAGGGGGCAGCGTCACCTCAGCACATCCACAGAATATCTATGCACGTTGGACCTCCTGCAGCCACCACAGCTAAACCCTGGTCACCTAGCCAGGCTGGAGACCCTTCCTGGCTGCGGCAGACTGAAACACTGTGGACCTGTGTGACAACATAAGTTGGAAAAGCTATGGAGGGAGGAAAGGAGGTCAGGACAGAAAGAGCCAAAGAGAGCACCTTGGACAGGTCCCCTCCCTGCCTGGTGAAGGGTGTCCCTCCCCGGCCCCCTTACTCTGGAAGCCAAGTATCACTTTCCTCTCACAAGGGATGGGCAGCAGGTGACAGGATTTGGGCAGAAGAGTGAAAGCATCAGGTAGGTGGCTGTGCAGTGAGGGACTGTCCCACTATTGTGCAAATGAGGGCTTGTGGCTTGGGATTCGTTTTCCATGACGGCGTCTTTTATAGATTAATAAAGTGGGAAAATGGGCCACCACTGACTATTCCGGGTCACCTGGTACCCAGCCGAGGCTGTTCCACACACTTTCACAGGAAGGGTTATGAAGCCAGCCAAGTCAGCGAACTCAGCTGCTCACAGTTAACGCAAAATCCTGAGTGTGAGCACTAGGCATGAATAGTAGCTAAATGAGAAAATAATAAACTCAGATCAGATGTGGCTTCTACGAACCCAACAGTGGGGTCTTGAGTTTCTCCCCCAGCCTGCCCGAAGCACCACATGATTCTAAAGGTTAGAGGGAACGTCAAAAGGGAGCCTTCAAACAAGCGGGGAGAGGAAGGTACCCCATTCCAAGGGAACACAGGTGTGTGTGGAAGGAGGCATACAGGAAAGGCCTTTCTCCCAAAGCAGGGAAACCCAGTCTAGTGGCCTGTAAGCTGTGTCTCTCTGAGGCTGGGCTGGCCTGGCCACAGTGTACTTGTTGTCAGGGGCAGGGATAGGGTGATTATATGTGTGTGTTGGGGGACCTGGAGGACACCCTTTGGGTGTTGTTTCTCAGGTGCCATCCACCCATTCTGGTTTGCTTGGTTTGGTTTGGTTTGCTTGCTTGGTTTTGGTTTTTCAAGACAGTTTTCTCTGTGTAGCCCTGGCCGTCCTGGAACTCACTCTGTGTAGACCAGGCTGGCCTTGAACTCAAAGATCAACGTGCCTCTGCCCCTCCTGAGTGCTGGGATGAAAGGTGTGCACCACTGTTGCTGCCCAGCTTTGTTTTGTTTTATTTTCTACATTGCCTCTGATTAGCCTGGAACTTTCCAAGGAAGCTAGGCTGTCAGGGGTCTGCCTGTCTCCACCTCTCCCGCTCTGAGATGACACGCGTGTTTCGCCACACCTGGCTTTCCTATATAGGGTCTGCTCTTCATGCTTACAACGTAAACACTTTACCAAGAGAGCCATCTCCCTGGTCCTACTGAGACTGAGAAGGCTTCTTCATGGAAGATTTCACTCCTCTTCAACATTTACAAACTCTGGCCCACAGGGCAGAATGTGCCTCTGTCCTTCCTTGACACAGGACAGAGGCAGCTCTTTGGGTCATTGAGGTCCTCACCATCCCCTCTGCCTAAATCCAGACTTGGAAAACACAACTCCCGATATGCAAATCCCCGCCAAAAGTGGGACAATGACGGTTGTGCTGGGGTGACCCTGAGTTTCAGTAAAATGGGAGAGGGGTTCAGAATGGTGAATCAGAGGACAGTTCTCATTGTGTCACCTGTAGACACCAGGCAGGTCCCCTGATTGATCACAGACTGGATATAAGCCTCAGGCCTAGGCAACTGCACCGCCCTGCCCCGTGCCCCCCCCCCCCCCCCACGCCACCGCCCTTCTCCTGCCTCAGCTTCCCCCGGAGTCCCTCCCTCTAAGCACAAATGCCTGGCCCTCATGGAGAAAGAAGACTAAACTCACAAGACAACATGAGTGTACAAGGACGGTCAGAGACTAGTGCCTGGAACCCAAACCAGCCTGTTCCGGCTGAGGCTCCATTTTCCCAGAAAGCGTCTATCAAAGCAAGCTGAGGCCCTGGGCCTGCATATTCCAGCACAGACCCCCCAGGAGCCCTTGGGGAGTTTTTGCAGTCTGAGTCCCAGGGGTCCCCCGAAACCCCTAGATAAGCTGGCTACTCAAGGCCTAGCTATTTTCTTACAAATAAGCAAGTAAGATTGTGACATCGACTTACCCTTTTGAGGACTCTGGATATGGCTTCCCCGAGCACTCTACAGCCCCACTCTATGCCCTGGCCACACTTGCTCCTGCTCTTTAACCCCATTTTCCTCAGGGACTTTGCACTTGCTATTCTCTTCATTGGCTGTTTTACCTAAGATGCTCTGAAGCTCCCTCTGCCTCTGTAGGTCCTTCCGGGTCTGACTCAAGCCTTACCTTAGGAGAGAGGCCTTCTTGCCATGTTACCTTCTGTTGCTTGAATGTGTCTTCCCCAAGAGTGAGCCAGATGCTGCCACTGTGATAGCATCAAGAGATGTAGTTATGGCACTAGAACTCCTCCATGGTGAGTGGGGCACGGGGCCTTTCTGGAATTGAGTTGGACTCCCCTGCATTTCTGCCTGCTACCACAGGGTGGCAGTGTTCCTCCTCTCTAAGGTGCAGACTTCAAGCAAACCTGAGGTTGGTGGGCTCTGCCTTAGACTTCGAGACTCCCCATCTGGCGAAATAAGTGTCTCTGCTTTGTGAGTTAGGCAGGCCTCGGGGGTTTTGTTACAGCAGCATAGACTCAGACCCTACTAACACATCAGCCCACACTGCAGTGGACACAGTCTCTCTTCCTCTGCTTGTCTTCAAAGCCCTGGCACCACCCAGCAGCCTGTGTATCTGTTTCCCAGTTTGATGGCCATCTCTCTGACATGACAGCCAAGACCTCACTTTCCCCACTGCTCTTTTCTCTACATCTAGGACAGCATTTTACATGACTAAGTGAGTGAGTGAGTGAGTGAAGTGGCTACCAAGGAGAGATTTGTTAGGGCTCTGGTAGCCTGAGATACACGCAGCATAGTTAATAAGGCAGGGGAGCTCTGTGTATTACTTTTCTCATTGCTATGACAAAATGCCTGATAAAAGAAAGGAAAGATTTATTTTGGTTCATAAATTAAGAGCACAGACCATCATGGTTGTGTGTGGGGACGTGGCATGGCAGCAGGAGGTTGAGGCAGCTGGTCTCATGGCATCCAGTGAGGAAGCAGAAAGACAAACACCAGTAATGAGCTCATGTTCTCGCCTTTCCCTGTTTTTTTGTTTTGGTTGGTTTGGTTTGGTTTTTGGTTTTTCGAGACAGGGTTTCTCTGTGTAGCCGTGGCTGTTCTGGAACTTTCTTTGTAGACCAGGCTGGCCTCGAACTCACAGAGATCTGCCTGCCTCTGCCTCCTGAGTGATGGGATTAAAGGCATATGCTACCACACCCAGATTTTTGTTTTTGCTTGTTCGTTTGTTTTTGGTTTTTCGAGACAGGGATTCTCTGTGTAGCCTTGGCTGTCCTGAATTCACTTTGTAGACCAGGCTGGCCTCGAACTCACAGATCCACCTGCCTCTGCCTCCTGGAGTGCTGTGATTACTGGCGTGCGCCACCACGCCCAGCTCTTCGTTTCCCTGTTTGTTCAGTGTGGGACCCCAGGCCATAGGATGATGCCTTAAGTCTCCCTCCTTGGATATTCGTCTTTAGAAAGTCCCTCACAGGCACACTCAGATTGTGTCTCCTAGGTGACCTCAAACCCAGTCGAGGGGACAGTGGAGAGGAACCATTGGGAGCCTCTCAGGACCTGCAAACTGTTCACAGCCACGCCGCAGGGCTGCCAAGCAATGAGAAGGCAGAATAGGGTCTCTCCTGCTATGACTTCTCTGGGAATACTTGTCATGTTTCTCCTCAGAGGACCAGCTTTCGCTCTCACTCAGCTCACCTACTATGCAGACTGTGGCCGCTCTACCACCCCTGTGAGTCACTGCAGAGTCAGCTGGCTGGTGACTGCCTCTGTATCTCTCTCCCTCCAAATTCCCAGGGCAACGCCCTTGCTTGGACTGGATTCTCCAAGATCCCATCTGTGTGGCCTGAGAAGTGAGGTGACGCTTACAACATGGTTTCCAGGAGCCTGCACGGAATAGGGAAGGAACGGTGGGGATACTGTAGGAGCTGAGAGATTTTTCACAGGAAGGTATGCATAACTGCAGTGCTAAGACCCCTGCTTTCTCAGCAGAATGGGTGTTCCAAAGAAACAGCTATCCCTGCAACCATTTCTGAAGACAAACCTGGTCAGCCCTCAGAACAGCCTTACCCGCAACCAACCTAGGGGCTGTGCTTGCAGTTCTAAATATGGGCACAAGAGGGCACTTCAATACAAGAAGCAAACTCTCCCAACTCCATAGCTCAGGCCACAGTTAGCTGCAAGACTCCAAGCCTGTAGGACTGGCAGAGACTATTAGCCGGGGCCCCTGACCTCACAATGCCTGGCCCGGGGAGGATTGTGTATCCCCAGAAGACAGGTTCACTCTGTCCTTGGCTTTCTACAGCTATACCTTCCAAATGTTCTGAGAAGCATGTATTTCCTATGCAAGTCCCTTATTGGCATATTTTGTGGGTTTGTGCCAGTCGGGGGTCATTATAAAATGAAGCCATTTTGAACAACGTGTACACATCTTTGTATGGGTGCTATTTCATTGATCTTGAGTAAATATCTCCGAGTGGAATTTTCTACGTCCATGTGGTTACCCACAGCTGCCCAAAGCAGTAGGACCAACTTAAATTCCCACCAGGGTTATTGTTCTCGCCCCTCACTATCACTTGCTATGGTGAGCCTTCTCTGTGTCCCAAATGTCTCGTGATGCTGGGAACCCCGTGCATGTGTGCATACATACACACACACACACACTCAGAGACAACGTGCACACACACAAAAGCACACACACATACATACCCACAGATATGCACATACACAAATACACACACATACACACACACACAAACACGCACACATACACACAGATATACACACTCAAACTCTGGCACACACACTTTTTTTTTCCATCCTGTTTAGGCCCTGCTCTGTAGACTAGGCTGGCCTCAAGACTGCGCTCTTCTCATCACTGGCTTACAGGCCACTGAATTACAGGCAGGTCTGCACCACCACACCTGGCTTTCCCATTAAAAACCAGGCTGTCAGCCGGGCATGGTGACACATGCCTTTAATCCCAGCACTCAGGAGGCAGAGGCTGGTGGATCACTGTGAGTTCGAAGCCAGCCTGGTCTACAAAGTAAGTCCAGGACCGACAAGACTACACAGAGAAACCCTGTCTCAAAAAAACAAAAACCAAACCAAAACAAAAACCAGGTTGTCTCTTTTAATACTTCCCACATTTCTAGAAATGAGGTGTTTGTCAAACATATGCCCTATAAGCCATGTTTTTTACCTCCACTTGGCCGTTTTATTTTCTTGATGAATGCCACTTAATGAACAAAAGGGTTTTTGTTTTTAGATTGTTTACTATTTACGTGTATGTATGTGTGTTTTACCTGCTTGCATGTATATGCACTTGCTGGGTGCCCATGGATGGTTATGAGCCACTATGTGGTGCTGGGAACCAAACTCAGGTCCTCTCCAAGAGCAGCAAATGTTCTTAACCAATGAGCCATCTCTCCAACCTCTTGTTTTGTTTTCCGACAAGTAATTTCTCATTTTCTGTCATGGGTCCTGAACCAACTAGGTGGCCCGTCCCTCAGTTCCTCAGAATGATTCATGTTTTTTTGTTTTTTGTTTTTTTTTAAAGAGACACACAAACACAAGAAAGGAAAGAGTCTAATTATCCCTATGTGTAAATATATATGTACAGGGGCCAGCAAAGTTCAGAAGAAGGAATCAGACCTCTTGGAGCTGTAGCTACAGGCAGTTGTAAACTAGCTGATGTAGGTGCTGGGAACCAAACTTGGTCCTCGACAAAACAATACATTCAGGTCTAAAATCCTGAACTGTCTTCAACCTCCTTGAGTTGCTGTTGTTGTTGTTTCAAGACAGGGTTTCTCTATGTAGCCTTGGCTATCTTGGACTTGCTTTGTAGACTAGGCTGGCCTCGAACTCACAGAGATCCTCCTGCTTCTGCCTCTGCCTCCCAAATGCTGGGATTAAAGGTGTGTACCACCACACCAGGCACAGTTTTGGTTTGGTTTTGGTTTTTTGAGACAGGGTTTCTCTCTGTAGCCTTGGCTATCCTAGACTCACTTTGTAGACCAGGCTAGCCTTGAACTCATAGCAATCTGCCTGCTGCTGCCTCTTGAGTGCTGGGACTAAAGGCGTGCACCACTATGCCAGGCTTCTTCCTCGAATTTTTAATCAAGACATTAATTGTGCATGCAGAAACATATGTAAATGCATACAAATTATGTACAAACATTTGGAACCATTTTCATAAAGTCCACCCACAGCGCCATGACCCAGAAGGCTGCCTCCTATTATTTTCCCATCTCTTCCCCTCCCCAAGGGCGACCACTGTTCTTGGCTTCTTCAAACAACATGGGACGGTGTTACATGGAGCCAAATTTTACTGCGCGTGCGTGCATGCGTGCCTGTATGCGTGCGTGCAGGGGTAAATTAGGCAGGTAGAGTTCTTCCAGGCAAGGTAAGGTTGTGTGGCACTGTGGTCTGTCCCCTCTACTGACTAGCTAGCTCTCTCACGGAAACACATGTCAGCTTCTTTGTCTACTGTGCTGATGACAGCTTAATGGATCTGTCTTCCCCAGTGTGGGGTGGCTCTTCAGGGCTCAAGGCGTGCCCTTTGCTCATCATATCTTCTAGGAAATACATTCACTTGTCCAGTATGTGTCCTTGGAGACTGAGGTTGGATCCTAGGTGTTAACAGTCTCAGCTTGTGTAGGACCCAGACTGCAAACATGGTGAGAGGCGATAAGCAGAAATGGATGCCTCTGACTTAGGGCTCAGTTCTTCCTCCATCCTGTTTATGAAAAGGGGTGAGGGTCACACAGATGCAGCACAATTATGGATTCTCTTCAGACTTTGGTTTTGAACATTCTGCTCCAGTGCTATGAGAATTTGCTGCCCTTTACAAGTCAACTAGTCCCAGGTATTTTATAATTGAAGTGGGGAGGAACAGAGACCTCTCTCCATAACAACCCAGGGCTAGGAGGATGCCCCCGATGTCTCCTTGGCCCTGCAGCATGCTCTGGGCCAGGACAGGGCCACATTGGACTCTGGATGACTGACTGAGAATTTCAAAAGCATTTGCTTATGGCCTTTCTCCCTTCCCAGCTGTTAATCTGTTTTCTAGAGATTACCAGCAACCCCATTTACAGTAAAAGGGTGCATTCAGACCCAGTGTGCAAACCTTTCAGCTCCTGGAAGACCAGGGTGGGGAAGTTGGTTTAGTTTGTTTGAGACAGAGTTTCTCTGTGTATCCCTGCCTGTCCTGGAACTCTGTAGACCAGACGGCCTCAGAGATCCACCTGCCTCTGCCTCCCAAGTGCTGGGATTAAAGACATGCATCTTAACCCCTGGCTCATAATACTCAGTTTTATACTTTCAGATTATAATCCCACCCAAACACCTCTACAGATAGCTACCCTGTATATCATTGGCCAACGAGAAGATAAGAACTTTTAGCAACTCTTTCATATGCAACTTTAGAGCCATGAAAATGTGGCTACCGGCAAGACACTTAGGTGTGCCTTCTCCCTGCATCTCTTTTTATGGGTACCTTTTTCAACACTCCTGCTTAAAATTTGATATAACAGAAATTTTTTCTCATACAATATTTTCTAATCACACATCCCCTTCCTCCCAGATCCTCCTCACCAGCCCAATTCCATCCTCTTCCCATTATCCTTTTGTCTGTTTATCTTATCGGTCCCCTGTAGACACGATTTTTATCTGTAAAGTGTGACAGTCATTCTCTGGGACTGCCCAGAGTACAGAACCGTCTAGCTGAATCCTGGCCCCTTTGACCAACTCCAGACAGGAGTTACTGACCACCTGGCTGCCTTCTGGGGGTGAAAAATTCACGGCAGAGACTCGAGTTTTTTCAAACTCAAATGAGCCGCTTCTGTAGAAGTCCTTGCTGTGGGAGACAATTGGAAACCTGATGTTGCGGGAAGGGATGCAGGAGCAAGCAGTGGGGTCATCGTCCCCAGGCCAGTGGGCAGCTGGGAAAGTCAACCTTGTGTTGCTTAGAGGCTTAGCCTACAATGCTGTTCTTGCCCCAAATATACATTAAACATCATTTAATAGGATTTTTATTAATTTATTCATTTTAACATCCTGTTCATAGCCACTCCCTTCTCCATCCCCTATCCCTCAGAAAAGGGGTGCCCCCTACCCACCCACCCACCCACCCCAGCTCATCAAGTCCCATCAGGGCTGAGCTTGCCTCTAGTGAGGGAGGCAAGGGCTATCTCTGACATGGACTTTGGGGCCTGCTTTTTGATCCCTTCGCCCTAGAGGGACTGCCTTACCAGGCCACAGGGTGAATTGAACTTTTTATGTGGACACTCTCAGTTCCCGATATTTTATAATACCCAGGATGTTAAAATTGTGTTGCTAGGAGAAAATTCAAAAGACCCTCCCTACCTTTCCTGTGTGTAAGTGAGGAGGCAAACCAAACAGAACCATTCCAGAGGTTGGAAAAAAAAAGTTTGGGGAGGGAGGCAGTTTGACAAGTTTCCAGGCTGTCTCAGCAGAGTAGAGAGCAGTAACCCAGCCAGGGAGACACGTCGGTGTTTACCGGGACCCTGAAAACTAAAGAGCAGAATCCAACCTCTCAGATTTGTTTTCCTGTCTTAGAATAGGGTCTCCAGGCAATGCCTGCCTTGAGGGAGAAAGCACAAGTCCTTTTGCCTGTGGTCAATGACCTTTTATGGAAGAACAAGACACCCCCCACCTCCCACTTCGCCCACCTCCCCATCCCCCATTCCCCCTAACCCCCCCCCCCCAGGACACAGGGTTTCTGAGAAATGCTGGCATTAGGTTTCTGTTTCCCCGAGGCGAGGCCTTCTGTGTCAATTCCACTCAAGGGTACGCCCAGCTGTTCCATATTAAGGGTCCTGCTTTGCGACCTAAGTCGCTTCCCCTTTGGAACATGCCTCCAGAAGAAGAGTCAGAACAAATGTGTTAAGTGCAGGTAAGGGGAACCACAGCATAAGATGGGAACCATGGTTCAACCTGGGCCTCAGGTTCCTCGCTAGGCAACGGTATGACTGAAAGGCGACACCCTTGGCAGAGATAATGACATGGCTGTAAAAACAGCATATCTGCTGCCTTTGTTCCTGGATGCTAGGTAGATACTCCCCTACCCACAGTGGGCCCTCCCACAGTCACACATGCCCTACGCAGAAGCAAGACATCTTTCCAGAAGCAGCAGTCTTCATGGGGGCACTCTCCCCCAACCTATGGAGTAAAGAGGAGCGGTCCTGGAGTCCCTGTGAGATAGTAGAAAAAAAAAAAAAAAAAAGAAAAAAGAAAAGAAAAACGCACCCAAGGACAGATTGTTGGGGTGAGGATAAAGATTTCTTAGGAAAACCAGCAAACCAAGATGACAGGCTACAGCCACCAGGAAAAGACTATCCTAACCCGCAAACTCCCAGGTCCCCTCAGCAGCAGGAGAAGCTGGAGGGTGGCAGAGTGTTGTCTGGGTCCGGAACAGGGCACTGTGACAGCTGGCAGCTGGCACACATACGCTAGGCCCCTGAATGCCTTCTGCCTTCGACTTCATCTCATCATCCCGGCAGCCTGAAGGAAACGAACAGGGAGATTTGAGGCTATCTGCTGACACGGGCAATTCTGAGCAGACATTCCTCGGATACCTATGAGATCCCAGAAGAACTAATATTAGATTTCAGGGTAGCTGGGACAAAGGTTAAGAAATAGACCTACAGGAGATAATCTGGCCAGCTGCAAAGAGCAAACCCCACTAGAGATAACATTGCCTAGTGACTGACCCCAAGGGTCCCACCAGAGATAGAGTTGATAAGAGACCCAGTTTTATGGCCACATCCCTTCCTGCCCACCAGAGAGAGCACTACCTAACAACCAACCCATCCCGTTGGGGAGAACAAAAGAAGTTAAGCCATGGGTGGTCTTGGCACCCTTTTCTGCTTAAAGGACATTGAGAGGATAAAAGGACCAGAGATCAAGGCTGTGAGGTGCTCCTGAGACCTAGCATTTGGGGGATCAGTGTGACCCAGCTCGGAGCTGAATTAAAAATTCCTCCATTTTTTACAGCAGTTTCATGTGTTTTCTGGTTCTTTTTTCAGGATCAATCTGGGCACGACAGCTAACATGTGTGCCAAGCTAAGGGACTTAAAGTAGCAAAGAGGACAAAAAAAGAGGACTTCTCCACTGTGGCTGACCCCGGACCTGATATGCATACACCCAGGAGAAACCATGTTCAAATTACCTCGGCAACCCACACTTTCACAGATGGCACTTGTGACAAAGCCAGGAGGGTAATGCTACAGACAGATCCCCTGGAACTGCAGTTACAGAGGATGGCGAGCCACTGTACAAGTGTGGAGAATTAAGCCTAGGGCATGCCAGCACCCAGACCCTCCCCACAGCCACTCTCCCTACTCCTGAACTCTGAGACTCCCTCAATCCCTGCCCCCCAACTCTCACCTTGCATAGCCTTCCTAGAGATTCTGAGTGGCCTTCTTTTTCTCTCTAAGTCATGTCTCTTTTGGTTACTGGTTGTTCTGTGTGCTAATTCTGTCCATGGTATTTGCTTGGCTACGTGTGTGTGTGTGTGTGTGTGTGTGTGTGTGTGTGTGTGTGTGTGTGTGTGTGTGTATGTAAGAGATCTTAAAGTATAGTTTTCTTTTTCTGAAATGCTGGTGTCAGATCTGGGTACCAGGTTGAGACTGGCATGATTTGAAGGAGAAACACTGTCTCTTGTCTTCTGAAGAGCTCACATAAAGCAGGGGGAAGGGCTCTTCCCGAAGTGTCTGATTCAGGTCACGTGTGTGGCTGTCTGGACTTGGAATTTCCTTTGTCATGCACAACTTAAGTACGAATTGAATTTTCCTGGGACACACGTTTGGGAGCCATCATGCGCATCTTCTGCCTCTAGACTGTGTGGGAAGGGAATGGTTTCAGCCTCTGATAGCAGACTGCCACTAGTTTCCGGTTTCCTGCCTTCTTAAGTCAGACTGTTAACTTCTCAACAGGTTTTCCTGTTTTATTTGTGTCATCAATTTTACAGCACAGACTTGCTTATGCATTTCCTTTCCTCATCCTGTTTAATGTTGTGGCAACTCATTTTGTACTTGATGGTGAATTTTGTTTCACCCGTTTGTTACTTCATAACTACTCTATTAACACTCGATATATTTTACTCTTTTATTCCTTTTTTCTGTTTTTCTTCCTTGCGCATATCTCCTCCTTCGATTTAACTAAATCTCAGCTACTTGATTTTTTTTTCTCAGCTTCCTCAATTCCATATGAAATAACCCATCTTGCAAAAGATAAAACTATGCTGATTAAACCAATTAAAAGCATATGGGCTCTTCACTTTCGGCTCACAACGAAGAGCACGCTCATGCCTCAGATCTTGGTGCAGAAGCTCAGGGGTTACAACATTTTTGAAGGCCATTTCCCAGAAGCAAAACACTCACTTAGCCAAACCTAGGAGCTGCCATGTTTTACAGGTGTCATCCATTGTGTGATTTGCATGCAGATGGAATTTTCCTTTAAAAAAAAAAATTCAAGAGAGGGCAAGACTGTACCATAGTTTTTCTTGCACTGTTCCAAGAGTTGCTGACTTTTCTGAAAGCACAGTGCCTCTTAGCTCTGATACTTTTTTTTTTTCGTCTGTATTTTTAATTGGCAGGTCCATGGTGACCGGATACTAGTAGGTGGATAAACATACACGTTTATTTCTTAAGCTCTTGTTCAAAACAATTTTTGAAAAGCATTCAGAATTTTCCATTGAATAAATTTATCTTCTGAGATCTAAACTTGCATGAATACATAGAACTGATTCGTTATATCGCCTGCCTTCACAGCGTCGGAGCTCATACATATTATAATAAATATTATTATAATGCCGACTCTCTCGATGGTCTTTCCTTTGTTTTTCGGATGAGAGCTTGAGCAACACGTGGTGTTAAGTAGAGAGATGTGCTATAACGCTTTCCTCCAGGCTTGATATGCCCACGGCTCTCCTGAGGCAGGGAGGCCCTGAGGCCCCACAGAGCGGATGGTTCCAGCTGTCATTCAAGGAGATAAGGAAAATAGCTGTCTTTGGTAATGAGGCTGCTAATTAGTCCCTCTCAGAAGAGGGGGACTTCTCCTTACCTTTGATTCCAACAACTGGCTCTACTGACTCCTGCCACAGCTGTGTATAATCCTAGCAGTACTAAAGGAGGCAGACCATTGCCTTGGAGTGGGCCTTTCCCCTTGGTACATCCTTCTGTGAATTGCCCATACTCCTGAAAATATCTCACTCAACTGAACTTTTCACTAAGCTGATCTTGGCAGGCTATACTCTGGGCTGTTAGATCAGAGTCTATTCAGGGTGAATTGATACATATTTTATGTGTCCTCAGGAAAAGTCACATGATAGATTAGATTAAAGCATATTTTCAATTTTGTATTCTTCAATTTTTAAATTAAATTTATTTTAATGTGTTTGGGTATTTTGTCTACAGGTGTGTCTGTGTACCATATACATGCCTGGTACCCTGGAGGCCAGAAGAGAACATCAGATCCACTGGAACTGAAGTCATAGAAGATTATGAGCTGCCACATGGGTGCTAGGAATTGAACTCAGGCCCTCTGGAAGAGCAGCCAGTGTTGTTCTTAACTGCTGAGCCATCCCTGTGGCCTCTTACAAAATACCTTTTAACTTCATTTTTTAAAAAAAGCTTGTCCTTGAAATACCACAGGAAATTTCAAAACTACCATCCTGGTACACACACACATACACACACACACACACACACACACACACACACACACACACACACACACCAGTACATGAGTTTTAAGCAGGAAAATGAAACATAGGATCAATGATAAAGACCATTTAATAAATGGTGTTGGCACAATGGGCTAAAACATGAAGAGCTGGGTGAAACAGTCTATATGTACCAAGTTGAAGGCCAGATGACTGAGTTAACATTAGAGAATGCCACCTTGGAAAACTTAAAGAAAACACAAATGATAAATGCATCTTACAGGTAGCAGGGACAGTTGTTTTTAAACTAGAAACCAAAACAATAGAGCACAATCTTGGTCGTTTAGTATAGGTGTTAGAACCCTTTCTGGGTTAATACAACAACAACAACAACAAAAAAAAAATTGCAACAAAAATAATCCAGGTTGAACATTTTAGCACACACCTATAATCTCAGCACAGTTGACATAGGATGATCTCAAGGCCCAGGCTAGCCTGGGCTACATAGCAAGACTCTGCCTTAAAACAAAACAACTGCTGTGACAAAAACATACAGTGACAACTGGGAAATAAATCTGTAGCAAGTGTGTAACTGGATTAAGGCCATGAACGTAGGGTTAATACCTCATTTTTAAATGTTTGTTTCCATGTTCATGTGTATCTGTGCCACATGTGTGCCAGTGCCCGAAGTGGACAAACGTAGTTGTCAGATCGCCTGAACCAGTTCCAGGCAGTTGTGAGCTGCCTGCCACAGGGGCTAGAAGCCCAACTCGGAGCCTTTGATTCAAGTGCTCTTACACACTGACCTTCTCCCCAGCCCCAGAGGAAAACCATTTCAGTAGAAAAGAGATACAGGCATGAGAAAAGATGGGCTGGAGAAATGGTTCCGTGGTTAAAAGCACATTTTAGGGCCCTTCTTCTTGCACTGGTTAAAAGCACATTTTAGGGCCCTTCTTCTTGCACTGGTTAAAAGCACATTTTAGGGCCCCTCTTCTTGCACAAGACTTCCAGTCTCCATACCCACATCAGGCAGCTCACAACTGCCTGGAACTCCAGCTTCGTGGAGCCAAAACCTCTCTCATCTCCTTGGGCATATACAAAAACACACATATATACACATTTCTCAAGAATCAGAAAAGAGAACTCAAAGTAAGTTCAGAATAAACCTAAAAAACTTAAAAACTGTTCAATCTACCAGAAGTAAAAAGAAATGTATCTCGAGTGACCATTTCAATTTTAACCTGTTACTAAAAGTTGGGTTTTGTCCCATCCCATGGGGCAAGTCGAACAGGGACCCTGAAAGAGGGAGTGAGGATTGAGGGGACAGAGACACGAAGAACGGAGCCAAGACAAGGAGTCCTGATCAAGGCTCGACTTTATTGGAGGAAGCACGGCTTATATAGCAACACACCACAAGCTCTTACACCTGTGTTTGGAACGTTGTTGGTTTTGTGAAAACCATGGAAAAAATGCAGCTCAGCTGTCAGCCACAGCTGTAAGCACAGTGCTCTACTAACATGGCCCTACCCAGGGTTTGTTGTTTCTTTGTTTAGTTTTGCTATGCTGGGGATGGACCCCAGGGCCCTACCAGGGTTAGACAAGTACTCTTAAGACTGAGCCACACATCCAGCCAACAGCATTTTAATTGGATGACACAGCTAATTAGTGGTAAAGAATATAAGAGGAAAGACCTCCTACATGCTTGTAGGAGAGTGTAAGGGTGACGGCTTGAATGAGAATAGCCCCTACAGGCTCACGTATTTGAATATTTGTCGTCCAAACCTGGGAACTGTTTGTGGAGGATTTTGAGGCACGGCCTTGTTGGAAGAAGTATGTCAGTGGTTTCAAAAGCCCGTGGCTAGCCAAGGTAGCTCTCTTTCTGTCTCTGCCTCCTTCTTGTGGACCTGATGTAAGCTCTCAGCTGCTGCTGTAGTGCTATGCTTGCCTGCCTGCCTGCATATCTACCTGCCTGCATATCTGCCTGCCTGTGTACCTGCCTGCCTGCCTGCATATCTGCCTGCCTGCTCGCCTGATGTCATGCTTTTAGCCATGATGGTCATGAACTCACCTCTGAAACTAGAGACCCAATAAACTCTGTCATCTACAAATTGCTTTGGTAATGGTGTTTCTTCACGCAACAGGAAGGTAGCTAATACAGAAGTTGGTGTCGGGAAGCGGGCTTATTGCTATGACAAACCTGACCATGCTGTGGTCTAAGCTGGGTTAATGGGCCAGTCCAGCAGGAACTTGGAAAATGATGCTGAGAAAAATGTGAACTACAGAGCCATACACAGCTCAAGAAGTTTCATAGAGGAAAGATACTGAGAACTGGGCTGGAGACCATTCTTGTGATATTTTTGACAAATGATGTAACTGTTTCTCCCCCTTGTCCTAAGACTTGAACTAATATCACTGGCAGAGATTTCAAGACAGCTGAACTATTGATTCTGTTGCATGGATATTAGTGGTCATCCTACCTGAAGCGGAGGCAGCCAGTGAGCAACGCTCCTCCATAGCCTCTGCATCAGCTTCTGCCATGAGGCTTCTGTCCTGCTTGAGTAACTTCCGTTGATGCTGAACTGTGGTGTGGAAGTAGAAACAAAACAAAACAAACAAAAGGTCGCTCTTCATCCTGGTGTGTCATTACAGTTCTGACTGTGACAGGAATCCACCACCGGCTCTGGAGAACAAGGGCATTAAGAACTAAGATGCAGATTCATGCGCATCTTAGGAAGGTGTGAGCAGAAACTGCTGGCGCAGCTGACGTCAGCGTTTCAGCCTAGGTAACTTATAAAAGCCAGAGTTAGAACTCACACCCTCAAAGGAGAAGCTGGGGCAGTGAGCTAGAATGTGTCCACAAGGCAGAATTTAAGACGGTAAACAGGCACATCCTGGAAGGGCAAGTGTGTGGAGACTGAGTGGACTCAGTGGTGAGGGTGGGGAGTGGGGTTGGGGGGCCAGGGACTGAAGGGAAGAATGAGACGATTTAGGGGAGCAGAGAAGTGATGGAGGTTTATAGCTCTGAGCCGGTGTTTGATTAAGTAACTAAATTTCATCCAAAGTTATAGAAGCTTGTACTAAAAGTGTGACACCTTGTTCAAATTATGCCTCAGTAACCTTGATGCCCAGAACCACATAGATCTAAACAGCCAGTTCACTAATAGGAGCTGCTTGCAAAGGAGCGTGCACAGTGCAGTCAGAACAGACAGGTGGCTGCATATTTTCGCAGGAACAGCGATGGGAGGAAATGCTACTACACGAGCTGTGCCAACAGCTCCCTCTGCTGGACAATGATGAAACTAGATACATTTTTGTGGACCAAAGTTCCAGGAAAGAAGTTGTACTTTTGACTGAGCCTTTGGTGAGGGCGATTAACTGTGTAGAACTCCCATGGTTGTGGAGAATTCCAAGTGCTCCAAGTCAGAGCCAAATTCTCTTGGGGTGTCTTTAGCCCTTATAATAGCCATTTATTGTCCCCGTCTGTACCCAACCAAACATCTTTGTGACCATTAGGCAAATCCTTTGGAATATAAAAACACCTGACTCCCACCAACCAAAAGGAGACGAACCCCATCAGTTGGCACCTGAGGCCTGTGGCAGAGGCTCTCCATTGGCTTTAACCCTCCCACTTAATGTCCTCACTGATATGTGCCTTCATGTATGACTTTCTCTCTTCTGCTACAACAAAAAACTCATCAAAGCTTAGTGTGTGGGAACATGGCATTCTGGGTAACCTTATCTGGTCATCCAGCCGTAGCTCCATAATAACCTCTCACCCTCTTTCAAGAAAGAGTAGTGATTGCTGTGCCCACATGATTCTTGTTGAGGTGTGTGTGTGTGTGTGTGTGTGTGTGTGTGTGTTGTTTGGTTCAGTTGAAATTTAACAGCAAGTAGCTGTTCCTCCTCCTCCTCCTCTTCCTCCTCCTCCTCTTCCTCCTCCTCCTCCTCTACCCCCCAGCAGCAGGCTGACTCATTGCAAGGGGCAGGCCCTTCCCCTATTGGTTCCCTAGCAAGGGCCTTTCCTTCCCACCCCAGGTTTAAGTCTCTGGCTAAGCTTGAGCCAGAGTTTTTCCTCTTCTAGAGGTTAAGCCACTGCCTAAGCTTACCCCTACCAGGGCTCTCAGCATGTTGGGTAAGTAGCCCTTGGGTGGTACTGGGAACTGAACTGCCTGACCCAAACCTGTCAAGAACTCACTTCTATCAACTAACTCTAACTGTCTCTACCCTATCTCTCCCTAGGAGAAGCAGCTGGTGCAGTGATAGGAGCAGGTTTGTTTTTGTACCTGTGGTGGGGCAGCCAGGGGGAGGGCAGCAGGGGGGCTTTGTGCTTTGAGGTGGGTGCCCTTCCCAGCACCAGCCTTCTGCAGGATTCTGGAGCTGCCTCAGGAAAGAGCAGGGGGTCAGAGCTGTGCTCACTGCACTCCAGGCATGAGCTTAAGGTTTCCTGCCTGGCTTCTTCTCCAGGCCTTCTGTATGATGAGTAGCAAGTGGAGAATTTGTTGAAGGTGGGGGGCGGCAGCTGCTGAGACCTGGACGTGGTTAATTTTCGCCCTCACAAACCTGAGGCCCAGTGAAGGATGGTGACTTTTCAGCTGCCACACAGCCTGGCAATGGCTCTGTCAGATCCTCTACTGACCTCTTTGCCTTCACCTGGCCCCCTGCCCTACCCTCCTTCTTTACCTTGGGACCCCTTTCCATGCTACTCCAATTAGAAAGACCCCAGAAAGTCAAGGAATTGCTGGGTGGGTTTTCCCCCTGAGCCCACCCCACTCAGATCCTCTTCTCCCCACAGCTGTGGCTGGGGCAGTGGTGCCCTTTGCCCTGAGTGCCATGGGCTTCACTGGGGCAGGAATTGCAGCTGGATCCATAGCAGCCAAGATGATGTCTGCTGCAGCCATTGCCAATGGAGGTGGAGTTGCAGCAGGAAGCCTGGTAGCCATGTTACAGTCAGTGGGTAAGTGTCAGGCTAGGCAAGATGACCGGAGACAAAGCCAAGCAAGGTGCCTCCCTTCCTCTCCCTACAGACCCACCTTCTTATATGACCTGTGCCTTCTAGTTCTGTCTCTACTTTCTGTTTCATTCTCAGTGATGAGGTTGGGGTGTGGTGCAGGGGGGAGGGGTGCTGGGATGGCAAGAGTGGGAAGGAGCCCTGGTTCTAGATGCATGCTACCTGGGCTCGTCCCTCCTTGGGTGTCCCCCTCTGTCCTGCTATGTAGAGATGGCATTCCTCTCTCAACAGTTCTCCTTCCTGTATCTGTTTGCCCACAACTGTCTTTTCCTTCTGGTCCACTTTGAAGATGTCTGTCTAAAGCTGAGCCCTCTGGGTTCAAACAAAAGGAGGTGGGACATCTTTAAGCCTCAGGTCACAGCTTGTTTTTTGCGCTGTCTCCTCCCCAGGGGCTGCCGGACTCTCTATACCATCCACCGTCACCCTGGGCACCGTGGGAGCCATCGTGGGGGCCTTGTTTTGAACTTAGGAGACAACACTTCTACCAGCTGAAGCCAAAGCCTAGCCAGGAGACAGTATACCAAGATGAACCCCAAAATTTCCACTGGAGTCAGAGAAAGATGAAAATAAAGGTTAAAGGCTGGTGTGCCTGTCTTCACTTTGTGGTAGCTCTTTGAATGGAGTTGTGGACCAAGTGTTTCAGATCTTCAGGTTTCCCCAGCCAGCCTAAGCCTGGAGATGAGAGAGAGGGGAGGTGGCCAGCACACAGCCAAATGGTAGAAGGCTCAAGGTGGTCCCTGCCTTAATGAAAATGGTCTGTGTGGCACGGAGGCTTTGGGGGGGGGGGGCTCATAGTGTTCCTTATTCAAGGTTAGGCTGAAAGAGGTTTCTGTCAGGAGGTAAAGGTGAGAGGAAGTCAAAACCACTGACCCCAGAGCTCTTGACCCTTTCTTCATCAATGGTCCTGGGTCTTCAGGCCTAGCAGCCTTTAGCTACCCCACTAGACTGCTGAGAGGCTGACAGAAAACCACCAGGAATGCAGTGGGCTATGTGAATTTTCTAGTACCTCAGGAAGGAGGTGGAGTCAAAAATGGTCACCACCATTCATAATGCCTATAACACTGAAAAAGCAGCCAAAATGTCTGCCTTATCTTCCGGTACACTGACCACATCCTCACTCAAGACCAATTGTCACCCCTCCATGTGATTCATAATGCAGTGCTGGACAGTCCACACTGATTCCCTGAAGTCTTTGAGGCAATTCTGGCATTTATGAAACAATTGTGACACAAGACACTGATCACCACAGAGACAGGTACCAGGCACACTCGTGGAACATAGAGAGGCAGGGAATCTGATCTCATGGGAAAGATCTGGAAAGATCTCCTGGAAGTGGTGGGGGTGGGGGGGGGGAACAAATGTATGGGACATGGTGAACGACATGCAGAAGTCTGGGGGGGGAGCATACAGAGAGAGAGAGGTGGGGGGTTGTGTATGGGCCTCTGTGGAGTCAGGTCTGATGGGTTGGACTGCATCACTCACTTCCGGGCAATTAAGAGGCTCTGTTGGGTTGTCTGATAGAAGGCTGCTTGGGTTGATGGCTCAAGTTTTACAGAGCTAGATGTGGGGCTGGGCCAGGAGAAGCATTTGATAATGTGATATCCAGCTGTTGCCCATCCACCTCTCTATGCCCGCCCCCCTCCTCCAAGAAGGCTTCAGCAGAGTATGTGGTGATTACAAATAGTTCCTGGCCCAAAGTCAGTTTGTCAGTTTTTTTTTTTTTTTTTTAATTAGCATAGCTGTAGTGGCCAGGTGATAGAAATAGGATCAAGACTTTTGGACAGGTTGGCCACTGGACTCTGAGCCAACCCCTAGGCTTGGACCTTCCCCCATTTTGTAATTATTTATACAGGACAGGACACCTTTCTCCCACATTCCTTTTCCGGTGGCCCTGGGTTCCCCTTTGGTTCTCTTTTATTGTCTCCCTGAGGGGCTGCCTCTACTGTTCAGGTCAGCCATGTATGTGTGTGTGTGTGTGTGTGTGTGTGTCCTATAAGTCAGGTCTTATAAACCTTTTGAGCAATCTCCAACAGTTGGGACCCATTCACAACTTCAAACCCTTCTAACTTCTGACGTTTCTTTCTAAGATCTGGGGATGACTGTATGACAAAAACAAAAAACAAAAACCAAACCCTTGCTTCAGCTGCTTGCTGAATCTCTGGTCTGTCTGGGTCTATGGGAGAGTACACTGGAGAAGCCTCCCAAAGGCACCCTGGGGACCCACAGGTGATTCTTGGACTCTTGTGTTACCTCTCTCACGCTAGATGGGTTTTCTAGCAGCGGTCTTCAGTCCTTGCAAAAGGGCCTGGCAAAGTTGTTCAGAGCCTCCTCATGTTGGGCAGGGTCGGAGTCCCATGCTAATGGGGCTGCACTGTCTGGCAGTGATCCTTCCCCAGGCCCAAGGCAAGATGGTGGCCAGGAGAGCTGGCAGTCACTTCAGGTCAGCTGGTGTACATAAAAACTACTGAGGAGCTGGGCATGGTGGCTCACACCTTTAATCCCAGCACTCGGGAGGCAGAGGCAGGTAGATCTCTGTGAGTTCAAGGCCAGCCTGGTCTACAGAGTGAGTCCAGGGCAGCCAAGGCTACACAGAGAAACTCTGTCATGGAAACAAACCAAACCAAACCAAACCAAACCTGTCTTGAGGACACTAATGAGGGTTTTGAATTTTCCAATAATACACACTGTTGTTTGAAAGGGATCCATGAAAACAAGCCACTGGGCAAAATGACCTCGTTTCTACCACAGAATGCTGCCTAAAAAAGGGTAAGCATGGATGCAGACAGAGTCGATGGCCAAACTCTGCCAAGACAGGGTAAGCAAGTCCTCAATAGTTCCTGCCTCACAATGTCTGTCAGATATACTGGGCGAGAAGGCTTAAGATGATGCTCCAACATTTTAGAGAGCTATGAGTGACTGCTCAGGCAGCAAATTGTCATTTTTCTCCCTCTTATTATTTAATTAGGAAGCTGCTAACCCGCACTTCCTGTTTACTCAGGTAATTAATTTTACTCCTTCTCAAGTCTCTCATGGGATTGAAGACCAAATAGTTGAGTGTCACAATTGAGCCTAGTTGTTTGGTGACTGAGATGTCTTTAGGTGTAGATAGATGTTTTAAGTTGATAGAGATGAGATACGATAGATATTGAGTTACATTCAGAATTTTAGACTCACCAAGACAGGAAAATGTTTTCTTCAAGGTTGCCAAATACAAACAGCCAAAATACCATGAATGTAACATGAACATAATTCCTGATTATTCTGTGGTTTCTTCTTGCTTTATGTAGTTTTTTTTATGTAAGTGTAATAATATAGGTGTATATATATATGTAAAAAATTAAAAATTAAAAAAAAGAAAAGGAGCCATGAATCAATCATGAAAGGGGATGGGGAACCTTTAGCTCTTGGGCAGTTGAGGTGGGGGAGGTCCCATAGAGGGAGGATGAAGACTGTCTCTGTCCCAGGGAGATTCCTCCTGGGGTCCCCAGAGCTCCAGCCATCCTTTGAGTATGGAGGGAAGAGGGGCCCAGGGTAGAGGAGACTACCTCTTCCCCTATAACTACGTGCCCAGTAAACTGTTCTCTGGCCAGGGGCTGTGTTGGGGACACAGGGGGTAAAAGCAGTTTCCTCCAGTAGGGGTGGGACTGAAAGAACAGGCAGAGGTTTTGGGTTTCTCAGGGTGATATGACTTAGACAAACTTTATGACCCAGGCCGCCAGAAATGATTCCTGGGTACATACTGCAGAGAGTGGTACAACAGAAATCAGCCCCTGGCTCTGAGAGGAGTGGCTTAAAGCAGGATGCCATGCTAAAATGTCTCAGAGAGACTGCGCCAAGCCCTGGCTGGCTGGGATCTAGGAAGTTAGTTAGGTCAACTCCTTATTCAGGGGAGAGCCATGGAGGAGGTGACCTGCTCAGAGTTCTGGAAGCAGGGAAAAGGGCAGCTTCTGTTTTCACATTTTGAGTCATTCCAGCTGAGCGCACACCAACACCACCATGTGGATCTGTGACAAGATGGTAGAAGAAAGTTGAGCCTAACCCACCCCAAGCCCAGGTAGCAGGGAGGTCAGGTCCCTTCCCAACCTTTAACCATGCAAACAGAACATAGGAAGGGAACAGTAAGGCTGGCAACAACCTGGTTTTATTTCTGACTTCCACTTAGTCATTCAGTGTTTGGGAGGCTGTGCCCTGGGGCTAACTGGTCCCTCTCTGGGGTGGACACATTGGGCAGTGCCACCTGTTTCCGTGTCTGCTTCTCTGAGGAAAGAAGAGCAGGGAGTCTCAGATGCCTATCACTCTGGCCACAAAGGCAGACCCTGTAAGGCCCATGAGGACTTGAGATGACAGGGAGAGTCCAGCAGCTCCTGGGGAAAAAGAAAGGATGAATAATACGACATGAGATGAAAAGCATGGGGTCAAAGAAGGTCATAGTTGCCAGGGTCATTCAGGATGGCCTAAGCACAGGATCGCCACACTATCTATCCCCGTTTCTCAAAGTCTTGGGGATCTAGGGTAGAATGCGGCTAGATAGCGACCCCTCTGCAGGGAAGAAGGCTGGACCTGAGGTGGAAGTTTGAACCCCAGGTGAACTGGAAAGTGGTCTTCCTCTTCCTCCTCCCCTTCCTTTGGTAAACCCAGAAAGGAGGTAAAGCAGGAACTGAGAACCAGCGTTGTGTCTTGCTCTCCCTCTTATCCTCCCGCCATGACACTTACCAGCTGACTGTAGAATGGCCACCAGGCTGCCAGCTGGTACTCCGCCCCCATTAGCAATAGCTGACAAGGACATCATCTTAGCTGCCAGAGAGGAGGCTGCGATTCCTGTCCCAGTGAAGCCCACAGCACTCAGCACGGGGGGCACGGCAGCTACAGTCATGGCTGTGGAAAGAGGGGCTGTGTTAGGTGGGCTTGTGGAAAGGGACCACCCCCACACAAACACACTGGGTCAAGCCTAGAGGACTTCCTGGGGTCTGGAGGAAAGAATGAACAAAGCAGAGTGGGTCAGAGCTTTTCCCCTTCTCTGTAACTCCTCCTCCTGCCCCTCCTCCTCCTCTTCCTCCTCAGCAGAAGCCTAGAGAGCAAAGGTGGAAGGTGAGACAGGAGGAGGCTCTGACCTAGAGAGCCAGGAGTCAGGATTCAGGGAGCCACAGGGAGAGAGTCGATGTTTGTATTGAAGATGGAGCTGGGCTGGTTCAGAGGATTTCGAATACATATCCCAGGCCACTCTCCAAGTGACCCCACTCTCCAAGGAGGTGGTAGGCACCTGCTGAAGGTGTGGTCGCTCATGCCTCTACACTACACTCCTTTCTTGTTTCTAGTCCCTTCTTTCTACCCACTTCCTTCATTCCATCTCTGCTTTTGCCCCACCACCTCCAGGGAAGCCTCCTGGGATGGACAAAATGGGCTGTTTCATGGCTCCCTGCTTCCAGAGATGGATGGAGTGGACTGTACGCACTCTGGGGAGCCTTACCTCCGCCAAGCACAACCGCAGCAACCTTGCCTGGAAAGGGAAAAAGAGAAAAGCCTGTGTGAGTGTGAGGATTGCCAAGACCCCCTACCCTATCCAGCATACCTAAGAGTGGTGCCTTCCCTAAGACAGGACCCAAGTGCACATCTTTGGCCTGAGCAAGCACTGGCCGCCTGCCTCTAGAGAACGCAAACATCTCAAATCCATCTTGCTTTGTCCTTCCCTCATGTGCCTGCTTGCTTGCCACCTGCTGTGAGGAAGGAAGTCTGAAATTATTTTTCATCTTTCTGTCCCCCAAAGCAGGCACTGTTCAAACAGAAGAAACAAAAAGCAGAAAGTGGGGATACAAGCTGGTAGTACAGTGACTGCCTTGGCTTTCATGAAAAAAAGATAAAAGATCACTGGTCTTGTGGGTATAGGAAGATACCATGTATGTAGCCTCTCTTGGTGAGCACAGGGTACTGGTACTATAATTTAGGACTTTTAGCTTGACCAGTGTAGGGACAAGGCACCACTGTGGTAGTGAGCATGGCAGCAGGCAAATAGTCATGATGCTTTTGAAATCTTGGTTTCAAGGGTGAGGTGCTTCATGGTAGAGTGTTGAAACTTGCTTTTAAACTTTATTTGGTTTATTGAAGCCTCTACCTCCCTTCTACCAACTCCTTAACCCTGGGTAAGAGAGAAAGAAGATTAACAGAGAGAAGGTTGCAGGCCCCTTTACTTCTCCTGGCTGTTTAGGGTCACTTGGGTTCTCTTGGGACAATACTAATCTCCGTCAACAGCAAATGCAGCAGCAGGCTCCTCTGAGCTGCTGCATTAATTGTAACGTTTCTCTCTAACTCCAAGCTACCATATCTTCTGTCTCTGGTCTCTCCAAACTGCTTGCTACATGCCACAGGCCACCATTACAGGCCATTCTTTATCTCTATGGGCTCTACTATTTATCTCCCTCAGAGTCCTAGACCACTGCCCTCTCCATGCCCCAAGAGGCAGGCCCTTAGAGCTGGCAAAGACCACGCTTTGCAAGAGGCAATTATCAGCTGTGGACATACTAAAGCCCAAACTAAAATGCCACACTTGAGATTAAAACAGAAACATATTTACATAACATGAGTTTACAAAGAAACCAAAACTCCATTATGGTAGAGTCTACCTGCAGCCAAGTCAAGCACCTGGGATACAAACATGTTATCAGAATGCTACTGACATGGATGCTTAGGTGAACTGAGGCTCAGCATCATTGCTTACTCCTCCAGGAAGCCTTCCCAGATGCTCCTGAACGGACTCCTTACTCTAGACGTGCGCTACCACACTGAACCATGTTAGGTACATATCCCTTGTGTGCTTTGGGGCCAGAATTGAAAACTCTGAAGCTGGTAGGGACAGGACTCTAAAGGTAACCTGGGTAATTTCTCCATCTCTCTAGTGGCCTGGAGGTAAAAGGCAGGGGAATGAAAGCCAGGCTGGCACGAACCAGGTGCTGAGTGGCCACAGGGGCTATCTAGAGGGAGTGTGGACACAGGGACCCAAGAGAATCGGTTGCTAGGCATACGCTGCTCACTCCTACTGGCAAGCAGGAGAGTAGGTTACCAGGCTTTCTGGCATTTTGTACCTGGGCCATGAGATAGGAAGATCCTCCACCCAAAAGGAGTGCGGTCTGGCTGCCAGCATATGGCCACTGTTGGCCACAGGGATAGCCTAGGCTTTTGGGGTATTTAGAACTTCAGTGCTAGGCCTTTTCCACAGTCATTAGCACATCTCTATTGTTTGCACAGCTCTAAATTCCCTTTCTATTTGCTGTCCCTGGCAGAGGGAAAAGCTCCACAATCCTTCCTGGAGAGGAGTCACATTGACAGGCATGGTGGCTTATGCCAATAATCCCATCATCTTGGGCCACAGCGTGAACTCCATCCCAACACAGGAGAGAGACAGTGTTACCTTCCTCTGAGGCCGTTAGAACAAGTCAAGGAACCTGCCAATGTAATAGGCTAGCAGTTAAGATGTGAACGCATGCAATACTATTCTACTGACTACATGTTATCTGCTCTCCTCACTTCCCAACCATCTGCAATCCTGACAAGCAGAGAGGAACTAAAATACGGCTTGTCACAGTTCCTCATGGAGACCTGGGGCCCAAGGAGTTGTGTCAGATATGTAGGGCCAGTTACCTCCAGTGGTGGGGGCAAGAGCCAAGACAGAGGCAGGACACGCTGATAAAAAGGTGCCAATCTTCAGTGTTCCCAATACAGATCCAAGCGCAGATGCTCCAGGGCCCAGGGCAGTCTGGGCTAACAGGGTGAGCCCTAATGGGAGAAAGTCAAAGGTCAGCAAGGGGTCAGAAGCCCAATCCCCCGCCCCATGAAATGCCTATGGTAGGGGCTAGAGAAACCCCTGAGTGTGTCTGCTCTGGGGGATACAAGGGAAGAACACTAACTTCACAGAATTGGGTGCAGATTTAGAAGTCTGGGTCTTTAGATTCGGTTCTTCAAGGTACACTGGTGGATTCCTAAGAGCCCTCCTTCTTAGTGTGAGAAAAGCAATGGGATGAACCAATGTTATCCATTGAGAACTAAGAGTCATGCAAATGATAAAAACTTCTCTGCAGAAACACACACACACACACACACACACACACACACACACACACACACACACGGACACGAACACGCACACACACACCTGACACTGAAGACTGGGGGTGAAAGAGAAAATACCTGTGAGGAGAATAAATAAATAAACAAATGCAGAAAACAGAGAGGCGCCCTATACAAGCTGAAGGAAGGACGGAACTTTGTTTAAATCGATACCATGGGTTGTAGACCCAGCAGGACAAATAGTTATAGAAAAGGTGAACTCTGGGGGTGAATCCAAGGGTGGTGAGAACAAAGGCAAGAACCCAGCTCCAGACTTGGGGGACAGAGGTCTCAGAGGAGGACCTTAGGAACCAGGAACTCAGAACCCAGGACCATACCATGGTCTCGTCTCCCTCAGGGCTTTCTCAGAGATAAGGTCATGAAGGATGTGTGACAGCGGGCAGCTCTGAGGTCAGGGTGCTGCACCCCCCTATAACTATCTCCTGGCCCCCCACCCTTGACCCTTCCATGGGTACTCACCCTGTGAGCCAGCTAGAACGGTGCTAGAGACTGCCCCTCCAGCTTTGACCACGGCTGCTGAAGCTGTTACCTTGGAGACAAGGGAAGCCATCAGTGTGCCTGCTCCAGACAATGCCATGGTGCCCAGTAAAGGTTGCAAACACGAAGCAAACCTGTGAAAAGACCCAGAGCTGTGATGAGGAGACTGGAGACCTAGGCCAGGGTTTCCACCAACCAGCCTGAAAACCCTGAGGGGCTCCAGGCAGGATAGAGAAGCTGCTCAGTTGGTGGTAAGAGTGGGCCTGGCCCCAGCCTTGGGGTGCAAGATCCTGCCCCTGCCGGGAATCAGGAGCCATCTCAGACAGTGAGGGATTTGCTCCACAGCAGGAGGCTCCATGGGAAAGGCATTCTGCACTAAAGCATCCGGGTCCAGCTCCTCCCAACACCTACCCCAGCCTACAGGGACAAGTGGGGCCTTAGATCCCTTCCTTCTAAACACATAGCTTTATGTGAAGTAAAGGAGGGTCAGAGAGGGACTATACACTGCCCTCCCCTCAGCCTCTGAGGACCTTTGCCACTTAAGGCTGTGGGCCTCAGGAGCGATCTGTCTCTCTCCTGCCCTTACTCAGTTAAGATTTCTGGAAAAAGATGAAGAGATAGGTTTCGTTTTCCTCATCTCCCAAGACCTGAAAAAGCCACTCTGGTTGAAGACACACCCTATGATGCAAAGCAGCCAATGAGATTGGTTTCGTTTTCCTGTTTTTCCCCAAACCCTGGATGAGAGCAGAGAAAAAAGGGTGTGTCTTCAACCAGAATGGATTTCCAGGTTTGGGGAAAAGCAGGAAAATGAAACTGATCTCATTGGCTGCTTTGCACCACAGGGCGTGCCTTCAACCAGAATGGCTTTTTCAGGTCTTGGGAAATGAGGAAAACGAAACCTATCTCTTCATCTTCTTCCAGAAATCTTAACTGATCAAGGCCAGGAGAGATAAGTTTCGTTCTTCCTGATCTCTCCAGGTCCCTTCTGGGTTGGAAAGACTGCCTTATTATTCCATGACTGAGGGTTCCGTTGATACCGTGTTTACAATGTATTGTAAAACATTACATCTTTGTCAACTAATAATCTTGCTTAGGAAATATTAAGTTACACATCCTGGAATTTAGCCAGGTTATTAAATGCTGTAAAAAAAAGAAAAGACATTTTGTACCATCATTGAAGATTAGTGTTGCTGAGAAAGTTTCTACTATTTGCATCCCCAATTAGGCTCTATTCCCATAACAGCATGAGACAAGCTTGCCTCTCTGCCCACCTAAGAATGTGCCTTAAAACTTAAGGGGGCATCGCAAGGGTACAGCCACCTTTAAATCCTGGTATGCCATCAAGTACCCTGAGCTCTTGTCGGGAAAAGAGTAATTCTGTCGGTGGGCAAGATACACCTGGACAGCTAAGGTCCGAAAAGAACACTACCAGTGTAATTAAAAAGTAATTCTGGCAATATATTTGCTGTGTGAATCTTCCATCTGCCCAACTTTCGTCTCTTGTCTCTGTTTAAATTGTTCACACTGTACCCTTGGGCTGGGACTGACAGTGTGTGGAATGCTAAGCCTACAGGAAGAGTCAGTAAATCTCCTGTTTGTGGGCAGCTCCTCTTTGTACATTAGCCAGGGCCTATTACTGTTGTTGTTATTTTAAATTTTTTTTAGGTTTATTTTTACTATTTTATGTGCATGAGTGTTTTGTCTGCATGTATATCTGTGCAGCACATTTGTGCTCGGTGCTGGAGGAAATGCTGAGTGTCCATGTGGGCCCTAGGCAACGAGAAGTACTCTTAACCACTGAACCAACTCTCCAGCCCACCTTTTCTTTTCTCTTTCTAATCTTCAAGTGTGTGGAATGATTTCCCACTAAGAAGGCACATTATTGCTATAACAAGAGGATAGTTAAAAAAAAAAAAGACAATATTTCAGAATTTTACTCACTACTTACATGAAATTCCTCTGGGAACGTGTTAATCCCATTGGGTGAGAGTAAGACCATTTAGACAATTTTTGAGCCAATTTGAAGCAATTTTTATTCAATACCCGCCAGGGCAATGGACACTGGCCAGATCCATACCCGAGATTCCCAGAAAATGGTACTAAATTACATTAGACAGGGGCTCATAAATGCAAACACACAAAGGGCTACCGTACTTCCCACCTTCGTCCAATCAGGGGCAAGCATGGACCCTGATATACTTCTTATGCACCTCCTGCTTATGTTTGATCAAGTATATCCTGTGAAACAATCAACCTTGTTTACTGAAGTGAAAACACACATGGCTTATTATCTTACATAACAGCGGTCCCCCACATTCTAGGAGGTTATATGTCCTTGGGCAAATAGGGCTTACCTGTAGGTTTGTCTGTCCTTGGGCAAGTGTGGTTTGCACATTAGAGGCTCATTTGTTTTATGTATCTCTGAAACACAGTAATTTAAACTTAAAACATAGCTTTAGCCCTCATAAGGGAATGCCAAAAATTAGAAACGTTGTAAAAATTGATAGGCTATGCCATCTTTAGCCAAGGCTAGCCTCAAATAAGTATACCCCTGAGGATGATCTTGAATCTTCTGCTTCCATTTGGACAGGGCTGGATTACAAGTGTATGTCACCACGCTTGGTTTCTTCCATCCTGGGAATAGAACCCAAGGCTCTGTGTACCCTAGGCAAGCAATCTACCATTGAGATGCATTCCCAGCCTAGATGAGTTTTCTGTAAAATTATTTTCTTAATCATTAGAATATTTGTGGTTTTGTTTGGTTTTTATTTTGAGACAGGGTATCTCTACACAGCCCTGGCTATCCTGGAACTTACTCTGTAGACCAGGCTGGCCTCCAACTCAAGAGATCTACCTACCTATGCCTCCCAAATGCTGAGATTAAAGGTGTGAATCACTATGCCTGGTTAGAAGCAGTAGTTGGGCGTGGTGACGTAACACTTGTCAATGTATAGCCTGAAGATGCAGAGTTCAGGGGCCATATGGCTTGAAGGTCAGGCATCTGTATCCAGAAGCCAAATGGAAGAGATGTGGCTTAGTGGCAGATTGCTCGCCTTGCATGCACAGAGCTCTGTGGTTGATCCTCAGCATTGGGAAGAAGGAGAGAAATTTTGCATTCAGAATGCCAGAGTTTCATTTACCCGTCACTACAAAAGCCACTGAATAGAGACAGGATTTGAATCTTTAAGCCACATTTATCCAGAGATCTGAAGATATGAGATGGTAGCAGGTTGACCATGGCTTTATTTTTGCATTATCCTAATGACTAATGGTGTTTTGATAATTTTTTCTTGTACTTTTAAAGAAATACTTATTTAGTTTTATTGTCCATTTGTGAACTTATTGTTTTGATATTAAGCTTCTGAATTATTTATTTCCTTATTTATTAAACTCTTTCAGATGTTTAGTTTGTAGGATTTCCTTCACTCTTTTTAAGAAAATGTTTATTTAATTTATTTTATGTGTATTGATATTCCGCTTGCATGTATGCCTAGGCACCACATGCTTGCAGTGCGCACAGAGGCCAGAAGAGGGCATCAGATATTCTGGACTGGAGTTACACGGATGGTTGTGACTTGCTATGTGGGTGCAGGGAGCCGAACTCAGATCCCTTGGAAGATCAGCAAGTGCTCATAACCATTGAGTCATCTCTTCAGCTCAGACTTGCTTCATTTTCTATTCACGGTGCTGTGCAGAAACATTTTGTTTTGATAAAGTCTGATTCGCCTCTTTCTGTTTTTGTCCTCTATTCTTTTGGGGTCTTGTAGAAAACCCGTTGCCAATGACAACCCTTTGTCCTTTAATTCAGGGATAGGTGTGCATTTTATAAAGCTCACACACAAAATGATCTAAGATACAAAATAAACAAATACATTTTCAGGGCTGGGGAGATGGCTCAGTAGGGAGAGTGCTTCAATACACATGAAGACTCGATCTTAAACCTCTAACACGCACCCACATGGAAACACCTCAGGCACGGCTGCCTATGTCTGTAAGCCAGCATTGGGGTCGAAACCAAGAAGAGCCTGAGAGCTCACTGCCTAGCATAACCAAACTGGCAAGTTTCCTGTTCACTGAGAGATTCCGCTGACAGTAAGAATGAGGGTCAGAGGTGTCTATACACATCCACATGCATGCAGTATACACAGACACCAATTACACACAGACAGACAGACAGACAGACAGACACACACACACACATTTTAGTTCTAATGAAAACAAAAGGGAGATTTTTTTCAGAACAACCTTATTTCTTGCAATGGCCGGATGCCCAGTGTAAGTTCCCACTAGTCAGCCAATTGTGCTCAAGATAGGAATGGTACTGGCCGAGAGCCAGGAACAAAACAGATCAAAATACCTGCCCATGTGCAATGTACATGTCGACAAGGGGAAGTCAAGCAAGACTAACAACCAAAGAAAGCCATCTCTTGGGTTATGCGAGGGACTAATCCCAGGACCTCAAACCCCAATGCTGAATTGAAATGTTCAAGTACTTTATACAAAGAGGCAAAGCATTTGCACATCCTTCTGCCTATTTTGAATCATCTCTAGATAACAGAGCTTTAAGTATTATGTAGATAGTGGCTATGCTGTACTGTTTAGGTCTTTTTAAAATTAATTAATTATTTTTATTTTATCATTGGTGTTTTGCTTTCATGTATGTCTGTGTGAGAGTGTCAGATTCCCCTCGATCTGTTACAGACACTTGTGAGCTGCCATGTGAGTGCTGGGGATTGAACCCTGGTCCTCTGGAACAGCAGCTGGTGCTCTTAACACCTGAGCCATCTCTCCAGCCCCTAGAAAACTTATCTGATGAAAATTTTCTGTGTTGGGTCAGAGGTTAGCAGGGAGCCAGGCTGGGAAGCCGAACATGTCTCCTTTGGGTAAGCTACATCGTGTTCTCACTGGAGACTTCCCTGAGCTCAACTGTTCCAGATTCGCCCTTGAGAGTGGCTCCACAACCAACACCCACGTCTCTGTTCACAAAACAATTTATGTATTTGTAGGTGCTGCAATGAAGGCCCCTGGCAACCAGAGCTTCTGCCTTACTGGGTGTCTTGATCTGGACTGTTTGTACCAACTGAAGAAAAAAAAAACCTGCTCTATTTCTGTCAAAATTAATTATGCACATACACATAAATACATGCACATAAAACATGCACATAAAAACCCACATACGTATATTGCAGAGTACTGGGGATTTTACCTAGGGGCACGATGCATATTACGTCTTCTACTGAACTACAGCCCCAACCCTTATATATTTTATTTCTTTAAAAATATTTATTTTGATCTTATATGTGTGTGAGTGCCTACATGTATGTACTTGTGCTGTGTGTGTGCCTGGTACCTGTGGAGGCTGTGTGAACCACCTGATCTGGGTGCTGGGAATTGAACCCTGCCTTTATTTCCCCTCCCTATTGAATGAAAAATAAATACATAAATATAAAGGAAAGGACATGACTGCTCCTAGGTATGGTGGAGGAGAAGGTTTATTGTAGACAATAGGCAGAGACATTTAGAGTGAACAGGAGCAGACTGCTCTGGGCCATGTGAGAAGGGGGAGGGGAGAGAGGAGCAGCTGACCAAGATGGGCAGCCTGGACCAAGAGACTAGACCAGAGAGTAGTAGGAAAAGACCAAGTAACCAAAATGGCTGGATTCTACAGGGAGGAGCAGCTCAGGCCCCTGGGCTGGATTGTTCAGGGCAGACGGCAGGGTATGCCAGCTACACCCTGCAACCAGAAGCGCCTGAGGGAGGACGCACGCATGGACAAGCTAGTAACCAGATCTGCTTTAATATGTTAAATGGGCACCTCAGATACTTGTCCTGTGTTGAAGCTAACATCTATATAACCTGTTGGTTAAAGATGCGCTGGAAGACAGGCTTTTAGGATACCGTCTTTTCCAGTTTTACTAGCCTTATGGGGAGGGTCACCATGTTCACCATGGTAGCTTGTTTCTCTGCTTTATTGTTAAGACTAGGGACTTTAGTCTTCCTCAAAGAGAAATTCTCAGCTCCCAGAGATAAAGGAAAAACGTTTTAACTATTGTGCAGCTGTAGCCTCTAGCTGTTGTGTTAGACGTCCCAGACTAGACAGGAATATAGAGGGTTAGGCATTGTCATAATCTTGTGACCATCTTAGGGTCTTCTTTTCATCTCCACCCAAAAGGAGATTTTTCTGGACTTAAGCAAGTTTTACAGATGCTGAGATTTGAAGATTTTTTTTTTGTCAAGACAGTTATCTCTTTAGCAAACATAAATGTGCTAAGAGGATATTGGTGACAGTCGCTTCTCAATGAAAAGATGTGCATTTTTTAGGAAAACAGGAAGGCCAAGCAAGTTTACAAAGGAGTCAGCAGTTCAGTGTTAGTTTTGCTGTCTCAGATCATACTGTTTTCCTTCTGTCTTTCTTTTAAAAAATTCTTTTTCTTCTCCCTCCCTCCAACTTCTCCTCCTCCTCCTCATTTTCCCTCCCTCTCTCCCTCCCTCCCTCCCTCTCTCTCTCTTTTCCAGGCAGGGTTTCTCTGTGTGCCCTGGCCTGTAAACCAGGCTGTCTTCAACCTTGAGATCCTCCCGCCTCTGACTCCCCAGTGCTGCGACTAAAGGCGTGCACCATCACTGCCAGGCATCTATGCTTTCTTATTTCTATGTACCCTAATAGCTCCTAAGAAAAGTTGTAAATTATATCTAATTAATGTGAAAGCCTATTTTATCCGGGTCTAAAACTTACGTTTGACACTGGCAGCTCTATCTTGACCAGCCCTGTGCACTAGGAAGGCACCACCGAACTGGTACACAGGCCTTAGTAGGTTCGTAAATTAGGTTCCAGGTATTCAATCACGCGCAACAGCCACAGCACACAAACTAGATCAAGATTAGGCGGACACTTGCGCTCCCTGGCGTCTGCGAAGGAGCTCGGAAACCAGGCCTAAGGCAAAAACAGGAAGTAGAATCCACGGCCAAACGGTACACCCAAAGCCAGCCCAACTCGCTACGGCCCTAGTCCAGAGGCAGTGCCAATCAGACATCCGCTTCCACAAGGAGGCGGGACTTCCTTCTGCAGCGTACACGCGTGAGTGAAGCCCCGCCCCGGAACTGCAGCAGCAGCCGCGTCTGAAACCGCAGTTCCGGGTCAGGGGCGGTGCAGGTGGTGTGGTGTGTGAAGGAACTGCGGCGGTGAGTTGTCTTGGTGAGTGCAGAGCGGGTCGTGGCCGGCTGCGGAGGTGCTCCCGGTGTGTCCCCATAGCGTAGTGGTTCACGGATGTTCCCACAGCCCTGGGTGGCCCTCGCCTAGAGCTCTTGCTTTGGGCATCAATATCCCAGCAACCTCCCTTGAAGGGTTCGTGCGGCCATAGTGCCCGAGAGACTCTTGCAGGCGGTACAGTTCACTCCCCGTGTCCCATTTCTAGTGATGTTCCGTTCCCCTTGTCAAGGTGGGAGCGAGGTGCAGTGGGGTCGTCGGGCATCCGATGCCTGGGACCGCTGGGGTGAGTCTTGACTGCGAGTCAACGTGCCTCACCTCACAGGCGCCATGCTAAAGTGGTTTTTGACATGCGTCACCATTTCGTCTTCAAATGACGACTCAGTGGGATAAGTATCTCACTATCCTCAAATTGCAGATGAGGAAACTGAGGCACAGATACGTTCACCAAAGACTCAGAGCTGGCAAGTGCTGGATCCAGATTGGAATCGAGTTTTACCGTATGCCCTCCACAATATCTTTTCTTACAGAGGGTTAGTGTGGGGCCACTCCCACTCAAATAAGTCATGCATTAAGTGCCCCACCCCCGACTTTAAAGGCAGGGTTTCTTGTAGCCAGGGCTGGCTTTGAGCTCCTGATCTTCCTAGCTCCTTCCATTCCCGAGGGCTGGGTACCCACTACCTATGGTTCTACAAGTGTTGGGGGTGGAAGCTAGGAGTCATTCATGCTTGGCGAACACTGAGCTCCAGCTCAACGTTACTTAAAATGTAATTAGAAAGCTGCATGGGTTTTAACTTCTCTGGCCAAGGCCAGGGGGGGATGGAAATGGCGTTTGCCTTGTTCTAATATAGAAGAGAACTCAGTGTCCTTGTAATAAACCCGCTCTGTTCTCTAGCCGCAGAACTGGAAAAATATCTCAGGTGATTCTATGTTCAAAATTACTTATGTAGGTCAGGCATCACTTGTGTACATCATAAAATTAGATAATCACAAACTATTCACCCCACCCCTCTTTCCGATTTTTTTTTTTTTTTTTCGAGACAGGGTTTCTCTGTGTAGCCTTGGCTGTCCTGAACTCACTTTGTAGACCAGGCTGGCCTCGAACTCACAGCGATCTGCCTGCCTCTGCCTCCCGAGTGTTGGGATTAAAGGTGTTCACCACCACGCCCGGCTTCCTTTCCGATTTTTTGAGACAGGGTTTCTCTGTAGCCTTAGCTGTCCTGGACTTGCTTTGTAGACCAAGCTGGGTTTGAACTCAGAGAGATCTGCCTGCCTCTGCCTCCCTGAGTGCTATGCCATACCTCTCTTTTTAAAGGGTTAAAACACTTAAATTCCGTGAGCGGTAGGCAGTATTCTTTAAGGTTGCATACAAATTAAGTGTTGGAGCTGGGATCCTAACCAGAATTAGCTCATGTCTCTTGACTGTGTTGCCTGTGTTCCCTGTGTCCAAGCCAAACTACCTATTCTGTGGGTGTGTTTCATTCTCTGTCTGGGAGCATCTTCACGTCCTCAGTTGTCTGCAGGGTCTTGTACGGTTTAGGTTCATTTGGAACCTGTGCTCTGTACTCACTAACCTAGAAGAGCATTTCTTTTCAGCAACCATGAAGTTGAAGGAGACAAAATCAAGGCCAAAGCCAGCAAGCCGTGGCAGATTTCAGACAAAGGGCATCAAAGTTGTAGGGAAATGGAAGCAGGTGGCGATCGACCCAAATCTGTTTGCAGATGGACAGATGGACGACTTGGTGTGCTTTGAGGAACTGACAGATTACCAGTTAGTCTCCCCTGCCAGGAATCCCTCCGGTTTCTTCTCAAATGAAGAGCCCAAGAAGAGAAAGGCCCAGGCTGTTTCAGAAGAAGAGGAGGAGGAGGAAGGAGAGTCCAGTTCCCCGAAGAAAAAGATCAAACTGAAGAAGCGCAAAGAGGCGCTGGTCGCTGAAGGAAGCACTGCCCAGGATGAATCCGGAGTCAAAGATTCTGAGCCAGAGACGCAGGAAGATGCCACTGTCTGCTCTGATCAGAAGGTAGGAGGAGCAGCATCGGAAAGCCTGGTACAGGCTGTTCCCAAAAAGAAGAAAAGCAAAGGGAAGAAAAAATTACACACCCCACAGAGCACTGCCTCTAAATTGCCCAAGAAGGCAAAGACATGGATGCCCGAAATGCAGGACCAGAAGGCAGACGTGTCAGCCTGGAGAGACCTGTTTGTGCCCAAGGCCATTCTCCGCGCACTCAGCTTTCTAGGCTTCTCTGCACCTACCCCAATCCAAGCTCTGACTTTGGCCCCTGCCATCCGTGACAAACTGGACATCCTTGGAGCCGCTGAGACAGGTAAGAGCTGTTCTGTCTGTCCCAGGCAGCAGAGCTTCTGGATCCAGTCTTTAGTTGCTAGTAGGCTGGAAAACTGGCCGAAGGGGGTTGTTGAGAATGTGACCACAAAAGCCTTGTTGAATGAAGGTGCTAAAACCGTCCAGCTCTGGGCTGAAATCTGCCCCACCTGACTCCAGGACCCTTGCATTCTCTCTGTAGGCCCCAGGTGAGGTGGAGGAGACGACACTACTTTACCACCTGCATTGTTGGTCTCTGTCAGGTTGGGAGTGTTCTCTTACAGCTCCACTGAGGAGTTTAAAAAAAAAAATATGCATGTTGGATTTATTTTACAAATGTTTTTATTGTATGTATTTAGGTATGTAGGTTTTTGTTTTTAGTCTGTTGATAAAGGCACATTCCATTAATTTTTCAGAAATAAAAACTAAACATTTCTGAGAAACAGGGATCTTGATCACATTGTGTTTATATGTTATTGGATTTGGTCAAGTGTGATTATGAAATTAGAATATTTATCTATAGTTTTCTTGTAATGTTGTTTGGTATTGGAGTTACGCTGGTCTCAATAACTTCTAAAATGTTCTCTTTTTTTCTTTCTGGTTTTTTTTTTTTTTTTTTTTTTTTTTTTGAGAGGAGTTTCTCTGTATAACAGTACTGGCTGTTCTGGACTCACTTTGTAGACCAGACTGGCCTCGAACTCACAGAGCTCTACCTGCCTCTGCCTCCCAAGTGCTGGGATTAATGACGTGTGCCACCATGCCTCTTTGAATTATCCGAAGTAGTTTTAAATAATCATGTTTTTTTCCCCCTTAAATATTTGTTCAAATTCATCAGGCTTGTTCTTTCCTTTCTAGGAAGGTCTTTAAGTACAGATTTAAAATTTAAAATAGTAGTGTTATTTTCTTTTATTCACTTTTCCCCTAGTGATAGTTTTCCACTTAAAATTCCATCCAGTCTTTAGTTCCATGTAGCTGCCAGTCTGTTATCAGGTTTGTAAATATTTTATATGTTAAAACATAATTGTGTAAATAATCATCTTTATCCCTACAAGAGTTCTTTGTTCTAATATCATATTACTATAGCTTTTCATTCTGGCTTTATTTTGATATTGGTATGGTCTGTGGACAGACATTGCTTTTCTATTTAATATGCATTTCTTGAGGGTAGTAAGAGGGCAAAGGGCTTCCATGTGCCCACTCTGGGCATACCACTTTCTTTGAGTTCGTCAGCCTGGAAGCTCTTTGAATCCCATTGTTTGTAGTGTTGTTATGGAGCTTCCATTATGTGGGCGTGATTGAGTAAAGCTTGGATATTGAACTCAATCTTTTGTTTGTTGGCTTTTAAAATTTTTTTTGTTTTGCTTTTTCAAGACAGGGTTTCTCTGTGTAGCCTTGGCTGTCCAGAACTCGCTTTGTAGACCAGGCTGGCCTTGAACTCAGAGATTCCCCTGCCTCTGCTGGGATTAAAGGCATGCACCACCACACCTGGCTTGAACTCAATCTTTTTTTTTTTTCCATTAATTTATTCATATTACATCTCGATTGTTAGCCCTTCCCCAGTTTCCTCCCATTCTTCCCTCCCTCCCATTTCTCCCCTTCTCCCCTCCCCTATGTCTGTGACTGAGGGAGACCTCCTCCCCCTATATATGCTCTCAGAATATCAAGTCTCTTCTTGGTAACTAGCTATCCTTCCTCTGAGTGCCACCAGGTCTCCCCATCCGGGGGACATGGTCAGAAAAGGGGCACCAGAGTTCGTGTGAGAGTCAGATCTCACTCTCCACTCAACGATGGAGAATATCATGTTCATCGGCTAGGTCTTGATAGGGGTTCGAAACTTACTGCCTATATTCTCCTTGGCTGGTGCCTTAGTTTGAGGAGGACCCCAGGATCCAGATCTGCCTGTCATAAAGTTCTTCTTATAGGTTTCCAGGACCTATAAGTGGGTCCTACTATTTCCTCTTTCTTCCTTGAACTCAATCTTAAATCCCTCTCTCTGGTGTTCAGGAAGTTCCTGCCCAGTGGCCACCAGCTCCCATCCTGAAGTTTTCTAGAGACAAATTAGTCTTTAGCTCCTGGTCATCTCATTAATTTACAAGAAAACTCTTGTTACTCCTGAGGATTTTGAGCCTCGTGTCTTAGACCAGGAATGGAGGTGAAGAGTTAAATAAGGTAACAAAAGATTCTCCCTATTAAGAATTGACAAGGGTTCCATTTTAGGGACTGGGAGTGAGACCCAGTACACAGTCACAGCACTGTCTCTCTCTCCTCTCCTATAACTAGCTACAGGCCTTTATTGTCTCTTTTAGTGTTGGCTTTCGGGTTCACAGACCATGTCACAAGATGTACACATATATTTATCATAGTCTACTTTCAAGTGATACAGTGCCTCCTGTGTGGACTAAGAACCTCTCAAGGGCTTATTTCCACCTGATCTTTTGTACTTTTTGGTTGTGTGTTTTTATTTCTGTGTTGCAAACTCCAAAATATGCTTTAACTGTTTTGCTGTAAGTAATTTTTTTTTGTAAGCAGTTATTTTTAAAAGAGTTTTAAGAAGAAAACAGTGTCTTTGTTTCTGTACTTTGTGATGGGCTTCAGTCCCTGTGTAGATGGGACGTTCTTAAGCCCTTTCCCCTGCAGTGAAGGCTCCAGTTAGCATTCTGTATATGCCAGTGAACTAAAGCAAAGCAGCCTTTGTTTTTTAAAGGATTTTTTTTTGTAGGTAGTTCTGAATTGTCAGTTTTATTTTTCTGAGACTGTGAAATTACAGATGTTGCTGTGGTATCTTTCGGCTTTCATTGTCTTCAATGAAATGTCTGTTGTTTTTCTTAAATTTTTTGGGTGTTTGTTTTTTGTTATTGTTGCTTTTTGTTTTGTTTTTAAGCTTTTGCTTATAATGTTTTGCTTCTTTGGTATTATTTTTTATTTATTTAGAACTGGTCATTTGCTTTGGAAATTATTCATAAGATTTCTTTCCCCCTTTTTCCAAGTTTTTAAAGCCATTTATATATATAGGTGTGTGCACTTATGTATAGGGTTGTACAAGCCACGGTATGTGTTTAGAGGCCAGAGGACAGCTGTGGGAGTAGATTCGCCCTCCCACCACGTGGATCTTGGGATTGATCTCAGGTCCTCAGGCTTTAGTGGTAAGTGACTTTATTCAGTTGAACCATTGCACCAGGCCATCAGAGTTCTTTGCAGGTTATGACTAGGACTGTTTTGTTTTGTTTTTGTGTTTTGAGCAGAGTTTTCTCTGTGTAGGTCTGACTGTCCTGGACTTGCTCTGTAGACCATGCTGGCCTTGAACTCACAGAGATCTGCCTGCTTCAGCCTCCGAGTACTGGGATTGTAGGCGTGCGCCACAGCCCTCTGGACTGATTAGGATTTTTTTTCCGGCAGAGACCATGTACTGATTTTTGCCTGGGGCATTCTTACTTGTCAACTCTAGAGTCCAGGAAGGATACCTTTCCAGTCCCCTAGTAAATCCCCAAACACAGGTGAGACAGCTGATGCGCACCTGCTTGCACTTGTTTTTTCCTGCGCATTTATGTAGATGGATGCATTTTACATCTTGGGCACTTATGTTCTGTTCTGTAGTCATACTCTCTGCAGATTGAGACATAACTACAAAAGTAACCTTAGTTTATTCTTTACAATTTCATGGAAAGAATATTCATTCTTATAGATCTTAGTAACAAATTCATGACTTTTTCCCCCATGAGTTGACAATTTCCAGCTTTTCAGTCAGAGAAAAAACACCTTACAGCTTCCCTTTAGCCTGTCTGAGCTGCTCACTGGGGTGACTACTGCCAGGCGCCAGGACCGTGGATAAAGTCAGAACTGCTTAAGCATAAGCAGGGGTGCAAGTCTAATAACTGAGATCCCTGGTGACTCACAGGTGGTCAGCATAGACCAGGGGGTCCGCTTTTGGACAGAAGGGAGGCGTCATGTCCTGTGCTAATGGAGCCAGACAGTGTGAGGCTTCCTCTTACTACTTGGAATGAGTGATATATGGCTTGAAACTTATGAAGTGCTTATTTATGGAATTGCCAGCTTAATATTTTTTGGCCCAAAATTGGCCATGAATAAGTGAAATACAGAAAGTAAGATGTCAGCTAAGGAGACTTCAGATTCTTGGGTTGGGACGTCCTATTTGATTTGCCCTTGAATGGCGTTGACTCCATGTGCTTTCAGAGGTCAGCTTGAAACCATGCATAGAGACAAACATGTTAAAATGTCTGAAGAGAACAAAATAGTTCTTTTATTTAATAGTTATTTTATTCCTTCCTTCACTGAAGCAGGTCTTAGGGAAGGGCTGTACAGATTTTCTCCACAGTAAAACAGACTAACCCTTCATTCCTCTATACCTTCCTCACTTGGGTGTTAGTTCTTTGTCAGGTGCCATGCGCAGGAGAAATGCTGGTGCTTTCGCTGGTCAGGGTGGCACATGGCTCTCCCAGGTTTCATTATTTCTATGCAAAGTCAGGAACTCCAAACAGTGACATGTGCATCCTGGATTCCTGGTGTTTGTGCTTAATTCTAAGGAAGCGGGAAAACACTTGCCTTCGCCATCCCGATGATTCATGCCGTGCTGCAGTGGCATAAGATGAAGGCTCCGCCCATCCCGAGCAGCACTGGAGTGCCACCAAGGGAGAGCAGGCTGGGAGCTGCAGCCGACCTTGGATCACCTTGCAAGGCTGGCACTGACTCTGGAGTGTTGCCCGATGAGGCCAGAATTGAGAAGGAAGCACAGCCCACTGAGCCTGCAGCCCAGGCCAAACCCGAGACTGCCGCCCCTGCCTCAGCCCAGACCCTGCTCTTCTGTGACGATGATGCTGGTGAAGGACCTTCCTCCTTGGTGGAGGAAAAGCTTGTCCCCAAGCAGAATGAAGACAGAGAAGAAAAACTTGATGAAGAGCAGATTGGGAAGCTAAAGCAGGGGTTGTGTGACCAAATTGCTGCCTGTAAAGTACACCCAAGGCGCCCGCTGCTGGGACTGGTCCTGACTCCCACTCGAGAGCTGGCCGTCCAGGTCAGACAACACATTGATGCTGTGGCCAAGTTTACAGGTGAGATTTAGTTCCACTTAGTAAATGTTTCTAAGTAAGGGTTGTGGCTCCTGCCCTTTAGGGGAGTTTTCTCATCTGCTACATTAAGTCCTTTACAAATCGCTTTACAGTTGTTCCAGTTCCCTCAAGGGGACCAGATATCTAAAATGTTTGCAAGTAACCTGACCTTTAAAGAACAAATTTGTTGATCCCTGCCTTGAGATAAAAGCTTCTGTTCCTTTTGGGAAGGGTTTTCAGTGTGGTGTTTATCCTAACAAAAGCTGCATTGCAGGCTGAGTTCTTCCTCAAGTGCAAGGCATTTACTAAGCTGTGCTAGTGACCATGTGCTAATCCATAGGATAAGCAGCCAGGTGGAATAACATCTACTGTTTTTGCCCTGTAGGGATTAAGACAGCAATTTTAGTTGGTGGAATGTCTACACAGAAACAGCAAAGGATGCTGAACCGCCATCCTGAGATTGTGATCGCCACCCCTGGTCGGCTTTGGGAGCTAGTTAAAGAAAAACATCCTCATTTGAGCAACCTTCGGCAGCTCAGGTGAGAGACAGCCCCTCCCGCCTCCTCTCTTAGCCCTTTCTGAATTGAGGCTGAGGTGGCTGGATGGTGTGGGCAGTGCTCTCACTGTCACAGGACTGTGGCCACCCCGGCCCTATCCTCAGAAACGAAGCATGCATGAGAAAAGCTAATGGATGCTCTGGTGCTGACGGTATGTGCTGTGTGTGCGAATGGGCGGGAGGATGTGATTGGCGTGGGAGTGCGATATTCTGTAGAGGCTTGCACTAACCAGTGATGTGGGCCTGCTTGGATCTGCAGGTGCCTGGTGATAGATGAGGCTGATCGGATGGTGGAGAAAGGCCATTTTGCTGAACTCTCCCAGCTGCTAGAGGTGCTGAATGACTCCCAGCACAACCCAAATCGGCAGACTCTTGTTTTTTCTGCCACACTAACCCTGGTACACCAAGCTCCGGCTCGAATCCTTCATAAGAAGCATGTGAAGAAAATGGATAAAACGGCCAAACTTGACCTTCTCATGCAGAAGATTGGCGTGCGGGGCAAGCCGAAAGTCATTGACCTCACAAGGAATGAGGGTACAGTGGAGACGCTGACGGAGACCAAGATCCACTGTGAGACTGATGAGAAAGACTTGTATCTCTACTACTTCCTCATGCAGTACCCGGGCCGGAGCCTGGTGTTTGCCAACAGCATCTCCTGCATCAAACGCCTCTCCGGACTCCTCAAGGTCCTGGACATCATGCCGCTGACTCTGCATGCCTGCATGCACCAGAAGCAAAGGCTCAGAAACCTGGAGCAGTTTGCTCGTCTGGAAGAGTAAGTGGAGTCTGTCTCCTGAGGCCTGGCTTTGCGCTGTGAGCCACGGTACTCAGGGGGCCAGGGTGGAAGGGAACCAGGGACCCCACCCTCTGCCATGGGTGCTTCCGCAGCACAAGCCGGGCTAGCTTTCTTTTTCTTCCTTCTATTCTTTCCTTCATCTTATTTCTGTATTTGGCAAGGTCACTCACTCATTGTGTTTCTTTGCTATTAATGTTCTACTGAGGCTTCCAGTAACTCTGCAACAAGTGAAGCCCTGGGCATCCATTTACTTCTCACAGCCTTGAGAAGCCCAGGGGAAGCTGTGGCTGAGAGCACAGACTCTAGAACCAGAGTAGGGCGTGAAGGTGTTGGCAGACAGCCAGCGGCCCAGGATGTATATGGCTTCATTGACCTCACTACAGAATCCAGCCTGTGCTTGAGACGGTAAGACCCAGGCTTCAGATCCTGATTCCACAAGAGAATAGACATGTGCACACCGTGGAAGATGAGTCTCTCAGCCTCAGGTTCTTAATTATACAAGGGAGATACTGGTATTACCTTGTATGGAGTGCTTAGCAGGTGCTAAGCTGACTAATAATTGCTGTTACTTAGAATTGTGGATGTGCTTTGTCTCCATCACAGCTGCGTTCTCTTGGCAACAGATGTGGCAGCTCGGGGTCTGGATATTCCTAAAGTTCAGCACGTCATCCACTACCAGGTACAGCCACCCCCACCCTCATCCCCTCCCCAACCCCCGACTCCCATCCCCATCCCTGTCCCCAGTCCTGCCCCTGCAATGAATGGGGAGGTGTTACGGCGAAGGTTGAAGCCGAGGCAGCATCGTTCCTCAGGCTCCTGTAGCATGTTCTCATCAGCATCCAGCACCCACTGCTACTGCTTTGGGAGCACTTACTGAGAGTCCTATTGCACAGCCTCTCTCTTCAGGCTACTTGATATCAGCAGATTACAGTGTAGTCTTTCTCTGCTTTCTGTTACTATAGCAGAATGCTTAAGACATAGTGCTTTGTAAAGAGGGTGTGGCTGTTGGTTCTGGAGCTGGAAAGTACAAGGGTGTGGCACCAAGATCTGCTCAGCTTCTGGTGGAAGCCTTGATGTAGAAGGGCAAGCCTTTGTGTGTAACATGTCATGGTACCCCAGCCCCTGGAGAGCAACAGTGTACTCCATTCCTGTCTCTATCCCATCCACAGACACCTCCCCTAGGTGCCTCCCAACACTTGCTACACAGAAGGATTTAGCTTCAGCATGAGTTTTGGTGGGGATAGACCACGGCAGCGTGGTTTTTTGTTTTTGTTTTTACAATTTTAATTTTTATTGAAAATAGATTTTTTTTCATACACTATATTCTGATCACCGTTCCCCTACCTCAGGTCATCCCATATCCTCCCCACCTCCCCGTCTGCCTGCCCACCCACATCATGCTCTTTCTTTCCCTCATTACAAAATAGGCAACAACAACAACAACAAAAACAAAATGAAATAAACCAGAATACAACTGTAACAAGTAAAAAAACTTCAACTATAAAACACAATAAACACATACAGATGCAGAGGCACACATAATTCCACACACAGAAATCCCATAAAAACACAAAATCAGAAACCATAATACATAAACAAAGACCTATAAAGGGGAGAAAAATAAAAAGCCTGGACAAAGCATTATGAAAATGCCATACCAAAAATAACACTGAGTTCATTTTGTGTTGGCCATCTACTTGCTGGGCCTTGTGTCTGCCCTAAAGTGTAGTTTGTATACCTAGTGAGACTCGGTTGGAGAAAACGAATTTTTACTTACCAAGGGTTGTCAGTTGGAGGTACCTTCTGGGATAGGGATGGGGGCTTGTGTTTGGCCCCCTTTCTCAGCAGTGGGGCCCCATTTGGCTTAGATCTGTGTAGGCCCTGTGTGCTGCCTCAGTCTCTGTGTCAGTCCTGTTGTGTCTAAAGGCTTCCTTCCCTTGGTGTCCTTCATCCCCACTGGCTTGTACAATCTTCCCACTTTCCTTCTTCCACAATGTTCCCTGAGCCTGAGGGAAGGAATTTGATGGAGACATCTATTTAAGACTGAGTGTTCCAAGGTCTCTCACTCTGCACACTCTCTAGTTGTGGGTCTCTGTGTTGCTCCCTCTACTTCAGGAGAAAGCTTCTGTGATGATGGCTGAGCCAGACACTGATCTATGCGTAAAGCAGAATGTCATTAGGGACCATTTAATTGCTGGGTTGGTTCTTTAGCAGTAGTGTTTGGTTTTCCCCTACGACTGTGGCCTACCTAATTTCAGTTTCTTGGCCAAGAAAGCGGTCCAAGCAGTGTCAGGCATAGGCTCCGAAGTCTCGTGGTGTGGGTCTTGATTCCAGTCAAATACTAGTTGGTTACTTTTGTGCCACTCTTAGACCAGTGCATTGTACAGGCAGAGTCTGTCACTGGGTTGCTATTTATCTTTTTCTCTGTTCACATGCCAGTACCTTCTAGTACCACGAACACTAGTCCATAGGGGTTCTAGTAGTTCTAGGTAGATTCTAGGTAGGCACCAGCTCAGCTTTTCCATGTTCAGCAAGTTATGTAGGGGTGGTCTTCAGCAGTAGGGTTTTACTATCAGTTTGTGGAGAGCAGCAATTAGCCTTGGCAAGAGCTTGGGTTGTTTGGAAATTTCTCTGGGACTCCTTATAGCAGTATATTAAATGGTTAGTCTGGTGTGCAGTACAAGGGTGGTGTAGTTAAGACTCCCTTGGCTAAATCCCACCTGTACAACCTTCAGCAGATTGCTTAGTCTCTGTCCCTTGGGTTTTCTTATTTTGTGAATGACAAGGTAGTATTGTGTGTCTTTGGGTTAGTGAGATACATATGTAAAGAGCTTGGGCAGCCAAATTGGAAACGCTGACTACATGTTCCAGATCAGTAGTAGCAGTAACAGTAGTGATTGGCAGGAACAAACAGCAGCATGTAGTTGTAGCTGGGACATGGGCTTCGATTCTGCTGCCAGGAGTTGAACACACTCTGATACTTCAGGGTTGATAGCTTTGGGCAGCTGAGAGTCCTCCCCCACTGAGGCCATGTCAGCATGGTGTGTTTTACAGTATAATCTAATATCTTCTTTGCATCCTCCTAAGTATTCATTAAGGGATGCTGGGACTGTCATCAGAAGCTGGCAGCCAGATGTGGTTTAAAACACAGAGTTGCCTCCACACCCTGAAGATAGGTATTCCAGCAGCCGCGTAAGGCAGCAGTTAGGGAAACAGGTCACCTCAATCCTGGGAAGCGGTTCTGGCACTTCTGGCTCCATTTGTGGCTCTCCACACACTCAGGTACTTTGACACCATTCTTCCCAGTGCCATTATCTGTGAGCTGGAGTAGCAACCACACCTGCCCCTTAGGGTTGTTTTGAGAACTGAGTGGAGTGGATAGTGAAGCACCCGCCACAGTGTAGGTGTGGAAAGCCTGGCATCTACTAAGATGCTTTTTATTACTTTTCATCCTTAATTATTTTTTGTTTGTTTTTCAAGACAGGGTTTCTCTGTGTAGCCTTGACTGCCCTGGACTCACTTTGTAGGCCAGGCTGGCCTCGAACTCACAAAGATCCACCTGTCTCTGCCTCCCAAGTGCTGGGATTAAAGGCGTGCGCCACCACCGCCCTGCTCATCTTTAATTCTTTTGCTTTTAAAATCCTTCTAGGGTACAGATTTCAGGTTAGGGCATCTCTGGAACAGAGGGTCTGTTGTAGAAGATACCATGGCCACACAATATCGTCCAGCCGCTAAGAAGTACTACATCCCGTGGATGAGAAGTGGGTTGTGACCACTGCTACAGTGAAGGGCAGAACTATCAGAAAATAATCACCTGTAGTACAGGGAGAGAGGGTGCTGAGTGCTACAGAAGATGCTGGCTTTGCAGGTTGGGGTATGCAGAAGCGGAGAAGGACTGTGCAGAAGGAGGCATGGTCAGGGTATGTCTTAGGGACCTGCTGCTGTGGTAAACACCATGACCAACAGCAACTTGGGGAGGAAAGGGTTTGTTTCACACTTACAGTCCACCATAAAGTAAAGCCGGGACAAGAAGCTGGAGGCAGGAACTGAAGCTGAGGCCATGGAGGAATGCTGCTTAGTGACGTGCTCTTCATGGTGTGTTCAGTTTGCTTGCTTAATACGAAGCAGGACTACCCATCCAGGGTGGCAGTGATCACAGTGGGCTGGGCCTTCTCACAGGCTTGTCTACAGGCCAGTCAATCTGATGGCAGCATTTTCTCAGTTGAGTCAACTTGTATCAAATTGAGAAAAACTAGGCCAGGGACACTTAGCCTGGACTGAGATGAGGACTTGGGTGGGAACGGTGTGGGTGAGTAGTTGCTGAGGCCAGCAGTCATTGGGAGCTGATGGCTGAAGGCCTAGAGTGCCCCGGTGAGCCGCTGGCTCTTCATTCTATAAGCTGAAGAATGGCAAGTCTCATTTCTAGAATCATGGTCAGCGCTTCATAGTGGGTTCATAGCCCACTGCACTTCAGGGAGGCAGGGGTGCCAAGACCCATGCCACACTTTGTGGACAACATATCTGGCCCAAGCTGTCCCAGGGCTAACATGGTCTTTGAATCCTGGCTCCTACATTTAGTTGGGTTACCTAGGGGAAGCAAGTGGACCTCTCTGTATTTTCATTTCCTAGTTTATATATAGTGTGTAGACAGTGATGAAGTATTTCATGACTGGGATGTCTTTATTACACATTTCTCTTGCTGTGATAAAAGAGTATGGCCAAGGCAGCCTGTGGAAGAAAGGGTTTATTTGGTTCTTGGTTCCAGAGGGATAAGAGTCTGTGAGGGAGTAGAGCCAACAGGTGGGAAGTGGGTGGAGCAGCAGCTGAGAGCTAAACTGCAGATGTGAGGCAGAGAGAGTGCTCTGGAAATGGTACCCAGCTTTTGAGACCTCAAAGCCTGCCACCGGTGACACACTTCCTTCAGCAAGGTGATGCCTCCTAGGCCTCAAAAAACAGCTGCCAGTTGGGTTCCAAGTGTTCAGACGCCTGAGACATAGAGGGAACATCTCCTTTGAACCACCACATATAAAGTGTTTTGTGGTTGGTTAGCCTAAAGCAGTCTCTTGGTAACTGTTGGTCATGATCAGTCACCCATCAGAGCTGAAGAGTCTGGAGTTCCTTTTTTTTTTTTTTTTTTTTCCTTTCTTTTTTTTCTTTTTTTTTTTTTTTTTTTTTTTTTTTTTTTTTTTTTTTTTTGGTTTTTTGAGACAGGGTTTTTCTGTGTAGCAGAGCCCTGGCTGTCCTTGATTCACTTTGTAGACCAGGCTGGCCTCGAACTCACAGAGATCCACCTACCTCTGCCTCTGCCTCTGCCTCTGCCTCCCAAGTGCTGGGATTAAAAGTGTGCGCTATCACTGTCTGGTGAGTCTGGAGTTTCAGAGCATTGGTCACAAGGGGGTTGGAGACAAGTAGATTGATTATAAAGAGCTGCGCCAGTATGGAGGCCTAGGGAGGGCAGAGCCTGTACAGTAGCTAGATTGTCAACTCAGGGACAGTCTGTCAGGAGGTAGGGCTAGGTTGGTCCACTGTGCTAAAGAGGTTTCTGTCCTGCAGAGAGTGGAGCCAGTTTGAGGTGTGGCCCTGGGGGAAAGAGCAGTGTTGGGCAGTGTCTGTGTGCTGATCCTAGTTGCTGTCTTGGCAGGTGCCCCGCACCTCAGAGATTTATATCCACCGAAGTGGCCGGACTGCGCGTGCTACCAGTGAAGGCCTCAGCTTGATGCTGATTGGGCCAGAGGATGTGATCAACTTCAAGAAGATTTACAAAACTCTCAAGAAAGACGAGGACATCCCACTGTTTCCAGTGCAGTCAAAGTACATGGATGTGGTCAAGGTAAAACGTTAAGCTCCTCACCGAGAGCACCTTACCCCGAGACCAGATGCCCTGTCTTCGGTAACTGAGACAGGGTTCTGCCGATGGCTAGACAAGAAGTGCCAGACCCGGGAGAAAAGCAGGAAGGGTAGTGGCTAGAGGCCTGTATTTTGTTCCTCATTCACTTTGATATGTGGTCCAGAAACTTCCACCTGCTTCTATCGCTGCTAGGCAGTGCAGTGAGAGCTGGGAACAGCAAGGGGATGCTGAATGTTGGGTTCAGCCCTGAAGCAGAGACAGTAAGACTTCTTTCTACGTTTATAACACACAGGAACATTCGCTGTGATTGCTGTGTACCCTGGGCCCCAGTGTTCCTGGGGCTAATATGGGGGAATTTTCTGGAGAGGCTCACAAGTATATAGGCCAAGCCTACTGTACAGAGTTTCCATGGAGCTCTGGGCCTAACAGGCCTGTGGTTATGATGTGGGGAGCAGAGCCTTCATCCCTCTGCAGAGATGAGGAAAGGTGAGGAGGAGATGGAGCTGCAGGCACTGAGGGAGTGGAGGCAAAGGGCAGTTTGAGGGCCTGTGGCCACTTTGGCATGATCATTAGCTGTGTGGGCATTTAAATGGAGCTGGTGGAAGTTGGGATCATAGAGAATTCCTGTTAAGGACACTGGGAGCCACCCCGTTTTCATGGCTCCTGATTTCCACTGCACATGCTCTCTCCATGTCAGGATGAGGGGGTGTTATGTCACTGCAGTCTGATCTCAAGGCTTGTGAGAAAGAACTGAGGAAGGCAGATGTGACAGCTGGGGAGACAAGTTCACTCTGGGCCATGTATAAGTTGGCAGCCTGGGACAGTCCTCTAAGGAGTTACAAGCAGTCTTATGTGGTTGTGTGTGGTGGTCACCTGGGCTTTTAGCAAGTACTTGGGCAAGGGTTTCAGTAGTGTTGGGTCGTCTCTCACTGGTCACTGATCACAGTGCAGTTTAGGAACAGCTTTGGTGAAGTTTTACTCGCTGACCCTTCATCAGCTCAGTAACTTTGTGTTACTGTCCCCTCAGGAGCGGATCCGTCTAGCCCGGCAGGTTGAAAAAGCTGAGTACCGCAACTTCCAGGCGTGTCTACACAACTCCTGGATCGAGCAGGCAGCAGCGGCCCTTGAGATTGAGTTAGATGAAGAGATGTACAAAGGTGCACCTGGGTTTGGAGGTGGGGTGGGGATGGGGGTGGGGAGGAAGGCTGCATTCAGTGTTTATTTTCCCTTCAGCTTTCACCTGGTTGGGACCATCCTTACTTCCGTGATCCTGTCAGGGGCAGCAAGGGGCCCTTTTCTTGTCTTGTGGCTGCTTGGCCAGATGCCTTGGGCCTTTCTTATCTGTCTGGCTCTGCTTTGTATGGCTAGTCCTTGGAGACCATGTGTGGGAATAGATCACAGGCAGGATGTCCTTGTTACTGCAGCCTGTTCTCTTGACTGTGATTAGCCTTTCTGCTGTCCTTTTTCCTCACCTATAAGGCTGGTAATGAACTCCCGACCTCCTTGCTTAAGATTGAGTAAAGGAGGCTAAACTCAGTATACCTGTGCTTGAAAACAGGCAGCATATGAAAAAGCGCTGCCATTATCATCACTGTAGTTAGTGCCACACCTGCCTTCCAAGGCAGCACAGCACAGCCATGTCTCACTTCTCTAGTTTCTTGACACGGGCTGAGTGGAACAATGATCCTTTTACATGAGGGATAAAGGCTAACAGAGCTGTGAGGTGGTGGCGCACGCCTTTAGTCTCAGCACTCTGGAGGCAGGGATAGGCAGATCTCTGTGAGTTCAAGGCCAGCCTGGTCTACAGAGTGAGTCCAGGACTGCCAAGGCTACACAGAGAAACCTTGTCTTGAAAAACCAAAACCAACCAACCAACCAACCAAAAGGCGGCAGGAGAGGGTTTGTGCTCACAGAGAGAAAGAATTTGTACATCAGAACAGCTCTACCAGCAGGCATTGCCTAAAGCCCTCTTGTGTGGGGGAGGGCAGAAGCTAAGGAGGGCACCAGGGATGAGGCTGGATAGCCTGGCACAGGAGAGTGGAGAGCTACATCTAGGGCCCGTGACAGCAGTTATGGCTGCTGCTCCTTTCATACCAGCAGTGCAGTGCAGTACAGTGCAGTGCAGCTGAGGCATGGACTTCTCAGTACCCAACCAGCAGGTTCAGAGGCAGACTGCTGCTCAGGGTGGGAGCCAGCCGTCTGCCAACAGTGCGCTCCTCCTTGAAGCTCAGGTCTGGGGCTCAAATGGAGATTGAGCCTCTACCTTTCCTTCCTGAGGTCAGGCTTAGGTGGGGACTTGGGCTGTGTCCACCCCTGTGTTCAGTCACAGCATTGGTTGGGGAGGTACTGGAGGTCAGGCTGCAGAGAAGTGTGTACTGTCTCCTGAGGCATTTGTGCTACAGGGGTAGAACAACAGACTTCAGTCAGATGTGAGTCCTGATCTCTGACGGTTTGCTCTGTGCCAGTTACCTGACTTGAAGTGTGAGTTGCCTTATCTGGAAATTGAGGAGTTTCTTTCTGTCTTTACTGGTTTCCCAAACAATGAAGCGCGGGGGTGCACCACATTCCCCTAAACAGAAGTTATCCACTGTGGTTCTGAACTGTCAAGCCATGGCAGCTTGTATTAGGCTAAAGAAAGTACGTAAACATGATCTCACACTTGTGTCTCAAGGAGGAAAAGCTGACCAGCAGGAGGAGCGCCGGCGACAGAAGCAGGTGAAGCTTTGGAAGCAGGAGCTACGCCATCTGCTTTCCCAGCCGCTCTTCCAGGAGAAGCTGAAGACCAGGTACCCCACACAGTCTGGCAGGCCACCTCAGCCTGTGGTGGCCCCCAGGAATGGCGAGTCTGCACTGAGCTGTCTCTCCAGACAGAAGAGGCGGAGGAAGAAGCCAAAAGAGCGTCAGGCACCGCCACAGCCAAGTTCAAGCACAAGCTAACTGCCCTGGGTCAGTGTGGCCCTGTTCAGTGACATCCTCCAGTTGTCTGTGAAAGCCTTCCCGCCCTGCTTTCACTGTACCACCCACCTGGGGACACCTCCCACTCTTCTGTCATGTAGCAGGATAGATCTCATGCACACACGCATCGTAGAGTAAATGTAGTAGCCAGCAGTTGTGTCTGTATCCAGTGTATGCAGGCTTCCTGTGTAGGCCTCCGTTTCCAAATTAAAAACAAGCAGGAGCCAGAGAGTCAGCCTGGGGGTGTTGCAGTTATCCTTAACTTTGAGATTCCCTTGGGCCAACACAACTGTTTTCTTGATAAGGGAAATGGCTGGTGTCATAGGCCTCTGGCCATGAGTCCTTGTACTGTCCAGTACTGCCAGGTCTTCAGCACATGTCCTTGTCCTTCTCCACAGCAGTACAATACAGTTCCTCTGCTCTATCACACTGTTGTCAGCTGCCTTATCGTAACCACCCTGGAAAGTGGATAGCAAGAGCTTGCTGTCCTTGGACTGCCTTCAACTCACAAAGCTATCAGTCACAAACTGCAGAGTCAAGAGGGAGAGAGACCATGCGATCTGGCCCAAGTTCCTGGTCAAGGTGTCCTGTCTTGTCCTTTGTCCTAGCTTTTTTTTAAAAAGCAGACTTCTCAGTGTGAACTGCCCTGAGTCCGTCCTGGAGTGTGAACGGTGCTCTTGTATGGAAAACTCAGTGCTCAGGGCTACCTGCCTGCTTCACAGTGCTGGGCACGGCCTTGCTGGTGGAGCTCCAAAGGTAGAGGCCTCCAGCCTTGCACTGGTGCCTAGTGTAAGTACAGTGCAGGAACAGTAATTCCTACACCCATCTCAGGGTCAGTCTGCTGGGTAACCACCACTCAGACCTGGGGAAGCACAGCTCAGCCTGGACCTTGAGACAGATGTTTGGTTTGAGGAGTCCGAGGAATTGAATACACAGGCATGCGTAAATACCCTAGTATCTAAGAAACGTCGTCTCCCTCAACTCTCAGCAACGTACTCAGATCCTGGTGTTACTGCTGACTGGATACTTTCTAGCCCCCTGTGCCTCACTCATGTGCTAGGCAGGTACTCGGCCACTGGGTTATCTGTATCCCCAGCCCTGCCCACATTTTAAATTTTAAATATAGTATGTGGTGGAGGGTGGGCTGCTTGCTGTGGAGATAACTGGCTCTCTCCTGCTACTTTTTCATGGTTCTGGGCATCTAGCTCAGGTTGTTAGGCTTGGATGGCAGGTGTTTAAGCCATTTGCGCCCTCTGCTGACTCTGCTTTTTAGTTGAATGGTCTGGTTGTCTAAGCAGGCCTTGACCTGGGAATCCTCTTGCCTCAACACCCTCACAAGCTAGATTATAGGCCTACACTACCAGTCCTAGTAGATACTTTTATTTAGTCTCCTTTGGTTGTCTCTGAAGTCATGGTGTAGCTCTTTTTTTGTAGTCAAGAAGTGGACATTCAGTGGTTAAGATTTAGCCAGAGCCACCCAACAGCCAGATGACATGTTGGGGTAACTCGGGGCATCTTCCTTCTGCATGAGTTCTACTATCTGAGTCCTTCCCATGTTCCCACTGTCCACTTCTCACCTGGCTGAGAGGACAAAACATCAGGAGAGCACCTAGATGGTCTCCACCTTCCACATGATGCTGTGAGATGTCAGTGGAATTGATAAGCAGGCTCAAGGGCTAAGATGGGGTCAGTGTTCAGAGCTCATCTGTGCCCACCTAGTGTGGTGAGGCTTTGCCCAAGTGTGCACAGTTTCTTGCCTCTGCTTTTAACTGAGGGAAGGAGGGGCATCCCTTCTAGTATAGCCTACTCATGAGTGGCCTGTGGGAAGGTGGTGGTGCTCTTTGTTACGTAACCAGTACCCAACATTAAGAAACCAGACTGAACGTTGTTTATAGAAACTGTTTTAATGCTAGGAAGATGTTTTCACTTGAGGGAAGCTGTTGGGCTTGGCCTTGGGTACCCACTGAGCCCCAAGCCCCATTTTCCCAGGCTGGCTGTATACTTAGCTCTTAGACCTGTTCCATTATTCTCCTGTGGCTCATACTTTGGGAAAGCAATTTACTTCTGAGGTGACTTGCTTCTCTGCTTCCAAAGCTCAGAGGTGAAGTGTCTTAGTTGAGAACTGAACTTGGGCAGCTGGCCCCAGCAGTTTGATCTGTTCTAGGAAGACACGCAGAGCAGGCACACTTCCTGTCCCCACTATTTGTTCCCCCTGGGAAAATGAGGAATGCACAAGCATTTGCACAGATGAGCCTGTGTTTCCAGTGTGTCATCTAAAAGAGGTGGCTGAGGGAGTGCAGGAGTCATTCAGAAAGAGGGTGTGCTGGCATGGCTGCATGTTGTAGCCTAGCCAGGAAATTGCTAGGGTTGACCAGGTTTTAGCATGTTTCTAAGTCTTCCCGTTCCCCAGTCCCTAGACCCATTCGAACTCCACGAAGCAGCCCACACCACCATCCATTAGTCAGGCATCCTGTGCTCATACCATTAAATCTGGAAATGGAGAATTGTCTGGCTGAAGATAGTCATAGAAATGAGTGTTCACTCTTCTGGGGTACTTGTCATAAATCCCTACACTGTTACCTAGATCAGTGTAGGACGCTGAACACATCAAAAAAAGACGACCAGGTTTTTAGTCCTGTGCCAGTAATAGACTCCCTTAGCTGGAGCCCTTGGATCTAAATGTTGGCAGAGGGCAGTGAGGGAAACTCAGGCCCATTGTTTTTCAGCTTATGCCAAAGAAAAAAGATACAAATCTGAATTGTGAAAGACTCAAGGTCCTGTTCCCAGTCCTGTATATGGGCTGTCAGGCCCTCCCAGCAGTCTAATCCCTGCAGAACGAAACATGAGCGGGAGCCTTGCAACAAAGGCAGGACCAGTGATTCCAAGGTTGTCCTACAGAGGAGGGCGTGGCTAGCAAGTGCCTCAGCCCAGCTAGAGGCTGATTTGCCCACTGGTGTCCTCTGTGGACTCCTGAGGCAGCAAGGCAAGGCAAAGGGGCTGTTAGGGGCACGTGCAGATAAGGAGACTGCTGCCAGTACTGGAAATGTCCCTGCTGCAACTTTTATGGCTTGTCTATTCTTTTCTAACTGCCTACGAAACTGGGCTGAAGAAAACCAAAGAGCCTTGCTTGCAAAGCCTGCACTTGGCCCACCTAGCTTTCATGCAGCATACACCCCTACCCAGCCGACTACCTAGACTCCACTTCTAGAATTCACTGGGGACAATGGGCAGCTGCAGCCCCTTGGTCCTAGACATGAACACACTGACTTAGGTACAGGCTCTAGTCTTTGTCAAGCAATATCCAGGTAGGGTTGACAGTAGAACCCTGAAGGGCCTGTCCTCCAAAGTCAGGAGTCCTAGTCCTGAGAGGTAGTGGGACCTCACAACCTGAGCTTCATGCTGAAGGCCAAAGTCCTTTTCTGGACTTTGGTATATAAGCCTTTCTGTCTTTGTTCTTTCAAGTGGATGGGGAAGTACAGCCACCATGAATGAAACTACACACAAGCCCCTCACATTCAGACAATTGTCTTCCATTACCCACCCACCATAGCGGCTGGACTCTTCTTCATAGGCCTGGTCTGCCTATGACAGCTGACCTGGCTTTTCTTCCCTCTGAGGGCCACCGCCGTTTGCGAAGACAAACCAGATAGCCCCATTGTCACACAGCAGCATGTCAACACTGTCAAGAACCTCTTCCAGATAAATAAGTAGGTCCAACAAGGTTCTTGCAGTAAACGGGTACAGAGAGATAGGGTCCTGGCTTTCTGGTCCAGCATTAGCAGGCATTAGGTCAGGTCATCTATCAAAATAAATACTAAAATTCCTATTAAGTCATCACAGTCCATAGTAGGCAGGGTCTCAGTTCAGTGGTTTTACCCAAAAGGCTATATGTTTTCTAGTTGTCTAAATCACTTTAAAAAATTGCCAAGGCAGAATGTTCCATTCAGAATGTAGTCCATTAGATGACAGGCTCCGGCATGGCCTAAAATCAATCAGTGTTTTTCAGCTGCATAAAGGATGTTGTAGTGGGATGTTTTATAGAGCAGATAAACAGAAGGGATGGCAGCCTCAGGGAACACATGGTGGTTCAGAGCGGTGTCCATCTCGTCCACGTACTCCACCTGCAGAGCAATGTTCAATGCCTGCGACAGGGCTGTGATCTGGACATGGTCACACTCCATGGCCATCGGCTCCACTTCCTGCAAAGCCAAAATGAGATACTTAGGAAGGTGGCCCCAGCTCTCAGGATCACAGTCACCTGCGCTGTGCATGGGCAATGATACCCACCTGTCATGGGAGCAACACAGCCAGAGACTACTGGGGTTGCAGAAAATAAACCTGAGCCATTTGTAGTCCAGCCCCTTAAAGGAATGTGCAAAAGGGGAGGAATCTTCCAGGCTGGCATCAAAAGCTTAGAACTAAAAGGACCTTGCCATCAAAGGCTTCCAGATAGAAGCTTGCAGAGAGGCCAGAGCCTGTGGGTGAGTCCTGCTGCTGCAGATAGTAGAAACACAGAGATGGAGACAGGTCAGCATGAGCACCCCACCGGGGGCAGCTGCTCTTATGCCTATGGTAATTGCCATTTAAGTTAGAACCCAGTACATCTTAATTAAAACAAAAAATCCAGATAGCCACGTGAATGTTTTCCATTTCTTTACATGTGGGCCACTCCTTCTTGGAAAGAAGAGCCCATCTTAGGACAAAAGTGACAGGAGCTGTCACTTGTGCAGCTTATCAGCTGAGCAGTCCCTGGGAAGGCAAGCAGCTTACTCAAGCCTCAGAGCTCAGGCCACTCAAGGAAGATGTCTCTCCAGCAGGCTAACCTTGTTAGCTGGCATTACAAGGGTGTTCCTCTGGGTAGAAACGAAGGTCCTGGAGTGTGTAAGAGACAACAAAGCCCAGGCTGGGAGCTACATCCCCAAAGAGAGCCTTAGGGACCTACATGAGTGCAGAAGTCTTTGATGTCCATCTCCTCATCAATGAAATGCCGGAAGAAATCAGCTCGGTTCCTGATGAAGGCTGAGGTGAGCAGGCGCAGGAACTGCACAATTCGGTCTGAGGAGCTCTGGTCGTTGAACACCTTCAATAGGCTGGACACTGAGCTGTCCCTCTCCACAAGCTCTACCACACTGTAAAACTTTACACCGCCACCATCAGAGCAGACCCAAGTAGCACCTGCCCCCACACCCTGCGGGACCTCTTCAGGGCAGACCCCGTAGCACCCGCCCCCTATACCTGGAGGGACCCCCCTCAGGGCTCATTTTGCAATTGCATATGAGTATTAGTGTTGAAGACCAGAGACCCATCTATGGTCCTGGCACTGAGGAAACTGACAGTCCCCCAAACTGAGGTCCCTTGTACCCACATACCACAAGTAGGAAATGACCTGTCCCAGCCCCGCTCGGGAGGACTAAGAACACAACTGCATAGCTGTGGGTGGGCTGTGGACCTCCAGCCTGTCTGCCCTGCCCATATGAAAGGCCTTGGCCCCTCAGGCAGTGTGGCTTAGGTGAACTCACAGCGTTAAAGAAGTTTCTGAACTTGTGTTCCTCAAAGCCGGCAGCTAGAAGGTCATTCGGGGTCTGTAGCACACGCTCTTTGAACCTGGAGAGGAGGAGACCTTGTGAGCACATCCTTGTGACATTTTAACCCACTTGCACATGTACCCCTTGCTGCCCCACTGCCTTCCCTGCTATAAATGACTCCATTTCTCAGATGAAGAAACTGAGGCAATCACAAAATTCTGCCCCAGATGCAGCAATTCCCTTTCAAAGGCTCCCTTCCTGTCCCTGTGGTCCCACTTATGTCATCTGCCCTGGTCTTGTCCAGCTCTTTCCCTTTTCTCCCCTCACTTCCTCACAGGGGCCTCCAGAATGACCAATACCCATCCCATGACACAATTGCTGGCCTCTGCCCTTCACACCGTGCTCCTCACAGGGAGCCCAGGGTCACACTGTCAGCCAATCCCCATTTGTAGTTTACCTGAGCAGTGCCTGTGAGGACCCCCAGGATATCCCTCTTTGGGCAAGTTTCTGGCCACCTTTATGTTAACGAATTTTGGCACCCAGGAGTTAACATCCCTTCCTGAAGCCTAAATGGTATAAAGATCCAAGGAACTAGAGCAAACTGAAGACCAAGAGTGGCACTGGAGAGATGGCTCAGTGTTCTTGCAGAGGCTCCAGGTTTGATTCCAAGCACAAGCTTTCAACCATCCCATAACTCCAGTTAGAGGACATCTAGTGCCCTCTTCGGGCACTGAGGACGCATGGGGCAAACACTCATGGGATAAAACAAATGAATATAATTCTAAACATAGAATACTCAAAAGCTCAGTTTCCTGTTTAGTACTCAACTACGCTTCTAGGAGGCTGGGAAATCTTAGGTGAGGTGGTAACGCCATGGACCCCAGTGCGCCTCTGCCCCTCAGCTCTCTGCTCCAGTTGCTTATGTGTGGGTAGCTATAAACCAGCTTGCTCACCAATCAGGTCAGGCCTCCCTGCTTCTGCTATCGCATAGCCCTCCATGGCCTGTGCTCCCACTCCAATGCATAGCCCTTCCTGTCACTAGCCACAGGGCCCTCGTGGGCATGTAGCGCAGTTCTTCATTAACCCCAGGAGCAGCCTGGCACTGGCTGCACTTACTGTCAGGGTCAAGAGCCAGCTAGATGGCTTGGTCCAGTGGCTGCCCTTCATGCAGCGGGAAAAAAGGGAAGGCCTCTGTGCACACACCACAGTGTGCCCTTACTGTCACACACATACAAGAACATGACCAAGGCTAGCAGGAACAAGCTTCCTCCTTCTGTCATCTTCTTCCTTCCTCTACTTTTCTTCTTTCTTCTTCTTCCTCCTTCTCCTCCTCTTCCTCCTCCTTGTATTGGTGTTTGAAACAAGGTATCACTATGTGCCTCCATGTCTCACTGTGTTCCTCCATATCCGTTTTCATTTTTGCGGTAAATTCCAAGTGCCCACCCATTGTTGGTGAGCCATGCCTTCAGGCAATACTGACAGACTACCCACACCTTCCTCAGCCTCTGGGCTGCCACCAGCACCATCACAGTGGGCAGCCAGGTTTCCAGGCATGCCAGAGCTTCCACCAGGCAGCTCTCAGCCCCCCTGCTACAAGCCTGGTCCAGGGCAGATCCAGTACAGAGAAGCGGAGGAGTCTACACAGGTCCTACTCACTTGAGGATCTCTCTGCTCTTGCCCAGCAAAGACTCCAGGTAGGAATAGCCCAGGGCCCTGTAGAAGCAGTTCCCATCTCCTTTGGTCTTTCGGATCGAGGTGAATCTTTTGCTGAGTTCCTAAAGGGAGAGGGAGACACTTGGGCCTTAGCAGCAGCAAGGGCATTAGTGGGGGTCAGCCAGTGGCCTGGCCACAGCTCCCTTCCCTTCAGTGCCCCCACCCTCATCTATCCCACAGACACACAAATACACTAAGATGTCAGACAGAGGACGCCTACCCATGGCACTAGACAGCCTTCGGTCAGGGAAGGTGACACAGAGTTAGATGGTTGTGACAGAGTATGAGGTCATGACCTGGGGTGCTCTGGGTCCAAGAAGCCATACCAGACTTCTGCAGTCAGGGAAGGCTTCCTGGAGAAAGCTGGCAGCTGAGTGGGGGTGTGTGGCAGGGAGGCTACAGAACACTAAGGAGCCTTGGCAGCCCTATAAATGTTTTTCAGCTGTGTGCGGAATGCCATGCCACACAGAATCCTGAACACTCAAGTCAGTGACGTCAGCACTTAAAATGGTGCTTAGCTTTACTGTGTCTGGTGTTGCCACAAGGAAAAGATCTCTTTCTGAGGCAAATACCCAATGTCAGAAGGCACTTAAGTGTGTTTCAGTTTGCCCAGGAGCCTGGCCCACACTCCACACCTTCCAAAAGCTGTCCCCTTCCTCACTCCCGACCTCAGCCCCCTTGGGCTAGGCTCTTGGTCTCTCCCCTCCGCCCCACCTGGATTTTCCTCTGGTAAATCCTGTTTTCAGGATGATCCCGAAGAATGGATAGGATGTCACATTTTTCTGATATTAGGTTGAAAGATGTTTCGCTCTGAAAGACAACAAAGAAACACTGAGCTGGCTTCAAAGATACTCACGGGACTCATGGAGCTGCGGGCCTCCAACTAACCAGCTGCACAACCCAGAACACACTCCCTTCCCTCAGAAGGGATGTGTGAGCAGGTGGCCTGCATCGTAGGGGCCTGCCTGGACTGTCCTGGTCCCAGGGCTGGGACAATCAAGACTTTATAACCATGAAATATCCTGGTTATAAAGAACTGACCTCATAACTTGTTAACAGATACATTTCATAATATTTAATACCTCACTCAGACTTAATAAATCTCTGTGCTGGAATATGCTCCCACCTCATTTATTCATTCATTCATTCACTTACTCATTCTTTCATTCACCATCCTCCCTCTGCCCCAGTTCCTGAGCATGCATCCTGTGTCAAGCTTGGCATCATCATGTGCTGGCAACGCAGGGGTATTCCCATCCCTACACAGTAACCAGTAATACCAAAGGAAAAAGGTTAACTGTGAAGTGACACCTGGAGGGTGTGAGCTAGGGGCCAGGGAAGGGTTAAAGGTCAGAATTTACACAAGGGCTGGGACATGGGGGGGACATCTTCCCATACTGCCTGCTGGTGTTGCCCAGCTCTGAGAGTCAAAGCCAGAACCAAGTCTCAGCATATGCCTCTGGGAAGCCACGGACTCCAAGCCTTAGGACTCAGCAAGCAGGTGGGAGACAGGGCAGAGGATGCCATGGATGAAGGAGCCGCAGCCACCTCCTCACCTGTGCTTTCACTAGACTTGGGTTGCAAGTGCTCAGGGGTTGGGGCTCAGCCAACTGGTCATGCACTCTTGACACCAGCAACCCAGGAATGTGCTCTCTGCAAAATGAAATAAAAAATTGCTGGGCTGGTGAGATGGCAGCTCAGATTGCTGGCAAGTCTGACCACCTGAGATTTGAGGAGCCCACACGAGGTGGAAGGGGAGAACTAGCTCTCACAAGTTGTCCTCTGATGTGTCAATGTGTATGTGTTTGTGTGCATGTGCAAACACACACACACACACATACACACACACACACAGGTTAGAATTGTTCTTAAAGTGCTATTTGACACAGGAACAGTTTCCAGCTAAAAATAAGGGTTCTGTGGCTGAAGGCATGACTCAGTAGATTAAGCCCTTGCTTTCTAAGGGTGAGCACCAGAGTTCAGATCCCCAGGAGCCACATACAGGCTGGATGGGAAAGCCCTGCCTGCGATCCCAGCCTTCAGAGGGTTGGTATAGGGGATCCTTGGGAACAAGCTGACAAGCTAGACTACTCAAATTGGCGTAGTCTAGGACCATAAAAAAGTCTGCTGGGGCTTCTGGGTAAAATTTTGGTTAGAAATAAAGAGAGTAGAGATGCAGATGCAATGCCTACTTTACAGGGTTGGAGAGATGGCTCAGAGGTTAAAAGCACTGGCTGCTCTTCCAGAGGTCATGTGTTCAATTCCCAGCAACTACATGGTGGTGGTTCACAACCATCTACAGTGAGATCTGGTGCCCTCTTCTGGCATGCAGGTGTACATGCAGGCAGAACACTATACATAATAAAATTTTTTATACAATTAAAAAAAAAAATGTCTGCCTCACAGCAGCCATACTGTGACGAGAGGTTGAAAGCCCGTCTAGGGAAGATGGTCTGATAATCATCTGCTACCTTAAGCCCAAGATGCATGACACGGTGACAGGTGCCATTACTAGATACATACTATGTGTGAAGCTCACATATCCCCATTATCTCAATTATCACAACACCCTTGTGAGGTGGCTGTTATTATATCCATGGTTCTGCCCAGGTCAGGTTGTTTGAGCTGGGAGGTGATTAATGCAGGTCAGTGAAGTTCAAACACACCAAACTGCTAGGCAGGCACAGCCTAGACTCCAGAGCTCTCAACGGACTCAGCTGCCGGACCACAGAGGACTGTCCTGTCCAGGGCACTGTGGGGCCTCCTTACCTGGAGGCTGGCTCTGACCTCTCACACTGCAGCAACTCTAGACACACTGCCTCCACCCCTACCTCACCCACCCACCAATCCCCATTCCTGATGGGAGTTCAGTGCGTCTAAGAGCCTGGCCAGTGTGTGATGCTTACTGCAGGGTATCAAGGGACAGTTCCTAAGTGACTTCAGGCACAGCCACTGAAAGGTATCAGCAGGCTGAGGATGGAGCTCAACAGTAGGAGTGCTTGCCTACATATGCAAGGCCCTGGGTTCATGCCTAGCTCTGCAAAAGAAACAGAAAATAAACCAGGAAAGCAAAGGCCACTGCCAGAGGTGTGAGACAGTCCCCCCTCCACCTTCTTTGAGCCTTCTACCCGTGCCAAGAAGATACCAGCTTCTTCGTTCTGTTCTTCCTTCCCACTTCCTAGTCCCCCTTCCAAAGATCCACAGACCTCTGGCTTGCAGCTTGAAATGGCTCCATTTCATCCGCAGGTTTAAAGATCCTTAGGCCAGGGCTAGAGAGATGGCTCAGAGCTTAAGAGCACTGGCTGCTCTTCCAGAGGTCCTGACTTCAATTCCCAGCAACCACATGGTGGCTCACAACCATCTATAATGTGATCTGATGCCCTCTTCTGGCCTGCAGGTGTACACGCAGAAAGCCCTGTGTACATAATAATAAATAAATAAATCTTAAAAAAGAAAGAAAAAAAAAAAAAGAACCTTAGGCTAAGCCAGCTTTGTTGATTTTGTGGGCATATATGTATGAATGTATGTATGTATGATATATAAACACACACATATATACTTATATTTAAATATATTAAAACATATAGTTATGTATATAACAATATATTTAATATATTAATAACTACATATTGTTCTAAATCACAGAAGAGTGACATCCTGGTATGCAGTTAATTCTGCTTACACTGTGTTCAAGATGCAGTTCCCCATGGGGAGGAATCATTCTGAACAGCCCCCTCCACACCTGAGTGCATAGCAAAGTGACCCACCAGCCACTTGCCTGGCCAGTGGCCACATACCCTGCGCAACCCGCATCATTCCTGTCCCGCCATCTGCTTCCTGACTGTTTGCTTATAGAAGTATTTTTATAGATGGCTGACTTAAAACGGTGCGTGGGGCTTTCTGAACCACAGCGCTCTGGCTGTATTTAATGAGCTTGCAGTAAATTCTGACTCCAAACCAAGCCCAGAAATGACTACATCACAGGATATAAGGGCCACAGAAGGAGGCCCAGCCAGCCCTCTTTATTTGGCTGTTTCTTAGAAGGCTTCAGAGCAGAGGAAGAGGAAAGCCATTGACCCTCACAAAGAGGTTTTGTTTTTGTTTTTTGAGATAGGGTTTCTCTGCGTAGCCTTGGCTGTCCTGGACTTACTTTATAGACCAGGCCAGTCTTGAACTCACAACGATCCACCTGCCTGTGCCTCCCAAGCACTGGGATTAAAGGTGTGCGCCGCCACCACCCAGGCGACCCTCACAAAGAGGACTCCTGAGGGGATGCACGACACCAGGGAAGGCTTCCCAGGGCCTTTTGTCTTATGTCAACTTGCTGCCCTTGACAAATTCACCCAAGCCATTTGCAGCAGGTACACTAATAAGAGGCTGTGCATGGCTAAGCGGCACGGTGCCAGTCACAGAGATTTGTCCAAGTTTATCTCTTTGGCCCTAATCTCTGTCGTGCCTCCCAACCCACTGCCCTGCACTCATTCCTCAACCCACTAAGGCCTATTTGGTATGTCTTTTGAAATGTGTGTGTCATTTAAGAGTATGGTGGTAAACTGTACCTACCGTATATACACAGCTCTGCTGCCTTAAGTACCTACCCCATTCTTCCCCTCTCCCCGTCTTTGGGAACCACCCCTGTACTTCCTACTGTCTTTATGAATCAGACTACAGACGAGATGTATTTTTCAATTTTTTAAAAGTGGAGTTGTTGTATATTTTAAATTTATACATATATTATATTACAGATATTACGGTATGTTTTTTCACTTTACTGGATGCCATTTAAGAATCAGCCCAGGTTGAGTATGGTGACAAATGTCTGTAATCCTAGCATCCAGGAGACTGAGGCATGGGTAGGGATGGTAGAATTGGGCTAGCATAGGCTAAGCTGCAAGACTGTCTCAAGGGAAGAGGGAGGGAGGGAGGAAGGGAGGGAGGGAAGGAAGGAAAGAAGGTAGGAAGGAAGGTAGGTAGGTAGGTAGGTAGATAGGTCTTGGGTTGGCATCTAGTGTCACCAAGTGTATACGTGAGCACCCTAGTGACAAGCAGTTTTCCACCCTGGCACTTCAAGTCCCCACCCAAACCCACTGGCATTCCTGGGTGAGACCAGCCTCAAGCTCCAGGAATCTTGATTTTGGCTGATGTTAATTGGTGTTTGCTTTTAACCCTTCCCCCCTCCCCCAAGACTAAAGAGAAAAGGAAAACAGACAGGTTGCTCCTGACTGTCCTGTCAGGCCTAACCAGGCCACAGGAAAGACATTGGCTCTTTAATTGCTGGTTTGCAAATAGATGCTAAGTAGTTAAGCTGGGCTTGACAACAGTGTTAGCAGTGATGGTGAGGCCTCAGCTCACCTACAAATCACCTGCCAGCCACTCTGCCTGCGCATCTGAGCATGCCCACATCCCAGGCTCAGGAGCACCCAGCAGGCCCAGCCCAGGTCATCTTCCTCTGTTGGGCAAGGTTGACTCACCACCAACCGAGCTTACAGCTACCATTCACCACACAGCCTGACCTCAAGGCACCCGGGAGAGCTGCAAACTCCAGCCTCGCCTGGCAGCCGCAGGTTCACGGCCTCAACCTCCCCTCTAGGAAGGTTCAAGACTTTGCCAGAGGCCACCCGGGCTTGACCCTGGCCCTACCTGCTGACCAACCTACCCACGGTCACTAGGAGGAGTGTTCTTTTAAATGTTGACTTGGGGACTGGGACGGTGGCTGAATGGTAATTAATTGGCTACTTAAGCATAAGGACAGAGTTTTGTAACTCGGCGCCCAGGTAAAGAGTCATGCACCTCAGCATCTGGAGGGGATGCAGAGGCAGCTGGAGCTTCGTGACTGGCCAATCTAGCCAGCAGTGGGCTCCAGGGTCAGTAAAGAGACCCTGTCTCTAAAACTAGAGAGTTTGGGGAGAGGGCTCAGTGAACCAAGGGCCTTGTTACCCACGAGGGAGGACTGGAGTTCAGGTCCCCAGCAGCCTGCCCCCTTAAAATCTGGGCAGCATGGCAGCGACCTGTTATCTCTGCACTCCGTAGGCAGAGATGCCATCCCTGGAGCAAGCTGGCTGACTAGCCGGAACTGACCAACTCCAAGCTCAGCAATAGACCCTGCCCAAATAAACAGCAACTTAGGAAAACACCCCATGTCAACGCCCAGCATCCTTTTGTGAGAGCACACATGTGCATGCCAATCCACACACTTGTGTGCCCACACGTTTGTGAAGCAGGTTCACATGCACACTACACACACACACATGCACAGTTAAAAGAAAAAATAAAAGGAAAACAATAGATAAAGGCACCTGATGTTCATCTCTGGCATCCACTCACGTGCACAGGCTGGTAGTATATATATGTATGGATATATATATACACATTTGTGTATATATTTATATAAATGTATTTATATATTTATATTGTGGATATTCGTGTATATAAATATATATATATGAATAAATTTGTGGAGTGTCCAAAGTCCATTATTGATGAGGTGAGTTAAGCCAAAGATAGCTAAAGCCACAGGTACAGGGAGACCTGTCTCCCTGAAGGACTCATTCCTGCTCTAACATGTGAGGATGACTGTGGTGTCACAGAACATCACCACTTGACTTTTTTTTTTTTTTTTGCCACTGGAGTTCAGAGGTCTGGTCTCCTCCATCTAAAGTCAAGCTGCGGATAGGCTGTGCTTTGTGGGGGTTTCTGGATTCCGTTGCTCTGCAGACAGCTTTCCTCAGTTCTTCATGGCTGCCTGGGGGAGCTACCCGAGTTCCAACCTTCAGACCTATGTGGTGGAAGGACAGAACTGACTCCTGCAAGTTGCCTTCTGACCTCCCGACCCCAATAAGTACATGTTAAAGGCTGTCTGGCTTCCACGATGGATATGGCTCCTTTCTCTCACCGTATATAGCCTTTCTTTCCATAGTGCCCTTACCTCCTCCCTCTTGTAAAGACCCTGGCGGTCCTCACTGCACCTTCCTTGATAACTAAGGGTCATCTCCCACTGCAGCCCCTTCACTGAGCCTTGGTCTAGTACTAGATCCATAGCTGCTAGAGACCAGGGGATGCTAGTCTCTGTTGACAGGTGCTCAGCTTCCACCCTGACCCTTCTCTGTTGGCCCCCAACCTCTTATCTTAGCTGCTGGCTGTTTTCCGAGCTCCTGCAGCTGGGCTCCTTCTCCTTCAGATAAGATGAATGTATGTAACATTTCAGTGGCCACCTGCTCTTAGGTCCTGCCTCACCTCTCCCTAGGACTCCAGCCTCAAACAGCTGGCAACCTCTGAACCATCTATGCAGTACCTTCTAATTCACTTACCCCTAATTATTCTGTTGGCTGATCTGTTCCACCTAGCCCCTAGGATACCCCTCCACCAGCCGGAGTATAGCGTCCCCCCAATTCCACAAGCCCTCTCCCACTGTCTCGCCCTGCCCTACTAGTTCCTGGGTCTGGCCTGAGAGCACTCACCCAGTGAACACCCATTACAGCAACAAAACTAGGCTAAGGCACAGCCAGGAGCCAGGGGCAGGAGTTGTCATAACAAATACCTGAAGACATGGAGGTTTCGGGGCGGGGGATGGGGTACAGCTGGGACACAGCCCAGGCGAATGCTGGAGAATCCTTCGCAGCTGTGAACAGACCTTGGCGGGCGATTTTGGTGCGGGTAAGACAAAGCGGAGAGCGGAAGGTAAGATGGGGGTCTTCCCAGGGGATTTTGTGTGAGAACGCTGGCAGGACCGGGCCCAGCAAAGGCCGTGAGGATGCAGCCTCAGATGGAAACGAGGAATGAAGTAATGGAGACTTCTGGAGGGAAGGGCCTCAGGTGGCAGAGAACTTGGCTGCGGGGAGTCCTGGCCCCAGAACTAAATGGGAAAACAGAACTTAACAACGGACTACAAAGGACACGGGAAGACAGAAGTCCAAGGTGACGTCATTCAGGCTCTGGTGGCTTCCTGTAACTTCATTTACAAAACAACATGTGAGAGGAGAGAAATAATGTAAAGATGGAATTTATAAGCAAAGAGAATGAAAGTCTTGGGAAACTCACAAGCTGACGGTGTGAGCGAACGAAGTGGCATCTGTACACCAAGGTTGTGGCTCAGTGGCTGGCCACATGCTGAAGACAACAGCACAGAAGGGAGCTAGGTGTCACTCAGGGAGATGCAGTAGGAGACACACACACACACACACACCTCCCAAACATGGCAGAGATCTTGGAGGCTGGCTATGCCTAAGAGGGCACATTTCCAGGGAGCCTCTCAAGTGCCCCCACACTTCAGGAAAGCATGCTCCCTTGGTGACCAGCTGTGACAGAGCACCAGGAAGACTGCTGTTCTAGTGACCAGCACTGTGGCCTTGGTGGATAGTCCACATGGGCTATCCCTGAGGCCCACAAAATGACAAAAGCGAATGTTTGACTGTCTGTCCTCTTAACCAACTTGTAATTTAGCTGCAAACGTGACAGTGTTTCAGAAGTCACTAGTTCTGGGGTCTCGCTTCTCAAGAAAGGATTCATGCAGCCAGCACCGGGAAGGGTTTAGTCCACTCTGCCCTCCTGCCTCAGCGAGAAGACAGAGGCCAGCACCTGCAGAACCAGAAGCCAATAAATATCTGCTCATTATAAGCCACCCGGTCTCTGACATTGCTGTGGCAGCAGGAATCTTCATCAGCCCTCCATAGGCTTGCCGGTTTGCTCAATCTTTGACAACCACCTCTCACCTGGCCCATGTACACCGTGGAGCTCCAGTCCCAGTGGTTGCCTTGTCTCTCCAACAGGAAACACACTTTACTTCAGGGGCTTTCACCTTCCGTTTCTTCTGTCTCGATGCCCTTCTGCCTCTTTACGGGACTCGGGAGATGCCACCTCAGCAGAGACGCCTCCCTGCCCTTCCCCAACCATCCTTCCGCCTTAGCTTGCTTGTTCAGGACAGGATCTGACAGGTGGGTTCACTGGCTGACTTGTGCAGTCCCCCTCCGGCCAAATGCCAACGGCACAAGGGTAGGACTTGTCATCTGTCACTGCTAGACCTCCACTTCCAGGCCTGTTGGAACGTATTCTAAAAACGTATCCCGAGTGCTCCGAACTGAACTGCTGAAGGCTGAGCTCCAGGCCTTAGGATGCAGCTTTATTGTCGGATAGGGTCATCACTGATATTAATTAGGTAAGATGACGTCACAATGGAGCTGGGTGGGTCACCCAGTCCCATGACTCCATCCATGACTGGTTTCCTCGTTAAGAGGAGTATAGACACACACAATGGGACAGACCCACCTGCAGATGACTTCCAATGTCACAAGTCAAGCTCCTGCTGGAAGCTTGGGGAAGCCGGGGATAGAACATTCCCAAACACCTTCCGGGGCAGGGTGCCCCTCCCTGCACCTTCACCTGGGACTCCAGCCTCCAGAGTCATCAGAAAACAAGTCCCTATGGATCTATCCCACGGAAGAACTTTGCTGCAGTAGCCCCGGCAAACATGCTGAGTGAGCAAGCCTGCCTCTCACTCCAGCTGGCCACTCACGGCCCAGCATCAGAGAGAGCCAGCAACCATTTCATGGCCATCAAAAATGTTACAGTTCCCTCATGTGCAGACTGCCCAAGCGCCACAGCCCAGCATGCACAGGACACCCAATTTCCCAGATTCACCACCCTGGGTTCCTCCATCCTCCATCGGCTGTCTAACTCCTCCCAGAATGCCCACTCTTGACCACATCCTAAGGCTATCTCCTTACTACCTGGGATGTTCTTCCTGAATGTTCCTGGACCACCTGCAGCATGCGGCTTTTTCCCAATTGTGGAATGTGCCATGCTCCCAAGGCTGCTGTTGAACTCTCAGGCCATGTCAGTAATTCAGTGTCTGTGACCCGGCCCACAGGCATGAACTCTGAGAGGGCAGGTGTCAAATCTTTCTTACCACTGCCCCAACACAGGCTGAAGATGCCAGCATTGGCTTGTTTAACGCATCTAATGCAGGCAGGACTGTGTGCTTTGACTGCCTATACTCAACTGCCTGTACTCTTACCCTCAAGAGCAAAAGCACTCACAGTTAGGGCGAGCCCCTTGCCATCTGCAGCCCTGACTCCTGAGGACTTCATGTCCCTCCACCTTCAAGCTCAAGCCAGTGACAATGACATGGAAATAGATACTGTCATTCCCAAGACAGTCTCTATCCACCACCCCTACCATGTGGCCTCAACCAATATTTAAAACCAGTCAAGTAAATCAGCCATGGACCCCAGGACTTAAAACAAGGCGTTTAATAAATCACACGTAAACAGTCTCTAATTCTGCCCTCATGACTCCCAGACAGATGTCCTTTTAAGTATTCTCTCTCTGTCTCTGTCTCTCCTACTCACCCCACCCCCTCCCTCTGACTCTCTTCCTCTCTCCTTATAACAGCCAGCCACCAAGACAGCTCTGACTGCCAGTGAAGGACTAGGAGTAGTTCAGAAGTTGAGCCTTATCCACCATACATGAAGACTAAGGTTCAAAACCCAGCATCAGCAAACAAAACAGAAAGGGCAGGTGAGCCTGGAGCTAAGTGATCACAAGTATGGTACTAACGATGGTCAAGCCCTGCCGCCCTTTGCTGGACACTGAAAAGTATAGGGCAGCCACCATCCCCATCCCCTGTTGCCTGACCCCATGGCAACCTGGAGGGTGGGCTGATGCAACACAGAAGTCTGGACCAGAGGCTTGGTTTCAAGTCCTAGTTGTCATACGATCACAATCCCTACCAGTTTTCTCCCTGTCTGGCCTCTGTTTCCCCACCTGCCTAGCCCTGGGTTTGACCAGGTTTGACCAGCCCAAGGTTTCCTGGGCCTGATCTGTTCAGCTGGAAAGTTCTTCTAGATCTCTGCCTGGACTCCTAACTCATTCCTCACACTTAGGAGCCGCCTCTTCACACGTCCTGACTCCACAGACCTGTTGCCATCAGGAGACTGAGCTTATGTCGAAGTGGCCCTAAAGGGCTTGCCTGGGTGGCCAGATCGCTTGTCCCTGGGGATAGTTGGCTGGGGGCAGAGTAGGTCTCTGCAGGCTAAATCCGCGATGGATTGGCTGCAAGCCTTATACAGAAGTGCTACTTAACAAAGAGCGGAGAACACAACCCCAGAGATCCCCCATCCCGCCCTGGCTAAGCACATGCCTCGAGACTTCGAGGAGGCGTCTAGGGGCCATCTAGAGTGGACTCGGGGGAGCAGGGCTGGATCTCCTGGCTGCAGGTCCCTGAAGGAGCACCCCGGGGCTCAACATCCCGAGGATGGAAAGGGCTAAGCATCGCGCCCGACCGCGCGCGCGTACATGCGCCCTGGCGGCGACCCCTCCCCGTCCCGCTACCACTGACCATAGTGACCGGAGCCGTCGGGCCACGTCCCGCTCCAGCAAGGAGTGAGCGGGTGCCAGGGGAGGCGCTGGGCAGCTCCACCGTTGGGTCGGGCGGCGCGGGCCTCGCGGGTGTGGGGCGAGCGCAGAATACACCCGACCGCCCCTCAGACTAGAGCGGAGACCTCCACTGTGTCCCAGCAAGACGCACGCCTGGCGATTGACGTCGGAAGGCGGCAATCAGAAGCCAGGACGCTGAACGTCACAGAAAGTGGGTGGAACTCCACGCTCCTTCAGCCTATGCTTTGGGGCCCATTTGACAGGAGGCTGCCCCCCTTTAAAGAGACAGAGTGCCTTTAACTAGCAAAGGAGTTAGCCCAATCCGAAAAACCGGTCCTGTTTGCGAAGACAGGACTTTTAACTAAAACTGCACATTGAAGTCGTCTGGAAGATTAGATGGCCCTCATTAATTAATCAGCGAGTTCACATAAGTATAGTTCTCTCAAGATCAGAGGACAGGAGCTTAGGAGACACGCGTCTGGTGACATTAAGTTATATGCCTGCTTCTGTCTAGCTACCAAATAATATTTTACTTCTTTCTAATTCATGAATCAGTGGCTTGACGAGCATCCAGGGTAATATTTTTTGAATGAATGAATGCTCAGGATGGTTGAGTGCGGCTCTGGGGATCCAGGACTGTGTAGAAAACGCAATACTGAACCAGGTGGAGATGACTCACCCTGTGTACAAGCTCATTATTACTGGACATAAAACAAGAAATATTTATTATTTGAAGGTTTGTTTGCCAGCCCTTGACCCCCGGAGGACCTCTGTGGATGTTGTATGGAGAAGGGGGCTCCTATACGTGGCACATAACTTTTTTAAAAAAGATTTACTTATTTATTATTATATATACAACGCTCTGCCTGCATGTGCACCTGCAGGCCAGAAGAGGGCATCAGATCACATCATAGATGGTTGTGAGCCTCCATGTGCTTGCTGGCAATTGAAGTCAGGACCTCTGGAAGAGCAGCCAGTGCTCTTAAGCTCTGAGCCAGCTCTCCAGCCCCGACACAGAACTATTTTAATAGGTTCTAGTACTTACATGGTTCTCCTTCATCGTGGTGTAGATGTTGGATTAAAAACTGTTTTGCTCTTTTCCTGAGCTAATGATAGGTGGGTCTCACATCCTCAGAATAGTGGACGGCCAAATTGAGTGGCAGCTCTAGACACCCCCACCAAAGGAAACAATAGACAAACCCCAATGTGCTGTGGTGCATTGTGTGTGTGTGTGTGTGTGTATCTGTGTTGCATGTGTTAAAGCCAGAGGTAAACTTAAGTGTCTTCCACTATTTCTTTCCACCTTACTATTTTTTTTTTTAAGGTTTATTTTTATTAGCTGGGTATGGTAGCACAAGGCCTTTAATCCTAGCACTTGGGAGGCAGAGGCAGGCTGACCTCTGAGTTTGAGGCCAGCCTGGTCTATAGAGTGAGCTCCAGCACAGTTGGGACTATACAGAGAAACCCTGTCTCAAAAACCAGTTAATTGTGCTATTATAGTTGAATGGCCTCTAAACCAAGCAGCCACCATCTTGAGGAGTTCAGCTGTGTCTCTTTTGCAAAATATTATCCCAAGTGTATTTGTTGATTGTTTACACCCCTAAATAGAGGGGTAGAGTAGGGCAGGAGACCCTCAACTGAGTATCCCGCTGCCCCTACCGTCTCTAAATGCAGCACATGGCCTGGGACTAGAGTGTATTTAGGTTGGGGAAGCCTGGAGTGAGTGTGTGTGTGTGTGTGTGTGTGTGTGTGTGTATTCTCCTTCCATCTTTGTGACTACAGGGAAGCCTTCACTACTGCTGGGTAAAGGTGGCTTTTCAGGTGCCAGTTGGGGGAGGGGCACCCACATTTCCTGTAATTATCCTTCATCTATGCTCTGTAAAAAAGCCCAATAAACTCACTCACTGGTTCCCCAGAGTAAACCTTTTTGTGGAATTGGGCCCTCATTTGTCACCGACACCTCGGGAGGAGGAGGAGACATTGCTTACGTCTAACCCCTGGGAAGAAATTTTAGCAACATATGTGTGAGTGGGTATGTCCGCGCGTGGGTGTGTGTGTGTGAGTGCAAGTACCTGCGGAGGCTGGAGGATGTGTCGGATGCCGTGGAGTTTGAGTTATAGACAGTTGAGAAGCTGCCTGACGTGGGTGCTGGGAATGGAACTCGAATTCTCAGGAAGAGCTGTAAGTGTTCTTAACCCCTCCTGACCCTACCCGATTGACTGCTGAGGTGACAAGTGTACCTCACCATGCCCAGCCAGCATCCTGGACTTTCCAGCTCATTTTGTGCTTGGTCCAGGCCGAGCTTTGCATCCCTTGGTGGAAGAATGACTGAGCCAGGTGTGGCCCCATGGGTGTGGTGTGGGGCATGGTGAGGGCTCTCAGCCAGCTGAGGCTTCTAGAAACCCTTGAGCTGGCCTGCACACCATCCCCCAACCTCAGCAACTGCAAACAAAGCCAGCCTTGGTCTAAGGAAAGAGCAGTGGGCTGAAGTCCCCAAGGAACCCTGGCTCCTTGGCTCTGGGCTCTGACATTCACCACTGTGAGCCCTCAGGCAACTCCTGGGTTTTCTCAGGTCCCTTCATATCTCACCCAGTTAGAGGCCTGATAACCTGAGTGGTTAAGAGAACATTTTAAGGGGTTGAGGATTTAGCTCAGGCGATGGGGTACTTGCCTAGCTCATGAAGTCCTGGGCTCGATCCCCGGCACCACATAGGGTGAGTGTAAACCCAGCACTGCAGAGGTGAAAGGAAGACCAGGAATTGAAGGTTATCCTTGGCTCAGTTTAAGGCCAGCCTGGGAATCATGAGGGCTTGTCTCAAAAGAAAAATGTGTGTGTATATGTGTGTGTGTGTGTGTGTGTGTGTGTGTGTGTGTGTGTGTGTGTGTGTTGAAAACAATTCCTCCCAGAGAAATGGCTTGTGGGGGAGGGGAGGATAGTCTACACACTGGGGTGGGGATTGGAGGCCTTCCCTCTGTCTATCTCAGGCTCCTTAACTAAGCTCTGGGAAGATGATTAGTGGAGAAAAGGCTGTGGAAACCTCCACTCAGCTCAAAAGCTGTTTGGACAGTCCTTCAAGGGCGGCCTCTGCGCTTACGTAAAGGGTCCTCTCTTCCTGCATCACCCACTTGGACTTCAGGTGACTCCATGGGGGAAGCCAGAGATGGCAGCTGTGGGCAGCTATAACCTCACAGGGTGAGAGAAGAGGGAGATCTCGGTGAGGACCCTGGGCCTCTGAGTGTAGCCTGTGAGGCCAGGCTGGGCTGCCAAGATGGTGGGTCTCCACCTGCTCTTTCTTAGGCTAGTCAAGACTGTTCTTCCAGGATCCCCACCTCACTTGCCCACCCCAAGCACTTTCCTACAGGCTCCACTATCCAAAGCTACCATCCTCCACAGTCTGGCTGCTCCACAAAGCCTTCCTGGATTGTAATACTGGGTCGCAAGGTCCTCTGAATTTCCAGGTCAGGGACCTGACTTTCTCCTATGGTGACATGTCCTGCTGCTGTGATTGGAGGGGCAGGAGGACATGGTTGGTGATTGTGCAAGTAGGCAGTGGCATCAGGCACATTCACGACACCATTCCCTAGGCATTAATGCCTGAACAGGTCAGACCTCTCTGGGCCTGGTTTCCCGGCTCTAAGTGGCTGCATTGTGAAAGCGTTTCAGAAGTATGGGCTTGGCATGGCCCCCAGGGCTGCGGTCTTACTCATCCCAGTGTGCATAAACAGAATACAGTAGACAGTGGGACCTGACACATGCTGGCCTCCACCAGACACGGCGATCGACCCATGGCAGCGACACCCCAAAGAGGTCTGTGTGGTGTGCCTGAATAAGGCTGCTGGCATCTCTCAGAATCAACATGGGGTGGGGGTGGGGGATGAGGGAAAACTAACAAGAAATATATGAGCTCCTCCTAGTGTGCACCTAGGCCTAGTCCTGGAAGCTTCTAGATTCCTGACAATCTAAGCTAGACCTAGAATGTTTTCAGCCTCTGAGACTTACTGCTTAATAAGCTCACCCTGACTTGTTCTTAACTGAGCTCTGGACTGGCTGGTTCAACTCAGCTGTTCTGGCTCAAACTCTTCTCCCAGCTGACTTATTCAATCTGGCTTCTTTCTCTCTCATCCTGGAAATGCTTTGCTTGGCCTCAAACTCAGCAGTCTGTTCTAATCTTCTGGCTTTTCATTTTCTGGCGTGTTCCATCATCACCTGAGTTCTCTCTCTGCAACCCATCTCTCTATTACTGTCCTGGTAAACTGCCTCCTCTCTCTGAAAAACTGCCTCTTAACTAGTCTCCGTATCCTCTCTCTTCTCTTGGGAGTTGGGCGTATCCTAGTCTGTCAAATCTTCTCTGATTCCTCACCTTTTCTGTCACTCAATTAGACATCACTTTCAAACATGGGGGCTTCCTTCTTTTGCAAACTAACTTTACCTTTGTTTGGGATTAAAGACATGTATCACCACGCCTGGATCTAAACTTTTTCCTGATACTTGCTCTATACCAGGCTGGCCTTGAACTCAGATCTGTTTGCCTCTGCTTCTTGGACTAAAAGGCATGTTTGTATTCCAGTCAGATCACACAGGCCTAGATCATCTTTGGATGTGATCTCTTGCCAGGACAGCCATTTCTGAAGTCACAGTCTTCTACAAAGCAGCATTTCTTGAATTCCAGTAGTGTCATACTCAGTTTGGTCTCCTGGGCTGGGCAGGGACAGCATCTATGCAAGAGGAACATCTGAAGTCTCTAGAAAGCTGAGGCCAATGGGAGACTTCTGTCCTCGGAGAAAGCTGCCTGCTCCAACTCCATCCATTCTCTGTGTAGAGACAGCCTAGATTCTGAAAGAAGCAGAGCCATATCCTGGGTGAAGCCTATGGAGGGCTGGTTAACCTTTAACCCTTCCCTCCCCCAATGCTCTTTACATATTCACACCCCTAGAAGGATCCTCTCTAAGGGTGGCCTGGCCACTTGGCCTGATCCGGGAGTACAGTTAGTGCCCAGTGCTACCTTGCACATACTGTATTGCCCACCTGTTTTGCCCACACCTCCAGATATGTTCATATGTAAAAACAGTGCCTGGGGGTTCCTTGAGGCAATTGCTAAAAGCAACTAGATCCAAGATGGCTGCCCAGAGGACTGCCAACAAACTTCTGACATCATTATCATCCACTTTCCTCTAAATGGCACACCCACCAGCTTCATGACCAGTAAGGACCATGTAAGAAAAGAAAGCGAGCAATGCAGATTCCCAGGGAGCCTGGTGACGCTTCCCTTTTTATTTCTGCTGCCTGTGAACTGAATTTTCCAGAAAAAGAAAATCCACACCTGTATTGAGCATTCTCCAAGGCTGTTGATGGTGGGATGGTTGGAACTTCTGTGATCCTGGGGGGTGGAATGTTATAGGTTGGGAAGCCAAATTATCCAGGCCTCTCCTTAGCCTCCATATCGTCTACCCTGTGTCTCACCTAAATGTCTTTGTGAGTATTAGGTAAATCATTTTGGAATTTGCAAACAGGCCCTGGCTTCTACCAACCCAAAGGCTCAATATCAGCACCAGGCATCATCGTTAGCCTATAGCAAAAGTTTCCCAGCTTTCCTGTGGCCGCCTACCAGCTGTGTCTACCAATGTATTTGAAAATTATCTTATGACTTTCTCTGTTCTGTTAACATAACAACTTCAGAAACATGGTACTCAGGTGGTATTCTTGAATATGTGTTCCTAGGCCATGTTCACTCAACTGTGACTCCAAAATTAACACTCTCTTTCTTCCTTTGAGGTGAGAGTTATGTTTTTGTCAATCTGCTCGGTACCCACCAAAGCCCAGTGGCTGAGAAATTGTCAAGCTGAGCTCTTGTTTCCTTGCTTTTTCGGCCACAGAATCAAGCTTTTGATTTCTTCACTCCATTTTGGGAACTGGCTTCCCAGATGCCACTGGAGGGTGTGGCATTTCCCTTGTTGGGGACACCAAGAGTTAGGAACAAGAACATAGCAACAAGGATTTGTTTCTGATTTCTAAATGAGTTTTATTTTTCTGATTATAAAAGGCAAACATGCTCATATTGCAGATACTTTGGACAAGATATAATAAAAGTATACAGAACAAAAGAAACAATAATCAGTCATACCATCTTTTTCCAAGGTAAGACATACTCCTCTCCAGCTTTTTATTTTATTTATGTGTGTATTTATATATGTCTCTGTGAGCATATACACACAGGGTTTTGTGTGTGTGTGTGTGTGTGTGAATATTCCCATGGAGGCCAGGAGATAATATCAGACCTCTTGAAAGCTGAAGTTACAGGTTTCCAGGAACCATCTGATGTATGCACTATAGGATCAGAACTCTGGCCCTTATGATAGAGCAGCAAGCACTCTTCACCATCTCTCCATCTCTCAGAGATAGAATTGTGTGTGTGTGTGTGTGTGTGTGTGTGTGTGTGTGTGTGTTTGCATCTCACTGTGCACATCTGCATTACTTGCATAAGGAGCCCACAGAATTCATAAGATGGTATTGGATCCTCTGGAATTGGAGTCACAGATGATTGTGAGCTGCTAGGAGTGTGCTGGGAATTGAACCTGGGTACCCTGCAAGAGCAGTAAGTGCTCTGACCCACTGATCCATCTCTCCTGCCCAACTGCACTCCAATTTTAAAACATGCTTTATTTCCTTGAAGACATAATTCATAAGCATCAGGGAGACTGGCTCCCCATGAAGGTGACTCTTGGTTTGGTGTATCAGTCAGCTATTGCTGTATAACAAGCAGCCACACATAAATACTCACACACATACACTTATACTCTAATCATTTATTGAGCATGTATGGGCCTGTGGGTTGGCTGAGGACCAAATGGTTTAGGTGGATGAAAATGTTAGGTTGTTTTGTGTCTGTTCCATTTAGCCTTGTCCTCCTGGGACCAGGGGTCTTCCTGAGGCATGTTCTCGCCATGGTCATGCTCATGGGTGCTAATGCAATCGTGTATTAACTCTCTGCTAGAGTCAAAACCCACTAACATCTTACTGGACAAAAGAAGTCACATGATCAACCCAAATTCTGAGTTGGAAATACAGATTGTCTACCAGGGAGCTCTGGCCAAAGCATGGCTTTACATAAGGCCTCAGCAGAATGGCTGCATGGGGGCCAATAATTCAATCTATCATGTGAGCTGGGTTTAATTATAACCCAGCACAAGGGGCTTGCATATGGGTGCAGGCAAAGTGAAAAGTGTGCCAAGAACTAACAGCATACAGAAAGATGTATTGCCTGTAGCAGGCTCACAGAACACAGGAGTTGTTTCTGATGCAATGCCATTCTCAAACAGAAGACCCTGGGGAGGGCGGGCCCCTAAGGAGCTCATTCCTGCGCATGCTCGAACTGAGGTCATAATAGAATGAGGAAAGATGGCAGACACATTTTGGAAAACGCTTAGCCCAAGATAACGGGTAGAAGAGAGATGGGTTTATTACAAACTGAAGTGGGCATCTTCAAGAGTGAGAAGGGGCAAAGGCCGGAGAACATTGTGCCAACCTGAATGTTTAAACAGGTGCCACAAGCCAGTTTCTAAACTCTGTGGAGCACACAGCTTCCTGAAAGGAGGTTTCGTGTCTGGGTGATTGACAGGACCATTTGGATGAACTTTGAAAGGGGGAGGGACAGCTGTCTTTTTATCAGAACGCCTCTCTCTGGGTAGACAGTAATCTTATGGTTTCTACAGACTGCTTAGAAGGCTGTCTCCATTCAGAGTGAGAGACACCACTCAAGCTCCATTCTTTTTATTTTTTTTTAAAATTTTTTAAATTATGACTCTTTGTTTAGGTGGGAGCATGTGTGTGTACCATGGCACACACGTGAGGTCAGAGGACAGCATACAAGAGTTGGTTCCCTTCAGCCACCATGTGGGGCCAGGTGAGAGAACTCAGGCCATCAAGCTTAATAGCAAGTACCTGATCTAGTTTGCTTGCTGATGCTACGATAAATACTATGGCCAAAGGCGATCTGGGAAGGAAATGGTTTCTTTGGCTTACACTGCTGAGGGAAGTCAGGGCAGGAACTGAAGCAGAGACTAACAGAGGACCACAGCTCCCCAGCTTTCTCCCAGGCTCAACTTCAGCTGCTTTTCTTATACAGCTCTGAGCCATCTGTGTAAGGATGGTAGCTCTCCCCACATCAGTTAACAACCAAGAAAATGCCCCTACAGGCCCACAGGCCAGTCTGAGAGAGGCAGGTCTTCATTTGCGGGTCCCTATTTCCTACCTGTGCCAGTTGACAAGTGAGACTAGCCATCACAGTGCCTTTAGCCTGCTGAGCTGTCCTGCGGGTTCCTCAGACCCCACAACTTCAACTCCTGGCTTTCCAAGCTGCTGAGGGAGGGGTCCATACTCAGGGACCTTCGGGTCTGGCTGATCGATCTGACTAGCTACCTAGCTCCAGGACCCCATATCACATTGCATTCCAGAGAATTTATGTAAATAGAACCACGGGGTCAGAGACCTCATCTCAGAAGCATTCACGCAGTGGTTTAATTTGCATTTTTTTGATGGGCAAAAATTATATGGTTGAAACGTTTGGCATGTTTATGGGCCATTCTTAATCATTTTTATGATTTGCTTGACTGTGAGCCATCCATGCCAGTTTTATTGTATCTATTTTTGTGAGTTTGGTGTCCTGGACTGAAAGAAAAATGAAAAGGAGAGCGTTAGCCAAGCACCAGCACCCACCTCTCAGTGCTGCCTGACAGCAGACACACCGTGACCGGCTGCCCCACACTTCTTCCCTGATGGCCCGTAGCCCGCAGTGATCCTGCACAGACCCGTCTCCATAAGCTGCTCTGGTTAGTATTTTGTCAAGAAGCAAGAAAAATAACTAATAGCTCACCACAGCCTTGGGCCCCAAGTCTAAACCTTGCCCTTAGGCTGGAATTAGGGTTCTTGATTGCAATTTGCCCCTTGCTCAGGCAGCCATGTTTCTCTTGGCCCCTTAGTATCTGCCCTGGTGTTCTTCAGCTCCTCACCTCAACTTCTTCTGAAATTCACTCAAGAGGATGGCCACCTCCTTGCTTAACGCTCAGCCCCCTCCGCTGTTCCCTTCCTGGCTGGCTGATGCTCACAGCCTTCCTCTCTCTCTGTCTTCTCAGCCTCACCTGCCACAGAACTCCCTCCTGTTCTTCTGGGGGTGGGTGGGAGCCTGCCACCCACTGGTGACCGCCCACCACTATTCACCACCCACGACCGCGCACGGCTCTCCATGGCTGGCAGCTAGCTCACCACCCTCACCCACCAGCAGGCCTGTGGAGTGAACACTGCAGCTGAAGTACTCACGGCTCCTGTCACTTCCTGGAGACACAAATCTCCTACTCTGAAGGAGGAGTTTCAGGCTCTGAGTGTCTGTGGGTGACTCATCTTCCCGCCCAACATTAGGATAGGAAAACCAGCTCAAAGACGGGCCTCGTTCTGCCAGAGCCTCTGAGGGCTGACATATTCCAAGCGGTGGGAGGGACACAAAGGGTGGGCAGCTTCTGGGGCCTCATGATCAGAGCACCTCCAAATCTAGTCCCCTGTTAGCTCCCTGGCTGCTGTGGCTCAAGGACGCCCCCACGAATTTGACATGGAGACTCCTTCACATTCCTCGTGACTCTGATTTTCCGAATAGACGCATTGTCAGAAGCACATTGCATCCGGAGAAAAACGGTAGTGCTGAGGCCCAGAGGTAAAAGGTTTTGCTGATGCCACCAACTGCCACTGATTCTCTCTCAGCCTACCTCAGGCTCTCCCAACATTTCCCCCTCCCCCAGTGTGTGTAACAGCATCTCACACCCAGCAGGCTCTAGACCCTGCCCTACTCCCCAAAAGCTTGATATGATGTCATTCTTATCCTCCTCCTCTTCCCCTCCTCTTCTCCTCAGAGAAAAGGGAGTAGAGTGAGGAGGCTTAACATGATGCCTGGGACCTAGGCCAGCGCACATGGGAGCTCACGCCTTGTTGCCTTGGGAATGCCCTCAAGGGTATGGTCTATTGCTGGAACCCCAGGTCTTCGAGGCTGTGCCCTGACAGCATCCTTGGGCTTCACAGGTAACAGGCTCATTCTCACGGTCTCCATTTTGTCCAATAGAAATTCCTGGGAAGGATAGATAATAAATCTCTCACCAGCCAGTGCCTCAGCCCTGACACCTTTCCCAGGGGCCACGGCAGCAACAAAAGGTGGATCTGCAATAGCCAGGGCATCAGAACCCCAGGCAAGGCAGCAGACAGAGGCTCGGAGGGGGCGAGTGTTTTATCAGAAGTTGCCCAGCCTGCTAGTGGCAGAAGGAGATGAGCAGGAATCTGGGTTCTCGTGTGGGCTCCTGAATGTGACTGTTTCTTCTTCCTACCGCTTCCTTTGAAAAGCCAAACCTGACCTCGCTGAGCTGCCTTCTCTCAGGGGCCACTTGTGTCTCTCCCATCTCCAGCTACACTCATCACAACGCTGCATGCATTTGGGTGACTGATGGATTGATATTGGTTTCATGACTGACGGAGGCCCGCAGGCTTGGTGAGGCATTCTGGGAGATGCTCGAGACTCCGTAACTCCACCATGCTATTTCTTCCCTTATGCCAGAAAGATGGTGAAACGAACACACAGCAGCCACCGAGACACGTGCGTCTTACTCAGAAATGACAACATTCTGGCTATAATGTGAAGTTGTGAAATCCCAGGGCCACCTCAGAAGGAGCGGCTGCCCCTGAACCGAGCCACAGAGCAGCCTGTGTGAAGACCTTCTATGCCAGGCAAGTCTTGTTCACTGCTGCTGTTGCTACTGGGCACTCGAGATGGCACCATCCCCTGTGCGAAGAGGGGCTTGGGACTCTAGGCTAAAAGGCTGCTATTGGGCATGCATTAACTGGGTTAGCCTGTCCTAAGGAAGGTAGACAAAAAGGGTCCATCGGAGTGCTGCTGAGCGCTGGGTCACGCTGCACCTAAGACCTACTCTTGACACAGACTTGTCCTGAGAGAGGAGCCAAGCCCAGCCTCTAATTCGCTGCAGGGTGATGGCCATCAAGACGGTGTGGCTTTGGTGCAAGGAAAGTCAAAACAGCTCAAGGAACCATCAACCAGAGGCTGGGTTAACAGACACAATTTTGACTACACTGGCAGCGTTAAGGGTATCCTTAAGGAGGCCGGGTGGTGGTGGCACATGCCTTTAATCCCAGCACTCGGGAGGCAAAGGCAGGCAGATCAGTGTGAGTTCAAGGCCATCCTGGTCTACAAAGTCCAGGACAGCCAAGGTTACACAGAGAAACCTTGTCTCAAAAATAAATAAATAAATAAATAAATAAAATAAAAAAGAGAGACAGAAAAAGAAGAAAAAGGATATCTTTAAAGGGCTACATTTTAAAGATATGTGAATTATATCTCAAAAAGCTTTAAAAAAAAAATAAAGCCAATCTCTGCCATTAGTTGAAGCCAATCTGACAACATTTTTCACTGATGTAGTGACGGTATCTCAGTGGCGGGCAGTGAGAAGAGGCAGCCCAGAGTATTTTTGTTGAATCCCAAAGGAAGGAGTCGCGTCTCCTATAGTCGCTAGCCTACCCAACTCTAGTGCATTCACATGTGTACACCTGTGTGTTCTGTGCGCTCATCTGCAGGTATGTGTGTAGGCCTCGCATGCATTAGGGGTGTGTATGAGAGTTGTGATGTTGGCCAAGGTGGTCTCCATATAAACACCAACAAAGGCAGAAACACATCTCTGTACCCTTTTCCAATCCTCTTCACTTATGTGGTGCTTGGGTTTGTTGAGAGACTATTATAACAGAGACTGTCTTTGTTAGGGTTGCTATTGCTCTGATGAAACATTATGACCAGAGGTAAGTTGGGGAAGAAGCAGTTTATTTTGCTCAGTTTCATTTAACAGTTCATCATTGAAAACAGTGAGGGCAGGAACTCAAGCAGGGCAGGAACCTGGAGGCAGGAGCTGATGCAGAGGCCATGGAGGAGTGCTGCTTACTGGCTTGCTCCCCATGGCTTGCCCAACCTGCTTTCTTAATGGAATCCAGGACTACCAGGCCAGGGATGGCTCCACCCACAATGGACTGGGCCATCCCCCATCAATCACTAATTAAGAAAATGTTCTACAAGCTTGCCTACAACTCAAACTTAGGCATTTTCTCAGTTTGGGGTCCCCTATTCTCAGATAACTCCAGCCTATGTCAGGGTGCCATAAAACTAGCCAGCAGAGACCCTAGATTCTGCTGCCTTGGTACCCACATGGGAAGGTGTGCTGTGTGGGCATCTGTTAGCCTTGCCTGATTAGATTAAGCATAGAGAAGAGGCCCACAGTCACGCAGGCCATCAGCTGAGGAGCAACACTACTAGGCCATGTTGTTGATGGGCAGTGGCGTGTAGCCAAGCAGCAGGTTCTGTGGGAGGACAAGGCTCAACCGTTCTCTCACACTCCCTGCCATGACCCATATCACTCCAGCCAGAGTATCCTGGGCCTGAGACCATCAGTCCTCCACGCTGAGAGCTTGTGGGAGGTCTTCTGCACTGCATGGCCTAAGCAGCTCCTGGAAAGGGCCTGGGCGAACCCTTTCAGATAGGTCTCTTGGCTAGAGTCATCAGATCTTCCCTGGGCGGTGATGGGTGCAGGGCTGGATGAGTTTGAGAAAGTCAGTGGACCTCATCCTGGCACACTTGGGTCTGGGACTCCAGCCCTCCAAGGTCGTGGCCAGCTGCAACAGCTTTGCCTCTCAGCTTTGAGAGAAGGATGTACAGCTGTTAGCGGTGCATGTCTGCCGGCCCAGGCCTCAGTCAGCAAGGCAGGAGGTTTGTGAATCCAAGGTCAGCCTGGGATACATACTAAGAACTTGTCTTAAAGACAGAATGGGGAGGCCAGGCAGAGGGTCTCTCTTGGCACCTAGTTCCTCTCTCCTTGTTAGGAAATCAGAGGCCTCCAGATTAGAATTCAACCTTAGTGTCTTTTAAGCCCAGATCTTCAAGGTCCATGCCAGCCCTGGCTTGGAAATGGCCTGCCTTCGCTCAAGGGCTGCATCTTAGTGTAGACAGAGCCCTGTGCTGTGGTTCTACAAACTCTTCTGGCTGACTTTGGAGCTGAATGGCAGAGATTGGCATGGGGCGGGGGAAAAGGGGGCGGGCTCTGTGGATCTCGGATGAGGAACTCCAGCTCCAGGGGGCAGCCACAGTACATTTCTCAGGCCTGGAGGGGCCTTGCAATGCCAAAATTCCAAGCCCTGGATTTTCATTCCTGAGCTGAGCACAGTCAGGCCCTGTAGAGCACAGGGACAGCACAAAACTTCCATACCCACCACAAATGTTCATAGGTTTGAGTAAAGACCTAATGAAATACCAGGCTTTAGGATGGGACAAGTAGGTCCCAGCTATAGGTATTAGCAGAGATGGCCTCAGTTTACCCATCTGAAGACTAACTAACATCTGGACATCCCAAAGGATTCCTGTGAAAGCAGGTGGCCAACAAGAAGGGGTGAAAAGTATGTACAAGTTCTCTCTCTCTCTCTCTCTCTCTCTCTCTCTCTCTCTCTCTCTCTCTCTCTCTCTCTGTGTGTGTGTGTGTGTGTGTGTGTCTGTCTGTCTGTCTGTCTGCCTACCTGCCTGATAGTATATTGGGGTGATACTCATTGCCAGCTGACTGGACTCACGTTGCTTCCAGCATATGGGTATGTATCAAATATCAAAGCTGGATTTCCCTTCTGGAAAGAGACACTGGCCTCCAATAACTGTCTCTGCCACCTCTCACCATGACATCTTTTCTGCAGTTGTCACAGACAGATCTTCAGGCTCTGGGGTAAGAGGGGAGGTGTCATCTCGTCTCAGCAGACTCTAGGACATCTGCCCAGCCTGATCCTGGCCAGAGGAGCTCCATCCACTGTGGTCTGAGTGGGTGGACATTTAATGCCCCAGGAAATGCAGGGCAGGGTCAGAGTTACAGCCTCAGGTCTGGCTGAGGCTCAGGTATGGGGCTATGCTAGGAAAACAGGCCCCAGGATGTGAGCTAGGATATCACAGGACAGGCAAAGTGGGCTCTTTCCAGATGTTAACTTGCAAATGAGAAGAATAGCATGGTAACAAGTCATACTTTCATGCAATGTTCTTAACTCACCAGTCTGGAGTGGGGAGGAGCTATAAGAAGCTAATCAGGCTTTAGGTAAAGACAAACAAACACAGCCCTGAGTACTACGGGAAGTGTCCAGCATGGACAAGGATGCTCTCCAAAGAAAACCTACCAGGTGGCAGTTTCAGATCACTGCCACTAGGGGGCAGAGGCTCTGCAAATATCTCACTGCTGTCTTGGTCTTGAGTCAGCTAACCTCCCAACCTTCCTTAGGGTTCTTGGTGGCAGTGTGACAGGGTAGCTTCTCCCACCTGCCCCCTCCTCACTCTAGCAACAATTTTCCTTACTATGAGATAACTAGAAAGAGGCAACAAGAAGCAGGTTTTTTTTTTTTTTAACTCTTTGGAGGCTGTTGTTGTTTGGCGTCTCCCCAAGATCCCTCATTCCTAGTGTGCGTTGCCACTATTTGACACACAAGGAAACTGAGGCTCAGAGAGGCTCAAAGACTGAGCTTGTACTGAAATCTGCGAGGATCTAGGGAGACAGCCTCACCCAGATTCCCCCCAGGCACACAGAAAAGGGTCTCCAGTTCTCTGGTCCAAGGGAAGTGGTCCAGGCTTCGAATATCACTTACAAGACACAACAGGTACGTGGCCCTCCACCAGGGACCCCATGTTCCAGAGGATGACCTGTTTCATCTGAGAGAAGAGCTCCTGGTGCTGCTGGGCATCTTGGATGGCTGTGAAGAGCTTGTCATAGTGCTCCACCATGGTGTCCACCAGGGCTGCCTGGGATCCCTCCCAATCTCTGCAACCCGTGGAGACAGAGCCAAGGGGGCTAGGTGGATGCCAGCTGGCAAACCATCTCTATGGAGCTGAGTGGACCCCCTAAACATCCCAGATGAGCCACTGTGGTCTCTTCTTTCTTATTCACATGAACCCAAGGAGGGAAAACCCCACAGTGGGGCCCCCAAGCCACCATGGGTCCAGTCCCTCTGGGAATCCCAAGCCCTCAGAGCTGCGGGTGACAGGGATGGGTCCTTGTTTTGGAAAGCTGCTCACAGCTAGGATGTGGTGGCTCCCACCTAAATCCTGGCACTTGAGAGGATGAGGCAGGATAACAGTATGAGTTCAAGGCTAGCCTGGACTAACTGCACAGTGAGGTGGGACAAGCTTGAGCTATCGTGTCTCAGTAAGAAAGAAAGAGGAGGGAAAGAGGAGGAGGCCAGGCAAATTGGTGCTCATAGGGAGACTGTCACTTGTGACCTCAGGAGGGTGAGGCCCCAGTGTTCCCATTTCACAGGGTGGGGCTTGCCGACAGCCCAATGATGGGGGTACTCAGCCCCCAGGGCTTGCAGCTGGGCTGAGTTCTGTGGCCAAAGCAGGGCTGAGGAAGAAGGACTGTGCCCTTGTTTCTCCCTTCAACTCCTCCACATCTTGAGTTACCTTTGGACTCAGTCTCTTCCTTGGCCTTAACATTCTTTGGACAGTTTGCCTTATCAGTGGCACTAGGGAAGGGCTTGGTCAGGACAGGACAGGACAGAGAAGACCAGAACCAGGGCAGAAGGGCCGGGGGTTGAGGCATGTGCAGGGCACGGGTAGGGGCAGGGTAGGGCAGGGACAGAGTCAGGGGCAGAGGCAGGGCAGGAGTAGGGCAGGGGCAGGGCAGGGCAGGGGCAGGGACAGGGACAGAGCTAGGGAAGGGGCAGGGCAGGGCTAGGGCAGGGCAGGGTAGGACAGGGTAGGGGTAGGGCAGGGCAAGGACTTAGACAAGGCAGGGGCAGAGACAGGTCAGGGCAGATCAGGGGTAGGGCAGGGTCAGGGACAGGGCAGAGACAGGCTAAGGGGAGGTCAGGGGCATGGGGGTAGGTCAAGGCAGCTTGTATCTGGCTTGTAGCCAGCTAAGCTGCCACAGCGCCTATAGGTCCACCTCCTCATCGTTAGGACCACTGAGGCCAGCTCCCTGGGCTGCGTATGTGGCCATCAGCAGTGTGCCTCACTACCCCGGCAGAGCTGAGGCCAAGCAGAAGCCATATACATGTACGTGGAGCAATGATGGTGGCCATTTCCTTGATGGGTCCTGTCCTTGGGAGGCCTGGGTTAGCATTTCCCTTTCACAGAAGGGCAAACAGAAGCTCAGAGATGGGCAGTGACCAGCCCGAGGTCACACAGCAGGGCTGAGTCTAGACTCAGGGCTCACTAAATCTAAGTCCAGGTTCTTTGAGTTGCACCGCAGCTCAGGACTGGCCGGGAGTGCCACTCTGAGATGTGCTACTGTTCTCCCTGCCCCACAGCTGGTAGGGCCCATCAAACCCAACTGTAGCACCAGGGCACCCACAGAACCTCCAACAGGTGTTGGCGCCCAAGAAGATTCAGAAAAGAGTCTGAAGTCGGGAGCAAAGTTGTTCAGAGATCAGCCAGGCACCATTATCTCTGCCCTTGGCCCTCTACCGGCTCAACCACTGCCCTGTGAGCTCAGGCAGAGCCGAAGGAACCCTGGGAGAGATCAGAACAAAGCCACCTGGTGCCAGCTCACAGGCAAGCCTGGGAGACAGTGCATTCCAGACAGTTCCCCCACAGTCCTGTTAATGGTGTCTTGGCCAGAGGTCCTGTGATGTGCCGCCCCCCACTTCCACTATGCAGTGTGAGCTGTCTTGACCATCTATTGGGCCACCCTGTGCAACAAAGGTTGCAGAAAGGGAAGGTGAGAGTGTGCTGCTCAGCTCCTCCACCAGGAGGAGGGAGTGGCCCAGGTAACTCCCGCAACTCTGGGTTGTGACATCACAATACTGGATGTACCATGAAGGGTACCTTGCAGTGAAAACGGTCTTCCAGCCTTCCTCACTCACTCTTTGTTTCAACTCCTAGGAGAAGGGAAGAAGGGAGGGAGGAGGCTGGGCACTGGGTATCATGCAGTCACGGGGAGGGTGGCTCTAATACTCAACCTGCAGTGACTTCCCAAATGCCTGTGGCTTGCCAAGTGGCTCTCTCATCCACTCCTCACACCAGGCTTTCAGTGGCCACAGCTTGGTCATTTCCCAACAGCACCCAAACTCAGGCTGCAGTGTAGTCCAGGACAGGGTGGGGTGGGGTGGGGTGGGCAGCAGTTGGGCTGCAGACCTGCTGTTGAAGCCACAGAAGCTGTGAGGCTGCATGATTTGGGCTCTCCCAGGATGCCTCCCCTTCCCCGCCCCCCCCCCCCCCCACACCAAGTGTGAACATCACAGTCTCTGAGGGGACGCTATGGCTCAGGGAAGGCAGGCAGGCCAAGGGAAGGCAAGAGCTTGGGCCAGGCCAGGGGAGAGAAGATGAGGGGAGTAGAAGCAGGGGTTGAGGCAGTTGTAGGGATTGGGGGGGTTAGGGGGTGGGGGATGGGAAGGTGGGGGAACTGGCCAGTGGTTGATGGTAGAGGCACTGGGCTGAGGGCTTGAGCTCTCTGTGATTCCTGAGGTCACCCATTTCTCTTGATTCACTATCCCAACACCATTCATTGGCCCTGCCAGTCCAGATGACCCCAAGCAGGTATGGAGGACATGGACTGGACATGATGGGGGAAGAGCTGTTCCTGCCTTGTGATTGATACAGGAAAGTGGATCTGTATGCAGGGAAGGCCAGTGGAAGCAGAGACCTCACCACCAAGGCCTAGGGCCGTCCTGAGGTGAGTCAGTGCTGGCCTGTGTGGAGCCCTGTGGAGTGGCAGCAGAGGCGCCAGCACTGCCAGATCTGAGGGTCTTCCCAGAGGACAGGAACGAGCAAGAAGTGAAGGTAAGAAAGGCATTCATTCGGGGCCACAGGAACAGCAAGACAGAGGATCAGAGGCATTGGACAGCCTGCACAGCTCATGAGAGCCTCGGGCAGAATCTGGAAGGGAAGGTCAGTGGGGAGGGGGGTGGAGCTGGAGAAGCGGTGGGGGCCGGGCAGGAGCTGGGGGCATCCACAGCAGCAGAAAAGGACCAGACAGCTGTAGGAACAGAGAGATGGGAGGGAAGGGGCAAAGGGAGGCAGAGAAGCCATCGAGCTCACAAGCCAGCTGAGAGACCACAGGGGTCAAGGGCAGGCCCCTCAAGAAGCAGTCAGAGGGAACTAAGGGGACTAGCCTAAAATATGCCACAGGTCCACCCTATGGTTTAACAAAATGAAACACAATAAAACTGACGACATCACTACTCTTGCCTTGGGTCCTAGGTAAGAGGAGGGTCATTGAGCATAGTACTGTGTGCAGTACCACTCAGTCAGTCCGATGAGCAACACCCTCTTCATGCTGGGTGGGTGATGCACACCACACAGACACATTGAACAAAGGGAGGATTTGAATCACATGACCTAGAACAGGGATGTACACTTAAACTGTGAATTGTGTACCTCTAAGGTTTTCCATTTAACACATTTGGGCATTGATGGATCAGGACTGGCTGAAACCATAGGGTGGGGGTACCTTCCTTACACTGTTATTATGGACATTATACTGGCCCATGTACACAAAGCCCTGACATCAGTCACCATTATCCTACCCAGCAAGATTAAAACCTGGAGACCCATGATAAAAATGACCTGCTGATGCGGGCACACACCCACATCTGCCGCCACAGTGGCTCCCCGGTGGTAAATTGGACTCTGCCTACAATGCTTTCCAGCCACCCTGGAGAAGAAAAGCCAGAGCTGTTTGGCTGCACCCACCCACTTTTACCCGCTTCCATTAACAGCGGACCTCAAAGAGTCCACAAGAGGGTGCCTGCATGCTTTCCGAAACCCCTGGAGGAGACACAGGCTAGGACCAGGGCAGCTATGTCTTCCTCTGGGCTGGGAAGCATCTGCCTAAGCCTGGGAAATGTGCTGCTTGAAGCTGGGCTGAGCATCATGACCTGGGTGACTTTTACCAACTCCCTGGGTGGCCCAGGCCTAGGCGTCTTTTTTTTTTTTTTTTTTTTTTTTAATTATCGCTTTTAGGGTTCCCAGTGTCCTCTAAAGTCCTAATTGTGGGGAGAGACAGCTAGGAGGTCAAGTGGGAGCCCTGGTGAAGAGGGAGGGAGAGCAGGGCATTCTGGGAGCCAAGGAGGGAGAAAGCCAAGAAGGGATATCAGTTTCTAACTTTTTATCATCATTCCTGAAGTCCTGAGGCCGTGGACACCAGTGGGTGCTCCTGGAGGGACCAGGAATTTCTCAAGTGTGATGAATACCACAGAGTAGTCAATCTGAGGTAGGGAAGTCTTCCTGGGTTTACCTGCGCACTTTGGACACTTCAACAGCGGAGGCCCTTTTTTTCCTGGCTGGCTTCCAAGAGCTTGCCTAAGAGACTGAGGGAGACCAGTGAGGGTGGAGAATGGGGTTCTCCTGCCGAGACGGTGGTGGGCAAAGACCACTGCAGCCACAGCAGCTGAGAGTGGCCCCTGCCAACAGTGGGCAGGAGGACGAAGGACCAGAGCTCTGGCAACATGCTAGAGAATTTTGGACACTGTCTCCCTAGAACCTCTAAATAGGAGTCCAGCCGTGACCTTGGCCTTATGAGGCCCTGAGAAGCAGACAGCATCAAGCCCTCCCAGACTTTGGATACCCGAGCTGGTCTAAGAAGAACTTCATAGATCCACTAAGAGTTCAAGGGCTAGAACTTTGGGTATCCAGGGACCCAGTTGTTGCATAAGAAGCAAGGTCAAGGTGAATTTCAGAGCTACTATCTAATCTGTCTCAATTCCAAACATCCCAGAGCCAGGAGGACACTCAGATCTAGCTAAAATCCTGAGCTTCTTGCGGGAGGTGGGGGACAGGAGGGCCACCCACATGCCTAGCTGAGCACACAAGGCCCTGGAGGCTGTGTGCGTAGGCCCTTCACTCCTTGAATGGCATTCACCCTAGGAGCCTGAGACTGAAGCCTTTGGCTGCTCGCATTGCTCCTCAGCTCACAGTCTTTGTCCAGCCTGTGCAGGTACGAAGCATCCTGTGTGTGTCCCTGACCTGGGAACCAGGTGCTGGGCCTCGCTCTTCAGAGACCATTCTATCTGACTCCCTGGAATCTGAGTAGCAGCTGCTAGGGTTCTGGCTGGCAGAGGATGGAGGAGCTGGGCTCTGCACACAGTAGGCGATTTACAGGGCTTACCCTCAGCCCACCCCCACTCTCCCTATGAACTGGGACAGGCTACAGATCGTTATCAAAGCCCACGGACACGAAGAAGCCATGAGCTCAAAGACACGGGTGATAAACTGGCCATGGGTTGAGAACTGATCCTCGCTCTGTGTCCTCATGGACCAATCCAGAAAAGGAAGTTGAGTGTCTTCTGTACATCTGGTGAGCACAGCAGATATTAGGTGCCCTGTCCTTGTCCCCTCATCTTGACCACTGGGTACACACTTCCAGCCATCCCACCTGATAGTCCTCGCCTGCCTGAAATACCAGAGAGAAGACATGGGCCCAAGACTTAGCTCTCAGCCCCAAGCTACAACACCAATGCCAGATGCCCTTTCTTAATGACACACCTAAGGTGCTGGACCTACGGGGACGTATCAAGGCCAGGCCCTTGGCTGATTTTCCCTGCCTTATCTTTTGCAAGATCTTGCTGTGGTGTGGACATGGCTTCTCATGGGCCAGAGCCCTGTGGTAACAGTAATAGTGAGGTAGTGTGCCCTTTAAGAGGGATGCTGATCCCTCTTTTTTGAAAGTGAGCTGTTGGAAAAGACTGAACTTAACCCTTGATGTGCCGCCCTCTCTGGCTGTCCATCTCACCACATAATCTCTCCCTCTGGCATGCACTCCCCACCCCCCATGATGATGCCATCTACCATGTAGCCTATGGGACTACACAGTCTGGGACAATCAGCTGACAGCCATGTGAGTTAAGTAAATCTCTTTACCAAGCAGTGTAGCAATGGAAAGCAGACCAATACAGACCTCTTCCCACACACAGGGCCCTTGTCCCAGGGTCTGTTTCTGGGAGAGCAGTAAGATGCTGCCTGACATCTCTCTGTCATGGCCTCATTTAGGGGACTGAGGAGGACTCTTCTGCTCAGGCCTCCTCCCACATGCCATTGGGTAGTGCTAGAGATGGCACAGGAGTGGGGTGAGCCCCCAGGCTGCCATCTTGCTGTTGTCCTTTCTTCCTGGGAACGGAGCTAGAAAGCCATTCCCAGCCTGTCTGATGTGGCCTATGTGATGTGAGGGTCCACGAGAAAATGACCCCATAATGCCCCCTCCACTCTTGACTCTTCCATCTTAAAGGTGAGGGGAACCTACACGGCATCCACCAGAGCAGCCTGGGATTAGAACCTATGGAAGGAGAGCCAGTGTGTGAAGAGTTAAACCTTCCGTGGTGCTTGCACCATGATGTATCATGCCACTTATTTGTCGCAGCAGCCAGTCTTGATGAGTTCAGAAGCCGGGCCTTTGGCTCTATCTGCCTCTGCCACTCACTCACTCTCTGAGTGCCAGCAGCAGGCTGAGCACTGTACAGGTGAGAAATGGAGGCCTAGAGTCATATGACCAGGAGGCGACTCCAAAGGCAGCTTACTGTCCACAGAAAGGCTCCGGGTTTTCCTGCAGGACCCCCAACGAAGATACAGAATGCCTAGCTAAATTTGACTTTTAGAAAAGCACTACTGGGCTTCCCAACTCACCCCTCTAGGTTCCGAGTGTGCCATACCACTGCCACCAGCCAGGACCTGATTCTGGGCCCGTCTTTTATGGTCCCAGGGCATTTTGGGGGATGAACTATGTCCTTGAGACTCAAGAGACACAAGCAACAGAAGAGAGGCTACACTGGAAAGACAGGCATGAGCAGGGTCAAGGGTACTGAGCGAGAGGGGAACCACCCCAGGACCAGAGTGGTAGAGGGGGAAATCCTACTGACAATCTGCCCAGCTGGAGTTGCAGCCAGGATAGACAGGTCCACTAACAGAGGTCAAAGAGGAACTGGAGAGAAATAGCCTGACCTGGCCTTATTACTCTCACCAGCGCTACCCATTGGGTGAGAGAGCTAGAAGCCTAAGGATGCCATGGGCAGTGTCAGGAGAGGCGGAGCCTGGGCCTGGCAACTCCAGGGGACCAGTGCGATCTAGAAGAGGAAGCCATCTTGCTTCATCCTTCTTGGGTTCTGTACCTTCATACTTACAGAGGACTGACCCTGCCAGGCCAGGTGCAGTGAGCGAATGAGCGAGGACCATCTCAGATGCCACATACATCCCCATATGCTTCTGCCCATCGAGAGGCCCAGAGTCAAGGCCCATAGATATTGCTAGATGCTGATGTGGCCAGAGGCCAGAGGACCTCCAATCCCTCCCAGGTTTTGCTTCCGTCACCTGAAGGTGATCAGGTTCTCTGGTTCTTCTGCCCCAAAGTTTCTCCTAGCATCCCCAGGGCCCGTCTTCTTCTACTCAAGTCCCCTACTCCAGCTGTTGCCTCCACATAGACTATCCCCACCACACAACCCAAGCCCAGGCTTCATTGCAGTGTCTACACAGCCCAGACTTCTACAGTCTACATTTACCTCCCTTTTCCTTGCCTTCTGGCTACACCCAACCCTGAGAGACACCCAAGGACTCGATGGCGCAGCACAGAGAAAAGCCTACAACTTGGGCTAGCATACTCGTATCAAGAATTGCCTACCAAGATAGGCATCCTCTGAGAAACCTAGTCTTTCCCTGGTCCTTCCGTACCCACCCTCTCCATCTTCCTCACCTCCCCCATCCCTTTTGCCTGGTCCCCCACAATCCCCTTCACCCTTCTTATTGACCCCTTTCCTCCCTCTCCATCTCTTTGTCCCCATACCTCCTTCCAATGGCCTCTGCGCTATGCAGGGCTGTGTAGGGGCAACAGCCCAGCAGCTGACACTGCTTCTGGCTCCCTGTAGGGCTTGTGACATTTGAATGGTGCTTTGAGGATAAAAATAATAAAAGCTACATTCATTGAGTGCTAGCCTCAAACATTCATCGACCTAGATGTCCTCACTGGGGCCATAGGCAAGAAGGGGCAGGTAGGTGGAGCAAGGGTGTAGGCTCAGAGGAAGTCATTCCATTGACCCAGAGGCCTCCAAGGCCCTCGCAACCAGTTGGAACCTGTTTCTTGGAGCAGCCTTTGTCTGTGCCTGACCCAGCCTGCCTGCCTGGGTCAGAAACCAGGCCACTGGACATTGTGGATGAGACATGATCCGGGGCATGTGGCACAACAGACAGTTGATCCTGCTGGACCAGGAGTGACACTAAATATAGGGCCAGGGGCCTGAGGGCAGGGCATAGAACCAGCAGCCAGCTGGCCAAACAGGAAGGTCCCAGAACAGGCCCTACACCAAGCCAGAATTGGCTCTGGTCCCTGGAGCCTGTCTGACAGCTCTCTTGTATATCAGGACAGACATCCTCTTAAGTACATATGCCCCAGCTGTCAGCAGGCCAGGACCTGCGCGCCCAGTCACACGCTCTGCAGAGCCAGGCCAGGAAAGATGACAGTGCAGTTTGGCGGGGACATCGGGCCTTCTTTAGCATCAAGAAAAGTGCTAGGGAAAGGAGGGCACGGAAGAGGAAAGAAAAAGAAAGGCACCTGCAGCATCCTGACCCTGCCGTTAGCTGGTTGAGCTGGGGACAGGCATGGAGGCAGAGCCTCTGTACCACTTGAGCCTAGGCTGTAAAGTGTACTTGTCACCTCTGCCCTGGGCACAGGGGAAGCAGCACAAGTCCTCTTTCCAACCACAGGTCCCTGAACTTTAGCTGGGTCGTGAGCAAGGCCACATGTGCAAGAGCAGGCAGGAGTGTGAGAATAAAGAGGTATGTGGCACATACAAGGCAACCCGAGCCTCGCTCAGCAACAGGCTGCTGTGGAAGGAGGAGCAACAACCTGCAACCCCAGCATTCAAATGACATATTCTAAAACACTTACGGTGACTTTGAGTTTCTAGTTTCCAAATGGTTAGAAAGCCTTGATTCCAATATCAACTGGTTTATACTTAGAATGTTGATTGTGGGCTGGAGAGATGGCTCAGAGGTTAAGTGCACTTGCTGCTTTTCCAAAGGTCCCGAGTTCAATTCCCAGCAACCACATGGTGGCTCACAACCATCTATAATGTGATCTGATGCCCCTCTCCTGGTTTGCAGGTGTACATGCAGGCAGAACACTGTATACATAATAAATAAACAAGTCTTAGAAGAAGAAGAAGAAGAAGAAGAAGAAGAAGAAGAAGAAGAAGAAGAAGAAGAAGAAGAAGAAGAAGAAGAAGAAGAAGGTTGATTGTTTTGAGTGCAGGGCACAGCAGCAGGCGGCTGCTTGGCTGTTCTCTGAGGCCCCGAGTTCAGGACTGGTTCTGGTTTTGTTCTGTGGGACTGAATACGGTAGGCAAGCACTCTACTACCCAGTCACATGTTTAATCCTGAAAGATATAGCCCAGGCTGGCTTTGAACTCACAATCTACCTGCCTCATTCTCTGAAGCATTTGTCTACTTATGTGCACCACCATGACCCACATAGTTTGCATTCCAGACGGCAGAGAGTGGACCTTCTTTCAACCCTTAGGACTCCCAGTGGGGGAAGGTCTGAATCGAGCCACACAGGACTTTCCTGAAGGGCTAAACCTGGCACTTGGGCTAGGCCACAGCCTTTTCCCATGTGTCAGGTGCCTCACATACTGTGTTGCCAGGTTAATTTGCACATCCCACATTGGCAAGCAGGAGACTACCCATGCAACCCCGCCACACACCTGCACCAGAAGAGAGATGGGAAACTGATAATTTTCGAAAACAAGGGACTTGGCCAGAGGCTTTCTATTTCATAGGCCTTCACCCCATCTCCTGTGGACTAGAGGCTCCAGCTGTCCTTTTGTTTTCTCTTGAAGAATGAAAAGTCTGTGCTTGAGGTATGTCAGCCAGGCTTGCTCAGCCCTCAGGGTGTGTGTCTGGTGGCGTCTGAACCCAGCAAGACTGAGACCTATTTGAGGCCTGCTTGTGTTCTGAGAAGACCTCCCCACCCCACCCCAACACACACACACACACACACACTGTTATCACGATCACTGCTGTTCGGCTGGTTGCTCTCATAGGACTGTGACCTTCAGAGCTGGTTCACAGGCCTTTCTATGAGCCGTCCAGTTATGTAACAGTCACAGGACTTGGAAAGTGTAAGCACCCGACCCCCTGCCCAGAGCAGAGGCCCCTCCCCTCCTGCCGTGGGCTTCCTCCTCCCAGAGCACAACCCCGCCTGTGCCCTGCAATGAAGGGGCTTTGGCAGCAATGCCTGTTCTTTTACTGAAGGCACACCTGTGCCACTTACTCCCCCACCCCCACCCCCTCCCACGCCCTGTGGGGACCGAGATGGCTTCAGGAATGTCGAATGCCCTCTCTGGGAAAGTGTTGTTAGTCTCTACCACTGGCCATGCCTTCCAATCACAGTGAGAAAGGTTAAGCTAGTTCGCGCTCTTATGTTTGTTTTTATTCTAAGAGGTAAGCGTGACACACCTATACTGTACACATATATGAAATATGCAACATAATATCATATGCATTTAATATGTGTACATATGACTATATATGTGTAACTATATAGAGGATGCTTAGGACATTATTATATATGTAAATTTTAAACCTTGCAATCTTCCCATAAGCTGTGGGTACTATCGTCCCCCCCTTTTGTGTAGATCAGGAAACCAAGGCTCAGAGAAGTCAAGTGAGTTGTTCAAGGACACACAGCGAGAAAGAGCTGTATTTGGCAGATACCTGCAGGCCTGCAGCTCTGAGACACTGGGATTCACGGGGATACCAACAACCATCACCTTACAAATGGTTTTGTGCCTGGAGTGGTCCCACAACTGATGGGGTCTGTGTGGGAAACAAGGCACAGTAACATCGACACTCAGGTTGCTTAGACTTGAAAGTGGCTCTTGTGGCCTTGTGCCCTGCCATCATTCTTAACCCGGACCCTACTCCCCACCCCTCCCCAGGTCACGCGGGAGGGCAACTCCCAACCTCACAGATGTGGTGGTCTAACTTGTCTCTTAGCCTTGCTTTGTGGTGAGGGTCCTGCCCATTTGCACCACTCAGGTCTCGGAGTCTGCAGCTCAGTGGGGTTACCTAAGAGTTTTAGGGAGCACCCCACAGAGGACCGCAGCCGACAACCCTGCAGAGGACCGCAGTGGAGGGCCATAACCAGAGCTGACTGTTCCTCCGACTTTATAGTCTCTCTTCCTCTAAACAGGCTGAATGCCTGAGGCTCACCATGCCTGAATCTGGAAGGTCCTCAGAGAGCCTGAGTTCCCTCCTGTGACGTCAAGATGACAGCATTGCCCTCACAGCACCAGAAGGGGATCTAAAGTGGAAGCTTCTTGCCCTTTCCGTGTGCAAAGAAAAGGATATAATCCATGTTTGAGACATCCCTATGTCCAAAGCCCAACTTCACACCGTGACCCAGCAGCAAGCACAGCACAGCAAGCCCAGGGCCGTCCATGGAAAGGTCATCAGTGGGCACTGTATCTCTGGCCCTTTAGGCTCCCTGGGGAGCAAGACTGAGGATGAAAGCTGAAACCGGCAGCAGCTGCCCTAAGGCTGACTGTCCCTGCAGAGATGGGTGGCAGCTGCATGCCCAGAGCTTGCTTCCCTGCAAGTGTGCTGCCACCCCGGGCGGCTTGCTGGATCTCTGCCTTGCTGCCTTCCCCCAGTTGAGTTCTACAGGAGGGTCAGAGGACGCTCTGATACAGCTAAGCGGAAATGACAGGAGCTGCTGTGTCCAGCGGGATGAGTAGGGTCCCACACAGCCCAGCTAGTCCCAGGGGAGGGAGCTGGGTCTGCACATTCTGCTCTTGCTGGGGGGGTGGGGGGGCGCCCTCCCTCCAGCTGGTGATTCTAAACGAATGAATTTGTGTTTGTGGGAAACCTGTTCCCAGCAGCTATCTCAGGCCTGTGGGCTGCACCGGGTTTAATTTTGTCCCTGAGTTCCCCAGGGTAGTTCAGGCATCATGAGAGCAACCTCACGGGGGGGGGGGGGCAAGTGACTTGGCCAGCTGAAAAGACCAGTGGCCCCTGGAGTAACTCAGTCCCAAGCTCCCAGACTGCCTCCACCCTCCGATCTCTGAGCAGCGGGGAGACAACGTCTCTTCTGCAGGTGGCCCTGGGAAGAAAACAATGTGCTCAGATCATTGCCTGCTCAGAACCTGGGGCAACTTGAGGTCCTGCTGACCCCCCCCCACACAACCAAGGGGGATCACCTCACCCTCTACTCTCAGAAGACAAGGCTGCAAAGGGGTCCCCAAGCTAAGAATGGGCTGGGGTTATCTGTCTACAGGGCCCGTGTCGGAAACTGGGAATGCTGTGGACATTTTCTGCAGCAGGGTGGTCCTGTCTGTGTAAGGCTCCCCTAGTACACCCCGAGCAGTCACTTTGGCAGCCTGTCAATGGAGAGTTCTCCTTGACAGTCTGAGGACCCTAGTGCTCCCTCCTTCAACCCTTTCACCATGCCCCCTCCTCCCTCCCAGGACTGAGTCTGCTCTTTCCTGTTTTCCCTTCTTAAATGCTTCTAGAGCCAGGTGTGGGCTCTTGTTGTTTTTCTCCATCTCGGTTATATGAAACCAAAATAAATTTCTATCGAGGTAGTGAGAGCCCAGGCCAGGACATCGGGCTACAGGGTGCTTAATTTAGCTGTGATCTTCCACTGTTGGGCTGACGTCATCCTGAGCCTTGGCACTGTCACAGCCCGGTTTTCATGGCCTCTGGCTGGCTCTTCTTCCCTGTGTGTTTGCTCCTTCTTCCTGGAACAAGGGTCGCTGGCAAAAAAAGGGTGGTGGGGAGGGCTGGGTTTCAAACTTCACCATTCCTTTGGGTCCAGCAGGAGAGATCCCACAAGTTCTACAGGGGTCCTGGGGCTTCTAGAAAATTCCTTCCTCCTGCTTTTCTACAGGTTGACTCCCCCATGGCTTTTGCATCTGTCCCTGTTCTACACACCTTTGTGTCCCCTCTGGAAGATGGCTGCCAGGGCTACCCCTGGATCTTAACTTCATCCTGGGGACCATGGAGTAGCCCAGAAATCACTAGTCCAGGCCATCAGTAAGATTAGTCAGCAGGGACTTGCCGTTTAAAATGGCTACCCAACACCATTAACACCCACAGAACTGGCTAATACTCAGAGACAGGAAAGCCCACATGCTGGACAGGGCTTGGAGTGACAGGAACCATTGGCAACACTTGTGGGTACAACTCAGTTTGAACTCCAGAGCCCTGGGTTGGGGGATCAGAGATACAGTAGCCAGGCTCTGCTGGAGCATGCTTCTTCCTGTTGGACCAGTCTCCCTGTCTTAATACTATATTGAGCCAGGTAGTCAAAGCCTAGGTCCCTGCCTATGTCACAGGAGTGTCTCTACTGTAGGATTTATTTGTTACATATACAGTGTTCTGCTTGCATGTACATCAGAAAAGAGCACCAGATTTCATTATAGATGGTTGTGAGCCACCACGTGGTTGCTGGGAATTGAACTCAGGACCTCTGAAAGAGTAGACAGTGCTCTTAACCACTGAGCCATCTCTTCAGCCCCTGGGCCACAATCTTTAGACTATGGATTTTACCCTCTTCTTTGCTGCTGAGTGAACTCAGAGGAGTCACAGCACCTCTCTGGGTCTCAAGTGGGAAACAAGGGATCTGGACACAGCATCCCAAGAGACCTTCCAGTTGGAGGAATTACAGCACTCTCTAAGACCAGGTTGCTTCTGATCTGTCACAGAATGTGACATGATTGAGGGTCACATCTTACCAAGAACAGGAAAAGAGAATGGAGTTGAATCCTGCTTTTTGTTTGCCTTTTTTGAGACAAGCTTTTTCAGCTAACACCTTTACCTGCTGAGCCATCTTGATGGCCCAACACATTATACATACATATGAAATCATCAAAAGCAAGTAAGCAAACAACAAAAACATTCCAAGCTTGAAGCTGAATTTTTTAAGTAAAGAAAAAAATTAATATATATATGTTTTTTGCATTTTCAAATTTTTATTTAAATAATTTATTCAGATTAGATCTTGATTGTTGTCGAGATACATCTCGATTGTATCTTCCCATTTCCCCCTCCCTCCCTCTTTCATCCTATTCCCCTCCCCTAGCCCTATGACAGAAGGGGTCCTCCTCCCCCACCATATGAACACAGCCTATCAGGTCTCATCTGGGTAGCCTGCTTTGCCTTCCTCTGAGTGCCGCCAGGTCTCTCCACCAAGGGGAAGTGGTCTAATAGGGGACAGCAGAGTTCATGTCAGAGTCAGTCCCCACTCTCCACACAACTATGGAGAATACGCTGTCCATTGGTTAGATCTGAATAGGGGTTTTAGGTTTACTGCATGCATTATCCTTGGTTGGTACAGTAGTTTGTGTATTCCCCCCCCCCCCCGGTCCAGATTCACCAGCCTTGATGGTCTTCTCGTGGGGCTCCTGAACTCTCGGGGCCCATTCTCACAACACGGTAACTACAAGCCATCCCTCTGCCTAGCTTTGGAGGTCTCCAGACCCCTTTCTCCTGCCTCCTATTGCTAGGTGCATGGCCAAGGACTCTGGGAATCCAAAGGGAAAGAGGGAGCAGACTCTTAGGCCCGCTCTTCCAGAAATGGAGATACGCTTTCCCAGACCTGGGGGTGCTAGGTCTTTCTGTGGCTGCCCCTGGCCAGGGGTTGCCTGATGCTATGTGGTCATTGGTCTATGGGTTTGTGCCCTGCCCTGTGTTCCTTGGCTCCACCCCAAAGTATGCAATTCTAGACAGCTGGTGTCTCCAAACGCTAGCTTTGGCCACCTGCTTCATGCCCAACACTGATTATCTCGAGGGTCTTACTCAGAACCCTTGTGCACCCTCCCTCCTTCAGTCCCTCTTCCTGCCTCTCCTTCTGGGCTCTTCTTTCTCCCCTGCTTTTTAGTCTCTTTCCCAATTCTGTGTCTCTTTATGCTCCCTCCCCGACTTGTCTTTCTGCATTTTCCTCCTCTCCAGCTCCCGCCTGGGTAGTTCTAGAAACATACCCATATATGGCCTCCATGTCAAGGATCACAAATGATGACATCACGTGAGGGCCGAAGCTCGAGATGCTCTCTGAAGCGGGAGCCTGTCTCCCGTGCCCCCCGGAGGAGTGGAAGGCGGGCTCACAGCTTCCTCAGGGCAGTCTTCAGAAGGGAAATCTGAGAGTCATAACATCTTATAGTTTGGCTTGACATCCGTGGTCATGCGGTGGGCCCAAAATAAACTCTGTGCTTCAAAGGAGAGCTCTTCAAAGCTGCCTGGCACAACAGCTGGAAGCTCAGGGCCAGCACAGGAGACAAACTCAGGGAGCATGTTCTGAGTTCAGGCAGTCAAGAAAAATCTCTTTGTTGCTCAGACCCCGTGCCCCTGCCGCAGAGGCTCACAGGTAATGCATGCTTTTGACTCGGGTCACAGAGACTTTGAAAAGAATTGCTGGGCGGGCTGGGACCTGTAGCTTCAGGACTCACGGAGACCTGTAGTCAAACTGTGCCCATGCCACTGTCTCCTTGCTCCTTCTCTCCAGCTCTGTACATCCTGGAGACTTTGGGTCTAGTGGCTGGGAACCAGCCCTCTTACATGCGCAGGAGCTAGTCTTCTGGAGGAGTCTGCCTTAGAGAGTCATTCTGATATGTGCTTCCAAACAGATATGTGAAAAGAGTGAGCAGCGATGCTATTGTTTGGTCCATAGGGTCTCTGGTAATGTCTGTGTTAGACCGGCGACTTTTAAAAAATACTTCCAGGCTGAGCAAATGGTATATGCTTTCTTGCAGGAGTATTCAGTGTCTGCTACACTCAGAGGGCTAGGCATGAATAGTAATGTGGGGTTGGTGACAACCCAGGTGGCATGTGTTCTGCTTACCCTTTCTGGAGGTTTAGGGGAGGGTGTGGGGTGAGAAATGTTACCTAGATGTGATTTTTAAAAAATGGGATGTAGAGATGCAAAAATATCTCATGTATACATACATGCATACACACACATGCCATATTTAAGGCGGCAGTGGTATTGAATAGGACAGATGGAATATTATCACAGGGAGCAAGGGGTCTCTGGGTGGCGACAGTGGGAGAGGAGACTTGGGAAAGACAGGGCTGCTGAAGGAAAGACCCCCATGGGGTGGAGGCTGGAGGAAGGAGTAATCACTTACTCCAGGACCAGGTAGAGATGGTGCAAGTTTGAAAAGTGTGAGCAGAGGGGAGACAGATAGGGTTTTATTTCAGGCTACATCGTGCAATGGCAGGGAGATTAGACTGACATGAACAGGAAGGTGACACGGAGGGACAGCAGGGACATGACAGAGCCCTGCTTGGAGCAGGAAAACCCTACTGCAAGGAGCTCAGCCAGGCTGCCAGACTAGCCCTGAGTCACAGCCCGACCTTAGCCACCAGTGGCTGGTAGCCCCACTCTTGTTCAAAAATACAGACGTGCACCCACCAGAAGGAGCCATCTCATAATTTTGGTCCCTTCTGGCACAAGTAGGTAACACCTGGTATGTAGTGGCCACCAGTGTCGGGAGCCTTGAGGCAGCAATTGGGGGTGTCGTCTCCTCCTCTGTGTGGTGGCCTGGAATGATTTTATAATGAAGAGCAACTCAGTCCATGTTAGCCAGTATCCTCCAAAGACTCAATACAGGTCAATGATTTCTCTGACCTCTCTCAAGGCCACCATGAGTGTGAGGTGAGTCTTGATTCTTTTTCAAGATTTGAAAACAGAGGTTATGAGAAGTTTAAGCATCTTGTCTGAGGCTGGGCGGTGATAAGATGCTGAAATCAGCAGCCAAATCTGAGCTTCTGGACCTCGGGGACTCATGTTCACAGCCATAGCTCCCACAGCTCTCAGGCCGTCACTGTAGCAGTTGGCATCTTTGTGAGCCCAGCAGGAATTTCCCTGGCATCTTCATGGCACCATTAGGTACCATGTGTTGTCCATGGACTAGATCTAAGTAAGAGTCCTCCTGCAGGAGACACAGCCTGTCCAGAGGCCTCCTCCTTCTAAGCTGCAGAGTCCCTGGCTGCCCAGCCGGGGAGGCGTGGCCAGCCTTACCCAACCATCACCGACACTTCAGGCTGCTGGCAGATAGATGGCAGAGCTTAGCATTTCTAGAGACAAGGCAGAAACTCGGTCAGGGCCCTGGAATCCTGTGTCCAGCCCTGTGGACTGAGCCATACTGATATGTCTGGATGCAATAGTAGGAGGGTAGAACCTGGGACAGTGGCCAGTGCCTACAAGGCCAGGAAAGGGCCCTTCACCTGGTGTCTGAGACAAAGGTGACCCCCTGGCCTGGAGAGGCAACAACTCTGGGCTAGGGGCATAAGAAGAAACTGGGCTCCCTGGAGGTTGCTTAGCTCCTGTCCACAGGCAATGCCTTAGGCGGCCTTTAGCTCTGTGAGGGACTGGCTCCTTAGAGCACAGTATTAGCCACAAACCCCAGAAGAGTAGTATTTTTCTTCCTGCTTTTCTCCACAGCCCCACTCTCTTCCTCACTGTCTTTATGAGGTAGCTTTCTCAAAGTACCCCAGACCCCAAATAAATTACCAAGATGTCTATTTAGGATTTCAGACAATGAGAGAAAGAGAGAGACAGAGACAGACAGAGAGAGAGAGAGAGAGAGAGAGAGAGACAGACAGACAGACAGACAGACAGAGACACAGAGAGACAGAGACAGAGAGAGACAGAGAGAGACAGAGAGAAACAGAGAGAGACAGAGAGACAGAGAGAGAAGAGAGAGACTGAGAGAGAGAGACAGAAATACAGAGACTCAGATTTGGACTAGTAAAGAGAAGTCAGGGTGCTCCACTCCTGATGAAGCCTCAGTTTCCCCTTTCTGTACAATAATCCTCTAGCCCGGTGATGGAGGGAGGGCAGAATTAGCTTTCACAGGACCAACTCCCATTGAGACCTCTCTGGGCCTCAGTTTCCCTTCCATACAAGGAGAGTAGAGTCCTGTATGGTGGTATTGGCTGCTCTACCCCTGAGCAGATCTTATCACCCCTCCACCCCCAACACTGACTGAGCCTGAGAATCCACAGAGCCTTGACACTCCAAAGTCACAAGCTTGGCTGAGACCACTATCGAGGCTCTGAGACCAGCAGCTAAGGCTGTTGTGCTTAGAAGTCATAAGGCCCACCCCATGTGCTTTTCCTGGAGAGACACCAACACATGTCTACTTGCTCCAGATAGGCCTCTGACAACAGTAGTCCAGCTTGGCCAACCAGTGAGTCATTTACAGAGCATGGATGACGGGTCACTTACAGGAGTGTGGGTGGCCCCAAAGCAGCCACAGCATTAGAGTCTCACTCTAGCATGGACTCCCCCAGAGCTGTGGAGATGGGGTCTTTCTGATGTTAACCCTCCACAGTCTATGCACTCTAGCACCTTCCGCATGCTGTGGCTTTAATACAGTTCTTCATATTGGGGTGAGCCCCCCCAACCATAAAGTTATTTTCATCGCTACTTCGTTTTGCTACCATTATCAGCCATAAATATCTGCGTTTTCCAATAGTCTTTGGGTGACCCCTGTGAAAGAATCATTTGACTACAAATAGGCCAGGACCCACAGGTTATGGGTCTAGTGTTAGCACCTCCTGAGACCAGGAGACCATATGTAGCCTGAGCTGTGTTGCATACAGCTGGGGGAAGGTACAAGGACATTGACTTGATATCTCAGCTCAGGGTTACCTCCTCTTCTATGAGGCTGGGTCTGGAGGATCTCTTGCAAGTCATCTCAGCGCCTTTGATGAAGACAATCAAATGGCTGCTACACTGGGAGGGAGGACAGAAGTCTACAAAAAGACCCTGACACCAGAGGCCCTTTAGTCTGTGGCTTGAGTGAGAAATGCACCCCCCCCCGTCCCTCCCCTCCCTCGCCCCCCCCCCCACCAGGCTTAGGAATTTGAAGACTTGGTTCCTGGTCCATGGCACCATTTGGGGTGGGGCAGAACTATGGGGAGCTGCAGCTGTACTGGCCGAAGTATATCTCTCTGGGGGTGGGCTTTGAGAGTCCGCAGCCCTACTTCCGGTTTGCTCTTGCGTTGAAGACATGAGCTCTTTCTTTCTTTGGTGCCATTCCTGCCTCACGTGGCCATGCTTCCCGGCCACATAACCCTCTGGAACTATAAGCTAAAACAAACTCTTTCTTTCATGTGCTGCTTTGGGGCATAGTGTTTCATCACAGCAACAGAAAGGCAGCTAATATACTTGTCAGAGGCTCACTCTGGGCCGTTGTCAGAGGCCCATCCTGGGCCTTTGACCTGGGCCCCACCTTAGCCAGGGCAGCAACATGGGTGAGAAGGGGGAGGCGAAGAGGTGTTTTTAGGAACCCTTGCCATTGCCCCCAGTATTTAAGGCCGAGGTTCCTGATGAAAAAGGGGCAGGTAGATGTGCCCTTTGCCATTTACATTTTGGCCTTAGTCTCCCCATCTTGACAATGGGAAGGCAGTAGGTAGACGTGGCTGTAGTGTGCTTCCTTGTTGCTGTGATAAAGATACTGAGTGAATGCAACTCGGGTGTTGTGCGGGGGGTCGGGTGGGGAGGACGTGTTTGCCTTACACTTCCACGTTGCAGTCCAATATTGAGGGGAGCCAAGGCAGGAGCTCAATGCAGGAACCCAAAGGCAGGAACTGAAGCGTGAATCATGGAGGAACACTGTTTATTGGCTTGCTCGCCCCTGACTTGCTCAGCTTGTTTCCTTACGCACCCCAGACTCACCTGCCCAGGGATCTCACTGCCCACAGTGGGCTATGACTTCCTTCACCAATTAAATGTCCATATGCCAGTCTGATGGAGGCAACTCCTCAACTGAGAGTTCCTCTTCCCAGGTGTCTCTACTTTGTGTCAAGTTGACAAAACTAACTGACACAGATACTATGGGCAAAGGAGTTTGCTCAGGACAGTGGTTGAGCACAGTTCAGGGTCGGTCCACAAGCACAAGAGTGGTTGTTACTGTTCAAATTTTAGAGCCTGAGGGCCAGGCAAGGAGAGCCGACCTCCACATCTCCCATGAGCCTCTGCTGGAGAGTGAAGAGTTAGGATGATTGATGGAACATTGCAAAGAATAAAACTGCATCTTGGGAGTGGGAGGGGCTAAGAAACAGCCTTCCCCACTTCTTCCTCAGCCAAAGCAGCCTGTTTTCAGCCGAGGTTAAGGGTCTTGGGACATTTGGGAGACCCTGAAGCCTTCACAATAAATAGATGCTATGTATGAGTGAGTGTTAGATACATAGTTGCTCATAGGCTCTGCCGGGATGGGTTTCTGGAACCTGTAGATAGCAAACTCCAAGGGGCTTGAGACCTGCACACAGCCTCTTGTACTCACTGAAACCATCACTGGGTTACCCAAAGCCCCCTACAAAGGTGGTTGCTACACTGTATTGTTCAGGAAACAGTGATAGGAATGTTTATACATGTTCAAGGAATAATGTCCACATGTAGACATGTAGACGATTCTGTGAACATTTTTTTTTTCTGAATAATTTTGAGCTTCATTTGGTTGAATTCACAGATACAGAATCTACAGATTCGGAGAGCAGACTGTACATATAGACATTTATAATATAGTATATATTACATGAAGGGTTACATTATATGATTCAGACGACAAACATGTTTGTAAGTATAAATTTATTATATGCACACATATAATGTACACTTAGAGAAAATCTTTTTTTAAAAAAAATTATATATTATATATACAATGTTCTGCCTGCATGTATGCCTGCAGGCCAGAAGAGGGCACCAGATCTTATTATAGATGGTTGTGAGCCACCATGTGGTTGCTGGGAATTGAACTCAGGACCTCTGGGAGAGCAGCCAGTGCTCTTAAACGCCCAGCCATCTCTCCAGCCCCCTAGAGATAATCTTTTTAAAATGAAAAGTCTTTACTTTTGACCCCAGCCTCTCCTAAAACCTTATAAAACAGCGGGAGAGATCCTGGGGAAGTGACTTAGTAAGTAAGGTGCTTGCCGCACAACCGCAAGAGCTGGAGTTGGCATCCCCAGAACCCATGTGAAAACCAGGCAGGCATGGCGCTGCCTATAATCTCAGCACATAGGAGGCAGAGCCAGGGGCCCCTAGGGCGAGCTAGCTAGCTCTGAGGTCATTGAGAGACTCTGTTTCAATAAATTAAATTGAGACACCTAATGCCACCCTCAGACATACATGCATACACTCAGACACTTTCACCTCACCTGTACATCCCCCAACACACACACACACATGCAAAAAATAAAAAGAAAAGCAGCTGGAGGCTGTCCTTAGTTCCCTGAGTCAGGAGTCTGCTGCGAAGTCAGATGCAGCCTTCTAGTCTCTCCCTCTCTGTCACTTCCTCCTTGGATGTGTCTCATTTTCTCCCCACTGACAGACAGGAAAACAACACCTCTACCACAAGCTCGAGATGTGGTTCAAACAGCAGCAAACATGAGTGTGCACACTGCGGGGAAAGGGGGCCTTCTCTTCGGTTGGCAGTACACCTGTCACAGAGCCGTGGCCTGGCTCAGGAGCACAGCGCAGCAGCCCCCTCTCCCATTGTCCTGTGTAGACAGTCACCTTGTACAGAGTGAAACAAACTGGCAGGAGAAGGGAGGCCAGGAAGGTGGTCCCCCAAAGTCTAGAACAGCTAGAGGGTGGAGGGGCTGGGGAATCTTGCAGGGATGGACACCAGCTCTGCTTCAGGATGGATGAGGGTGGACACGGAGCCCCCAGCTCTGCCCAGATCTTGCCATGACACGCTGCTTAGGCGCTGACAGCCACTCTTTCCTCAGAAAGCGAAGGCTGGCTTGGGGGCTCCTTTCACTTTGGCCCTCCCTCATCTTAAATGGAGAAAAACCAGCAAGAAGGTAAGAAAAACTGCCAGCCAGGGCAGGCCCTGAATGTACAGGGAGCTTTAGTCAATTTCAGATTTTTTTTCCAGACCCTGGCTGTATGCCAGATGATGTCTCCACATTTTCCATAATATCCTGCTTCCTGAAAACACAGCCACAGGCCAAGCTGTTAGTGTATACTTCACAGACAGGATGAGGCCTTCTAGCGAATAAGCTGCAATCCCTGATATGACCAGCAGATGGCAGGGCAAGGCTACAGTAGGTAGCAAGAGGCCCCCAGTCCAGAAACCAGCTGGCTTTTCAAGGACTTAAACCTTACTCTGATTCTATTGCTTACTCTCCGTACCTGACCTTTGGTTAGGTCCTGGTCTTTTGACAGGAGTGTGAGGCTATTTTATGAACGCTATAGGCTGCTAAGTCCATTGCAAGCAACCCCAATAGCAAGCCCTGTAGAGGGCAAGAGAGACACGACCTCTACATTCATCTCTATGATGAACACAACACATTTCCCCTGACACCTGAATCAGGGGTCCTTGGCCGGAGAGGCTGGGTGCAAAAAAATGGCTGCCTTTCAGCCATGCCCACTCTGCCATGTTTCTTCATAGGACACCCATGGTGTGATCTCTCCCTGTGGCCCTCAACACCACAGGAGGCCCCAGGACTAGTGGGAGAGAAGGCTCACCTTTCAGTGCTGTTCTAATCCATATCACAGGCCCCAGTGGCCCCATATTCTTTGCGGTGACCCACCCCCGCCACACTTACATTTTTCACCACTTTCATTGGAGCCGTGTGAAGTAAGGGGAAGTTGGGTTGCTTTAGATTTGAATCCGAACCCCTCGGCATTAATGAAGTGAATGCCCCTTGGTGTTCTGGCTGTGGGCCATTTGGATGTCCTTACTGAGAAGTGCTGGGCTGGTCTCCTGGGTTCCGGTTAGCCAGAGCCACAAGAATGCCACATAGCAAAGCAGTCCTTAGACTAAGCACTGGTAGCCAAGGTCCATACTGAGGTGCAGGCTGGGGCTGGAGGCTATGGCATGGAGACTCCTAATCACTTGAGGGTAGCTCAGGGTGGGAGTGGGTGTTGACTTTCTATTGCCTGCGGCGGCGGGGGGGGGGGTGTCTCATTGACTTGACAGGGATCCCTCCTACAGGGTGCTTGTCTACCCTCAGGAGCCTGATGCATCCTTTCTGGGGGCTCAGGCTACAAGGAAGTAGGTCTTGTGGGAAATTCCTCTTTTCCCTGGGCATTATAGAAGAGATCGCTCATGTGCCCAGTGTGTTGTGCCTACCAGCTTTGCTTTGGCAGAGCAAGGGCTTTGGCCCAATATCCGAGGGAAAGGAAAGGATTTCTGCCTCTAGAGGAAAGGGCACATGTTTTCCCAAATAGAATGCTGGCACTTGGTGGGGAGGATTTTAAAAAGACCGCATGTACCTTGAATGCACAGCCAAGGCTGGGAACCACTGACCTGCGGTCACACTACTGCAAGTCGGTAAATATGGCAGGTTGGGCTGATTTGATTCCATTTGCTGAAGGGCTTCCCTCAGCCTGCTCCGTTCTCTCTGGAGCAGCTGTATCTTTTAGAGGAGTCCCTGTAATGAAACTGTTGTAATGGCTGGCTTTAACCTGACCGTGCAATCCCGAGCATGAGCCGATGTCTGACTCATCCGCAGCATTCTCAGCCCTCCCACAGCGAAGAGCAGTCTTGATGTGCCAGTGTGGAACACAGCTGCGACTGGATGGGAGGAATGCACACAGCACAGTGTGGGCCCATGAGGAGGCAGGATCCAGGATGTCAAGATCTTTGTGTCCCCGGAAGTGTGCCTGAGCCAGAGCAGTTGCACACACACACACAAAAATAATAATAATAATAATAATCTCAGCTAACGTATGCAGGCAGAAGTGTATTGGTAGATAGGCTTCCGGGAACGAAAACGGTGAGTGGGTAGATGTCTGCATCGATGGGTTTAAAAGGGAACGGGTAGGAGGGTGGGGGGGGGGGCATGTGGCCGAGGGAGTGAATAGACAGAGGGATGGATGATGGACAGATGAAGGACGGTTGGATGGGTGGTTGGAGGGTGAATGATTGCGGAAGAAAGAGTTGAGAGGGTGGTAGTCGAGGGCACATATGGCTCAGTGGGTAGGGTGATGGATGGGTGGGTACAATAGCTGGATGTTTGGGCATGTGGAGGAGTAGGAGGATGGATGGGAGGATGGGTGAGTGTAGCTGTAGGTGGACTGACAGATGCACAAGCAGCTGATGGTCTGAAGGATAGGTGGACTGGTGAATAGATGAGTGAGTGGATGGTTGTGTACATGGCTGGATGTTTAGACTGATCTCCTGGCCAAATGAATGAATTAAAAACAAGAAACAAAAACAAGAGTGAGGTGGAGAGATGGTTCAGTGGTTAGGAGCACTTGCTATTCATGCAGAGGGGCCCAGTTTGGTTCTTAGTGTGAATGTCAAGTGATGTACAACCACCTGCAATTCTACCTGCAGGAGATCTGACAGCTTCTTCTGGTGTCTGTGTGCATCCACACTCAGGTTTACATACTAACACGCAGGTGCACACATACATGTTTAAAAATGTGCAGTTGCACAGCCTTCTCTGTGAGTAAATATAGCTGCCTTGTGGAACACTCAGTGACCGGGGTGGTTTTGGCTTCCTCACAGGGACTTGTCACCTGCTGAGTGCTTGTGACTGCTGAGTCTCTCTTCTGGAAGCTGGAGAAGAGGTGGCCGAGATGGCGACCGAGATCACCACTCGGGGCAGCCAGCGTGCCATTGGGCAAGAGGAGTACAGCCTGTACAGCAGCCTGAGCGAGGAGGAGCTGCTCCAGATGGCTATCGAGCAGAGCCTGGCAGACAAGACTCGGGGCCCCAGCCCTGCTGAGGCCGCTGTGTCCTCTCAGACCAACCATCAGCCAGACCGCCTCCACCCATGGACCAGGTGAGTGAGGTGAGGCTAATGAAACGAAAGCAGACCTCTGAGCATTGCCCCAAGCTTCAGGTGCCCTGTGCAGGGTCTCCATCCCGGCCTCTGATCCCTTCATGGCCTGCACTTGTCATCTAAAGTCTTTGGTGTCACAGTGGAGTGGGATCCAAGACGTCTGTGGCCCAAATCTCTCACATAAAATACTGTGTTTGCGTGTAACTTATGTACACCCAACTAACTGTCACAGTATATCATTTGGGAAAACAATGGCAAGAAAAACAGTCTATGCAGCTCAGTACAGACAGGTTTTTCAAATATTTTTTTTATCTGAAGTAAGTAAATTCTATGAGTATGGAACTGACAGTCTCTCAGGGCTGAGTCCACGTGCTTCCATTTTTAAAAATATTTATTTATTTATTTATTTATTTTTGGTTTTTTGAGACAGGGGTTCTCTGTGTAGCCTTGGCTGTCCTGGACTGATTTTGTAGGCCAGGCTGGCCTCGAACTCACAGAGATCCACCTGCCTCTGCCTCCTGAGTGCTGGGATTAAAGGTGTGTGCCACCACGCCTGGCTACGTGCTTCCATTTTTTAAAACTCTCTTAAGGACCCCCTAAGCGGTTCTCTGAGTATAGGAAACCGAAGCCTAAGGCTGACCAACCGGCCCCAGGGTCATCAGGGTAGGAACTTAGAATTGACTAGCTCCGAATCCCAGGCCTGGCCTGGCCTGGCTGACTTATGCTTGAGTGCAGGGGACTGTGGTTTGGTGGGCTAGTACTTCCAGCTCTGCCTGGGCAGTATCTACGGGAAACATCTTCAAGGTGTAAAGCACCTGCCTGGCATCCTCATCCTGCCCTGTCTCCCTGCCTCTCTCTCTCTCTAGTATCTCATAGTCCTAGCTGTTGGGCTCTCTAATGTGACCTGCAGCCATGTGAAAAGCCACAGACACAGTTCACGGTGCCACTTAAATAGTAGTAGAAACAAGTGAAATTTCACACGCTTTTTTTTTTTTTTTTTTTTTTTTTTGGTGACAAGGCTGAAATACATAGCTGAAGCTCATCTGGAACTCACTTGTGTAGCCCAGGCTAGCCTCAAACTCTCAATGCTTTGGCCTCCCCATTGCTGAGAAACCAGGCGTGCACAACCACGACTCATAAATTATATATATTTTTTCTTTCTAAATATCATCATTCTGCTAATCACCAATATAAAAGTTATACCTGAAGGTCCCGTGAGATGGTCCAGTGAGTAAAGATGCTCGCTTCCAAGCCTGGTACCTATGTGGTAAAAGGAAAGAACCAACAGGCTGTCCTCTAGCCTCCACATGGTTACCGAGGCACACAAGTGCACACACACACACACACACACACACACACACACACACACCAAGTATTCAATAGCTCTTGTCAAGCTTTTAAATTCATGTGTATTTCACGTTCACAGCAGCCACATTCCAAGTGCTTATTAGCTATGTGTGGCCAGCGGCTGACAGATTGGGCAGTATTGACCTAGGGGACACCTTCATTGCAGGGACAGCCAGAAAGGTCATTGGCATTTGCTCTTCAAGTGCTTTTAAGTAAGAAACACATAAATTGTGAAGATGCTTTTGCAGTCCCACCCTCGCCCGGCTAGGGTTGTGTGTATGTTGGAGGTAGGGTACAGGGGTGGGGGGGGACAATAATTGCTGTAACAGGTGGTATCTATGTGACTGTGGGCCATGGGTCACAAATCTCAGTGTCCTCAGCAGCCAATGACCCCTAGGTGACCTTGACCTTGGGAAAGTCCCTCACTCCCTCAGAAGTTTTGCTTCCTTGTCCAACAACTTCAATGTCCAGAGTTTGCTAATGTGAGCCCTAGCTGCCCTGACTCCTAAGTGGGTGGTGAGCCATCTCAGCTCCATCCCAGGGTGACAACCATCAACATTTGCATCAAGTCAGTGCTCCTTGTTGATGTTGCTTCACCTGGGCCAAGGCCAGGGAGCCCTGTTCTGAGGAGGCCCCTCCACAGGGACATCAGGCAGGCTCCTTAGGCACCGGGGAGGAGGACAAGGCTTTCAGGGTCTTAAGCAGGTCCAAACCACATCCCACTGAGGCCTCAGAAACTCTGCGCAGAGACCTAGCTCATCCGGTTCCTGTTTTTGGCTGGTTCTGCTGAAGTCAAACGCAGGTTCCTCTTTCTCAGGAGAGGACCAGATAGAGAGAGAGATGGGGCGGCCACAAGAGCCACACATTGCTGAGTGCCTGCAGCCTCCCTCACAGCTCAGGACCCCTCCTTGGGGGGGGGGGATCCTTAGAACTGAGAGTGTTGAGTTGCCCCTCCTCTGTGAGATAAGGAAGTAGAAACACACCGGGACAATGACATTTGTCTAACCTCATGGGTTCCACCTGAAGTGAAACTGCTTGTCCAGGGTGAGGCAAGCCTTCATCTCCATCTGTCCCAGGAGGGCACCTTGACTAGCCCCATGGTGCAGGCTCCCACTAGCATGCTCGCACACACACACACACACACACACACACACACACACACACACACAGCACTCCACACATACACATATCATACATACCACAGAAAGAGAGGGGGGAGGGGGAGAAGAAGGGGGAGGGGGAGAGGGGGATGGAGCAAGAGCTGTGTGGTGTCTCTGTGCCCCTTTTAACAACTGGCAAATCAGGTGCACAGTGGGGCCAGGCAGTGTGTAGGATCTGCTGATTCTGCAGAGCAAGGCTTCTTTGGGTCTCTTGCTGCCTCCCACCCCCGCCCCAAGGCAGGCTTCAGCCTCATTACATCACCCTCCCACCCGCAGAGGTCTAGGGTCCCTACAGACTCACGACCTGAACCAGATGTTAGAGAGAGAGAGAGAGTACAGGACATAAGATCCCCGCTACCTCTTTATCTTTGGATATTACAATATCTACCAAATAGACCCAGGACACCATACAGGCTCCAGGGAGCTCCTTTTCATCACCTGGCTCTTGGGTCACCTATCCCTTTCTCAGTGAGCCCTAAGCACTGCCAGGTGAGGCAGGTTGAATGCACTTACTCTCTGTCTAAGAGGCTTCTGCATGGATGACTCTGCTGTTACCTCTAAGCCTTATTTGCCTGCTTCTGCCAGCAACCTGTGAAATTTATAGGGTGAGGGTGATGTCTCCAATCCCTGATCTGCTCACTGAAGCCCGACCATACCCAAATGGCCACTTATAAACAAATGAATGGGCGAGAAAAAAGAACAAGAGGCCATGGGAAGAGGTGGGTTTGGAGGGCCAAGTGTTTTCTGTGTCATTTACAGCATGTGCAACGATCTCGTCAGCTTAGATGTCCCTGTCTCAGTGAGCCCTGCCCTAACTACTCCTTCTGTCCCTTCCCGTCCCTTCAGCAGTGGCTGGCTGAAGCTTGCTCATCCTGCAGTATACTGTTTTTGTTTGTTTGTTTGTTTTTGTTTTTACTTTTGGTTTGAGGGATGGAACCCAGGCCTTTGCTAGGCACGGGCTCTGTTGCACAGCCCAGCTTCCCGCCTCCCATGCAGTCTACTTGCAAAAGGCAAACACGATGAGGCAGGTTAAAGCCTTCCCCACACTCTGTAGCTTAAATTCACTTCCCCCTGCTCCCTAGGTGAGGGGTCCCCAGGGCCCCAATTTCATGACTGACTTACCTTCACAGGTCAGCTTCTGTGTCAGGCTGCGTCTGAGTCTGGGGAACAGGAGGCATTGTTCACTTGTGTTGTTAATGTAGGTACCTAATGAATATTTTTTAGGCAAATAAACAATTCAAAACCAAACCATAGGAGGACCATACCCCCCAAATAAAACATAAATAAGGTCTCTCTTTAGAGCCATCTCCCCACAACCAGGTGAAGGGTCAAAGTTGAATGGTCATGAAAGTCATTTGCCAAGCCTGGCTCCTGAGAGCTCCCAAGAGACATACCTTGCTTCCTATCCAGTGGGGAGATGGGGCCCCTGTACCCCATGAAGTAGGCAGCCTGAGGTTTCTATGGATGGACCAGCAAAGGGCAACTAGAGCTGGTCTTCAAAGCCTTCAAGTGCCTGCTTTTACTGAAGGCTGCGCTTTTCAGCAGACCAAGGAGGGAAACAAAACTGGACTTGCTTGGGATGGGGTACATGGATGCATGTGGTTCCAGTCAAGACACAGCCTGTGCTGGGTCCAGCCTGGCACCTGGTCATGCCCGCCCTAAGCTGGCAGCCTGAAGAGGCTGAATGCTACAGGTGCACAGGAATTCAGCGGGGCAGGCGCAGTAGTGATGCATGCTGTTTCAGGGAGTGGGGGAGGTGCAGAAAAGCCCTACCTGGACCTCTTTAAGGGTCATAACCTGTAGCCACATCCCACGGAAGCATACTTCTCTCAACCCAGATGACTCAGCCCAGCGGTCGGCTCTGGCTGGAAATTCCCCTGTCGCAGCCGGCAGAGGGGAAGTGGGGCCTTCTACTTTGCTTTGAAAGCACAAAAGTCTCTCAGCTTCCCATCCAGTCTGAGACTCAGAGCTTGGGCCCTGTAGGCAGCCGCACAACTGACCCCCCCCCCCAGACCAAGGTCACGCACCCCAATTTCAGTGCTCCTAGAACGAGTTCCCCTGCTTTGATCTCAACCCCTCCCTGCAGCTCTGTGGGCGGGTGGCCTTGTCACACACCTGTGGCCTCTGAGCATTTAAGGATGCAGGAAATTGAGTGACTTAGTGATCTACAATCCCAGTCCTTGACACCAGGCTTGGTACAAAGCCAGGCTGGCACACTGCAGAACCCATCATGTCTGCCTGAATGGCAGTGGCACACCCCTGCTGTCTTGGAAGGTGGCAGGAGGGTGCTTGGAAGGGCTCTGAGAAATTTGTCTTGCGCAGTGGTGACCTGTGACTCACACCATGGTGTCATTATGTCACATCAGCCTCAGCTCCTCACCTCAGTCACCCCCATTGCTGTTATCACCTCACAGGGACCGGTCCTTATTTTAGGTGAATGTGGCAATTTTTACTAGTGTGTATCATCTTGCTAAGACATTTGAATGGTAGCCAAAGACTAGAGGCTACGTGGACCCAGGAATCCCAGGACTTCAAGGAGAGCCCAGACCTGCTGACTACAGAGATAGCCTGGCCGAAGCGGCTTTCCTAGGGCCAAGAGGAGAGAGGAGAGCATGGGCCCTGTGCAAACAGGCCAGGTGAGATGGGCGGTGCACGTCCTTATTCAGGGTGGAAGCTTCTGGATCTGTGTCGCACTGAGCTTCTTCAGGCACGTAGGCAGTGATGCAGCCCCAGTTTGGTCCTGACCTCACTTTGCAAGTAAAGAAATAGAGGCATGGGGCTGGAGAAATGGCTCAGTGGTTAAGAGTACCGCCTGCTCTTCCAGAGGTCCTGAGTTCAATTCCCAGCAACCACATGGTGGCTCACAACCATCTATAATGTAATCTGATACCCTCTTCTGCAGATAAAGCACTCATATTCAATAAATAAAATAAAGAAATCTTAAAAAAAAAAAAAAAAGAAATAGAGGCACAAGTTGGGGAAGAGTCTGTACACACATTCAAAGGCACAAAAGCACAAAAGTAGCCAGCGGCCCATTCGTTGCTGCAGGTCCCGGGTGCAGCAGAATATCATGGTGGTGGAAGCACCTGGCTTAGGAGGTTGCTTGCCCCTCAGTAGCCAGGAAGCAATGAATGAGAGAGAAAGGGGCCAAGAACCCATTCCTGTCGCCTGGGTCCCATTTTACCACCTCCTCTACAATCCTATGGGTCCATATTTCATTTCTGTTGCTATGATTAAAAATACTCTGTCAAAAGCAAGTTAGGGGAAAAGGGCTCAGTCCAGCTCAAAAATCCCAGGTTCGATCCCATCTCTGTGGGAAAGTCATAGCTCAGGGGCCTGAAACATCTGGTCACATCATAGTGGCAGATGACGGAGGAAAGAAACAGATGCATGTGCGTGCTTGCCTGTGCTTGGTTTCGCTACCCTTATATACAGTTCAGGACCCCCTGCCTAGGAAACGGCGCCACCCACAATGGGCTTGGTCTTCACATAGCAATTTGACTTTATTAAGACAACTCCCACAGACATGCTCAGGGGCCAACCCAGTTTAGACAACCTCTCGTTGAGATTCCCTTCCCAGCTGATCGCAGTCTGTGTCAAGTTGGCAATTAAAGCTACCCACCACACCATCGAATTTTAAACCAATCAGTAGATCAAAATCCCACAGTGTCTGAGCTGGGCAGGTGATTGCAGTCACACCCTGCCAACACTAGGGATCTAAACTGACTTCTGTTGTAGCAGCAACACTTTTTTTTTTTTTTTTAGCAGTTTAATGGGTACATTACAGAGTCTTCCATTTTGTGTGGAATTAGCTGCTCCCCTTCAAACGCTGTAATTAACATTACTTAAGATAAAACTTGAATAAAATACTGAAAAAAAAAATCCAAGGATGATAACAGAATCCTTTTGACCCAATCACTTCTCCAAGCCACACCACTGATCACCACTGTGTTGGGGACAAACCTTCAACACGTGAACCTCTAAGGGACACTGTTCTCTAGAACAAAACAGCTGAGCATTTCATTCTGGCTCTTGAGCCAGGGGCTGCTCTCTTCCCACTACACGGGTAGGAAAAGTAAGACAGAGAAAATGAGATTGTTCACAGGTCAGACAAGAAGCATCTCTGAGTTTGAAACCCAGTCTAACCTTCTATACACACCCAGTTACTGTACCTTTTAGACTGCTGGGTCCCAAGAGGACTATGGTGTGCACAGTCCTCTCATGAGAAGCCAGCAAGGTGAGGTGCAGGGCCCATGTGTCTTAGCTTCTCAGACTGGCTCCCCCGCTCTCTTGCTGGTCCAGCAATCTCTTGCCCAGCCCTGCTGAGACCCTCACGGCCTTTCATCCTGACGCCTGCCACCGACCACTTCTCACATCCTCCCTGGTGAAGAATGTCACCTTGCTTCATATCTGCGCCCTTGTGGTTGGCTGGGGAGGGGGGCGGTGTGGGGGGCGGGGGCGAGGTTAACCTCATTGTTGTCTTATATGGTCATTTAAATCTCCAAGGGCTTCCTCCAAGGGCCAAAAATAATCCAGAGACACAGCAGCTGTGTCCAGCACACAGAGAGGACCCAGCCATCTGCTTTGGTTCAGAGCCCTGTGTCTGTCTGTCACTTAGACTCTCTCCCGGCTCGCCCTCTATCCTCCTTCCGGCCTCCAGCATGACCCGCTTCTCCTATGCTGAGTACTTTTCTCTCTTTCACTCTGGCTCTGTACCCTCCAGGTCCTCCTCGCCTCCCGAGAGCCAACCGGCCCACGCACCCCTAGGCCTGTTCCAGGGGGTCATGCAGAAGTATAGCAGCAACCTGTTCAAGACCTCCCAGATGGCGTAAGTGACACCCCCCCACCCCGCTCCCGCGTCCCCAAACCTGGCCCCAAGACCATCAAGCTCACACCTCCAACTGGGGCAGCAGGGAGAGGGGCAGATCTGTAGTGCTAGATCCTCTTCTAGCTGTGCCCCATATATTCCAGTGCTCCCACTGAGCTGGGCACAGGGGCCACAGACCGGTGCCTGCCGGGAGTGGCATTCAGGCTGTGCGTGGGACTCACCCCTCAGATATCCCCAGAGATGTGAGCGGCTGCTGGAGGACTCTGGGGCCTCCAGCAAGAGGCAGAGGCTCAAAGGACTAGGGGGAGTGAGCTGAGGGGTTGGCTTTCACTTCTATTTATCCCTGTCTTGTGTCTCCCCACGCCGCCACCTCCAGGGATAAATCCCCACCCACAATGCTTCATTTCTGTGCCAGGTGCCAATGCTCAGAGCTAATCGGAGCCAAAGGAGAGGGTTTGGCCTGGAGCGCTGAGCTCATGGTGTATTTGGGAGCTGCTACCTTCCTCCTTACTCTGTACTCCAGAGTGGCCCTAGAAGCAGTTAAAAGCAAAAAAAGGGGTAGCCTTTGCTGGTACCCCAATTTCTGTGTGGCAGAGAGGAGGTAGCAAATGCAAAGTTTTTATTTCCAGATTCTCCAAGCCTGGCAGTTTTGGGGCTTTGGGGTTGACAAAACAGGAATCCCAGTTCTAATCTCAGTACAGCTGCTCACCCCTGCACATCCACCCTAATCTCAGTACAGCTGCTCACCCCTGCACATCCACCCTAATCTCAGTACAGCTGCTCACCCCTGCATGTCCACCCTAGGAGGGCCTACCCCACAAGTCTCCCTTTTCTGCAAGGCAGGGTTGGGGGACGACAAAGTCTTTCTTCCAAAGCCATGTCCAGCTTGCTACTACTCGTTGGTGGTTTAACATGCCTGGCAGCCTCTCCCTCTTTGGGGCGGGGACTTTGCCTGAGCTCATGGGGAACCTGTCAGTGTGTGACATGAGAGTCCCAGGGCCTGTGAACTGTAGCTGGAGAGACCCACACTGGCTGCTGGGTCCTGACAGCAAGTATTATATTGTGGGGACCTCCCCTCAACAAGGCCACAGGACCAGCCAGCTCATGCCTGTCCACTTCAGCAGTGGCCACATACCCCCCATGGGGGCCCTCCCTGAGACAGACGGGGGTTGGTCCCGTTGCTCCTGGGTGGAAGGTAAGCAGGTGGCTGTGATGGTGTTGATGGACGTTCAGGATCTAGCTGGTCAGTCCCTTGTCCTTGCTGGGTCTCTGGCTTCTCCTGTATCGGCTATTAATAACCCAGAGCTTGCAAGGCAGGAGGAAGTGTCGCATGATGGAGGAAGCAGCTGGGAGGGGTTGGAGGCTGGTCCCAGAGACCCTCCTGAGCCCATCCTAGCTCCTAAATTCAGCATCCTGGACACTCATGGTCCCTACTGACTCAGTATAGAGGGACAGAGGGAAAGAGGTCATAGTGAACAGACAAATGAGTGAGTGAATGGGTAAATAAACAAATTGCTTTCAATGAGCCAAACAAAGATACCTCTCACTGTAGCCTTGAGACCTTTTGACATTTAGAAGTCTTAAACTGTGAAGGCTTCTAATTTATTAATCCTTCAAATATTGTCATTTTTCAGCAGCTGGGAGTGGGGATAATGGATTCGATGGGGAGATGAGAAGGCTGGGGTGACGGTGTAGGGAGGGGCCTTGGCAGGTCCATGCCTCTGGGAGCTCTTGCAATGATCCATCCCCGTCGGTAGCTGTGCTTGGTATGAAGTAGAGGGCCATCTTTGGGAAAGGCCCCTAGTTGTTGCCAATGCCTGAGTCTCTTCGGTAGAAACAGCTTGGGTGTGACATTAGCTTCAGCCACAGAAAGCCACCACAGGGCTGCAGAGTTCCCACCCCAATTCTCCTGCATCCGCTGAGCTGAAGGGTACAGGCGTTGGTCCTAGAACAAGCTGAATACCCAAGAAGGGAGCACCCCAGAGTAGGCGCTGGCCCCCCCACCCACCGCCCTCATCAGACCACCTGGCCCTGCCTACAGCTGACGACTTGCTGCCTCTTGCTCTCACAGGGCTATGGACCCCGTCCTAAAGGCCATCAAGGAAGGAGATGAGGAAGCCTTGAAGGTCATGATCCAGGATGGAAAGAATCTTGCCGAGCCCAACAAGGAGGGCTGGCTGCCGCTGCATGAGGCTGCCTACTACGGCCAGGTGGGCTGTCTGAAAGTTCTGCAGCAAGGTGAGGGCCATCTCTGAAGGGCCAGCATGGGCACAGGGCTCTCCCTGTGTGTGTGTGTCAAGGGGGGGGGCATGTAATGTTCTCCACAAACTCAGTTAACAATCACTGTGTTGCACTGGGGTTGGGGGTTCAGGGAGTGGGCAGGTTTCTCCCTGGCCCTGGCCCTGTGGCTCTCTCTCCTCACCTTTCAGACAGGATAAACCTAATTCCTAAAAAAGGGAGAGAGGGAAGAACTGAGTTCTGGGACAGCCACTGATAGCTTATTCCAGAATGTTCCAGGGGGCTAACTTGATGTGGAAGGAACCACAACTGTGCCTGTGCATTGCCAAGGCTGGGCCCACCGACTTTGAAACCTTGGGCCAATTCTGCCTCAGCTCGAAATTCCATCTTTCTGGAGTCCAGATTAGACTTAATGATACCAACAGATAGGTATTGCCTTGGCCTCAGAACTGTCCCAACTGCTACCAACCACACCCACAGAAAAACATTACACGAGATATGGCCATTCTAACAGGGTCTAAAAGGGCAAAGGAAAAATAGACACTTCAGATCTAGAAGGTCAATCTGACAAGGCTTTCCAGAGGAGGTGGCATCAGGCTGCATTCCTACAGCCAGGAAGCCAAGCAGACCCGTGGGGAGCAAGATGAGGAAACAGTTCCACGCCCATCCTCAGAACTGTGAGGAAGTCAGAACACTTGTGTTGGGAGAGTGGATACCTTCCTTCTTCACAGATTTTTCTCGTCTCCTCAGCCTACCCAGGGACCATTGATCAGCGCACCCTGCAGGAAGAGACAGCATTATATCTGGCCACATGCAGGGAACACCTGGACTGCCTCCTGTCGCTGCTCCAGGCGGGAGCAGAGCCTGACATCTCTAACAAATCCAGGGAGACTCCGCTTTACAAAGGTAAGTCCGGAGGCTGGGCTTCTGGTGGATCAGGAAGCCCCGCCCAGAAGCAAGGTGGGCAGCTTGCAGCTTGCTCCCATGAATGCACAGCTCGGAGAGGCCCACTTTGCAGTACTCCTCCAAGATGCAAGGTGCATGCTAATTAGGTCTTGCATTTACACGTGGGGTCACCCAGCATTTCCCATGTGTCCTCCCCCAGCTCAGCCCGCTGAGGGACACTGAAGCCTTCAGATGCAAGTGATGTGGCATACGTCTGTGGGCTACACCAAGCATGGGCACCCATTCAGACCGCAGGCATGCAGGCCTTGGCAAGGGGCTGGGTGGGAAGGTGGAGAAGGGTGCCTCGTGGATGCTCGAGCTGAACCCCAGCAGCAAGGAGTTTACCAGCTGGCTAAACTTCTGGAACAGCATGGGCACAAGCCAGAGGGTAGGAGAGCGAGTGCACATCTCTACTAAGTTTGTGTGAGTAAAAGCCTCCTGGCTGGCTCAGTACTAGTCCAGAGGTATGCAGTGTCTGCATTAGACAGGCCCAGCGTCATCGAACAGATAATCCATCACTAAAGCTGTCACCTATTGAGTACCTGTGTGCTGAGCAAGGCATGTTCCTTAAGCCCTTGTATTCGTCTCCACACCCAGGAAGCATTGCTAGTATCCTGCACCTCCCACCCACCCCACCCCCACCCTGTTTTACATGTAAGAACCGAAGGCACCCAGGTGGCTTGGCATTCTGTAGGAAGTGAGGAGAACAGAAGAGCAGGCACCTGAACCCAGCATGCAAGTGTCTTCTATGGGGCCCTTAGCTGTTACCTGGGATCTCAGCTGCCCCAACGAGAGCCGTAGGAAACATTTGTAGTATCAGACAGTGGCTTGGCCTTGGTTCTGCCATGTACTTAAGCCCCAGGCTTCCCTCTCCTGTGCTGTGGCCTCCTATGGGCCCCGCCCCCAGCCTCTTCCAGGAAGGCTTTGCTGAGTGGTTTACAGAGAGAGCAGCAGGGCTTAGGTGCTGGAGAGTGGAACCCCTTGAAACACCAGAGGCTGCTGCGCCCCTGCGTGCTGTCCCCTCCCCAGGGAGGCTTCAAGAGCCATTAGTTGGTTCACATTCCTTGGTGACTCCAACACCCTCTACAGCTCCCTAGTGAGAACGATGGGCCGGGGCCAAGGGCGCACTCAGGCTCTTTTGACAGAGGAAGCTGAAGGGGAGGTTTGAGGAGGATGAGAAAGATGGTGGTACTCAGAAGACAAACCAGACTCAAACAAGCACCCGTTTGTTGTTTAGATTCTTTCAGCCTTAGTGTCCGATGTAACATTGAAAAGGATGATGAGTTAGGGATGCTCTCGAACATTCTAGAGGACAGAGTCTCTGGACATGACTCCCTGGGTTTGAATCCCAGTCTTGACACTTACTCTCTGTGTGACCCTGGGTAAGCCACCTACCCACTCTGTTTCACCCTCCTCATTTACAGCAGGTACTGATATTGCGTTCTTTAAGCTTTAAGGATTAAAGTAGGCAGTTGTCCAGCCTTTTGGGGCCATGCTGACTGACTGTCTTACTTCTCCCTGGCCCAGCCTGTGAGCGCAAGAATGCTGAGGCGGTGAGGATATTGGTGAGCTACAACGCAGACGCCAACCACCGCTGCAACCGGGGCTGGACGGCGCTGCATGAGTCTGTCTCACGCAATGACCTGGAGGTCATGGAGATCCTAGTGAGCGGTGGGGCCAAGGTGGAGGCCAAGAATGCCTACAGCATCACCCCCTTGTTTGTAGCTGCCCAGAGCGGGCAGCTGGAGGCCCTGAGATTCCTGGCCAAGCATGGTGAGTGGTCACACATGGAGCAGCTGTCAAGGGCCTTAGACGTCAGCTGGGAAGGAGAGCTGTGCTGGAGTCATCTTGTGGGCGTTCTCTGATCTAGGGCTCATTTTGAGGCCAAGTTTAGGCTCAGCAGAGCTGCAGTGAGGTGCTGCTGCATGCTTCTTGTCTCACACAAGCCTCTTAGCATCTTTGATTCAGCTCAACATCCTCCTTTCACAAAAGAGGAATCTGAGGCTGGAAAGAGGAAGTAACTTATCTCCAGAGCAAAGTTGTAGAGCTCTCTAGATCATTGGACTCTTGATGCCCCAAACCACTATTCTTTCTGTCACGTCATGCTGTTAGGGTTAGAGGAAGATCACGTCCTTGTTTTGCAGGTGATAAAACCAAGGATCAGGGTGGGAGAGTGATTTGTCCAAGATCACACAGTAAGTTAGTGACAGACACAGGATTTGGACCCAGGTCTTTGCTCTATTTTCCCATGAAGAATCCTAACAGAATTTAAGAGAAACTAAGAAAGCACTGTTTGCACCGCGATGTTCCAGCAACAAAGACCTCAAGAACATGGCTAAAAAGCTTTGTATTTTGACAACACCCACCAAGCTCCCAGATGGTTTCTCTTCCCTCTCAGTGGAAGAAAGGTCCCTCTTGAACACTGGCGAGACTGAGGCCATGCACAGACCTTGGGGCTGTGCCGCAACAAATCAGTGAGAACCTACTGTGTGTCAGGCCTCCTGTTAAGCATGGGCCTATGATGGATTGGTAGAGTGTGATCTACGCACTAACCTAAACCCACTTGTATACATGAGGGGATCGAGACTCAGGTTAATTATTGCTCACTGTGAGAGCCTGGATCCCTACCTGTGTCTGCATCTCGGCCTAGGAGAAAGACCCTGGGCCTGGCTTGGATAGGTAGGCCACATTTGTAGTGTGTGACAGAACAGACTGAGGCTCATAGCCAGGGATAACTCTGTAGTGAACACTCTGAGAACACAGGGGCCAAGGTGGAGTTCTGGATCTTGGGCCAACAGGCCCAACAGGGGCACAGTGGGTGAGGGGAACTCCCCTCTCTGGGCAGCTGTCCTGTCCCCTGCTGACACTGAGTCAGGGACTGCTCCCTTCATGGGGGGTGCTAAAGCCGGTTCCTATGCAAATATTTTCCTGTGTGAGCAGGCTGCTTTGCTGGAAAGCCTAGGCCTGCTGGGGAGCCTGACCCTGAGGTCTTGAGGCTCGTTAAAGATGTCCCTGAACTCTCTCTCTAAGGGAAGGGCCAGTCTCTAGCTCGACTGGCTGAGCTCTAGCTGGCACTGGCTGAGCAGCATCTGAGGCTGGTGCTATGTTTCTATTATCTTATTTACACCTTGTAGCAATCATGAGAGGACAGGATCATGATTCCTGGTTACCAAACAGGTAAACTGAGTCTCTAAAGGCTACTGAAGGCCCCAGAGCTTGGGAATCATGAAACAGAACTTTAATAGTACTAATAGGCCATCAAGGCCTGTGCCCTCTCACAAGGGTGAGTCCCAGGGCTGTTGAAGTGAAGAAATCAGAAAGGCTGAGGTGAGCAGATAGCTCCGTGAGAAGAGGTGTGGTTGACACAAGCCTTTGATCTGAGCCTTCACTGAACCTCCTTGCTCATCTGCTTCTGTAGCAGGAAGCCTACTTCCCTTTGCAGGGAAGTCACATGCACCCAGTTCTCTCTTTCACCCCATGGGATGCAGAAGATGCAGAAGGCTGAGATGAGGGCAGGCAGGCAGCCCCCCCCCCCCCCCCGCCGGGCTTCAGTACTCTTTCTACCAGCATGGCTTTGTAGTGTGTGTGTGTGTGTGATGTAAAGGTGAGTGTAAGTACCCACAGAGACCAGAAGAGGGCGTCAGGTCTACTAGAGCTGGAGCTGCAGGTAGTTGTAAACTACTAATGTGGGTGCTGGCAACTGAGCCCAGTTTCCTCTGCAAGAGCGCTAAGTGGTCTTCACCACTGAGCATCTCTCCAGTCCCCCAGCGATTCCATAAGAGAATAAAGGAATCCATTTCTCTCTTGTTTCCGATGGAGAATGAAACAAATCCCGGGGCTGGGAACATGGCTCAGTTGGTAGGGCTCTTGCCTAGCATGGATAAAGCCTTGGGATCAGTGTCCAGCACTGGACAAGTGTGTGAGGTGGTGGTTGGCGCCTGTAATTCCAACACTCTAGAGTTAGAGGTGGGAGGACCAAAAGTTCAAGACCATCCTTGGCTACATATGGAATTCAAGGGCCACTATAGGCTATATGAAATGGTGCCTCATACTGACCAACCAACCAACCAACCAACCAACCATCAACTCCAAACCCAACTAACAAGCCAGTGGGGTTCTTTTGTGGAGCCTTGTGCTTACCTGGAGCTAACATTGCTGTCAGAGCCCAGCCAGGGCCCTTGCACAGTGAAGGCCAACAGCTTAGTCTCCACCCTTGGACCATATGGGTTCAAGTCTGATTGTACATCTTTGAGTGGATTATCCTGGGTTCTTTCAGGACCTTAGTTCTGGTCTATGATGAAGAGCTTACTGTAGATTTGACCTCCCAGGGCTCCATATGAATTCAGAGCAACAGTATAGGCGTTATGGTTCCGTGATAAAGAGCTTACCTCTGAGGGGGGGGGGTCCATGTGGTTTCAGACAGTGTAGGCACGGTTTGGCACATGGCAGTTAGCTCGGACGTGCTCACTACACAGTGGCACTGAGTTATGGCAGAGCCACTGATCGCTCATGGCTCCATGTCTCCCTCTCCAGGCGCAGACATCAACACGCAGGCCAGTGACAGCGCATCGGCCCTCTACGAGGCCTGCAAGAATGAGCACGAAGACGTGGTGGAGTTTCTTCTCTCACAGGGCGCTGACGCCAACAAAGCCAACAAAGATGGCCTGCTTCCCCTGCATGTGGCCTCCAAGAAGGGTAACTATAGGTCAGTCCAGGCATGGCCATCACCAGGCACAGTGCAGCTCTTCAGCGATGGTTAATGAGGGCAGGGTGGGACAGGGTGGGACAGGGTGGGACAGGGCACCTCCTTTACATGACCAACCCATTTAATGCTCTTAAGGGCGTACTGAGGTGGAGACCATGATGACCTCTTTTTTTTTTTTTTTTTTTTTTTTTTTTTTTTTTTTTTATGAGAAGGCTAAGACAAGTAGAGGTTAGGTGACTGGTCCAAGGTCACACAACTTGTAGGTGGCAGGAAGTCACCTGCTCCAAATGACCCATCTAGGGGACTCCCACTTAGGGAGCTGAGAGGAGACTGCTATTTTGGTGGGGTGGGAGGGTGCAGAGATAATCTGCATGGCAACTACTGCAACAGAGAGGGACCAGTCACCAGGCACTTCCCTATGCTTCAGGGTGCTCGGGCGGGGAGAAACTCAACTTCTCTAGAAGCAATCTGTGGGAGGAGAGGCACACCCCTCGCCCACCACACACACAGGTAAACAGTCCACACACATTCATGACGTGATGGAAGAACTTCCAGACCTAAGCTCCATGCTGGTGGCCCTGGTAGAAGAGAGTGGTTAAGCTCAGGGGCAGAATGCACTGGGGTCAGCCTGTATTGGCCCATGCACACTCATGGTGGGTGTCTTCCCAGCAACTCATTCCCTCCCCTCTTTGGTAGCATAAAATTGGCCCTGGTCGGGGTTATTTATACACCATGGAGTAAGCATCTCTCTGGAACCTCTAACCCCTCACTCACCCTAGAGCTAATTGTTGAGAGTTTAGCACACACACTGTGGGTGAGAAAGGATGCTTGGAAGTAGAGGGGAAGGTGGCTGTCCTTGTAGACAGACACTGGTCATTTCTAAAGTGCGGCCTCGTTGCCAAATTGTAGGAGGCAGGTCTGCCGTGATGGATCCTTCATAGTACAGGCAGCTAAAAGCTTTATGCCTCAGTGGGGCCATCCCCAGGCCTAGGACTTATGCTCCAGAGGTAGGACACTTTCTAATGGCTGGATAATGCCCAACTGTGGACCCTAGCAAGCTTTCTTTTCATTTTTGCCGTTATCATTGGCTTTTAAAGACAATTCTTAAAATACACATTTTTTAAATGGTTTTCAAAGGAAACATTTACCATTCAGTACAGTAGGAAGATAATTTACAGTTACCAGAAAACCCATGCCATGTTCCCTGGGCACCAACCACACTGGGAGATGCTCTAACCTCTTAGGCTGGTGGAAGAAAAAAGAACACATATGGTTAGCATCTTCAGTAAGATGGGGTAGCCAGTGGGGGACATATAGGGAAAGAGAGACAGCCACAGAAACTGAAGCAAGGGCCCTAGGAGCCTACACTGTCCCTCAGAGCACCAGGCCTTCCCGTATGCTGTTTGCATACACAAATGATTTCCTGAGGGCTGCCCAGTGAAGGGTTAAAGTTGGATTCCCAGCAGCCTCTGCCACCTAGCTGGGCCACTGCTCTTTGCTCACACCCTGGGCATGTGGCATGAGAGGCTCTCCCCATGCTGGCCTCCCACGGGTTGAGCAGGGATTTGATGTGACATTCCATAGGCATTCAGCCACCTGCCAAAACACTCTGCCTACCCAGGGCCTGGATCCTGAGGCCATTTGCCAGATGTGCCTGCTGTTCAGCACAGGGTCGGGGGTGCTGGGGCAAGGCTGATAGAGGAGCTAGCATCCCCATCCCTTAGGCATATTTTCTGTCCTCCATTTCCAGTGTGGTACAAGGACCAGGAGAACAGGTAGACTTCCAAAGACTTAGTGAACTGGACAAGAATGTAGCCAAGGGCCCTGAAAGCAGGGGTTTCTGACCTCGGCTGTGCAGCCTGATCCAGGCCCGACCTTAGGCCAGCTAATGGCACTGGGCTGGCCTGGGGCAGGGTGCCAGTGTTTCCACAGGGTGCCTGAGTGAGTTCCAGGAACCTAGCCTCTCTCTCATAGTCAATATAAAACACAGACTTAGCTGGGTGTGGTGGTGCATGCCTTTAATCCCAGCACTTGGGAGGCAGAGGCAGGTGGATGCTGTGAGTTTGAGGCCAACCTGGTCTACAAAGTGAATCCAGGACAGCCAAGATAACAGAGAGAGACCCTGTCTTGAAAAACCAAAAAGAAAAAAGAAAGAAAGAAAAGAAGGAAAGAAAACACAGACTTGTAATCGTAATTCACATCTGACCCACTATTGTTAAATATTCTTCTCTTGACCCGAGTGCAACCTGTGGTACACTCATGTCATGACAGTGTGGTTCAGTGTGTCGGTGGTGGTAGTGGCTAGTTCCTGTGTGACAGGGTGAATACTGACCTTTTGACTAAGATCTACACTGGCGGGTGCCACCGTCCCTGTGCTCAGGACACTGACTTTCTAATGACCTACTGTGTGCTGATCTGACTAAGGTGTGAGATGTCATCCTCAAAGTCAGGCTTTGCGAGTGAACAAGACGGCGTGGTTCCCATATATCTTGCTGAGGTGTATGAAGAATAAATTAGATGGAGAAAAAAAAAATCTCAGCCCGTGGGGCCACTTTTGAATTAAACGCGGTGACCGTGAAGAGCACTCTAAAGGACACCTGGTGCACAGTCAGTGTTCAGTGACAAGTGACATAGTCATTGAGTCTTTGAGAAGGATGAAGTGTCCCTGGCATCAGGGCTTCAGTGAGGGGTAGCTGTAGGCATCATTGTCATTGTCACTAGTATAATTTCGTGTGGTCTGTCGTGATTCAGAGAGGTTAGTGGTATGCCTGAGATGGCCCAGCATTAGGCCAGTCCTCACCAGGTCCAGGTGTTTCTGAACCCTGATGCTTCCTCGTTGCCTATGCTATCCCCCAACATCTCTGTGTCCCTCTACTAAATGACAGCTAGCTTAGATACCTACTCGCTGCTCCCAGGCTGGGTTAAGGCACAGCATCACACCCAGGGCAGCCAGCACGGCAAGACTATATGCCTGAGTAACTAGAGTCTTCCATAGGATCCCAGCTCTAAGGCAAGGAGAGCAGCATTTCAATACTGAGGGGGCCTGGACCGAGGTCCCAAGTCGGAGGCTCTTCCCGGATGGTACACAGGGCCTCCCAGAAATAGTCCTGGGCTGGGTCTGTTCTCGGGAAAGTCAGCTAATCCTAATCTATTTCTTAGAGTCACCTGCTTACTTCCTGCCCTCTGTTCCACAAAGTGCCCTGGTATGAAAGACACATCTGCATAGTGGGTTGTCCGCACAGGCACTCTCCAAGTTTAGAAGTGGGAAACCTAAGCCAAGCCCGGTGACAGACATCTGTAATGTGAGCACTTGGGAGGTAGAGGCAAGAATATCGAGGTCTTTCATGGATATGTATCAGTTTAGGCCTTATCTCAAAAAAGAAAAATTAATTATTAATTAAAAAGAGGATGTAGCACCATGGAAAGGCCTGGCCCTGGGTACCCAGCACCTTCTCTAGGCTCTGGTTTGCTGCTTGCCTTTATTCAGACCCGCTTGCTTCACCACTCCAATCTGGGGTCTCTGCTTCATCCTCTATAAAACGGCACCACTGTTTCTATGTGTTTCGGGTCTGGCCAGCACAGCACGCTAACTTTGGATGGCTAAATCCCAGAGAAGTAAACAGCAACCTGATGGCTAACTGACTCGTTGACTTTACGCTTCTGGGACTCAGGGCAGAGCCTGTCAAGTTCCCACATTTCTGTCCCTTTGCTTGGCATGGCCAGGGAATCACTGGAGACCAGCTGGGGCCTGCAAAGACTCCAGCCCATGGGCCAGGGGCCCAGCCCACCCCGCCCCTGTTCTTTTCCGTGCTTGGGCGCGTCACGGCTGTTACCCTGCATTTGTTGGTCATGGCGGTGGTCCAGGGGCCCCAGCCCTGCCTTTGACCAGCACCTCTGAAGGGGAGGTCAAGCCCCCAGAGCCTGCACAAATAGAAATTAGGAGGCAATTAGCTCCCCTGGGTGTGTGAATTTCCTTTTGAGGCTTCAGAGGCAGATCTTAGCCAAACTCAGCATCTCTGATGACAACAATGCTGTCCACGCAGATCCTAGCAGGAGGTCCCTGGCATCTCAGTTCCAGGAAGCCAGCTGCAAGGAGAGTGCCAGGAATCAAGAGACATGGGAACCAGCCTGGTGGCACCTGCTTTCCCCTCCTCCTCCTTAGAGCCCCACAAGAGGCTGTGAGGTCACCTGTCAGCAGAGCTTGGAATGGCTAGTGATGGAAATCAACAGTGTGAGGGCTTGTTCTAGAAGGTGGCAGAAATCCAGGGGATGAGAGCCAAGATGAGGAGTCATGGGGTCAAGAGCTGAGATGAGGGGTCCTGGGGTCAAACCCCTAGAGCTATTCTATGACCTCCTATTTGTCACTGATTTTCTGAGCCGTGTCTATTAAAAAAGATAGACACAGCTTGTTCTGGGTACGCCAGGGGGCTACAGCGAGGATAAAATGGGCCAGGCAAGTTAACACACTACGAAAATTGCAAAACCTTGTGACCTATCAGCTGTCACCCTGATTGCTACACCAGAAGTAGGACAGTAGTTAAGAGTATGGCCTAGAGGATCAGCAAATCGGAACTCAAGTCTTGTCCTTCTCACTTCCGAGCGCTGTGTCCTTGGGAGGTCATGCACCTTTTCTGGGCCTCCTCATCTGCGATACCAACACAACCTCAAAGGGTCCCTAGGAGAATTATGAGGATTGATATGTGGAGTGTTGAAATCAATGGCCAGTCTGGCAGTCAGGAACCAGGGCAGGGGCAGCACTGGCCTCGGCTGTGACTGGCTGAGCTCTCTGTGTCAAAAGTGGGCAGAGGGGCTGGAGATGCTAGTACATTCAGCGTTCAGGAGAAAACTCATTTAGGACGTCAGAAATATATTCAGGAGAAGCACTGTGTCGTGTAGGAGAGGAGAAGGAACCATTTGGGCACCACAGACTGATGAGTCTGGGGCAAGGATGCTGGAGATAAGTTACCCCCTTCCTGGCTCCATGCCTCTTGTCACCATACCTAGATGTCCCACCAGCTGACAGAAGAGCAAGGCAGGGAGGAAAGGGCCCCAGGGTGCCCCTCCCAGCAAGTTTCTTAACCTTTCCAAGCCTCGATTGTTCATTCTGCTCTGCAGTTTGGGAGCAACAAGATGTGTTTCAGCGGATCTCATAAAGATCAAACTGAATCCCCAAGTGTTTCCTTTCCATACTGGGCAGGGTCTGGGCTCCAGATTTCAGGATCCACCTCTATCTGCTACCTCCTGCAGAGAGTAGAGTGGGCCTTCACTAGGCGTGAGAGGCTTCCTGACACTTTCTCCAGATTACTGAGAGCTGCAATCTTTATATTTAGGGGATCAGTGATTTGTCTATATGTATGTCCATGCACTGCAGCTATGCGGGTATGCTTGGTGCTGGTGGTCATCAGTACTTCCGAACTTCTGGAATCTGAGGTACAAACTCTGATGGTTTTGAGCAACGCTGTGGGTACTGGGAACCCACGGGTCCAGAGCTCTTGACCTCTGAGCCATCTCTCCAACCTCAACTTTTACGGCTAAGCATGACTGGCCCCTAGGCGCCCCCTGCTGGCCTTGCAGTGTAGTCTCCTGACTCGCGCGTGCCTGTCCTCCCACAGGATAGTGCAGATGCTGCTACCTGTGACCAGCCGCACTCGCGTGCGCCGCAGTGGCATCAGCCCTCTGCACCTGGCGGCTGAGCGTAACAACGACGGGGTGCTGGAGGCGTTGCTGGCCGCGCGCTTCGACGTGAACGCGCCCCTGGCTCCGGAGCGAGCGCGCCTCTACGAGGACCGCCGCACCTCTGCGCTCTACTTCGCTGTGGTCAACAACAATGTGTACGCCACCGAGCTGCTGCTGCTGGCGGGCGCCGACCCCAACAGCGACGTCATCAGCCCCCTGCTGGTGGCCATCCGCCACGGCTGCCTGCGCACCATGCAGCTGCTGTTGGACCACGGAGCCAACATCGACGCCTACATCGCCACGCATCCCACAGCCTTCCCCGCCACCATCATGTTTGCCATGAAGTGCCTGTCCTTGCTCAAGTTTCTCATGGACCTAGGCTGCGATGGCGAGCCTTGCTTCTCCTGCCTGTACGGCAACGGGCCGCACCCGCCCGCCCCTCGACCCAGCCGCTTCCACGATGCGCCAGTGGACGACAAGGCACCCAACGTGGTGCAGGTGCATGAAGGGACCGGAAAGGCGGGTGTGAGGAAAGACAGGGCAGGGTGATAACCGTACTTCGGAAGCAGATTGGGCGAATCGTTATGGTTTAGGAGGGTATGTTGGCTGGTGGAAAGTGAACCCGTGGCTAACGCCTTCATCAGAGGCAGACTCCGTGGCTGATGCCAGTTTCGCTTTGGGTCCCTTAAAGAACACATAGTGGGATAAAAGATTGGCTGGGGGGCGGGGGCGGATTCTACAAAGCTCCAGGACCAGTCACCTGTGGCAAACCTTCAGTGGACAGAAAGGGGACAGCAGAGCAGGTTGGTGTAAAATTGAGGGGAAGTTCCTAGGATGCAGGACAGCCAGACACATCATGCAGGCCTGTGTGTAACCCTGGTACCCAAGAGACTAAGGCAAGAAGATTGCAAGTTTGAGGCCAGCCCGGGCTAGAGAGTAAGTTTAAGGTCATCTCTAACAGCTTAGTGAGAAGCTGTCTTGAGGTTAAAATGGGAAAGGGAGCCTGGAGAGTTGGCTGAGAAGTTGAGAGCGTGTGTTGCTCTTGCAGAGGACTGGGGGTGGGTTCTCAGCACCCAGCAGCAGTGGCTCCCGACCACCTGTAACCCCAGCTCCAAGGGAATCCCCTCTTCACTCCTGTGGGGGCACCTTCACTCACATGCATACATACACACATATGTATACAGATAATTAAAAAATAAAGTAACTCTTAAAAAATTAGAAAGTATTAGAAAAGGTCAGGGGTTGGCTCAGCCACAGAGCACTGAATAATGCCATAGTCCATCCTCAGTAAGAGAGAGGATGGGGCTGGGGGGGGGGCGGGGATAAAAGACAGCATTTAGAATGTAAACAGAGCTAGAGACTAGAGACTAGAAAAGCTTTCCTGTTAAAGGTCAGTCTGGTGGCTAACAACCAACAGGCATGGGCCATCTCCTGGGTACAAAGTAGTTTATGTTCTTTAAAAAGTCCTTGGAGTGGATGTCACATGCCCAATTTATAGACAAAGACATTGAAGTGCAGGGAAGTGACTGGACCAGCTCAATACAGGTCAGACAGTAGAAGCCAGTAAGCAAGGGGGCCCTTTCCGAGGCGAGGGGTTTGTAAGAAGGAAACCTGCCCCACCACCTCTGTAACCTCACCTGAAAGAGTGGTACGCTCCTTTTTCAGTTCTGTGAGTTCCTGTCGGCGCCGGAAGTGAGCCGCTGGGCAGGACCCATCATTGATGTCCTTCTGGACTATGTTGGCAACGTGCAGCTGTGCTCCCGGCTGAAGGAACACATTGACAGCTACGAGGACTGGGCCGTCATCAAGGAGAAGGCAGGTAGGGCTGTGGCTGCTGCTACCTGGACACCCTCTGGCCTAGACACCCAGACCTCAGGCAATGTGACCCATACCAGCACAGGCTGTGGCTGGCCCTGCTCTGCAGTGTCCACCCAATGTGTTGGTCGCTACTGGGGTGATAAAGTCGTTGAGCCTCAGAGAGATCATGTCCCCCGGGCCAAGGTCACATAGCTAGGTAGTAGGAGCCTGGAGACCAGCCCAGGTCTGACAACTTTAATTGGTCTGACAAAAGTCTGGTACCCTGAGGGATCTACTGCCCACATTTTGGAGTTGCTTACATATGTGGGCACCCGAGAGGCAGAATTGCAGAAGGAGGCGTGCATGGTGACCTAGGGTATCTGCACTTGGAGGGCACCCAGATTTCACCCAAAGGACAGCTCCTGGCTCCACTGTGTTGTGATGATCTGGAGTCTGTATTCCCACCAGATTTCCGGCACGCCAGAACCGATGCTTAGCGGGTCACCCAGAGCAGCCTAAGCCCTGAGAAGCCTTTGTCGGGACACTTAGGGTGGCTGTGAGATGGCCCAAACTCTTTCAGAGCTCAGATGGCAAAGCCTGGCTAGCTTGGGCCCAGCAGTCTGGACTCTGCTTGTTTGTCAGGCAGGTAACACAGAGACTGGCCTGAAGTATCACCGTGGCACCAAAGCTGTCTCGCCCTTGTCCCCTATAGGACCCCAACTCTGGTGTACCTAATTTCTCTTTGATCCTATCTGTTCCCTTGAGTCCTAACTGCTACAGGATCTTCCCCTGGCACAGATCTGGGCTGACAACGCTTAGTTGATGCCTTTGAAAGTTAGCGAGCAGCAGCAGGGGACAGGTGCGCCATCTATCCGCCAAACCCTTCACTAACGGAGAGTCACTGGCTGCTGCTATGATCCCTGGCCACTAGAGGGTGCAGTGGTCCACACCGAGATATGGGACCCCGCAGTTCTGTCCTGCTTTCTTTAGAAGGGGTCATCTCTCCCATCTAGACTGCACCCCAGGGACAGAATACTGTAGCAAGCACTTGTGAACAGAAGATACACCGTTAGGAGGCATGCCTCTGTTACTTTAGAGCAGTGGTTCTCAACCTTCCTAACGCTGCCGCCCTTTAATACAGTTCCTCATGCTGTGGTGACCAACCCCCCTACCATAAAATTATTTTGTTGCCACTTCATAACTGTAATCTTTCTACTGTTATGAATCATAATATAAATATCTATGTTTTCTGATGGTGTCAGGCAACCCCTGTGAAAGATTTTTTGGTGGTTTTTTTTTTTTTTTTTTTTAACATCTCCAAGGGGTCGTGACCCACAGGTTGAGAACCATTGCTTTAGAGTCACCTCTTTTTAGCCATATCTCTCTGGGCACTAGGGGCACAGAGGAGAAAGCAGCCTGGCCCAGCCCCTGGGCCCTCTGTGCCTTGTGTTACCAACCTGACCAATATGTTGAGGCTGTTTTGGAGTTCAGGCTATGTGGGACAAGAGGAGTCAAAAGACAGAGGGATGTCTTTACTTCCCTCCTCACAGAAAAGGCCCTGCTTCTCTAGAGGGAAGCTGAGGCCCTGACATCAGGAGGGCCGGGAACACCAAGTGTTGGTCAGGAGCCCCAGGGTGGCTTGCGGGCCTGCGATTGGTGGTGCTGCCCTTCTGCTTTCCACTCTCCTTCTCAGTTCTCTGTCTTCCTTGCCGTCTCCCCCACTGGGAATGTCTTGCCCTCTGTCTCTCCCTGGGAAAGTGAGGACCCCTCTCAGATGGAAGGTGTGGATCCTGCTCATCCTCCAGGAGACGCCTCTACGTCTCTGATCCAGCATGTGCTTGCTGAATGAATAGGTGGTCGGATGTACAGATGGACGGATGGATGGATGGATGTACAGATGGATGGATGGATGTACAGATGGATGGATGGATGGATGGATGTACAGATGGATGGATGGATGGATGATGCATAAATGAATGGCATGTTTTAGTTTGACAAACTACTTCTTTGAGCCCAAATAAATTACCCAATTACCAGATGCACCCTTCTGCCCCTCTTCACCCCTACTCCCAAGGGCGCAAACACCATAGCATAAGGTACTCTAGGGGTGTCTGGGAGCAACCAAGTAGGAGTCTACAGCCCCACTGTCAGATTCTGCCCGCTTCATCTGGCTTCTCGGTGACAGCAGGAGCCCCAAACAGTTCTATGTATGGGAACTCCAGAGAGGTCACATGATGGCCAATATGTTGAGGCTGTCTTGGGGTCCAGGCTATGTGTGACAAGAAGAATCCAAAGACACAGGGATGTAATCATGGCTCCCAGGAACATCCTGGCAAGGTGGAACCCTTACCTGGGAAATGGGTGTGGCATTCACCCTGACCACCTTGGGTTGTGCAGATCCATGCATGTTGATGATATCAAGGCACACTGCCAGCTTTGGGGACCGAGATGCCCAACAGCAAGCACCCCTCTGGGACTCAGCCATATCACTGACTAAACTCATAGGCCACACCCCTTGCTCAATGCAAATGACAAATGTGCATCTGCTCTTTTCTTCTCTTCCCAGAACCTCCGAGACCTCTGGCTCACCTCTGCCGGCTGCGAGTGCGGAAGGCCATAGGGAAGTACCGAATAAAACTCCTGGACACACTGCCGCTCCCGGGCAGGCTGATCAGATACCTTAAATATGAGAACACACAGTAGCGGTCCTGAAGAGGAGACTTGGCCTTCAGACAGTTTCCATGACAACCCCAGGTGGTCTGCATCCAGGAGCACTTGGGGACCAGAACAAAGCTACAGAGTGTGATCTTGCTGGGTCTCTGTACTAGAGCTTCGCCCAGAGTGAGAGCCAGATGTGTGGAGTAGACGAGGAACTTCCTGTTTCACACTGTTGAATGAATTATAGACTTGCTCTGCCACTGGGCATAGCCAGAGACCTTCAACCAGGGGCCAGGGCAGAGCTGGGCTGGGACAGGCAGCCCAGGCAGGAATCTTGGCCTTCAGCTGGAGAATTTCTGGAATGACTTCACCTGTGATTTCCTCAATGGACTCTCAGATTTCAGGCTGGGGTGGGTGACCTTCCTCAGCCAGAGTGCTTCGCTGAGCACAATAAATGTTGCGTACAGATTTTCTTCCCTGTAGAGTCCCTCCTTTCAGACTCTCCAGGCCTGAGGCGCTGCTTAGCCTTGATCCTGGCAGTTGCGAGGGCTTGGCAGGGGCTGCGGGTACAGGGCATGCAGATCCTTGAACTTCACCTCTGCTGGACTCTGAAAGACGCCTGAGGGTGTGTCAGGAGAGTCCCAGTTGGTGTCCTTTTACTGGTTCAATCACGTGGAAAGCAGAGCTTTCTTCACAAGCAGGAGGCCTATGCTTACAAGTCCCCTCGATACCTATGGTTGACTCCCACATTTTCTGACCCTCTTGCCATCCTTTTTGCTACAGATGTTGAAATAGTAAGAAAAAGCAACCCAAAGCTGGCGAGGAGGCTAGCAAGAGTACAGGATTCCTGGCCACCATGTTCCTATGAGACAAGCAAGGCAGAAGCAGGTGCTGCAGGTGAGCCCCACAGGGACTCTGCTGTGTATGCAGAGTGCTGCAGGTGAGCCCCGAGGCTCAACACTGTCATCACCTTTATTTGAGGGTCTTTGGGACTCAGAAAATGAGACCCAGGACACGGTTTTCATGGGAGTTGCTTCAGTTCTTTCATATTCTCCCTGCATGGCAGTGAAACTTTCTCCCAGGCCAGGTCAGTCTTCAGCACCAACAAAGCAGGGCCGCTTGCTTAAAGCCTGCATCTAGCCTAGCCTCTGTCTCTGAGGGTCATCAGTGGGGTCAAGGGTAGTTTTTGTCCTTTCAGAAAGTAAGCAGCAGGGGCTGGAGAGATGGCTCAGCAGTTAAGAGCACTGACTGCTCTTCCAGAGGTCATGAGTTCAATTCCCAGCAACCACGTGGTGGCTCACAACCATCTATAATGTGATTTGATGCCCTCCTCGGGCCTGCAGGTGTACATGCAGGCAGTGCTCTGTATACATAATAACAAATAAATAAATCTTTAAAAAAGAAAGTAAGCAGCTGGACCAGCAGAGGAGTGATGACTCAGACTGATGCTGGCTTTCTTTTCTGGGACTAGGTTTCTTTGTCTGTACAATGGGCTGGATGGTTCCTGATGGCCTTGCTGCCTCTGGCATCCATAGTTTTTATGAATATATTCTAGTCTAGGAGGAGGAGGAGAAGAGGAGGATAGGAAGAAGTGGAGGAAGAAGAAGAGGAGGAAGAAGTGGAAGGAGGAGGAGGAAGAAGAGGAGGAGAAAGAGGAGGAGGAGGAGAAGACAACAGTGAGTTCTAGGCTCAGAGGGGAGCTAAGCAGCATCCTGTCCACACTCTCAAGGTCCTGATGAGACAGAGATTGAGAGGGGAAGGGACTTGCCTGAGCATACACAGCAGAGTCCCTGTGGGCCTGGTTCCAGCTCTTTGCTTGGCTGCTGTCTCTTGGTGTTTTGTTGGAGGAAATCTAGAAAGAAGCTGGCTTAGCCTCGAAGGCACAGAGGAAGCCGCTAAGTGTGGTTCATCTCATTTAACCAGGAAAGCCAAGCAGTCACAGGGGAGGAAGGGACTAAGCTGAGGCACAAGCTCATTGGTCTAGAGTCCTACCACACAGCAGCTACACATCCTCCCAGCTGAGAAGCACACATGTCGGGCCAGGTGGCTGCCCGTGGCATAGAGGGGTGGGAATGGAGCTCAGCTACCACACTCAGCAGTTACCATCTAGCTGGTGTCAGCTGGTGTCAAATACCACCTTGAGTTTCCATAGCCGCCCGCCTCTGTCTGCTCACGGTCCACATGCTAAGTGGGCCAATGATGACTCGTCAGTGCTCAGGGCTAACTCTAGACTCCATTGTATCACCAAGCCCAGGAAGGGTGCCTGCCTTAGAGATGCCACAGTGTCACAAACAGTAGCTTGGAGAAGTCTGGCCCTAGTTGCAATGCCACAGCATGAGAATGCCGTGGTGGTAAGAACAGAAACACTGAACAGATAGAGATTCCCCCACTGGCTTTGGGTTTTACCTGTAGCCACACCGGCATAACTTGATCTTCCTCCTCTTTTTTCCCTGCTATATATTTATTTTGCAATGATGGAAACCAAGCTTAGGGCTTTGTGCATCATAAACAAGCCCTCTACCAATCCCAGGGCTATATTTTCAGCTCCCACTTTGGTTTTGGTTGGGGAGGGGAGCGTATCTGCTGCTGATTTTTCCTTTCCAATATCAAGCGTCCCTAGATGTGCAGTGTGTTCCCCATAGCAGCTTCCCATATGAGGGAGGCTGGTGCCCTGGGCTCCTGCTCGGTCATGTCTCATTAAAGCAGTGGCCCTCAACTTGTGGATCTTGACCCCTCTGGGGGTAGAACTACCCTTTCACAGGGATTGCATATTAGATATACATTACAGTTCATAAAAGTAGCAAAATTAGAGTTACAAAGTAGCAATGAAAATTATTTTATGGTTAGGGGTTGGGTTACCACAACATAAGGAACTGTGTTAAACGGTCATAGCACTAGGAATGTTGAGAACCATTGCATTAAAGGTTTCTGCTTTTATTTTATTGTTAAGATTTATTGCATTTATGAGTGTCAAGCTGTGTTTATGTACATGCGTGTGTGTGTGTGTGTGTGTGTGTGTGTGTGTGTGTGTGTGTGTGTGTGTGTGGTTTCCCAAGGAGCTCAGAGGGTGTCAGATCACCTGGTATCAGATTACAAACAGCTCTAAGCCTTCTGCAGTGGCTGCTGGGATTTCTGCAAGAGAGTGCTCACAACTACTGGGCCATCTCTCCGGTCCCAGTTTCTGCCTTTAAGCCAGTCCTTCCTGCTTTTGAAGGAATGGCTCTATAGGTACCGCTGGGGAAAAACCTGAGCCCCAGCAGGCAAAGGCTGGTGTCGGACCAGGAGTACTCAGGCAAGGTGGGGCTCAGCAGCATCTGATAACATATGACTCTGGAGGGTTGCTCCTGCTCTAGGTAGGAGTGGGGTGGTGAGAGGGTAGGGTGTCCAGGCAGTGGGCAGCTTGATCTATGACAGTCTCTAATCTGCCAGCATGGAAGAACCTCCAGGTGCCTCTGTGTAGAAGGCAGATAAGGGAGATCAGGTTTCATCTCTAAACACCCCACATAGCAGCTCTGTGCCCGAGCTCACTTTTTGGGTGAAGACATTTTAATGTAGAACAGTAGCTTGAGCAATAGGTGGCGGGACTGGAGCTTTGGGCTCCCTGCCATACAGTCCGCAGGAGCCTGAGAACCATTGCTGCAGATTTGGAGGGTCTTTGTGATGGTGCTTTGGGGGAAAAGGCGGCACACATCTGCTCCTGAGACTGAGACCAAGCGGTCAGCTAAGGACCTGCCCCTCCCATGTGCCGGATGACGACTTAGGACACCTTTGTGTCATGCCAGCATCTGTGCCTTGGAAACCTTGGGATACCTTTGGACAGGCTTCAGAATACTGCCCACATCTCCCTGGTCAGCTGCCCCTTCCAGTGGACTCCCTGTCCTGGTGGGTCTTGGGGAGAGGGAAGTAGGCAAGAACCAAGGCTCCATGTGCAGCCTGTAATCCTGGATGCTGAGTTAGCTAAGGACTGTCTCGGAGGCAAGGTCATGAAGGAGACAGGCAATGCCAAAGAGACCAGTGCACTCGATGGGATCCCCATGTGGGGTGCAGAGGCTTGCTTAGCACCAAGCTTGGTTGTGAAGACTGTGGTGTGTCACGCTGTGTACTCTAGCTGCCTTACAGTGTGCCTAGACCAAGGCTGCTCAGGAACCCATCTACCCCAGCAGCTTAGCTGTCTGGGAACTATCAGGATACGCTCCTGGTTCCTCACCCCCCAGAACACACTTCTATCCAGCAGAATTCTCAACATTTCATTGACACTGGCTGAGAGCAGGCAGAAGAACGGGGCTGCACTAGTTCAAGACTATGGCTTTGGGATTTGGCTATTACTTGTTTTGGTTTGGATCGCTGTGGACATATAATCAGTGCTCATGCTTAAAAGGAACAGTTTAGGCAAAACCCCCGTTTTGGTCACAAGAAACTGAAATCCCATTTGTCCTGGTTTTATCTCTGACCAGGATTATACCTGGCCACTCTGGCACAGCCTAAGCTGTTGAGTAGGTGCACCAAAATTGTAGCTCTGGCTCCTTGGGCCAGAGCATAATGAGCAATGGGGATCCAGATTTTGCCAACCTCCTTCATCAGACTTCTGGACCGAGCATCCTTCCCCAATCCCTTCTCACCTCTTCCCTGTGAATTGAGCCGTGCCCCCTAGCACCCAGCTCCAGACATCTCAGAGGTTTCAGGCTCTGTAGCCATGCTCTGTGTGAACCCTGTACCTGGGACTATCCCATTTCATAACACCCGAGAGGTGGAAACTGCAAAAGACATTTTATTCTTCTTAACTTTCTCAATATTTACAAAGAACAAAAAGAACAAGTGAGATGCACATCCCCACCCCACCCCCAAGTAGATGGCAGCTGGGGTCCCACTGCCCATGGTCTCCACAGGGTCAGGGAGTCTCCTGGGGGAAGGCTTTCCTGCGCCTGGCCCCACAGGCTGCAAGATCCAGAGAGGTGCCTGTCTGAAGAGTCCCCTCCCCGAGGCAGCCTTGCTGGATCCCTGGCCAGCTCCCTTCTCACACAGAGAGCTTGTCAGAGACTTCATCCTGCAGGCCAGATGAGGGGGCTGAGGCCATCCAGCTAGAGGTAGCCGAAGACATTGAAGATGGCTGGAGGCATAGCTGGCTTAGTAGGGATAGGCTTCAGGACCACGGGTCTGTACACTTTAGGCCCTGGACTGTCCACATCCTTGCAGAAGTGGGCTAGCTCCACAGGTGAGGTGGGGCTTTTCCTCCACAAGCCCAGACTAGGCATTGGGCCTTGAGGCAGGACCCCTGGAAGACTGGGGAAGATGGGCTGTCCATGGTACTGGAAAGGGCAGTAGCTCCAAGCATCAAGGCTGCCTACCAGGGATGCCCCAGACATCTTGAGTGCCTCCGTGTCAGCTAGTACCCTTGGGGACATGGACAAGGGAGCAGTCTCAGGCCCCAGGGACTCCAGACCCTTGCAATTTTTCTTATTCTCATACAGAGATGCCTCCCTGGGGGCCAGGCCCACCTCCAGCCCCATTGGGTAGCTGAGGGTGGGCCTTGGTTCCTCCCAAAAGGAGGCAGGCAGCTGTCTCTTCCTCATGGGCACCTGGCCAGGTCTAGCAGCCTCTGGATTCAAGCCCCGCAAGCTCTGCTCCTTAGAAAGGCACTCCTCCCTGAAGGGGGTCCCCAGGGCCTTCTCCGTGCAGCTCCCGCCCCCACTGGATTCAGGACAGGGATGAAGGGGCAGCCGTCCAGGCCTCTCTTCAGGCCCTCTTTGCAGGTGGGGCTCTGTCACCCTGCCGGGCAGGCCCCTAGGGAGCCGTGCGTACTTCTGAGAGAAGCGCTTAAGCTGCTTCTGCAGGTACTTGCGGTGGTCCACAGAGCGGCGGCAGGGTGCGGACTTGTCCAGGGCTGCCTTGATGTCACTGGACGCCAGGTTTACAAAATTCAGTAGCATCTTCACATCACTGTCAGCTGCCATGACCACGGGAGCTGTGCGGGGCTTTCCATGAAGGGCGTGGGCTCTGCTGGGGGTTGGCAGCTCAGAGAAGAGCTCAGGGGAGGGCAGACCTAGGGAACACAACAGGCAGCTGGTGTTTCTCCAGGGCAGTTACACCTCCCTAGGGCCACCAGGACTGGATGCAAAAAGCTCCCCAGCCCGGGGTAAGTACCCCTCTGTCCCAAACAGGGAATCCACAATGGGACTGCTAAGTCACTCAGCGTTTCCTGAATATCTGAGATGAGACAGCTGTCAACTATTTTATTTCATCTCCTGGGATCTGTTGCCCTCTTCTGCAAGTTGAGGTTCAGAGAAAGCAAGCCACCCAGCTACAAGTGGCATTGCTGGGGCTACATTCCCAGTCGGTCACATCTCCCACATACTGTGAGGCCAACGTGCACAACTCAGCATTCAAGTTTTTATCTTCGAAGCCAAAGAAATTCTCTAAAGAAGGCCAAGCCCTCATCCCGCCCCCCCACCTGCCCCCCCTCCTCAGTGGTGGCCTCCCCCTCCCACCACCCCGCCCCCTCTGCAGTCCCTATGCTCCACCCCCAACACTCACAAGGGGTAGGCAGGATCCCTGTCTAGCACTTAATCTAGACCTGCCTTCAAGGCTCATCTCAGGCTGCAGGCAGCAGGGACTCCCCTGTGGAAGCATCTGCAGCAATTTCATGCCTCCTGGGCCACCACCCACAGTAATGCGCCCCTCCCCCAAGGCCCTAGCCCGCTTATGCCCTGCTCTCCACCCAGCCTGGCCAAACCACTTGGGACTCCACACTGACCGAAGATGCAGGCCAGACCCCCCCCCCACCTCACCCCCGCCAACGTGGCCAGCAGGTTCCCCACCTTAGACCCAGGCGAGCCCGGCGAGCTGGCGCGCAGTGAGCTCCGTGCAGGGTGAGAAGCAGTTGTGCAGCCCTTGAGTGGGCTGAATGGAGGACAAGTCCGGAGCTGGGGGGCCCTCAGGCCAATCAGGAGCGCCTCTCCAGATACAAAGCATCCCAATCAGGCGGCGGAGCCCCGGTCCCACATTCTTTGCCGTCACAAATTGTCACCATGGGGACCATCACAAAAAAAAAAAGACAGCTCCCAAATGCAATCATTTCCCGGTAAATTTCTACCCCTTCAGCCCCACTTTCCCCAGTCTCCACCCCCTCCTCCCCTTGACCTCGGTACCTTGGTTTCTTGAGGTGTGTTGTGTGTGTGTGTGTGTGTGTGTGTGTGTGTGTGTGTGTGTGTGTGTGTGTGTGTATACGCAAAAATGTCCAGGATCAAGGAGGGCTGGATGCAGTGGAGACAGGCACCCAAGCGTCCCCAGATACTCCAGGCCTCCAGCTGCCATGCTCCAGTGCAGACAGACAATCGGATGGGGTAAGCCGGGTGGGTTGCTTTCCCTTTGCCCTTGAGTGTTGAGTGTGTGCTCTCTGACTTTGTCTCTGTCCTCGTGTCTCTCGCCTCTTTCAACCACCCTCTCCTGAAGGGTCCCCTGGGATGGGTCGAGAGGTGCGCTGATGTGGGGAAAGGTAGCCTTGATGGGCTGGCTGAGGGGTGCTGGGATATCCATGGGAAGGGAGCCGAGGCTCTCAGGAATTTTGTCTTTATGTTTGCTTCCTCAATTGAGCTGCACAAAGCCTGAATTGCCCATTCAGTGCGGCCGGACAAAAGGGTGGCGTTGCACGGTCCCCTTGCATTTGTAGTCAAACAGTTAGGGACTTAAATCGAGTCGTCATGATGGAGAAAGAGGTGGACAAAGCCCATAGAATTGCCATCAGCAAACATTTTCTTGTGTCATATTAGCTAGTCTCCATGGCTCCCCCTGGCCCAGGGACAATGGCACAAGTTTGCACACTTGGCTACTGTCACCGTGCCAACGCCGGCAGGGCTGCAAGCAGGGCCGCGCAGTTGGAGCAAGTGAGGGAGTCCAGGCTGCTTTGGTCCTGCCCACCAACTGCCCAGAGAGAAGGTGAGGCTGGCAGTGGCATGGTGAAAGAGGCTGTCTGGGAAGTGTTCATGGGCAGGGCCTCCATGCCAGCCAGCTCGGTTTACCCCACACGCCTCCTCCCCTTCCCTCCTCCCCTTTCCCTCTCTTTTCTGCCACCTTCTTCTGATTCTAGATGCCAGACAGGCCTACACCTTTATACTGTAGTCTAGATGCCAGGTGGGCATGGCTACACGCCCTCACTCAGGAGTGGTGCCAAGAGACAGCCGCTGTGGGACACACCTTGCCTGTAGGAGCCTGAGTTTCCCTCCTCAGAATGAAGGAGCTGGCCCGGGGCCAATGAGCTGCGATTCACACCTGGAGCTAGCATGACTACTCTGCAGAGCCGGAGCAGAGCAGACAGGGGTCTGCTGGACGTTGGCCCCTCTAACTTGGCCACCACAAGCTCTGCTTCCTTAGCAGCAGTCTCTGCATGGCCGGAGGCCATCCCACTCCTATTTTAATCCCCACGGCATTGGAAGGGGAAACTCTGCAGCTTGTCCCATGCCACCCTGACAGGTAAAAACAAAAAAACAAAAAACAAGCAACATTCTCTATACTCCGAACTCTTGGTAGAGTCTGCCAGAGATAAACTCTGAGGTCCCGTGGCTGCCGGGTTAGGCTCCTGCCAGCCCCTCTCAGAACTCTGGCTGCCTACACTGAGGTAATACATACTCCATGTGTCTGCAACTACCCCTTTATCTCCCACACGTGCTGGGAGACTGCCTCCCGTATCCGGCCCATTTCTGCCCTAGTCTGTACCTGGCCTGTGACCTGTGAACCCTACTCCCTAGAAAACGGCCGCTTCCTAAAGTGTTGCTGTCGGCCACTCAGCTTCCGGAAGATGGCAGTGTGCCTGTGCCCTTTAGGCACCTCATTGCAGTGTTGCCACCGTGTTTCTCAGGTTAGTGGGCTCTGTGGGAAGGCAGCTGAAAATATCTTTCCAGGCTTAAGGTAGAGAGGAATAGCTCAGCGGTGAAACCCCAGCGTGGCCCAAACCAGACCCTCCAGAGCTCATAATGAGCACTGTGCTACCAAGGTTTGGCACGGGGCAGCTTCTTATTTACAGGAAGTAACTGCTTTATCCATTCCATGGAAGATCTTGCATCTTATTGACTGGAAACAACTTCTTGTTCCTTCGCTTTGTTGCCTGACTCTAGGCAGGCGAGGGCAGTGACATTTTGGCTGCAGGTTTGTCCTAGAATTGTGGAAGCAGAAGCATCCTTGACAATGGACATTTACAGCTGGTGTGATTGGACCGGTGACTGTCTTGTTTCCCCAGGGTGATGGCACTTACAAGCAAGGAGGCAGAGTCCCGACTGCACCCAGGTGGGAGTCTCTGCCAAGCTCTGAGCAGAGGAGTTAAATCAGTTGCAGAGCAGGGCACTGACCTTTGCCCCCTCAGCCCTGTGTTCTGGGGAGCTCCCAGTGCCAGTTTCGCAGTCCGTAACCGCGCCCCCCCCCACCCCACCCCCACCATCTCACCAATGTGAAATATTTCTTGACCTAAAAGCAGAAGGGAATAGATGTTAAATGTTTCCCAGATGCCAGGGAAGAGCCACTTGTCCATGGGTAGGGAATGACAGATCACTGCTGACAGCGCATCCCAGTCTTTGGTTGTGACATCCCAATATGCTGTGGCCTGACAGCTGTCAACTAGGGCCAGACCTAATTTCGCCAGGGACTCTAGCTGCCCAGTAGGCTGGCTCACAGTGTGTGTGGCCAGCCACGCTGACTTGAGAACATGCAAAGGCTACATGGGGTACAGCATCTTGCCAGAAGTTCTGTTAATATGGGGCATGCATCACACGGTGACTTATGCAACCCCTTACGTAAACAGCCGCATTTCTATCAAGTCCAGCCTGCAGCAAATGCCAGCCACAATCAGTCCTGACTAGGGATGGGAGGCGTTGGGTGGAAGTAAGCTCCTTTGACTGTTGGGGTGAGTGCTTCCTGCCCTGTATCCCCAACTTCATGGTTAATGACGACCACCCCCGCAGGTATGATTGTGCCCAAGAACTGCTGGAACCTCAGGTGACCATGGGTAGTTAGAGCTGGGTAGGTAGGTGTCCCAGCCTTGGTAAATGCTTTGATTTCCTCCCATATAAATGAGGGTAGATTTAACCTCACTTGCTATACTCCTAAGTATATATAGCAAGGGGCTAGAGATAGAGTCTAAAGACAGCAGTTTCCAGGCAGAGATGGCACAACTGTTCTCCTTCCATTAACCGGGGCCTCAGGAAGGCAGGCTTCAGGAAGAAATTTGACAGGAGCGAGCATGCATACACGCATGCAGCAGGCCTTGTCTGCTTTCTGATGTTGGAGAAAGCAGTCATGTTTTTATAAGTTGGATGACATACAGGGTGGACATGGCTGTCACCCCTGATCTACAGAGGACACTGAGGCATGAACTATGTATGAGACTTGCCAAGAATGAGGGCCTGTGATGGGTTATGAATCCTTATGACTTGCTCTCAAGGCGGAGGACTCACAATCCCTGACAAGACTCATACTGTGATTAAAACTCCACAAAAAACAAAGAAGAGGCTGCTGGTGTGTAGCAACGCCTTTCCCTCCTTCTTGCTTCTCCACAGAGCTGGATCAAGTTTGCTCTGTAAAGCAGGGCTGGTGTAGCATGAACAGGTTGTGCCTTTGTGGCCCAGTGTTCTATCCCCAGGGGATCCTGGCCCCACGCTCCTGATACTGTTCCCTACCCCCACCCTCAGACCCACCACAGACAGACACTTCACCTTGACAGTGTCCTCTCCTGCCCTTCTTATGCTGGGTCCTGTCCAGTCCGGGCACTGGCCAGGAATGAGTAGTCAGTTTAATCTCAACTGTCAATTCGGATTTGATTAGTGATGCCTCCAAAGAGCCTTGTGGGAGGATTCCAAGGCCAGCATGGAATTTGGAATGCTCTGATCAGCTAGTGATGTCTTCCCTGAGGGTGGATAGAGATGGTCTCTGGGTGCCAGGTCCCTATTTCCATGTGAAGATAACAGAATACAAGGCTTGGTGTTACAGGAATCCAGTTTCTGCAGAGGGTGGATAGAGATGGCCTCTGGGTGCCAGGTCCCTATTTCCATGTGAAGATAACAGAATACAAGGCTTGGTGTTACAGGAATCCAGTTTCTGCAGGGGTTTTTTGTTTGTTTGTTTGGTTGGTTGGTTGGTTTTTTTGGTTTTTCAAGACAGGGTTTCTTGACAAGGGTATCCTTGGCTGTCCTGGACTCATTTTTGTAGACCAGGCTGGCCTTGAACTCTCAGAGATCCACCTGCCTCTGGCTCCTGAGTGCTGGGATTAAAGGTGTGAGCCACCACACCGGGCCAAACTTCTGCAGTCTTAAGCAAGCAGATAGAACACGGGAGGAGGGCAGTCAGTGGCTTATCCACGCACATATTCCTTTAACCAGGACCCAGCTCTCTGCTTCCCAGGGGAGAATGTATCAGTTCAGCTCAACAGAGCTTTGTTTTCCTTGAGATAAGGTTTTACTTTATAGCCCAGACTGGCCTGGAATGTGAGTTCCTCTTGCCTCAGCCTCGCAAAGGCTCAGGGCATACTTGGTTACACACTTATTCATAGCCTTCAACAACGAACTGGGTGTTAGCCGTAGTAACCGTCTTACACATCTAATGGAATTAAATGTTTTTGCAGATTGTATTAATGTTTATTTTATGGATATGAGTATTTGCCTGCATGTATGTCTGTGTACCATGTGTGTGCAGTGCTCTCAAAGGCCAGAAGGTGGAATATGGATCCTCTGGGACTGGAATTACAAATGGTTGTGAGCCATGTGGCTGAGAGTCAGATATGGGTCCTGGAGGGGGTGGGTGCGGGGAAACATCCTGCTCTCTCAGCTGCTGAGCCATTTCTCTAGCCCCGCCTGCCTAATGGCATTTGATTCTCACAACCACCCTATGTGGTGGATCCCAGGATTTTCCCACACTTGGCAGCAGAAACTATGGCTCAAAGAGGTTACAAGTGATTTAACAGCTGGGCAGAGGATGAACCTGGGAGGGTTCAAACCCCACCTCCCTGTCTGGACACCCTGGCGTCCTTCTAATAGCTTTTGGGTGTCCTATGTGACAGCAGTCACAACCTGGGAGAAGACTCAGAGACAGAGAGTGTGGGCACTCTGGGGTACTGAGCAGTGAGGTTAGAGTTGTGTAGAGGGGAGGAGGTCACTGCAGGAGTGGGGAGAGGTGAGGTATGAAAGAAGTGTAATGGAAGTTTTGGTTTCCTTGTAAAACTCTGTTGTGTTATGTAAATATGTTTCTGTTGTAATCCCAAGTGTGGGATTTTAGTTTGAACTTTAGCTCACCCACACCTGTTAATGGCCTTTTGCCAGCTGGTAAGGCCTTTCTTGTGCAGCACAGAGTGGGGCATGGTCTAGGGCTCTGAGGATATAAATATGAGCACAGAGAGAGCATGGTATGGTATGTGGGGTTGGTGTGTGGATGGATTGGTAAATGTATGTATGTACATATGTACGTGTGTACGTATGTATGTATGTATAAGTACATGAGTAATGGATGGGTGGATGGGCAAATGGATGGATGAATGGATAAGAAGGGTGAGTGAGTGAATGGTGCCCCAGCAATTAGATGGATTGATGGACATTTTTAAACTTCTGGGTTTCCAGGAAGCAGTGAGTTTGGTATGCCACAGATACAGGTGGAAGGGGCCTGAGGGACCATGAGATGCACCACAGGGCAGGGACAAGGGGCCTTTGCTGTCACACACCTAGCTTCAGGTCTTAGCCCTATTCCTCATCAGGTGGGTGGCCCCCTTGAGCTGCAGCTCCCCCTCTGTCAGGTTGTGGCCTCGGGCTCTGTCCTCGGTGGAGCAAAGACAAGGCACACAGAGTGCTTGTCTTGGGGCTGCGATGGCTCTGCCACATCCGTCAGAGCCATTCACCCAACCCCACCATTTATTTGATGAGAAGACAGGCTGATGTACAACAGCTTTCTCTAAGCAACTTGGTGGGTTGATAGCTGGAATCTTAACCCTAAGAGTCACTATGCCTTCCCTCCTTCTTTCTTTCCTCTCTCTTTTATTTGAAAATAGATTTTCAAATATGCCCCCCATCCTCCTAGATCCTACTTCTCTTCCCCAATTCACACCCTTTCTGTCTCCTCTTAAAAAACAAACACACATCTAAATAATAATAACATGTAAAAAAAATGAAATCACTTTCTTGTGAACCCACCTTCAGGAATTTCTTCTGTGTGCTCAGCCTTGACTAGCCACAAGGGGGCACCCATGGAAACACTCAGATTTTTCCATCCACTTGCAAGCTCAGGGCTTGCCAGGCCAGCAGCCCCTTGGCCCTTCCTCAGAATCAGACGAGATGTGTGTGTGTGTGTGTGTGTGTGTGTGTGTGTGTGTGTGTGTGTGTGTGTGTGTGTGTGTGTGTGTTTGTGTGTGTGTGTGGTGTGTGTGTGGTGTGTGTCTCTGTGGGTGGGTGTGGTATGTGTGTGTGGTGTGTATGTGTGTGTGTGTGTCCCCATTCTCCTCAGTGATTTCATGACATCCAGAGGCCCCCTCAATTTCCTTCCTAGTCTTACTTCCATCCTCAACTCTCAGTTCTCGAACCCTCAAATTATTCTCCTTCTCCTGAGGCGAGATGGCATCATTGGAACAGCCCCTCATTGTTTTGGCCAAGCATGTGGCTCACATTTGCAAGCACGTTCCCTTACTTCTGGGTCACGGAACAGTCCTTAGCACCCAACTTCATTCCATCCATCCATTCCGAAAACATCAGTTCCACATCTGCTGGAGAGGAACTGGGAGGAGAGTTAAGCACTCATCAGACACACCTTGCCTTTACCGAAAAGCATGGCATAGCAGGAGATGACCTGGCTATAACCAGCTGGGCCCTGTATGGCATGCCGATAACCCCAACGACTTGGAAGGCTGAGTCGGAAAGATTGCACATTCAAGGCCTGACTGTCTCAGAATAAAAAATAAGAAGGCATCTATAACTCAGTGGGAAAGTTCCTGCCTAGCATGTGTGAGGCCCATAACACAGCAACCCTGCCATTTACTTCTGTGTATTGCTGGAAAACAGGAAGAAAGTCTGAGACTGGAAGGCTTGGGTGCTCTCTGGAAGCTGCTGACCCTCAGTTGATCCCTAAAAGATGACAAGCTGCTGGTCAGGCAGGCAGGACCTGCAGTTTCTAAGCAAACACAGGAGAGACCTGTGCTTCCAGGTCCTGACCTCTCAGCTCTGAAGTCCTGACCTCTCAGTGGTAGCTCTGAAGTGACCAGACCTAGCCAGTGGCCAGTAGGGGGCACTGTGACCTTTTTCAAGCACAGTCTGGGGGCTGTAGACTGCGGAGTTTGGTCAGGAGGATTCTGGGTAGGGGAGCCCCATTCAGGAGACCACAGCTGGAAAGCTGGCCATGGAAGGCAGTGGAAGGACACAGCTCTCTTGGGATGAATGAGACCCAGAGGCAGCGTGGCGGGGCTAGTACAGGTTCAAAGAGGCCCAGGATGGAGCAGCATCAGCCAGGAAGACAACACAGACCCCTGGCACCTCTTCCCACAGAAACCCTAAACAGACTACAGTCTGGTGCTTGTGCTATCTCCACCCATTCCCTGGAGAAAGGAGTTACACGGGAGCGTGTTAAGCCCCCAGGCCACTTTGGGACTGTAGGGTCTCTCCGGTTTAAGCTGAAGAAGACTCTGATCATCAGATGCATGGCAGCACCAAGATGCTCAAGCCTAGAGGACAGAAAAACACTCCGGTGCTGACCAAGTTCTTTAGGTGCCACAGAATGCTTGTCATGGCTGTAAGCAACTTGGGGTCATTCGTCCTGTCCCCCTTGATTCACAGATGGGAGACTGTGGTGAAGAGATGGGATCCTGACCTCATCACCGAGCCAGATGGGGTCACATCTTCCTCCCGAGGCTAGGCAAGGTCTGCGTTTGGCTTAGAGCTTAGAACTCAGCTGACTGTGGCCTCGGCTACACGGAGGCCAGAAATGAGCCTGGTTCTAAGCAGGCACAAAATGGCCTCTTGGTCACCGTTCTATTGCTGTGAAGCGCGACACCAGGACCAAGGTAACTCTTGTAATAGGAAACATTTAATTGGAGGCTTGCTTACAGGTACAGAGGTTTAGTCCAGCATTATCAGGGCAGGGAAGATGCTGGTAGGCAGGCAGGTGTGGTGCTGGAGAAGGTGCTGAGAGCCACATCCTGATATGCAAGCAGAGAGAGACTGATTAGGCCTCGCACCGGCTTTTGAAATCTCACCGCCCCACCCCTCATACCCCCCTACCCTCCCACCCTCCACACACCCCCACACCCCACACCCCCACCAATGACATACTTCTTTCAACAATACTACACCTCCTAATCCTTCAATCTTTTTAAATAGTGCCACTCCCTGGTAACTAAGCATTCAAATATACGAGCCTACCAAGTCATTCTTATCCAAACCAGCCTAATGGCTCTTGGCTAGCTTAACAACTCAGACTCACTGGGCACCCACTATATGTCCCACACTCCATAGGCGGCTTGGGTGCCAGTGGGTTACTCCTGGTGGCAGATGGGATAGCCTTTGGGAGAGTGTCGATTTTCCCAGGGTGACCCCTGTGGAGGGAGCAGGGGCAGGTTAGTTTGTTTCAACTGACCTTAATCCTAGACCAACCTGCATACAATTCCATGTTCACGGGAAGATAAGAGGCCTCAGTCACCTGTGAAGATTACATGTTGAGCCTGGGCACCTTGGAGCAAGCATTGAGGATGAGCCAGTAATGGGGTTTGGATGGTGGCCTCTGAGGTACTGGGATCAGCACAGGCCTGGGTGAGGTAGGATCCATTATAGTGGGGAGGAAGTGACACAGGCATCAGCAATGGGGAGGGGCCTGCAGCTGGTGGAAGGGCTGCATCCTGCCCTCACTCTCACAAGCCCTGATGCATGTGAGCAGCCTGGCCTGGCCATTGGGTCTTTTTCTGTAGCCCCACTATGGCATGCATGAAGCCCAGAAGTTTCCTGACTATCTGGACAGCTAGCCCCAAGCTCAGAGCCTCTCCTAGGTGTGAAAAGGACACACAGTGGCTCAAGGTTTGTCCTTTAAAGATGTAGGGGCAGAGACCACTTAGGTACCTGCCTTCCCCTTCAGGCTCACAGCCATCTTTTTACCACAGACTTCAAGGAAGATGTGTGTTCAGAGGCAGGGAAGGCTGTGGAGGCCCAGAACAGCAGTTTGCTTCCACACCAGGGCTACTCAGCCTCCTAAGCAGAGGTTACACGTGAGCTGGGGACACAGCACACCAGGTTTCAGGGTATGGCTATTGTGTGTCATAGCACCCATTGGTATTTTCTTAATCAAGGACATTTTGGCTTTTCTGATTGGTTTGGGTTTGGTTTGGGAAGGTCCTGGGGTTTGGCAGAGACCCATGTAGGCAGGTGTTTCGGTCACTTCTGGGTTGGTCATTCATGGCTCATGGCACACCGGACCAAAAGGATGAATCCCAAGTAGAACTTTACACTTCCAGAAGTCTCCCTAGCCATGAGAGTCAGTCAGTCAGTCTGTCTGTCCCTGTCTCTCTCTGCCTCTGTCTGTCTGTGTTTGTCTCTGTGTTTCTCTGTCTCTGTCATTCTATCTCTATTTTTTGTATCTGTCTCTCTTTTACACACACACACACACACACACACACACACACACAGGTATTTTCTCTAGGTTTCCCCACTACTCCAGATGCACAGCAGGTTAATAGGGAGCCCCCTCCCACCTCTGCACCTGCCACATGGTCCTTCCCTGCAGGCAGTTCCTGATGCCAGCTCTGGGGGTTCCTCCTGGGAAGACTGGGAAGAACTAAGACTGAGAATTCTCTGAGCCCTTCCAGCTGGTATTTGTTTGCACACGAGTGGGACACACTTCTCAGCACAGCTCTGTGCCAGCTTTTCCTGAATTTATTCCCACACTCAGACCTCAGCCACAATCAGTCCATCATTGGTCATTACTCGAAGAGACAGGCTCTTAGCATCTCTGACTCAAGTGGATTTAAATACCCGGAAGGTCTGTTTGTTCGGATTTGTATCATAACACTGAAGACAGCACTTGGACACCAAAGTCTGGGATGAGTCATTTTTTTCCCCCTGACTCATTAACAAAGGATTTAAAGTTATTTTGATCCTAAGTCCAAACATTTTAGGAATCTTTTTAATGTCATGTAGCAGAAGCAGTCCGGGCTATGGTGAAGACACTTCACTGGCTCTTAAAAACCAAGAAGTCCAGTATGGAGTTGACTGCAGGTATGTCTGGCTCCAGAATTCAGTGTCCCTAGGAACAGCCTACTGCCTGACCCTCCACAGGCCAAAATATCGGGGTTCACCGGAAGCACCACAAGCCACCAATTCTATTCCTGCATCACCTTAGATTGCAGATTTAGGGATTCTTTCCAAGGAGTCTGAGGGGAAAGCTCTCCATTAGCTCAGCCAGGCTAAGCAGCCATGCCTGGATCTCAAAATTACGTCCCTCTGGCTCAAACCACAAACCGAAGTGTAAAGCCAAGGGCTGTGCCATGAGGGTGTTCTTGCTTCCTTCTTGGGCAGCTGTCCTGGGGGGGGGCTGTTCTGATGCTCTTCCTTATCTGGTTCCATTGGCCTGGGGCAGGGGCCTGCACACAGTCTGTGGGGGCTCCATGCTCAACATTTAGGGGTTTGCAGGTTCTCCCTCCTCCCTCCCTCCCCAACTCCCCCCCCCCCCCCCCCCGGCTCTCCTTCACCATCCTTTAAGAACCATTCTTACTTTTCAGGTCAGGCAAGCAGCACCACAAAGGCTTAGCTTGCTATCCCTGCTCCGAGGGCTTGATGCCAAGTATGTGGAGTCAGGGGCAGAAAGAAGGAAAACAGGTCCCTCACCCATTCCCCGAAAGCCTTAGCCTTGCTGTGGTGTGCAGCACACTTGCCCCTCCTCCTTGCTGTGGTGTGCAGCACACCTGCCCCTCCTCCTTGCTATGATATGCAGCACACCAGCCCCTCCTCCTTGCTGTGGTGTGCAGCACACTTGTCCCTCCCTCTTTGCTGTGGTGTGCAGCACACCTGCCCTTCCTCCTTGCTGTGGTGTGCAGCACACCTGCCCCTCCTTCTTGCTGTGGTGCAGCACACTTGCCCCTCCTCCTTGTTGTGGTGTGCAGCACACCTGCCCCTCCCTCCCTGCTGTGGTGTGCAGCACACCTGCCCCTCCTCCTTGCTGTGGTGTGCAGCACACCTGCCCCTACTCCATAGACTTTAGATCTGACGTATGCTGATGCCATTCTCAGAAGCTCAGGTGTGCATGGACACATTTGAACGCTCTGGGCAAACAGCTCACCTCCGAGCAGTGTGCTCTGTCACTTCTCATCCAGGCCTTCTCCGTTGTTACCAATTTCCCCCAAAAAGGATAAGGAGGGAAAAACAGACAGAACACAGAGCAGCAGCAGCCTGGCCTTCCTGGCACTTGAGGCGTCTAAGTCTTGCCCTTGAGAAAGTGAGATTGCTGCCTTATCCTAGGTTACCCTCCCATACCAACCCCCCAAAACGTTTTCCTACCCTCAGCTTTCAGGAGCCCCTGTACTGATCTCACCCCAAGGATTTCTTTCTTTTTTTTTTAAGATTTTATTTTATTTTATTAGCATATACATTTATATTATTACACATAAGTAGAAAAATTATATACAGCAAGAAGAACCATGAAACAATCAGGGATCCTATGAATGTTACATTCAAGGTGTTTTGGTTAACTGCATTTGGCAACCTTGTAGAAAACATCTTTCCTATCTTGGTCAGTCTAAACTTCTGAATGAGAATCAGTATCTATCCTCTCCCATCTCTGCCAACTCAAAACATCTATCTAGTCCTAAAAACATCTTAACCCCTACACAGCTTAGGTTAATTGTAAGACTAAACTATCAGGTCTTCAGCTCCATCAGAGACTTGAGAAGGAATGAAAGTTAATTATTCGAGTGAACCGAAGTGCAGGTTAGCAGCTTCCAGAATGAGAAGGAAAAAAATTTTTTTTACAGGGACAGTATATTGCCTGAACAGTCACCCACAACTCTTTATAACATTGGATCATCCTCTTCAGCCTTCTGACAGACATATTTGTGAGACAGGAACTATTGAGGACTTGCTTACCCTCTCCCAAGGACTTCTTTGGGATGAAGGATGCCTCCGTTGGTGCTGGCAAATGAATGGAAGAGGCTCTGCCCATGAGCGGCTGAGCTAGTGAGTGGGTCACAGGTACACAGTAGTGAAGACTCGGGCCCTGACTGGGGTGTGTGAGGCAGGCCAGCCACAACTATCATTTGGGTCAGCCAGATGCCAGCCAGAATCAGCTCACTGCAGCCCCCTGTTTCCAACCTGTGAAGTGAGGGACAAGGGTGGCATCTGGGGTGTACCCCCAAGTGACAAAGATCAGACTTGTGTAAAGTGCAGTTGTCCTTGTGGCATGAAAGCTTTTCAGAGCCAAGAGGGCCCCCCAGAGAGTGAATCCCTGTACTGCCTATACACATGGAAACCAAGACCCAGAAAAGCCCTAAGTTGACTGGACAATTGCAGATTTCTAAACTTTAGTCACCTGGAGCAGCCCCCTGAAATTGTTGACATCTCTGTGATTTTGTGTTTACCATAAATAAGATGGGTCTGCCTTTTGCCACAGTCCGCTGTGCTGGGAGGTGGGGCCCACCTAGGGGTGGGGGTGGGGTGGCTCTCAGGACTTGGCCTACTGCTACCTGCCTGCAATTCCCACCATATCCACCAGGTGGCCCAGCTATTGCTAACCTGGATTTTTAGTCCAAAGAGGCAGGCAGCTCTTCCAGTGGTAAGGGGAAAGCGTTGTCTGCTTCCCACTCATCTCCCATTCAAATTTAATCAGAACAGGGAAATTCGTGTCTTAAAATTCCAGGGATTCAGTGCTGTAACGAATGGGCACTGGAGAGAGGCCGGGATATATCTTTTCAGATCTGTCATATGTTGGCATCTCTACCTCGGAGCCCCCTCTACTCTAGGCTTTGAAGAGCTGAGATGCTGGTCCTGAGTGCCTGAGGCAGCACGGTGTCCCAGGTGCTCTGGATGTTTATTAGCAAGGCACTGCTTGAGGCTGAGCCCTGGGGAGTCGAATACTGACAGTCTGAGAAAACAAGCGGGGGGTGGGGGGGGGGGGGGGAGGGGATACCAGGCTTCCTCCTGCCACATTAGCAGGAGCTGGGGGAACAACACAGGAGTCCTAGACCACAGTCTAGCAGGATCCTGTCTGTCTAGGCTGCCTACCCTGAAAGGACCAGGCCAGTGTTGCTGTGACACCTCCCACCAGTAGCCCACTGTGATCCGTTACCCCCATGCCTAGGAGGAGGGGCGTGGCACACACTGGGCATGACAACTGCCACGGAGTATGTATTGAAGTACTTGTTACCAACACTGGCAGCTGGAAGGTGGTGCTTATCCATGGCTCACCTACAAAAGAGCAAGTTTCAGGTTATTCCTATATAAACATCACTTTCGTTCGGTTGACAGTCTTTCTAGAATGTTCCAGGCTGGAGTTGGAACAATCCCAGAGAGAATTGTGAGGACACATCCTCTTAGGATGGCCTTGGGGCAACAGAAAAGGCTTTGGTTTTTATTTGTATTAAAACCACTCTGCCGGGCGTGGTGACACACGCCTTTAATCCCAGCACTCGGGAGGCAGAGGCAGGTGGATCGCTGTGAGTTTGAGGCCAGCCTGGTCTACAAAGCGAGCCCAGGACAGCCAAGGCTACACAGAGAGACTCTATCTCGAAAAACCAAAAAACAAAACAAAACAAAACAAAACAAAAAAACAAAAACAAACAAAACAAAAAAACACTCTGAAGTTTAAGGAGCAATTCCTGGAAGAGGAGGTGGCAAGAAATGGGTGGGTGGTGGGGGTGGGGGTGGCTTTCCAAGGGTGAGGAAAGGACACCAGGTGAAGATGGGGGAAGATGAGGCTGCAGGGCTGAAGAGAGCAGATCTGTCGACGGCTGGCAGGACAAGTGGCAAACTGTGCGAAACACAGGAAGTTGACAAAGACTTGGACCTTCAAGGACTTTCCAAGCCACACTAAATGGGTAGGATTGCTCATAGAGATCCACAGGGGCCACAAGACTGTCCACCTTTCCAAAGCAAAGACTAGAGAGAGTCAAGTGATCATTGCCGTCACCCAGGGGAGCCTGGGGTCCCTAGCAGAGGGGATGACAATAGAGGTGGGAAGTAATGACAGATGCCTGACGTGTTTGGGGTGTGGGGTCCTTGGGACACAGATTCACAGTGAGGCAGAGGCAGGGTGATAAGGCTCTGTGAGCTTAGGCTGAGCGCGCAGAACCCTGGGATGCACTCTTGGAAGGCGGACCGGGATGGGTTAGCAGAATGTGTGGCTCCCTGGGAACCCCGAGGTATTGACATGTGGTATGGGCGGCAGGGCTGGGGTGAGGAAGTAGGTGTCCTTCCGTGAGTGGACCATGTGAGTGAGGCCACAGGCAAGGGCACAGATGGGCCACACAGGGTGCCTGTAAGGGACAGCACTAGATCCAATTCTGCATGTGATCTCTTTCTGCCCCAGTTGCCTTCCTTATCCCATAAAAGAGAGGCCACACAAGATGGCGTCACAAGTCCCTTCTTGTGGGCCTTCCACAGTGATCCCACGGGGAACATTTCCATTATAGAGCTAATAAGGACATGGAGCCATCTCTACTGCCTATGAGCTGCTCTGACTTCTGGGTACATGCGAGACAGGGTCGTGAGAGTGTATTTTATGCCACTGTCAGTAGGACTGCTGTGTTACCCACTGTATGGCTCCTCCTTTAGACTAGCGTGTGATGGACCGACTCAAAGCCGCTGTTCTGCCCAAATCTTCCTGGCCCTTCCAGGACGCAGAGCACAGGAACAGCCTCCTTTCTTGATGGTGCCGGGAAGTGGGAAGCCGTGCGCTGTAGCTCCAAGATGCTGTGCTGTTCCCCAGGCTTTTCACTTGCTTTCTCCATAAAGCAGCAAGTTTTATATTTAATAATTAAAGCAATGATAGATAGAAGGTACCAGGAAGCAGATATTATGTTATATGGAGTTTATTAAATGAGCATGGGGGGAGGGGGGGAAGAGGGAGGAGTACCCTAGAGAGATAGAGACAGAGGAAGAATGAGAAGAGAAAGAAAGAGTAAGAGGGATAAGAGAGAGAGAGAGAGACAGAGAGACAGAGAGAGAGAGAGAGAGAGAGAGAGAGAGAGAGAGAGAGACCATGGGGAGGGTCTGTCCTTTTATATGGGCCTGGGCAGGGTCACGCCCCCGTGGCAGGTAAGGGGTGACATCATAGGTAGGGAGACTGAAGCAGAAAGCTAACAGCAAGTCTCTCTGCAGTAGAACTGAGAAGAGGCTGGGCTCAGTCCAGCCCGCATCCTCCCAGCAGCCCTGGGAAACTCATTTCCAGCAGCAACCACTTCCTCTTAACTGTGGCCATGACCCAAGCTTTATGACAGACTTGGATGTCAGTCAGCATTAAGCGTCCAGCTGGACTGGCCACACACCACCACTGACAGCCGCGGGGGGCGGGACAGCGGGGGGGGGGGTGGCGGGTGTTCTTGTTCAAACCATCCGTGTCTCTTTAAATCTCTCACAGAAAAAGTTGGATTTGTCCCTGAGTGCGGCAGGCAGGACAGGTTTCATCTGGCTGACCCCCACTCCCCCCCCATCCCCCCCCCAGCATACTGACAGGTCTGGTGAGGATCATCACCTTGGACGTCCCTCTACTGGCCACTGATCAAAACAAGAATCATCATGTCCTCTGTCCTCCACCATCTTATGTGGCCCCTTCCATCTCATTCAGTCACTCAACAAACACTGAGAGCAAGCACTGGTGGATTTGATCCCGCTTGAGGGTCCCCTCAAAATTGCTCCCTGTGGGTGTAGGGAAATGTTTCAGCAGCCCAAGTGATGGCTGCACAAGCATAAGGGCCTGAGCTTGGATCCTCCACAGCCATAAAAAACCAGCTGTGGGGGGTGGGGGTGGGGGTGGGAGGGCAGGCAAGCGCCAGCAACTCTAGCACACTGAATACCATGGAGTTTTGCGTCTCCCCTGCCGGTAACTCACATCCTCCCACATCTTCCCTTCTGTGCCTCAGTTTCCCCTGTATATCCCTTGCTCCAACACAGCCATGGGCAGAACCTATAACCCCAGATGTGCTGTGGACTCAGCAAACTGAAGAATTCAGGTCCCCAGCTTAAGTTGGCAGGTCCAGAGCCCTAAATCAGGACAGACGCAGCCGGGGGCCTGGCTGACTGGGCATGAGGCACCGGACCAGGGTTGAAATAAACACAACTTGCCCAGCACACATCTGTTGTAACCTCAGCTCCTGCTGTTCATCACCGGGGACACACACCTCCATCCTGGAGCCAAGTCCAAGATGTAACAGAGGTTTCATCTCTCCCCAGAGCCCTACATTGTAAATCAGGCGCCTGTGGGTGAGAGAAGGGGAGGAGAGCTGTGAGAGGCTGAACTCCGCAGCAACACCCAGACGACAGGATCACTGGTCTCTCACACAGCGATAGAGCTCCAGGGGCCATGTGCTCATGCAGGTCCTCCTCACACTGCGTGCAGGTGAGCTGTATACACGGGGATCCTGGCTCTGCCTCAAGGAGTTTCCAATTACCTTCCAACCCTATCTGGATTCCCTTATTGCTCTGGGGGGAAGATCTCTGTGATGGGTGGACATTCAAGGAAACTTTGACCTCTGGCTCTCCCAAGGGAGACCTGGGCACAATGTTGGAAGGTACTAGAAGGCTAAGTTGGGGTTTCATCTCTGGTCTCTTTCTCTTTTGGGCGGCAGCCCCACTAAACTGCCTGCCTTCTTCTGGACCTCTCATGAGGGTGGCCACTCCTGCTTCTGTCCTGAGAACTGTCATCGGTCTGGACACCCAGTGCTGTGGCAGTCCCCTCTGTAAATCCTACAACTGCTCCGGGATGAGGACAGACGTCAGTGTTAGAAAGCCTCACCGTCCTGTGTCCCAAGAAAGAATAGGCCACTTCTGCAAAGGATGGCACCCACTGGACCCATACGGAGTGACACGATGCTTCCTGCCGTTTTCAATCCAGTTCAAATTTTTCTTTTGTGTTTGTAGTTACATGTGTGTGGGTCTGTGTGTACATGTGTGCACTGAATGTGGAGGCCAGGGATCATCAATCACTCTCCCATCTTGTTCTTTGAGGCAAGGTCTCTCAAGCAAACCCAGAGCTCAACTGATATGAATAACCTTGTTAGCCAGTTTTCCCTGAGGTCAGAGGTCACCACAGAGCCACTTCTAAGGCCAGAATTCCAGGTGGTCCGCCATGTCTACCCAACATTTATAGGAAGGTTGGTGGATCCGAACTCTGGTCTTGACAGTTTGCCAAGCAAGCACTTAACTGTAACACCATCACTTTTATTTATTTTGTGGTTATCAAAAGAGATAAAAAAAAAAAAAAAAAAAAAGCTGGATGGTGGTGGTGTACACCTTTGATCCCAGCACTCAGGAGGCAGAAACAGGTAGATCTCTGTGAGTTCAAGGCCAGCCTGGTCTACAGAGTGAGTTTCAGGACAGCCAAGGCTACACAGGGAAACCCTGTCTTGAAATAAAGGTCTTCCCAAAATGTCTTCATGTTCAGAGCCCATCTTTTCCAAACTGTTATCTTTGGGACCACTCCTTCCCATGTCAGTTTGAGAGCTGTGTCCAGGCCACCTTCAGTGCTGCCAAAGCGTCTAGATGGTTCCCACTGCCATCATGTACATGTATATAGAACAACTTTATCACCTGTAAGCACTAACCATAAGGTGCGCCACCATGTTAGAGATGACAGAGCAAAGTCGTCATCGTCGTCATCGTCATCATCATCATCACCACCACCACCAACAGCACCATCATCATTACCACCATTAAGAGTCTGACTCCATGCCTTTAAGGAAAAGTAACTCAAAATATAACTATGTAGTTCTGTGAGATGGTTCAGCAAGTGGAGGTACTTGGCATTGAATCTAAGGATCATGCCACCTCCCCATAGGCTCATATGCGTGGAATTGTTTGGGAAGGATGGAGGTGTGGCCTCTTTGGAGAAGGTGTGTTTCAAAAGACTCATGGCATCTTTCTGCCTTGTGCTCGGGGATCAAGATGTGAGGTCTCTGTTACTGCTTCAGCCACCTACCTCTGTGCCCTTGCTCTGCCACCATAAACTCTGACCCTCTAAAACTATGCGCCAAATTAAATTTTTTATTTTACAAGTTGCCTTGGTTATGAAGCCTTATCATAGCTATAGAGGAATAGCTAGACACAACATGAACTACAAATGTGTTTTTATAACCTAGATTATAAAGGTGTTCCTTTCTGGCTCATCTGTCCCTTATTACCACTGGCTTTACAGAAACAAAGCTATTTTAAATAGACTGTACCTATGTCCTCAATGTGACTATCAGATGATTGAAACAATGGATCCCAAAGAAATGGGACCTTCCCCAAAACTCTCCTGCTGGGAGAAGGAAAACGCCCCACCCAGAAGAGGAGCTTGTCTCCTGGAAAGAGATTTCACACAGTTCTAACAACTCACAAGAGCACCTCACAGGGTGAGACTGAACCCCAGACAATGATGGATCAATTGGGGGAGGGGGGCAGGACTACACCTTGACAGGGATTACTTAGATGTGCACATCCATGGCTACATTGATCTCTTTTTATCTAATTTCTGCTTTTAATTTTGTGTCTTTTAATTGGCTTATTAATTGGCTGAACCAGGCTCAGGGTACAATCAGTGACACCAACATCTAAGTTACTGTTCTATTGCCCTGAAGAGATACCATGACCAAGGCAACACTTATTTAAAAAAAAAAAAAAACAAAAGCCAAAACATTAAACAGTTTTATAGGGTCAGTCCATGATCATCAAGATGAAAAGCAGACAGGCATAGTGCCGCAGCAATGACTGAGAACGTTACATCCTGACCCACACGTAGCAGGCAGAGAAACACCAGGTCTGGCCTGGGCTTTTGAAATCTTGAAGCCCACCCCCAATGACACGCTTCATCCGTCAAGGCCACACCCCCTAATCCTTCTAAAACAGGTCCGCTAGCTGGAGACCAAGTATTCAAACATAGGAGCCTATGGAAACCTCTCTCATTCAAAACACTACACCCAAATTTGGCAGTCTTATCAGAAGGAATGTTTATTGAACAATTACTGGATGCTAAACCAGAGAGACTCCAGCAGGGAAGAAGAGGAAGACCTCCTCATGAGACTTGCATGCCAATCACACAGACTCCTAAGTAAATCAGGGTCCTAGTGCCACACGGTCTAGTTGAATAGCATTACGTGATATGAAGGAGACTGCATGGAGTGCTTACGACAAAGAGAGACGGGCCTCAGACTATTGATGCCTAGAGTGGTGGCAGTGTAGGAAAGACCTCTTGAAGGAAGGGGGAATTGAGCTGGGGCATACAAGAAAGAACCTGAAGAAAGGGCCACCTTGGCCCCGCCCATGCACCTTGGCTCCACCCATGTTATAGTTGAGGGGCAGAAGAACCAACAGAGATAGCAGGGTCAGGGCATAGAAAGCAGGGGTGGGAGTGGATGGGTGTGAAGCCTGTGGGCAGGGCCAGGTGCTGGAGGATCTGGAAGCCTTAGAAATGAGGTTGCAGCGTAGTCCAAGTCACAGAAGGTGCACGGACGGGAAGAGAGAGCAAGGATGCTCTTTAAGACCAGAGCAAACTGAAGTTTGGATTCCAGATCCTTCAGGATGCCTTGCTGGTGGTCACCAGGTCCGGCCACAGAACGGGATACCTGTAGGTGGTGAGCGCTCTGTCCCAGGAGGTATGCAGCTATCTTAGATGGCAGAAGAGGCCAGAGTCCAGGGCAGGCTGCTGGTGATTTTGTGAAATCAAGAGAGAGGAAAAAACATCCAAACTTGGAAATAATGCTTAACAGTGTTCCCAGTGGCAAAGGATCCACTTCAAACATTTTAGCAGCAACCTGCTGGGATCTGGGCAATCTCTGGAAATGATTTATTTACATATAAAAATGAGACAGCCCCTGGGGTGAGGCTCTCATTGGTCAGCACCTCTCAGGGCCACAGGCTCAGGCCTTCCTCCCTACAGCCTAGGCAGGGGGCTGATTGCTCCCCCAGGGGAGGTGGAGGGCCTGCCAGGCAGCATCCAGAGCTCCTTCTCCAAAACAAACCCTCAGGAGCATTTTAATGTGTGGCTGAGCCTGAAGCACAGTCAACATTTCATTCCAAGAATGCAAATGAGCCCCCCCCCCCCCACCCGCCCAAGGGCCTGCAAGAGGCAATCGCCCTGGCTCGGAAACACCTTTCTGAAAGGCTTTTGTTGTGCCTAGAAAAAAAAAAAAAAAAGACACTTTCTCAATCCAATTTTGGGAAATTGAGGCTGGGGAGTTGGGGCCCAAAGTCTCACTAGGAGGAAAAGGTGAGGCTGTCTGATTTAAGTCTGTGAAATCCTTGAGGCTTCCTCTGTTGTTTGGAGCGTGGTCATCCTGCTGGGCAAGTGGCCCTTGGAAGGAGAATCAATGCTGCTCATATACAGATGGTCTGACAGGAGGAATTTGTCACAACCTTTTGCTGAGGCTGTGCTGACCATGCACTAGTGGTCCACAGGCTGGTTCCCCTATGAGGCAAGCACGATGTCTCATCACAGAGGAAGACACAGGTTCTGAGAGGTTGGGCAGTTGGGGCAAGTCAACCTGCCCTAGGGACAAAGGTTACTGTGTGGACAGAAGTTCCTGGAAAGATCCAGATCGTCCACTAACCCCCTGAGAGACTGATTAACTGGTCAGAACTTTAATGTCTATGGAGAGGTTGGAATGCTGCAGGTCCAAAACCTTTCAATTTGCCCTGGACTGTTTGCCTCCTCCCACTCTCTCCCAGCCTCTATGTCTAACCCAGTGGTTTTCAACCTTCCTAATGGTGCAGCCCTTTAATACAGTTCTTTATGCTGACCCCCCCAACCATAAAATTATTTTGATGCTACTTCATAATTGTAACTTTGCTACTGCTATGAACTGTAATATAAATATCCAATATGCAAGATGTATGATTTGTGTCCCCGTGGGAGTCACGACCTACAGGTTGAGATCGTCTGGTCTACCCTTATGTCTGGTCTAACCTTACGTCTGGTCTAACCTTACGTTCTGTGACTAACATCCGAAACCTTTGGGATTCCACCAACCAAAGGCTAAGAGAGCCTCTGGGTCCTAGAGCTGAAGTTTCTCAGTGTTTCTATAAACTGCCTAACTGATGGTTTCAGTAACAAACACACTCGGAAACCATCTCAATTTCTACTTTCCTTTGTTCCATAGAAGTTCATGGAGTTGTTACCATGGAGGAATATGGAATTTGGAGCAACCTAAATCTGTGTTCTCAAACCGCCATCACTCACATTATGCTCCAGAACAAACTAGTCCTCATCTCTTTTGAAGTGAGAGTTATATTTCTGAGCTAATACCCAGGAGTGTGATACCACTCCTGGGTCTGTGCACAGCATCTCTACAGCTGTGGGATGGGGTGGGGTGAGTGGTTAGAGACAAAGATCTCTGCAGAGACAGAGGTGAACCAAAGTCAGAACACAGGACACAAAGCGGTAGGTCATTCTCTGTCCATGTCCTTCCGCCACCCCCAACCACTGGAACACCGTGTGAGACCCAAACCTAAGCCAACGGGTCTGATCCATCTTCGCCTGTATACCTCAAACAAGCTACACCTCAGTTCTGAGCCTCAGTTCCCTCAACTGTGAAATAAGGAAGACTAATTGCTGTTCTATCATCCTTCTGTTACCTGACTTGAGGCCATCTGCTCAGCACTCAACGCCAATATTCAGGATAGAGTTAGGAAGAAAATCAGGTTTAGTTAAGGGCTAGCACCCCAAGAAGATGGCAGAGTAGAGGCTACTAATACCCACCCACCCACCCCCCGCTAAATACCCTTGAGGATTTAGATATGTCAAAGAGCTTGTACAGGTTGGGAGAAAGCTCAGGGCACAGGACATAGGACTTCGTTATGAGGGGAAGGTGTCATCCAGGGCGCACATCCTTTTCTTTCTTTCTTTCTTTCTTCTTCTTCTTCTTCTTCTTCTTCTTCTTCTTCTTCTTCTTCTTCTTCTTCTCTCTCTCTCTCTCTCTCTCTCTCTCTCTCTCTCTCTCTCTCTCTCTCTCTCTCTCCCTCCCTCCGCGCACGCGCGTGTGCGTGCAGGTGCCCTCAGAGACCAGAAGAAGACATTGGATCTTCTGGGCCTGGAGTTACAGGAGGTTGTGAGCTGCTTGATGTGGGTGCTGGGAATCAACTCTGATCCTCTGAGAGCAGGAAGTGTTCCTAACCACTGAGCCATCTCTTCACCCTTTTTTTCTTTCTTTCTTTCTTTCTTTCTTTCTTTCTTTCTTTCTTTCTTTCCATTTATTTTTCTGGCCTGAACATCAGTTCATTCTGGCCTTCTGAGGCTAGCTCCTACAGTTCCTTCAACATAACACTTCTCTACAAGTTAAACCCCACATCAGTTTGTATGTTTTATGTTAGCTGATACTAAGGACTAAATAGCAGGAAGGGCATTCCACATGCCGATAAGTATGTGAACGTCACCAGGTGTTTGAGGTTCTAGAAAATGAGGGTTAGTTAGCAGGTAGTATCTTAGCACCTTCTTTTCTTTGGATAAGGTCTCATGTACCCCAAACTAACTCAGAATCCCTATGTAGCCAGCGATGACCCTGGTGGTCCTGCCTCTACCTCCCTTCTGTTAGGTCCACGTTCCAGTTAGACAAAAGCCAGCATTCCTCGGGAATGTGTGGAGCTGATTCCCCTCTATCAAAGGACCCATTTCCTTACCTCTGCAGAAGGGACAACTGGCTATCTGTGGTGCCTATTATCATACCAATGTGCATGCTGGTCTCCAGGATTCCTCAGTATCACAAGCATCTGTTAGACACGTCGTCAGACTCCATGCTGGCTTCCTGGCTCTTTTCACCCTGCCCATTACTCTAAGTTTTTCCATCTCATGGGCTTCCCTTCCCCGCAGCTTCCCATTTCTCCTTAACCCTGCTATTTCAGCTATGCTTTCTTGGCAACTCTCCTCCCCTCCCCCCGCACCCAGTCTTCTTTCATGGCCAAGTACAGGTTCAGTCTGCTAGCCATGCTCAACCTATGTTATCTCTCTGCTCTGGATGCTTCCAGATGCCTCCAGCAGTTCTTTCCTGCATATTTACAGTAAAAATCTGCTTAACCTTAACCTCGGAATGGTTTATACATCTAACTTCTTAGCCCTTTAATGCTAATTTTCTCAGAATTTAGTTGGCTACGCAAAGAGAGGGAAGCAATTCTGCCAAGAGCAAATCACAAAGAAGCAGTCACTGTTCAGCTCCTGGACTCTTGTTAGCTAAGATTGGGGTAGAATACTTTCTCAAAATAAGCAACTGCCTGCCTGCCCGGCTGTCTTCTTTCCTTCCTTCCTTCCTTCCTTCCTTCCTTCCTTCCTTCCTTCCTTCTTTTCATTCAGTCTGGTGCTGAAAGGCCCTGTAGCACCCTAGGGAATCACTCATTTTAAGTTCACATTGGAAAGCCACGGAAGTTAGTTTCTGGTGTCTTTGGTGTACAACAGTAGTCACACTCCCTCAGGACGAAGCGTTGGGTGCATGTGTGCATGTGTGAGTGCTTGCGTGGTGTGTGTGTGAAGCACTGGGTTTCAGAGGAGATGCCATCCAAGTTGAAAGTGGTCTCTTTCCAGCAGTTAAACATCCTTGCAAGCCCTGCTGGCTCAGACCTTGCCTCTCTCCAACCTGAGAGTGGAATCTACCAGCCACTGTGACCCTTGGAAGGGAGGGGTGGGACTCACTCAGCATTACCTGCTGTACTGGGACCCCAAAGAGTAAAGTGGACAGAAGAGGAAAGAACAATAGGGTAAAAAATGAAAAGACTCTGGAGAGTTCAAGTGGCTGCATAGAGGAAAACAAAGGGCCAGCTGAAGGTGTTTGTGTCCACTTAGGCTTTTATTGGGGTGCATTTGGAACACTGTATTCTGCCCAGGATAGTGGGGGGCCGTGGTTGGGAAAACTAATTTTTTTCTTCAGTTGGTCTAAGAGATGGGGTGCAGTTTTGAACTCAAAGATTCCACCATCCTGGTAAGAAGTCAGTTTTCAAGCCCACCTCACACCCTATATGCCTCTGCCTGCGCATCCTCTAGCTCTGTACCCTGTGCCTCTGTGCTTCCAGTGTGTTCTCCCAAAGATCTGCAGTCTGTCCTCAGACGGGGCCTCTTCCTGTCTAGACACAGGCGTTTATCTCTGCGGCACAGAGGGAGCCACCTGCTCCCTGCCCCACCTGTACTCTTGACATTGAGATAAGATAAAGACTATAAATTGATTTAAGGTGAACAAACACAAGGGCTAAGATTCAAGGCCTCAAGGCCAAGGGTGGATGTACACAAATGTCTCAGGAGCTCCTTGCTGGGGCAGGAAGGGGAGAAAACTCCTGAAGACTCTACACTTTTTGTGGCCCTTGTTTTTTTTAACCTTTCTGAGAACCCATACTTTTGCTGGGCCAGGTGTTGGGGATACAGTGTGGCAAAAAAAAAAAAAAAAAAAAAAAAAAAAAAAAAAAAAAGCCACAGAGCTGAGCTTAGTCTGAGAAGACTCTAAACATACACACAATGTGAAAAGACTAACAGGTGCTGTACAGTTGAGCTCCAGGCCCCAGGGATGTGAACTCGGCACTGAGACCATCCTCACCGCTCAGCCATCTCCTTAGACTACTCCCTTCCTGGTCTGTTTCCTTATATTGCTCTCTGTAGATCAGGCTGGCCTCAAACTCAGAGATCCACCTGCCTCTTTAATCTCTGCTGGAATTAAAGGCATGCACCGCCACTGTCCAGTCCCTCAGATTGAAAATGAAACCAGGAGCGTAGTACCAAATGGAGGTGTGAAATATCCTCCCTCCACTTCCTACGTTATCTTCTGCTAGTGCCCCCCCTAGGTGTGATACTTTTCCAGCGCCTTCTGCTCTGCTCACCTGCAGGCGATGGCTTGAGGGACTGGTAGCAGCCATTGGGGGGGGGGGGGACCAGCAATAGCGCCACCTAGAACATATCTCTCTTGCAACAACCCTCCTTTGGGCCACCAGCATGTTCTGCAAACAGACATCGCACTCTGTGCATCCCCGAATGCTCAGTCATAAACAATAATTGATCTGTTTGTCAGCTTGCACCTAGGATAACTGAAGGCAAAGGCTGAGATGGAAAACACAGGGGCCAGAGGAGAGCACAAGGTTAGAGAGGCTGGGGTGAAGCCACTGCCAGCCCTGCAGATTATTGTCCTCTCGTCACCACCGTATTCACGTCAAGCTGGGAACTGTTTCTCAGGATTCCTCCCTGTTGTGGGTTATACTGTGACCATTTAAAGCATATGTCATAGTCACCAGTACTTGGGAACAATACCTTGTTTGGGAAGAGGGTCTGTTTAGGAGCCATGTTGTCACAAGGGGATGGCACAGGTCTGCCATATAACTGATGTCCTTGTGAAAAAGGAGATTTCTACACAGACACGCATGCATAAAGATGCAAGCAGAGGTCAAGGATAAGCAAAGGTTATGGACAGACAGCAGAAGCTAAGTGCTCTGGAGGACAGTTGGCCTCTGGAAGTGGAAGGTGAAATCTTTTTTTAAAGAAATATTTTATTTAATTTTTAATATATGTGCCTTGGTGTAGGGCTGTCAGATCTTGGAGTCACAGACAGTTGTGAGCTGCCATGTGGGTGCTGGGAATTGAACCCGGGTCATTCCACTGATGTAACAAAATATTCACGACAGGGTAGTTCATGAAGAACAGAAATTTATTTCTCACAGCACTGGAGAGAGGCAGGAGGTTCAATACAGAAGTTCTGTGGCTTGGCTTGTGGTCTGTGGAGTGCTGTCCTCCGCTCCCACCATGGCACCTTGAAACTATATCCCATGGAGGGGACGAATGTTGTGGGATGGATGGCAAGAGAGCTTGAGGCCCTCCCTCAGGCTCTTTAATAAGGACACCTAGAAATAGTCTATTTCTTATTAAAGGATTTCCCTTCAACATGTTAGCTATCCCAAACCAAATACCAGTGACTTGATAATGAGAGAGCATATTAAAAATCTGCATTCAGGCAATAATGGAAGCCAACTTTTAGAGTTAAAATGTAAGCAGATTAGAGAGTATTAACTTATAGTTCATTATTTATGAAAGTTAACACAAAAGTGTAGTATGAGAAAAGTTCTCCATAGCTCTCCTAGAAGAGGAAATTATTTTGAAACTGGAGTTTAACTCTGTGATTGCTGTTCATTTAGTTGAGGGTTTGGAAGAATGGCGTTTTCACTGAAATGCTTTCTATACCAGCATTAAGACCATAAGTCTGTTTCCTAGAACCCACATAAAGAAACTGGAAGCATGGGTGGGCACAAATGAATGATTGTGATTTTAGTGTTAATGAGTGAGAGGTAGGTAGATTTTGAGAGCTCTCTGGCCAGGCAGTCTAACCTACATAGTCAGACTTACGTCAGAACAGACTTACGTCAGAACAGAACAGACCACAACTCTAAAAAACAAAGTAGATACCTTCTGAAAAATGAACGCAACATTTTCTTTCTTCTCTACAAAGAAACTGTATGTATTTGTGCAGTGATTTAGCGTCAGTGGGTTGTGTTGATGTATCATGAAACATGTAGTTATGAAATATGTTTAATATAATGCGATAAATGGGATAAAAAGAAATCTATATTTACTTTGTTACACCTTAACATGCTAGAGGAAATGAAGCACTTAAGCTTGATAGATGAACGCTCAAAATTAAGTCTGTTTGAATTTCACATTTAGTTTTGTTAACCACATATGCAATGCCAATCACTATCTCTAATCAGCAATCGGCAAAAATGAGACATACTTTCTGCCTGAATCATTTTCTTTGTCATAAAAGCAGAAAATGGAAGGCACACACACACATGCACTGTATGGTTGTGAGCCTAGCCTTTATTTTTTTTTTTTTTTTTTTTTTTTTTTTTTTTTTTTATTAATTTATTCTTGTTACATCTCAATGTTTATCCCATCCCTTGTATCCTCCCATTCCTCCCCCCCCATTTTCCCATTATTCCCCTCCCCTATGACTGTTCCTGAGGGGGATTACGTCCCCCTATATATTCTCATAGGGTATCAAGTCTCTTCTTGGCTACTTGCTGTCCTTCCTCTGAGTGCCACCAGGTCTCCCCCTCCAGGGGACATGGTCAAATGTGAGGCACCAGAGTATGTGAGAAAGTCGTATCACACTCTCCACTCAACTGTGGAGAATATTCTGACCATTGGCTAGATCTGGGAAGGGGTTTAAAGTTTACCTCCTGTATTGTCCTTGGCTGGTGCCTTAGTTTGAGCGGGACCCCTGGGCCCAAATCTGCCTATCATATTGTTCTACTTGTAGATTTCTAGGACCCTCTGGATCCTTTTATTTTGCTGTTCTCCCATGCGTCTCTCATTTAGAGTCCCAATAGGATGCCTTCCCCTCTGTCCCAGTTTCCTGGTAAGTGAAGGCTTTCGTGGGACATGCCCCTTGGGCTAGTATGCAGATATAAGTGAGTATATACCATTTGATTCTTTCTGCTTCTGGGTTAACTCAATCATTATGATCATTTCTAGCTCAATCCATTTATCCACAAATTTCGGGAATTCCTTGTTTTTAATAGCTGAGTAGTATTCCATAGTGTATATGTACCACAGTTTCTTTATCCACTCTTCTACTGAGGGACACTTAGGCTGTTTCCATGTTCTGGCTATTATGAATAAGGCTGCTATGAACATGGTTGAGCAAATTTTCTTGTTGTGTGCTGGAGCATCTTCTGGGTATATTCCAAGGAGTGGAATAGCTGGGTCTTGAGGAAGCCCTATTCCCATTTTTCTGAGATAGCACCAGATAGATTTCCAAAGTGGCTGTACTAGTTTGCATTCCCACCAGCAATGAAGGAGTGTTCCTCTCTCCCCACATCCTCGCCAGCATGTGGTGTCGCTTGAATTTTTGATCTTAGCCATTCTGATGGGTGTAAGATGGAATCTCAGAGTTGTTTTGATTTGCATTTCCCTGATGACTAAGGAGGTTGAGCATTTCTTTAAGTGTTTCTCAGCCATTTGATACTCCTCTGTTGAGAATTCTCTGTTTAGTTCCAAGCCCCATTTCTCAATTGGGTTATTCGGTTTGGTGGTGTTTAATTTCTTGAGTTCTTTATATATTTTGGATATTAGACCTTTGTCAGATGTAGGAGCCTAGCCTTTAATGACTGAGCCATCTCTCCAGCCCAACATATACTGTGTGGAAGGCACACACACATGCAGAAGCAAAGAGCTATTACACTTGTAGAATAATTATGTGGTGACTGCCTCCTAAATGCCGTGTCCTCCTGGGCTCAGCAGTACTTGTGCACTGCACTGAGGAAAGAATAGAAGCCCACAAAGCCTAGCATCCTGCTCTACCATCATGACAAGATAACTTCCTGGGAAGCCTCAACTTCCAGTCCCTGGTGGATTAGGTTTTGTGTGACTTTTAGAGAGGTGCGACATTCAAGACCCCCTTTTGTGTGTGCGAACCACCACCGTCTGGAGTGCTTTGCTAGGGCAGACCTAGCTTAGGTATTGTCAGCCTGAGAAACACTCCTGCAAGTGTTAGAATGTAGCCCTCCTCTCCCCAGACCTCCATAGTGCTGTGCAGCGCAGCAGGGCTTCCGAGAGACTTGCAGCCTTCCCTTTGTCTCACCGGGCCTCTTGGCTGTCCCAGATTCCCTGACCTCCAGGCCTCTGTGGTTGGCCCATCCTTCAGTTAGCTGCTCCTCATCCTGTCTACCCCACTTCTCCTGTATCCTCCAACAGCACTGACAGTAGCCTTGTCTCCTCAACCCAGACAAACCCGCTTCAAAATGTCATGCTGGAAGTCCTGGTGGGACCAGATACCTTGCAAGCATTGCCCCCACCCATCCTTAATCTAAAAGACAAGACACTGCCAGCAGGAATGGCTGGCACAGCTATGAAGTGGTTCACTCACAGTGACAATCACAATGACAGGCGTGTAGGGGGAGAGGTTTTTGCTCTCTCAGCCATTATGGTGACCCTTGTTTATTCCTGCCCAGGAGAGCTCTCTCAGTGGGGTGACCTTGTCACTCACTCAGCAGGAGCAGAGGCTGCATCCTGACTGATGTGGCCTGATCTGCTGTTTACAAAGCCTGAGGGAGCAATGTCTTTTCTGGGATGTGTGTGGCAGGCTGGCTTCTCCTCTGGGATCTGATTAAAATGCTACTTGAGCTTGAGGGCAACATGTATGACCTACGCTCTCATCAGATACCAAGAGTACTCTGATGCTCAGCCAATTACTTGTTCTAGCAGAATGTTCCTGATGAAGCCATTGGGCAAGTCTCCAAGTGGAAGAAGCTTTTCCAATCAGATTCTAAGACAAGACCAGGATTTAGACTCCATTTTGCAGGACGCTCCTTAAGCAGGAAGGTAAACAACTCAAAAGAGCTTCAGGAAGTTCCTGAAACCGACCAGATTCACTAGGCCCCGCCCTCCCAGAGGAAGCAATAAAAGCTAAAAGTCCCTCTCAGACCAAAGGAAGCTCAGCTGCAAAGAAGCTGGGAGACCACACCACCTGCTTGGAAGAAGCAGAAACCAGCTAAGCTGCCTGGAAGAGGTTTAGACCAACTGAGACACCTGGAAAGAACACTAACTATTTGAGCTGTCTGAAGGCTGTGTGGTGTGTTCCAGGTCCCCAGCTCTGTGAGCTGTCAACCATGCTGGGGTGAAGTTAGGTGATGCAGCTATCTTTGAGTCATTTCTGCTCCTGTAAGTGACCCCTCACTCATATTCCTGTACATAACCCCCAATAAAACTCACTGGTTCACCCAAATTGGACTTTGTTGGTCTCCATACATGGGTCCTGTTGTGGGTTCTCTATCTGGGGTGAGTAGATGAGTATGTTGTGTCTCTTCAGGAAAAGTTTGTCACAAAACAACACAGAAGAGCAAAACCCAAATGCACAAAGCATACAGAGAAATCCTCAGATTCTGAGGACTTAGGTTTCCCCTGCACTGAGAACAGGCTGCTGCCCAGGCAAGGACCAAGGTCTGAGCGTACTGGTGTCATCTCATCCTACTGCAACTAGAGGAGCTAGCATCACTCCCACTTTCTAGAGGATAAATAGAACCCCATAAGGAGTAGGTGGTGAGGTTGACGATAGCCCTCTGCATTAGACATCAGAGCTGCATAGCCCTAGTGAGTGGCCACAGATCAGGGTGGCGGGGGAGGGGGGTGTCTTGATGTAGTAGGTCTCCCTTAAGGACTTAAGGATGCATGTGATAGTTACTCCATAACCCACATCTGGGGGTTAGCTCAATTAGTCACTCCTCTTCCCAGGGAAGTCATTTCCCCTTTGCTCACCCTTTCCTTAGCATACCCCCCTGCAGTTTCCCCATCATGGACCCATGATGCAAATCCCAGTCGCTCCATGTGCCATGTGCCAAGGACTCATCCCGTCCTTGACCGGTTTTCTCATCTGTAAAATGGGAAAACACTGGAAATTACCTAGAGTTCTTATTAGTGTAGAAAGATACTCGTATGAGCAACACTGGGCACAAAAGCACAATAAAGACTGGCCGTCACTGCAGTCATGCCGGTGGATGTTAGTGCTGTTGATCCATTTCAAGCATCTGTGTCTCAGCTACATAACAGTCTCAACTCCTGACGGTCAGAGAGCTTATTAGCACAGGGCAGGGTATGCAGTAGATACCCAGTACAAATCCACTGCATGTATGCATAAATATTAAGTTCATAATCAACCAAGTCCCATATATTAAAAAAAAAACTGGAAGATAATGATCATGGTGTCAATACTATAAACGACAATGCTATTGATCACTTGTGGAGTGTTGAACACATATTAGGATGCAGACTGCAAAGTGTTTTGCAGAAATTATGTCATTTAACTGTCACAACGGCTAGCCGTGAGGTCGTAGCCCTTGTAGTGACAGACCTGAGATCCAGCAGCTTGTCCCTGATCCTAAGCTGCAGGAGAGTGACCTTGTCAGACTGGCAGTGTCCCTAGAGGAGGGATCCGGTCTCGTTCCTAACTCACCGAAAGTAGGCCTTCAGGAAATGTTTATCAGATGTGTTGCATGGCCAGCTGGCTGGGATGGACGAGTGGGTGGGCGGAAGAATGGATGGATGCTGGATGAGATGGGTAGTGTAATGAAGAGGTGGATGGACAAGCAGATGGATGATTGGATGGAACAGGTAGCTGGACAGATGGCGGGGTACACGGGTTGGTGGGTAGAGGGAGGTTTGAGTGGGTGTGTCTTGGGAGGATCATGTAGCCAAGCGAATGGCTGTTTGGATGGAAATGTGGGTGGGTGGGTATCCCTGTGGGTAGACACGAGGAAGGATGGTTAGAAGATGAAAACCCTTTCCAGGTTACACCCAAGAGTAGCACGAGAGGGACCCTCACTCGGAGGAACGCTGGAACCAAACCAGATGTGTGGAACCAGATAAAAGATTGGAGAAAAAAGCTGTCGGCAGCCTTGTTCCTGGAAGGAAGCAGGAGCAGGCCAGGTGCCTCTGAGTTACAGGAAGGGGCGGCCCTCGCTCACATCGCTCTTCTGGAAGGCCTCAGGGCTGCACAGACAAGACACTAATTGGATCTTGTTAAAAACGGAATTGATGTCTTAGCACTGGAAGCGCTGGTTTGTTAACACGTGCTCTGCCAGCGGGAGGTACAAAGGGGCTGCCAGACTGATCCCATCTGGCTCAGGACCAGAGTCCCTGGTCTGATGCAGCACTATGGTGCTGGTGCCTGGTTCTCTGTCTGCAGAAACTCAGCCCCAGAGGCTTGGAGCTCTTGCTATCACACTTAGGAAAGCCACTTCCCCCCACCCATGGGAACTCTTGGTAGCATTCCTGTTTATGTATCAGGAGGTAGAGGTAGCCACAGAAGGTCAGCGCAAACCCCTTATATGCCTCAGGACAGGACTACCATTTTCCTCTCAGGATAAAAGGCTGCAGAATCTTCCAGGAGCTAGGCTATTTGGCAAAGCATGGGAAAAGAAAAAAAAAAAAAGTGGAAGGCCAAGTCTGAAAGAGAAAACTAAACCTTGTTTGCCGACTTCATTCTTGGACCTGAGATTGCACCCCCACCCCACCCCAGCTGCCGGATGATACACTTATCCTATAGCCCACAGCCCTACAGAAGCCCCTTACCTCTCCCCTACGACTCCCTGACAACTCCACCCTCCCTAGGAGCTAGGCGGAGAGGTTTGATGGAGACCTCGGGGATGTGATAGGTTGAGGCTCAGAAATCTTTGAAATGCATCTTTTCCGTTGAGGCAGCTGGCTCAGCTTCTGGTGAGACTGGAATCTAAATCATTCTTTTATGTTTCCTGATCCAGGAAACACATCTCCAAGCATCCTGATCCTACTTGATCGTCAGGATGACCCCGGAAGCTTGGCTGGGTAGAAATGACTCCCCAGCCCCCCACCTTCCAGACAGGCCAGAGAGAGAATTTGATGTGCAGGATATAGATCAGAATCTGTGTCTTCATCAGGACCACCCAGATGTGTTATTTCTGGGGGAGGAGGGAGCTGGGTGGGAAGAAATGGACACAGCTCCCTGGAGATAGCTCTGGATTCTGCAGCCGCTTGCCATCTGCTTGTGTTGCCTCCGCCGCCAGGAACGCTCTACCTGTGTGTGCCCTACCCAAATGACCTTTTAGGCAAAAACCTTTTAGGCAGGCTACTTGCAGGCAATCTAGGTCTATGATTTCCCCCAGGCAGCTGCAGTTCCTGGACTGCCTGTCTGTGTTCGCTGCTTACCTTTGTGTTTGGATCTTAAGGCCCTTGGGGACAGTCTTCTGTCATCTTTGATGTTCCAACCTCTAGCCCATGCGTTTATTACTCACAAAGCTGACTTGCAGTTTTCTTATTTATTTGCCTCCTTATTGTTGCTCAGGGAACACAGGGCTCCACTGGGGGCTGCCATCAATTCGAGAATGCCACGGGATGAGGTCAAACTCCTCTATCCCAATCCCACCTGGCACCTTACTTTCCCTCATCTTTCCCCTTCTTCCTCTGGAGGGAGCCCCATTGCCAGCTTGTGTGTCTTCTCCAGACCATTAGCTGTGTGTCCTGTGGCCTGGTTTCTATCCACTGAGGAAGTGGAAGGCGTGGCCTCTGGAGCGCTCGCTGCTCATTTCCCTTAAATGAATCCCTTGTTGCAGCTCACTGTGGATGGCCCAGTCAGGCAGCTCAGGCTCCCTCCATCTCTAAGAGGTCCTTAGGCCTTTACAGCTGCAGAGACACTGTTCTTTACTCAGGGTTATTTTGCCCAAGGGGAGGGTCCCATTCTTCTCTGGCAAGTGATGTGGCAAAGCCCTCTCTCTTCCAGACATCCAGGTTTTATGATTCTTGCTGGTTCTCCCCTTTCCCCACCCCCATAGCCGGTGCACTCAGCAGCCACCTGAGCTCTGGCCACCACCGCTATAAGATCTGAGAGTACTTCTGAGTCTTCAAGTAAGTTCCTAAGGCCAAAGACACTGCATTCCAATCCCTGCCTGTGCTTTGCTGATGACTCCCCCGAGCTCCGCAGGGACTGTTGGGTCCACACACTGTCTCAGCAGCTCAGTGGTGCCTGATTACTGCACAGTGGCTTTTTGGTGAGCAAAGTGGGAGGTCACTCAAGACTCTCCTGATGTGTCACCTTAGGACTTAGAGCTCTGGCTTCAGAGATCTATGCCCCATAGTTGCTGAGGAGATGACATAGCCACTTGAAGCAATCAAGCATAAGGAATAGCTTAGCAGCCCGGGACTCCACTTGGACTGGACTATGAACAGTCCTCTGTTCTAATAACATACTTAACAGCCTGCGTCCTTTACCTGCACGTGGTGTGTACATGTATCCCTCTCTCCCAACAGTGTACCTAGTAGCCTTAGGCCTCTGCCTGCATCTGTCTACATGTGCATGCCTTTCTGGGCAGTGGGACATGTTTCTCCTCCTCTTGATGACCGCCAAGCTTGGACAGTTTCCGTTCAAACATTGTCCCAATCCATCCCGGTCCAAGCATACAAGGGCAGATCCTGAACCGGCTTTGGGTGCACACAGTGAGACAGCACTGTCCTCAAGTGGACTTTTAGGGAGAATCCCCTATTTACAATCTTATGCCTATGCATAATTGGGCACGCATATGATGAAAGTCAGAAGATTGTGAGAAAGGATATGCTCCGCAAAAAGAATATTATATGACCTCACCTATGAATCGAACGGAGAACCTCCCTCACTGTGCCCTTTAGTAACCAGACTCCTTAAATCTCCTAGAAGAGGCCTCTGTGAGTATGGGGCCCTCGAGAACCTTCACTCACATGGCCGATCCTCCCTTGCAGGGTATTCTGTTATTTTTCTGTTACTTTGCTTCAAATAAAGCCTCCCTGCTACTTCTGCAGATCCACATCTGCTTTTATTTCCATTCTTTGAAATAAGAGGCCAAGAACCAGGGACTGCAGAGACGACTCAGCCGCTAAGAGCACTTGCTGCTCTTGCGGAGGATCCAAGTTTGGTTTCCAGCACTCTCACTCAGCTGCTCACAACTGTCTGCCATTTCAGCTCTAGGGCATCCGACACCCTCCTCCCAACTCTGTGAGTCCTTGCACTCATACACACTGAAAAATGAAGTAAATATTAAAAAGAGAAGTCACTAGATAGCTTTAAAAAACAATAGCAAAACAAAACAAAACCATGAGGACAGGAACCTGAAAATGCTTGACCCTGACCACTGCCCAGAGTATGTATGTCCCTGCCTAGAATAGAGTCAGCTTCGCCCGGGAGCCATGCCACCAGAGGCTCCCCAAATCCACCAGCCTTACCACGGGCTAGCCCCTGAATGCTTAGCCCAACCTCCAGTCCTTCCTGCTCCATTCACTGCCCTCATTTGGCCCTCTCTGACGATAGCTGAGAAGTGGTCTTTCAGTGCGTTTTGAAATATGAACTTAGTGGGTCCTTACATAAGACAGGACTGGAAATCCTCCTGTCACCAAAGTTGCTGACAGTCTGCTCCACGATCCAAAAGGACTCGAGGGCCTTGTCCCTCCCTCCAGCCTCCTGGCACTGTGGAGAACAGGGTGGAGGAAAAGAAGACAGGTCAGCAAAGGATTTGCCAGGGCTAAGGCACACAGGCACTCACCATGGTGACATTGCAGTGTGGGCTTTGGGAAGCATTTACGAGCTGTCTCATAAAACCAGGGGGCTCTGATATCTGTGAAGGAGCTGCCCAGAGTCCCAGCATCAATGGCTTGTGTTGAGATGGCAGCCATGCCTGGGGCCATCTCATTGCCCCATGAGGTGGTCAAGAAGTCGCCCTGGCATTGGTTGAGTTCAGCTTATTTATTATGGGATGTTGGGCAGTTCCTTTGTTTCTCCCTGGGTCTTGTGCACTTGTGACACGGGAGCAACCCTGCTCTCTACCAGTCTCATTGCAGTTATGACTGTGAAAGAGATAGGGCAAATGTCAGGCAGGCTTCTCTAGGAGGATCCTTGCAGAGGGCAAAAACAAATGACCATCCCACTCCAAAGGTCAAGGCAAGGGATGGGATGTGGCCCAGTCTGGTCCCTGGCAGTGTCTGGTGAAGTCAGTGGGACTCAGTACATCCTCCATTCTAGGGCAGGCTGGCTCTATCCCTCTGACTGCACCTCCTACCAGGACTTGGAAGAACACCCAGTAGCTACAGGACCTCCGTCTCTGGCTAGCTGACTCTTGCCTGGCCAGTACCCAGTCTTTGGATGCCCAAGGACCCCATCCATCCACAGCCCCCACTGGCATTGTCCTGAGGAACAGGGAGACAGTGGCAAGGAAAGGACCAGAGAGAAACGTGAAGCAGATGGAGAGGGCAGAGGCAGGGTGAGACTTGAGAGGCCCAGAGCTGCAGAAAGGCCCTGGGAAGAAAGAGAGGGGAACAGGGCCGTGAGCAAAGCAGAATCTCCAGCATGCAATTCCTCTGTGGGGCCGGTCCACAAAGAAGTGAGGCAGAGGCTGGGAGTGAGGGGAGATGCTTGAGCAGTCAACAGAGGAGGGAAGAAAGTTGAGAGTCAAACTCCCATTGTCTCCCTAGGGACAGGCCAGAGGGAGTGAGGTGTGTCTCCCAGGTGGACGCCACAGAAGACAAAGGGGAAGAATCCAAACACTGGCCTGGAGGCTTAGCGGTGAGGGAGCAAGGAACAAGGAGAAAGTGAGAGACCTCGACAGAGAGTTAGAGATGGAGAGAGACAAAGAAAGAGAGTCCTCAGTGAAAAGAGCAAGGCAGGGCAAAGACCAGCCCGAAGGCAGAGGCAGACAGTGAGAGGTGAAACAGCATAGGAGTTGGGACCCCACCCCACCCCCCTCCAAGAAGAGAGCTTTGGCTCAGGGCATCCTGAGTCAGCGCCCATGATGCTGGCCCAGGCCTGTGGTGGAGAGCAGGACCAGCACTGGCCCAGACGCACCTCCTCTCTCAGCAGCCACAGGCGCCTGCCAAAGCCAGAGGACAAAGTCCCTGGGGAGACACACTCAATCTGCAGTACAAACAAATTAAGCAACCCTCAGAAGGAAGGCTGGAAATCCGCCACCAAGCACCAGACCCAAGCTATCCGTGCCCCCCTCCATCCCCCCATCCCCCTCCGCGCCAATTCCCTACCAAAGAGCCAAAAGTCTGAGCCTCTATAGGCTCTGGAGTCCCCTAGACATGAATCAGGGGTTGCCCCACAGCTGCTGCTCACCTTTCGCGGGGGCAAGGCTAGAATTCAGCCCTCGGAGCCACTGAGCTGTTTTTAAATGATTTGCCATTAATTCTACAGCTTAGCGAGAGCCTTCCAGATGAAAGGTCGGTGGGGGGGGGGGGACCCGAAGGCCATATTTCACCGGCGTTAATGCTGACTCAAGCCCACAGCCTGACACCTCCTTCGAATCCCTTGGACCAGAGCCCTGAAGATGTGCACAGTCCTAGGGGACCTCTTCAGAAATGCTCAAGTCTCCTCCGTGGCAGATCCATTTGTATTTTTGTTCTCTGTGGCCCAAGCTGTCTGCATTTCTGCTCCCAGATAAATAAGCCAGGAGATTCATGGTGGTCAAACATCTGTTCTACCGCCTTAGTTCCAGACTGGCTGACTCACCTGGGGGTCATGATCCACGGAGCTCTTTTCAAAGCATGGATGCAGGAGGACTTCACCTCTGCTCAGATTCCTCCTGTGACTCCTGTCTGCCACCCCACCCACCCCACCAAGCCAGCCTTCAGCCCTGGGGAGATATTCATACAGAATTGTTTATTACCCCAGCTGTGCTCTCAGACATAGTCACTGGGCTGGTGTCTCCCTGTCCCCAGTAAACTCTGGGTCTTTTCTCTGCTTGGACATGACATTCTGCTTGGCTAACTTGGCTTTCTAACTCGCTGCTGGGTTGTCCCGGCCCTGCACCCTTCCCCATGGCCTGTTTTCACTCCATTTACCCAACTACACCACCAACTGCAGCCCTGCTCACGTGGTCCTCAGTACAAGCAGGCTCCCCTGGGAGGGAGGTTGCTTGTCTTCTACTGCCTCTCTCACACTTGGGGGAAATGGGGCTCACGCACCAAGATGATCCCCAAATCCCCAGTTGCCTACGTACCATGCTTCCCCCGAACTCAGCATTCTACTTGGCAACTCAAAATAAAACTCATGGTCTTCTTTCCTCCCCAGCTCTGTTCCCTGCTCTCATATCTGTACCAAGAGAGTGGAGTCTTCCTGGTCCCTTTGTCTCTCACTCCCTATACATTAGAGGCTGGCAATCCTTTTTGCTTCAGACATGGCTCTCATGTCTGTCACCTTCTTTCTCTGTCACACAGAGCTCTCTACCTCCTCCATGGCATGCTTTCAAATCTCCTCCCTGCCAGCTGTCCACCCCTTTCCAATCTAGACCCTTGGCTCTGGAAGCAACCAGACCATACGCCCTTTGCTATCAGTTGATGCACACTGTCCTTCATGACTGGACCAGACTCGTTATCTCTGTAGTGTCAGCCCTCCTCTGCCGGATGAAGCTGTTTCTCACCTCTGCACCTTTTCAGGAGCAGTTCTCCCTGCCCCTGACTCTGACTCACTGAGTTCTTCCCAAGGTGTGTGTGTGTGTGTGTGTGTGTGTGTGTGTGTGTGTCTCAACAGTTTGTAAACTATTTTGAGTTGTTAGCCTAGAGCCCAACTCAGAATCATTCTCAAATAGTTGTTGAATGAATACAAAGATGGATGTGTGGATGGATAGATGAATTGAATGCACGAGTGATGTGTGTGTGTGTGTGTGTGTGTGTGTGTGTGTGTGTGTGTGTCGGTGACGAGATGAATGGATGGGTAGGTGGATGGGTGTGTGAGTGGGTGAATGAACAAACGGGCTGGCAGATAGATGGGTTGATGGATAACAAGTAGATGAATAGGCAGATGAGTAAATGGGTGAGCATATGCATGTACATATATACTGAGAGATGAGTGGACCTTACCTCTGGGAGATGTAAGGATGTGCAGGGCTACAAATTCCAGCTATGTAAACTTCTAACTAATCTTTAATAAAACAGGGATTCTGAATGTCACAAGTATTTTCACATCATATTATAGTTGTCACGGATGTCTTAAATCATCATGCATGTTCACATTACGTTGCTTTCATGATTATTAATTCCCATTTTATACAGATTGTGCTACAAAACATACAACACTGAATCACACTCCATCAGAGTTACTTTTGGCATTCTCTGTATTTATTTATTTTGAGTGCTGACACTGCTCTCTCAAGAGGTCACAGATTTCAACTCATGGTGCCAGGGATGGAGGCCATAGCACAGCGATGGCTCAGAACAACACCTTTATGTGGAGGTGAATGGCAGAGGCCAGAGCCTGGGGAAGCAGCTACACACAGGGAAACTGATCCAGGAACATAAGGAAGAGCATGAGAAACAGGCTATGCAGTAAGTAGATACCTAGTGGAGAAGTAAGGCCCATTCCAGCTCAGCATCTGACTTGGATTTCCCTGCTGCTACCTACCCCAGCCCTCATGGCCATGGGCAGTACATAAAAACAAGGGTTCCTGGGAGCAGATACTGGAGGAAGAACCAGATCTGCCCTCAGAGCCAGAGAACTAGCCTGAACCTGAGCTCCTGGGATTGCTCCTTCTTCCTTGGCCACCCTCTCTTGCTCTTCACAGCAGGTCATCTTCCGGTTAGAAACTCTTAAGGGCTGACTTCTGAAAGACAGACTCCCCTCATGAAGGAAGAGGAGAAGGACAATTTCTAGATTCTTCCATCTCCCTTGGAGGTTTTTTGTTGTTGTTGTTTTTTGTTTTGTTTTTTGAGACAAGGTTTCTCTGTGTGGCTTTGGTTGTCCTAGACTCACTTTGTAGACCAGGCTGGCCTTGAACTCACAGCCTCCCAAGTGCTGGGATTGAAGGCGTGCACCACCATGCCCGGCTTCCTTGGAGTTTTGATCAAAGCTCCACAGACTGGAAAGGAGCAAAAAGACGTGTCATTGCAGGTCCTCAAACCCATGTGGCCAAAATGGCATAGTAGATGCCTTGTGGGGATACCTGAGATCCTCATAGGACCCTGACACCCCTCAGCCACATGGATTTGTTTTGTTTTGTGACACTGGGTATCAAACTGGGACCTCATGGATGCTAGGTGAACATTTTACCACTGAGCTACGCCCTCAGTTAAGTTACCCTGATTCATCTGCAGTGGGGTCAGCTTCTCTTTCTGCCCACTCCTGCTATAAGACAGTAGAGAGGGATTGCTTATGGGTGTCTAAACTGAGTCCTGGCATTTACGAAAGGTATCACAACACAAGTTGTCTGTGACCCAGGAAAGACTCGATAAGCCAATAGGCCAAGATCCAAGTTGATACTTGTTGTCACCTGGGACAGGACATACAGGCCCTGGAAGGTCAGAGTGTTGCACTAGATCAGGTTCACCTGTGTGAACTTTGTAGGCACTGTCAACTGTGCCTGGTATCCTTTCTTCCATCTGTTTTTGTACTAAAATTATCATTTTTCCTCAAGTGTTTGTAGAGACACATGGCCCAGTGGATGTGGGTCTTGTTATCTGTATGAGTTAGCTCAAGCAGATATAACAAAGAACCCAGACTGGGCAGTGCTGGAGGCCACAAGCTAAACAAAGACATAGCTGAGGGTGCTTCTCAGAGGCCCTTCTTATGGCTTACAGATCTTTCTGAGTATTCCTGTGGTCTTCCTCTGTGCATGTCTGGGGTCTAGTCTCATTTTGTAAGTACACTGTCTTTGCATAAATACCCATCCTAATGCTCTCTTGCTCTCTCTCTCTTTTTCCCTCCCTTAATTACCTCTTAAAGGGCTCATTCTCCAAATACAGCCACACTATGAAACACTGGGCATTAGAACTTCAACATACAGATTTGGAGGACTATAATTTAGTTCCTAATGAGCGTGTGCCTCACAGCTTCCCTTGCAGCTAGGTATGGCCACATAACTAAGCTCAGTCCTATAAAACATGTTGTGTGCAGCTTCCAGGTCATATTCCTAAATAACACAGCCCTGAACTTCCTTGACCCCCCTTGTTAATGCCTGGCCCTGCTGCCCTGGGGAGGTGGGAGACACGTGTTGGGATGGTGGAGTTGAAAGCTAACCTAGATCTATGAATAACTTCATGGATGAGAGCTACCTGCCCCTCCTTTTCTGTCCTGGTCACAGTAACAAATCTCCAAGGCATGAGACCCTAGAGCATGTAACCCTAGGGACAAGGTGGAGGGCTTCACACTGAGAGACAGAGAGATGCTGGTTCAGTCTCACTTCCTCTCCTAAGACAACTAAGGCCAGTCATGGGCACCTCGATATGATTGTTAATCTTGTCACCTTTATGGGATTTAAAGCCACCCTGGAAACAACTCTCTGAGTGTGCCCTTGAAGGATTATCCAAGTCAGATTAACCGAGGCAGGAAGACCTACCCTAAATGAGGGTAGCACCACTTCCTGGCCTGGGGCTCACACTCAATAAAAGAGAAAAAGTGAGTGGAGCACCAACATTCATCCTCTTTGCTTCTTGACTATGGGTGGCATGCAATTAGCCAGGTTCTTGTAACCATACATGCCTGGCCAAGGTGGATGGTATCCCCTACAACTGTTCCTAGACATGGCCCCCCACCCCTTCCTTTACGTTGCATTTGTCAAGGATTTGTTGCAGCAGGGAGCCAAGTACCTAAGGCACTCACCTTTGTGGTCTCTTGGCATCTGAAAGGCCCCACTTACAGCTATCACTGCCACTGCTGTAACGTAGTGGTCAGGTTTCCAACTCATGGACTGGGCAGATGGATGGATACTTGCCTATGGCTCTCCCTCCTAGGAGCTCTGCTTGGACCCACAGGTCATATTTCAAGGCCAGCGCCTGACGTCTCAGAGGGCACCTGCCACAGGTGCCAGGCTTCTGAGCCAGGAGGGGTCTGCACTGGTTTCCAAGGCAGTACAAAGGATTCTGTCTTTACTGCTGTGGGCTGGAGGCAGACCCTGGAGGGAAGTTGTAGGGGTTCCTTCTCTGCTTTGCTCCCTTTCAACCTCTACTCTACCTTCCCCCTGGCTGGCTAGAAGCCAGAAGAGTATTATATATATGTATATATGTATATGGATATGGATATGTATGTAGGTATGTATACACACATATATGTATGCATGTATGTATGCATATGTATGTATGTATGTATGTATGTATGTATGTATGTATGTATACATGTTTGCAGGCTAGTTTGCAGACCTGAAACTAGCATCATGGATCAGAAGGGGGTGGTAGTGGAAGAGGCAAAACAAGCCGTGAATCATTGTATCATTGTTTGGAAGGTGTTTGGCTTACATTACCCCTTACAGAGGCTGCAGTCCACTGATGCTGTTCCTACAGGGCCTGGTCACACCCAGTCCCCAAATCTCAACGAGCCTATCAGCAGCCTCATTTTCAGTTTGCCAAGAAAGACACAGCTCACTTCCTCTGCCCCTTAGTGAGCTTCGGCCACGGTCAACGGGTGTATGGCTTTTGGCCTCCAAGCTACCGCCTGTTTTGTAAGTTGTTGAAACACAACACTAAAATAATTAAAATGTCAGATTTTATGTCCTTTGCCCATTTTTATTACATTTGCCTTTTTTCGTATCAATTCGCAACACTGCTTCATACATTAAGGATATTAATCCTTGCAGTACAATGCAGGCTGCAGGTAATATTTTCTCATTGTGCCTCGACATTTGGTTTTATTTATAGTGTTTTTGGTGACAGGCTGTTCAATTTATAAGTGGTCAAATCTATTAATCTTTTCTTTTATGTGTTTGCTTTTGGTTTCATACTTAGAAAGCTCCTTCTCCAGGCCAAAATTATATAAACATTTATATTTTATTTATTCTTTATGATTTTTATATTCCCCAACATAATTTTGCATTAAGATAAGGAATTTAGTTGAGAATATTGTATAAAGTTAGAAGTTATGAGGTAATTTGATTTTCCTTTATAATTTTTGGGGCTCTTTTTAACCTTTATTAAATTCAGATGGTGGTTAATAGATAGACATGGTGGATCATGCATCAGACAGACAGACAGAGATCTAGACTGTGTCTTTTATCCCATTAGCCTGTCTGATATTTAGATTTACCATGTCTTCTTAAAAACGTAAATTTCTCAGGCCATCACGACTTGGATTAGGGTGTGGCACAACACAATTAATTAACAAATATTTATTGAGCTGGGCCTAGTGGCCCAGGCCTGGCACTCTAACTACTCTGATGTCTGAGCAGGGAGATTTTGAGTTCAACTTTGTCTACAAGTGAGTTCAAGGCCGGTCTGAGCAGCTTTGTGAGACACTGTCTAAAGAGATAAGAGAAGGTTGGGGCTGTGGCTTCATAGTGGAGCCCTTGGCTGGCACGCACAGGGCCATGGGTTTTATCCTGAGCCCTGAAGATAAAAGCATAAAAGGAAAGGAATTCACACTGACTGACTGAGTGGAGGTTTTTCTGTGCCGCAACATGATTGGGGTTGGGTTCTTCTGAGTCAGTTGCTTGTGGTCTGTAATTTACATGCAGCCAAGTCTCCCTGCTTAAGTGCCCAGAGTGATGGATTTGACAGATTCACACAGTAGGGGAGTCACCAATCATTGACCATACACACAGTGTCATTGTCTCGGGAAGCTTTGTCTGCTTCCCTGCTTTTTACTTAAGCAGCAGTTTAAAATTTTTTGATAAAATTTATCATCTTGATTATTATTATTATTATTTCTAAAACATTCACATAGCCCAGTCTGGCCTGAAACTTGATATGCAGCCGAGGCTGGCCTTGAACTCTTGATCCTTCTGCCTCCATCTCCCAAATTCTAGATTATAGGCCAGTGCCATCACACTCTGTTTCTGGGCTGGAGATGGAACCCAGGGCTCTGATCGTGCCAGGCACCTTTGTCACCCAGCAACGTTTCCTAGCACCTCTTCTCCGTTTTAAAGTGAACAGTACAGGCGTGTTACATCCATCTGCAGAGTTGCGCAGTAGCTCAGCAAGGCTTTTCATCTTGCAAATTGGCCACTTCTAACTCTTTAAGGTTCTCACTGTCTTCCTCCAGGCCCCCATGATGTGCCGTTTGGCTTCCAGCCTTGACAGACTTGGCTCCTCCAGGTACTTGGTATAAATGGGATTGGTTATACTGTGTGGTTGGCCTTTGTGGGTTGGAAAATATCGGAGGGGAAAAAAAGAAAAACGGTATCTGTGCTGAGCTTTGTAGATGCCCCCTCTCCGGTTCTCTCAGTCCCACGGCGGAAGTACTGATGTGTCATTTGCATGGTGCTGAGACACAGATAGCTCAACGTATGTAGCAGAATATAGATGAGAAATACGTGTATGCTCTGTTCTCCTCAGAGGAAGTGAGCACCCCACAGAGTTTGGTAACTGGGGTCCTGGAGATCACTGTCTCTCTCAGCACAATGTCCCCAAGGCTCAACACACCACCCCATTGAAAGAGTTCTCTGCGTGTGTATGTGTGCACACAGTACTTGCATGGATGTGCACATGGAGGCCAAAGATCAACCTCAGGTGTCACTCTTTGGGAGTCAGCCACTTTGACTTTTGAGATACGGCCTCTCACTGGCTTGAGGTTCACCAAATAGGCTAAACCGGCTGCCAGGGAACCCCTAGAATCCTCCTGCCTCCAGTTTTCTGGAGTTGGGATTACAACTGTGTGCACAAGGCCTGACTTTTTGCAGGGGTGCTAGGGTTCAAACTCAGGTCCTCAGCCTTGTGTAGCTAACACTTTGACCAAATGAGCTCTTCTCTGCCCCCTCCTTTTCTTTTAAATACTCCATTGTATCTGGCGGGCATCCTACCTGCATTAGGTCCTGGTCTGTCTTCAGACTATGTAGTTTTTGCTCTTCAGAGGGTAGCATGCATAGCCCCCCCCCCCCCCCAGTCTGCAGCCTTCCAATAAGGTATCAGAAGCTCATCCTTGTGGTGGTGATGCTGTGAGTCCTTGCCTCCTCTTACTGTTGAGCCATATTTCATTGGATGGGTGCATCAGAGTTGATTTATCCACTTCTTAGCTGGATATAAATTTGGGTTGTTCATGTTTTTGTTATTACTGCCTCATAATGTATTTTTTTTTTATAGTAAAACCACCTAATCTGAGCTGCAGCAGCTCATCTTCCTCTGCTGTGATGAAATGTGTGAAGGTAGGCCTTTACTAAGGGAAGATGCATATTTACATCTCTAAATGTCCAAACAGCATGGCGCCAGCTCTGCTAAGGACTCCACTGGCTGCTTCGCCTCATGGCAGATGGTCTCACCATAGGCAAGTGCAGGAGTATGAGATCACATGTCTAGACAGGAGGCCAGAGAGGGAGGGAGACTTGCAGAGACCTGGGAAGCTTCTTATAACAACTGGCTCTATAGCGCCAAAGGCCCACCATGGGCAGCACCTTCAATGACCCATTACTTCCCACTGGGTCCTGTCTCTTAAAGGCCCTACTGTATCCCCACACCCAGCACACTGGGAGCACATTAAACAATGTGCTAACTATAGCATGGCTGTGCAGGTGCTACTTGCAACCAGAGTTAGAGCAGAACCCCTTGAATATGGATGTGAGAAGGGAGGGACCAACCTCCCAACAAGTCTGAGGACTTACTGAAATAGACAGGTCTTACAAATAAAAATCCTCCCCGCAAATCCAACCAACTAAACACTCCCCTGCACCTTCCCTATCCCCCACCCCCAAACAACAACAACAACAACAGCAACAACAACAACAAACAATAAATAAGCAAAACAGGGCTGGAGAGATGCCTCTGCTGATAAAATGTCTGCCTTGAATGCAGAGAGATCTGAATTCATGGCATAGCACCCATGTTTGAAGAAGAAGAAGAAGAAGAAGAAGAAGAAGAAGAAGAAGAAGAAGAAGAAGAAGAAGAAGAAGAAGAAGAAGAAGAAGAAGAAGAAGAAGAAGAAGAAGAAGAAGAAGAAGAAGAAGCTGGGCATGGCAGAACCCTTTAAGAATTCTAGCACTGGAGATGGGAGACTGGCCAACCTGGCTAGCATATGTGCTGAGCTCCAGGCCATCAAAAACAAGGTGGGAAGTGCCTGAGGAACACTACCTATGGTTGTCATGTAGCCACCACATTCTAGGCCCTGGGCTCCATCTCCAGCATTGCAAAAGCAACACACACACACACACACACACACACACACACACACACACACACACAAACACATTTTATGTTAGTCTCCTGTGACTCTGAAATGTGTGAGTGAGACCTCCAGGCTTCTGTGTTGCCTCAGTAGCACTGTGGAAAGCTCAGGCTCCATATCCCAGGTCCACTGCCCGCTGACGGTGTGACTTTAGACAATTCACTTGGCCCCTGGGAGTCCCAGTTGCCTGGTATATAAAATGGAGTCAGGAATGTCTCATCCATACGGCTGTGGAGGTGGATGAACTGTTGTCTGTAAAGGCATGGTCTGTGATTTCTAACAAATTTACTGTGGGTATTGGTCTTAATTTCCTACTTTTGCTGACCACATGCTCCACGCTGCCTCTGCCTCTCCCACCTAAGGAAGCTGTGGTCCTGGCTGTGGCACCAGGCTAGCTTCCTCTGCACCCTACCTGCCACTGGACACCCCCTGGCTGCACTCTGCACACCCAGACTCACACCTGAGCATCTGGTGAGGACGAGGCTCTCCAGGGAGCTGCATGAGTCCTCAGCCTGAGTGCATGGTTCCCACACATCCCAGCTCTGGCCCATCAATTTGCAGGAGCAGACAGAAGACAAGCGCCTGAAAAATTACAGCCCCATCAGGCCGTCATCATCCACCGTACTCTTCAAAGTGATCAACAGCCCTTTGGCTCTCTTCTTAAAGACTGAGGGGAGGGATGACTCCACCGAACTCCAGCCTGTGCTGGCTGCCTGAGAGTCAGAAACTGATGGACAGAGTGCCTGGAACACAGAAAGAAAGAAAGAAATTAAGAGAGGAAGGAAGGGGGCTGGAGAGATGGCTCAGCAGTTGAGAGCACTGACTGCTCTTCCAAAGGACCCGGGTTCAATTCCTAGCACCCACATGGCAGCTCACAACTGTCTATAACTCCAAGATCTGACACCTTCATACAGACATACATGCAGGCAAAACACCAATGTACATAAAATAAAAATAAATAAAATTTTAAAAAGGAAGGAAGGAAGATAAAAGGAAAGACAGACAGGAAGAAAGAATCTCCATATATCACAGGAGGGGGTTCCTAGTGAGGTGCATGGAGGCACATGGTCCCTTGTCTCCCAGACTCAGCCTCCAGAACTCTAGTTTCAAGAGGCTGAGGGCCACATCTGTTTCCACACCTAGGTCCTAGGTAAATATGAGATATATGAATGAATGAATGAATGAGTGAGTGAGTGAATGAACGAATGAAGGAGTGAACATGTGTATGAATGGATGAATCCTTGTTTGTCTTTCCTGCTCTTAGAATTTTGTCCAGTCACTTTGGACCAATCAACCAGTCAGTGGGAGACTCAGTTTCCCTATCTATGAAACAGGACTGTGGAAAGCACTGAGTCTGCATCCCAACCCCTGACAGGATTGGAAGATGAAATCCAGGAAAGCTGAAGGAGAGGTGGGAGGAAAAGGGACGTCATGAGTTCAAGTCCAGGCAGGCAGCTGATTCACAGCACAGCAGATCTCTGTGAAGTCTGGTGGGCTCTTTTGTCTGGGTCCCATCTGTCTTGCGGCAACCATACAGAGAAAGGGCTCGGAGAGCCTGTTGGGTTCTCTACAGCACGTGGCATTCCTGAAGGACGTGGAATGCTTAGTTGGGAAAGGTCATTGGGTGTCACAGATGAAGGGACATCCATGCTTTCCTGTGGCAGGCTCACAGAGTGGAGTTCACAGTGGGAACCGGACCTTTGTGTGGGCATGGTGCTCCAGAGATCAAGCTGAGAACATCACACGTCACGACCAGGGCAGCGGGGGCTATGGGACAGTCTGGAGCAGCAAACTGACCATGCTGTCTTGCCTTTGTTAGACAACTGGAGTTTTAATGCCTCCCCTGAGAGGGGTCTGCAGTCGGACATTGGGACCTGGAGCAGAGGAATAAAGGAAATGCGCGGGGAGGTCACACTGTCCCACAGGGCAACAGTCCTCTACAGTCATGGATGTCAGGAGCCCTTCAGTGCTTCAAGCCTTAGTCTGAATCCTGAGATGAGCATGGAGGGTCCAGCATGTGATGCCAGGGGCTCTTACTGTTGCCCTGGCAACAGCAGGGATCAAGGCCAGGCTTGGGCTAGCAGGAGTGGGTGAAACCTGAAGAGAGAAGTGACTCAGAAAAGATCTGTGGAACCTAAAGCTAGACCTCTACAATAGGCTGAGGTGTGGCTGGGCCCTCAGGGATGGTGTACCTGAAGAGAGCCAGGCGTGAGTCTAGGACTCCTTAGTTTTTCTCCAGGGTTCTCCTTCCCTTCTGCCTTCCCCAAGCCACCAGGGGCCTGAGGCATGCTCCCATAGTGCAGCCATGAGGAAGAGATGGGGTGCCTTCCGTAGGTGGAGGCCCCAGAGTCCATGCACACTGCCACCCAAAAAACACATAGCTCAGCCATAGGGTACCAGAATTGAGGGGGTGGGTAGGCTCTGTGTGTGTGTGTGTGTGTGTGTGTGCTGGGGGGTGATGACATGCTGGGACCTCCAGGCTTGTAAACTTAAATCAATTTATACAGAGCTAGGTCTGGCTAGCCAAACGTGTGCACATTAAGGAATTAAGTTCAGAGAGGGGCTTAGGGGTAGATTTTTAAATAGAGACCAAGGGAGCCACTGCTTAGATTATTCAGTCCTTCAGTTAATCTGATCAGAGCCCTCCCAGGGCCTTGTTGGCTTCCAGGACTTAGGCTAGACCTGGCTCACAGAGCTGATGAGGATAGCCCCAGTACCACAAGGATACAGGGGAGAGAGCGCCAGGCTGAGGGTCAGATGAAGGCCCTGATTCAGGGGCAGCCATCAATGGGTAGAGAAGAGGTAATCTCAGAGAAGATGCTGAATGGTGTGGCCGTGATAGCTATGTAGTAGTTAGGGAAGGCCTGGGTTTTGGGGCCTATGGGGTCATTTTCAAATGAAGAAACCCAACCCTTGCAGGGAAAAGCCCAGGCAACACAGGCAGTAGAGGTGGGTACAAAGTAAAGCCAGTTTCTCTCAGCCAGTATCGATGTCGTCATAAAACACAGCAAAACAAAGAGCAATATGTTCAGGACCAAACACAGACCATTCAACCACCCATTTCTCCTAATTCTATGTACGTTCCAACTCTTTCCATCCATCCATCTTCCTCCTTTCCATCCATCAGTCTATCATCTTTCCTTCCATCTTTCCACCATCTGTTCATCTTCCCACCTGTCCCCAGGTCGCCTCTCCTGAGCAGTCCACGGGCATATTTTTTTCTGGAGCAAACAAGAGAGCGGAGCCATTCTCAGAGGAGGAAGTCCTCTCCTTGCAGAGACTTTCCCAGAAACCCACCACCTATGTTTGGGAGGAGACAGCAGAGTGCTTTGAAGATACGACATAATTCATATTCCCAGCTTCCTGAAATCTGTTCTCATCAAATGGTCATCTCCATCACCACTTCAAGAAGAAAGAGGGTGGGGGGGGGGAGGGTGAGGAAGAAGGAGAAGGACATACTGGGACATCTGTGATGGGGAACTTGTTGGCAGCAGGACCAGCTGCTCCTTTTGCTGTGGATTGTCACCATGCTGGAAAAGGAGGGACCTCTCTCCTTCAGCTGTGTGCAGGTAGGCACAGCAGAGGCCCCCACAGAGTGAGGGATCCTCCTGGTAGAGCCTTGGTAGATCCATCACTGTTGAAGATCCTCTGAGGCCTCCCCGGTGTCACTGACAGCTTATCTACGCTACAGTTGTGGGTCTTCACTCTTGGGCTCTTCTGAATACAGCACTAGCTAATTCCTAGTTCTCTTCTCTTTTCTAGGAAAGACAGCCTGGGCCTGGGAAAGTGAGCAGCTAGACCCCAAGCTAACAAAACAGACACAGGAAGACAGACCTCAGACCCTGACCCCCACAGACCTCAGATACCCTACTCTGGGTTGGGGAGATGTGACTCAGAATCAGGACAGAAGTAACATCCAAAAGGAAGACGTTAGTTTGTACACAGAGTGAGCACATCCCAGAGAAGTTGAGGTGCAAGGAGCGAGCAGGAGCCATGCTTGTGTAGGGGAGGAGTGAAGTCGCTGACCTGTGACCGCCACGCCTAATGCAATCTTGAGAGACTCCCTCAGTCACAGGCTCAATCACCAGTTCAAAGAAAAAAAGCATCCATTCCAGCAGGCTGCCACTGTCATTTGATAATGAAATCTGTTTTTACAACCTCAAGCCTCTAGGGTCTAAGTGAAGCAAACTGCAGAAGGGGGAGGAGAAGGCTCAGGCAAGTGGGACATGCTTAGAGAGCTGTCACTCACAGAAGTCTGAGTCGTGCTGAGATGCTACATACTGCACCCACATGAGCATGCATACATGCCTACGGACACACACACGCGTGCGCGCGCGTGTGCGCTCATGCCCGCTCCTAACAAATCACCTCAAGTCCTCAGTATTAAACATAAGTTCCAATTGTAGACTTTCTGTGACACTTGGAGAGTCCTTTCTTTATGCCTCACTTTCTTAATCTGTAAAATGGGCGGCGTCAATACTGACCTCTCAGATCAATGTCTGGCCACGTGAATGGTAGAAAACTGGGCAGTCTTCCAGGCCATGTTTGTTTGCTTGTTTCTAGAATTTTCCCTTTGTTCCTTCACTGGTGCTTTTTAACAGACTAGCCCTGAAGGCAGACATGATGGAAGTTCTGATGTGAGGTGGCCCAGCTTCGAATCTGAACATAGTTCCTGTTTATTGAGTACCTATTATGTGCCACGCTCCGTGTTAAGAATTTTCCCTCTTCGGACTATAGGAAACTGAGAGAGTCCTTACCAAATCTTTGAGGTGGCAAAGCAGAGTCCCACAGTCAGAGAGTCCCTGCCCCAGCTCTATCTCAAAGCCACAGAAGACCAGGGGTCTCCAGTGCAGAACTGAATCGTAGAGGAGGCCTCTGGTCCCACTTGAGATGAGTGAGACTTCTGGTTTTGGAGGTACGCAAGAAGCCATGGCCAGTGCCCCCTGGGGACAACTCAGCGCCTGTTTGTCTTAGTTAAGGTTTCTACTGCTGTGATAAACACCTTGACCAAAAGCAACTGGGCTGGGGGAGGGGGGTCGGGGGAGGGTTTATTGTCCATCACTGAGGGAGGTCAGGGCAGGAACTCAACCAGACCAGAAACCTCCAGGCAGAAGCTGAAGCAGGGACCATGAAGGAGTGCTGCTTACCTCCTTGCTCCTCCAGGCTTACTCAGTCTTGTTTTCTTACACAATTTGTATCTTAAATCCAGCGGTGGCACCCCCCACAATGGGCTGGGCCTTTCCCCATCAGTCACTAATTAAGAAAAGACCTTACTGGCTTGCCCACAGACCAATCTCAGGAAGGCGTTTTCTCAGTCGAGGTCCCTTCTCCCAGATGACTTTAGCTTGTGTCAAGCTGACAAACAACAACCTAGCCAGCACACTGTTGGTTCCTAGTTCTAAGCATTCCAGATTCCAAAGATCAGGGTATCCTTCATGCACCCAGATGCTGACAAGGAGACCAAGACCTCACCCACCATCCAGCTCAGTGCCCCCTCAAGCTTCCCTGGTCCCTCCCAGGGGATTCTCCCACACCTGCTTAACTCCTCACTGTCATTGTCCATGGAGAGGCAACTGGACCCAAAGCAGCCAACAGCCCCAGAAACTTTGGAGGAGTGATTGTCTGCCCTGCAGCCCGCCTGCCCCTCCCCCTCCCTCTCCCAAGGGCTGTATGCACACTGGTGTGGAGATGCTTTCTCCTGGAGGTTCCACAGAAGGGAACTGCTTCCCAAGGCCCTCTGAGGTGGACTGTGCCCCTATCCCCTCTGTCAGTCATCCCCGCAGCCTAGTAGGAAGAAAAGTGAAATCTGCCTTTTGACACAGTAGGAAACCAAGGCTCGAAGAAGCAAAAGCATTCATCCAAGATGCCTCAGCCTGCAGATGGCTGGGACAAGACCTGAGTCCAAGAGAATCTGACACAAATTTTGGACCCTCTTTTCACCCTGGCTCTTGGAGACGAGCCTCTGGCTGACAATGATCTAACCACATACCCCTTGCCTGCACCCTCTGCTTTGTCCGTGCATGAGTGTGAGCATTGCAGGATCATGGCTCCGGAGCACAGGGCTCAGCCAATGTCAGGCCTGGAAATGAAAAGCCAATGTGCATACAGGGTGGGACAGGGTCACCGCCAGACAGCACTAGCTATGGACCAGGAGACAGGGCCTAAGCCTTGTGGTTGGGGTGATGCCTTTCAGTGGGGTCAGAATCTGGGGAGTAGAAGGCTGTTCGCCTCAGCCAGGGAAGAAGCTATGGTTGCCCTTGGCTCCAGGGAGCATCTAGGTACCTCTTCCAGGACACAAGCTCATAGCTGGAGATGGAGACACACAGAGATGAGGGTCTCTGGCAGCTAGGGAGCCGAGATGCAGAGATGCAGGCTGTCCAGGGAGGATGGGAACCAGGACGAGTTCAAACTCCCAATTAGCACTTCAGTCTGGGGGACACAGATGAGGGAAGCAGGCACTGGCCTTGCACGATCTCAGGGTTGTGGATCAGGAAACAGTGGGCACGTGCCTGTTAAGCCCCCAGAGACCTTGGACTCAAGACTTTGGACCTCTAGGGAGATAAGTACCCAGGTGTACCAGCTATTACTTTAGGCTTGCTCATCTGCAGCGCTGTTCCAGCCTTTCTTCTTTGTAGGGTGAGTCCCAACCCAGTCTACAGGAACCCCTGAGGTGGGGCAGCATAATTCTGACTGAAGTGTGTGCTTTCAGAGGGGGGGTTGGCATGCCCCATCTGCCCTCAGAATGTCACAAAGGCAAAAGCTGTGTGAAGTGTTATGTGGGTGTCCTGGCAGGCCCCAAATATCAGGGGTCCAGTCACACTGAGGAGCTGGCTTCAGGGTTGCTGGGTTCTCTCCCCAGGTTGGAACCTGCATTTTCTCAGCTGTGTGGTCCTTAGCACCCAGTTCACTTCTCTCTTGGAGCACTGGATGGAGCATGAAGTTGTTCACCTGGGGGAAAAAGAGGAGCTGGGTCTTTAAGGCACCGGGCAGCAGCTGGGGCATGATTGGGCTGTGGTGACCATCAGCCCACAGGTCTCTCAACAGCGAACACTATTTTCTCCATGCTGAGTCCTCAAAGCGAAGGTGGAGCTGGGCGTCTGAGCATGTCAAGGACTTAAGGCAGACATTGACGGCACACTGCCCAGTCACTTCCCATAAATGATGGTCCCCGTTTGAGCCACCCAGCAATCTAAGTCAGAGGGCCCTTGTCTCCAGGCATGGACACCAGAACGTGTTACCATGTTACTGATTTAAAAACTCACCCCTAGTTTGATAATCAGGTTGCTACTGGAATGACATTTTCTCCTCCTTTAAGGTTTCCTATTCTTTTGTGTGTTTAAAGCATCTCAGAGGTAAATCTCACGACACGATGAGCACAGGGTCCATTGGGAACACATACAGGAGTCAGCTTGCCTGACAGTTGCAATGACACAAAGAAGCAAAGAAGGCAGTAGGGGCTACAGACGTGACCTGGAGAGTAGTGCTCTCACTTAGCATGCAGAGAACCATGGGCTCCATCCCCATGCAGCATAAACTGGAATTAGTAGCACATGTTTATTATAGCTCTAGCACTTGGTGGGGTAGAGGAAGGAGGGTCATAGATTCAAGATGCCTGCCTACATAGTGAATTCCAGGCTAGCCTGAGCTACCAGAGACTCTTTCTTCAGATAATGTTGTTTTTAAATTACCAGTATTATTAGTATTATCAATATGCCTGGCTAGCAATCAATTAAGACACAAACACTTGTTATATTTTAAAATAGCCTTAGTTAACCTGGAGCAGGGCAGATATTAATCCTCTAACTACTCCCACAGTGGGGCAGGTATGTGATCTCTGCCACAATCCCATGCCATCTGCTTCCAATAACTACTATCAAGCTACCTCCCATCCATAATCCCAAATACTTGCTAATGTTCTTCATCTGGGATGGATTCTCCATCCATGCCTGCCATGTGTTTCTCTCCTCCATCTAACCCATGGTGGCCTTCCTTTCCTCTCTCTCCTGGTCTTTTTCTTCTTCTTCCGAGGATTTCTCTCTCTCATTCTCTCTCTCTCTCTCTCTCTCTCTCTCTCTCTCTCTCTCTCTCTCTCTCTCTGTAGAACCTTAACTACACCCCCAAGTGGAATGGCTTTTTATTAATCAAAAGTTGGGTCACAGACACAGCAAGCAGTAATTAGCATAAAACTACATTAGACCATCCCCAACAAGACAATAACAACAACCACAAAAGCTGTACACTGAGTGTTGTGTGCAGTGCAGTTTCTTATATTTTCATGGTTTTTAAATGCTACATGTTTTAAAGCCGATTTCATGCAGGAATGAGCTGTCACCCCATGCTTATGTGCACCCAAACACACACATACACACACAAATGGTTGTGAGGAATGGCACACAATTATATTTCCATGGATCTGACTTTCCTGCCATGAATGGTGTCATCAGAAACTCATTGAGTACAAAATCTGGTGAAGGGCCTTCTTGAAGCTGGAATACCCCAGCTGTTTCCATGAGTGAGTGAATGAGGGTATGTGTGTGTATGTGTGTGTGCACACATGTGCACCTATATGCCATGTATATGTATATGTGCATGTCTATGTACTGTCTTTGTGTGTGTGCATGTGCCTGTGTATGTGTCTACATCTTGTATGTATGTGTATATATATCTATATGCTCTGTGAGTGTGTACCTATGTATGTGTGTCTATGTGTGTGTGCGTGCCTGTGTATGTGTGTGTGTATGCATACTTCAATGTGTGTGCATTCATGTCCAAGCACACATGTCTGTTTGCTGAATGTAGAAGGCATGTCACAAGCAACCCCAGGCTAGCCTTGAGCTCTCATTACCTAGCTGAGGATGTTCTTGAACTAGTGAATTTATTAATTAAATGTGTAAGAGTTTTTCATTGCATGTATGTATGGGCGCCACACGTGTGCAGTGCCTGCAGAGGCCAACAGGTTCCTGGAACAGGAGTTGTACACTGCTGCGAGTCACCCACCACATGGGAGCAGAACTCAGCAAGTGTTCTGAACTGCTGAGCCACGTCTCCACGCCCTGTGTCTTGTAGTTTATTTATTGATCTGTTGTTAGACTCTTGGGCTGTTTCCACCTTTTGGCCACAGCAAATAATGTGATGATGTCCAAGTACCCGAGTCCCTGCCTTCAATTCTATTAAAGTAACTCATTTTTTTTAAAAAAGTGTGGAATTCTATGTTTACTACTTATTTGCTATGCTCTAAGTATCATATTACACTGTGGTGTTTGGATGACAAATGACCCCCTTCTGTTTCAGGTGAACACCCATCTAAAACAGCAAGCTTCCCTTCAGATCTGTTCTCAGCCCCGTTATCAAGATGCATAATCTTCCTCAAGGGTTCTTTTTATTCCACAGACACTTTAGGACTGCTTGCAGCTGACCCCGGGGAAGCAAAAGAAGCCAGACATGATCTCAGCTCTCATAGACCTTCAGCGGCCTTCGTGACCAGACCAGACAAAGGCAGGAGCCACTGGGACCCTGTGTCCCAGTGTGTGACGTGACTGGAGCCTAGAGAAAGATTCTTGAAACCAGACAGGGTCCTGGAACATCTTAGATGCTGCTGCCACAGCCGAGACACCAAGGATGAAAAGTCACCCAACAGACAAAGGGCTGAGGTTGGCTGGGACCAAGGAAGTTCCTTACCAACTCATTTCTTCCTTCCCTGCCCCCTCTGTCCCTTTTGTATCTGCAAATGTTTCTTAGGATGTTCATGCCAAGCAAGCTTGTGGAGATCAGAGGAAATTTATGTTGGCCACACTAGTTGAGTCCCAAGCTACTGCAAACTCTCTCTCTCTCTCTCTCTCTCTCTCTCTCTCTCTCTCTCTCTCTCTCTCTGTGTGTGTGTGTGTGTGTGTGTGTGTGTTGGTGTGTGTGTGTGTGTGTGTGTCTGCCTCCCATTTCACCATTGCTGGGATTATAGACATAACTGCCACACTCAGCTTTTTATGTGGGTTCTGGGGATTTGAACTCAGGTCCCCCATGCTTTGAGGTAAGTACCCAATGAGCCATTTCCCTAGCCCTATGACCCCTTCACATCATTTTAAAAAGATTAAAATTTTTATTTTATGTGCATTAGGTTCCTTGCATGTGTGTATGGCTGGTGCCACAGGTCAGAAGAGATTGTCTGATCCCCTGGAACTAGACGAATGTGAGCCATCACAAGTGCTGGGATCTGGACCTGGGTCCTCCCTAAGAGTGGCAAGTGCTTTTAACCACGGACCAATCTAACTAGCTTCCTTTTAACATTCCTAGAGAACCTTTTCAAACGTCCAGCCTTCCCAAGGCAAAGTAACTGACTGACTGACTGTGCTACTTACTTTTGATTGTCAACTTGACGCAATGTAGTCACCTGAAAGGGAGCCTCAGCTGAGGGTTTCCCAGATCAGACTGGCCTGTGGGTACATCTGTGGAGGGATGATTGTGACTGATAATTGATGTAGGAGGGCTCAGCGTGCAGTGGGCACTATTCCATGGTTGGTGGACACTATCCCATGGTTGGTGGACACTATCCCATGGTTGGTGGGCACTAATCCCATGGTAGGTGGGAACTATCTCATGGTAGGTGGGCACTATTCCATGGTTGGTGGACACTATCCATGGTTGGTGGGCACTATCCTATGGTAGGTGGGGACTATCTCATGGTAGGTGGGCACTATTCCATGGTTGGTGGCCATGCCCTGTATGAGAAAGCCAGCTGACTGAGCCTGTGGGCTAGCCAGCAAGCAGCCTCTCTCCAAGCTTTCCGCTTCAAGTCCCTGCATGCATTCTTGCTATGACCTCTCTCCCCGATGCACTGGGAACTGGAAGCAGAAATGAAAACCCTTCCCTGCACAAAGTTGCTTTGGGCATGGAGTTTATCAGAGGAAATAAAACCAGTGAGGGTTCTCATTTCACAGGTGACGATGTGGGGGAGTGGTTACCCAGCTGAGAAATGGCAGAGCTCCCATTCAGCTAAAGGTCACCATGATTCCAGAACTGAAGGTCTGAGCTGCAGGAATTGTCATAGAGATGGGTGTGGAAGATGCCACAGAGCTCAGACATTCCTGGTGACAGATGACAGGAGTTTGAATAAGGTGATAACTAGCTCATACTTGGTATTTTCCAACATAACTGACCATTACTACAACAGCCCCTTCCTGAGTCCTGAAGTGGGAGAGGAACAGACCTTGTTGGCTGTTTGGCCTGTGGGGTAAAGAGTGAGAAACTTTCATTCCCCCCCCTCTCCGCCAGGCTGGCTTCGGAGTGGCAGCAGTGATCCCACTGTCATCTCCCTTCCTGGCTCAGCACTCCTCCTGGTGAAGAAACTGCCCTCTGGTGCTAACCTTCCAGGGCCTGAGATTTCATTAAAGACAGTGACATTTTCTCTCAAGTTTCTCTTTCTTGTAGAGGCTAATAAACACCGTCTAATGAGCACGGAGGGCCTCCGGGGCACAGTAATATACACCAAGACTAGTTTTGACTCATCCTCTTTCCAGAACAATCCTAATTAAGTAGAAGGTGCCAGTAACTCTAAAAGAATTTACCAACTGTCTCTCAAAGTAACTCTGATTAATAGCAGAGGCACAAAGATGTCTCCATAACCAGGTCACATGATATAATACAAATGACTGTCTGTTGCTATTTTTAAGTAATGTTTATTAGAATCCCTTGGCGCGTAATAAATTCAATTTACAGCTGCTTGCAATCCGACTTACACACGGCCTCCTGTGGCTCAGCTCATTAACACACTCGGGGAAGAAATGAGTTTTCTCTTGAATTCTCCCATTCCATTTCTCCTTCCTTATGAGGCCAGTTTGTGAGACTCTTCGAGAGCAAACACTTGCCCTTGCCTCCAGCGCAAATCGCAAATTGTCATCTTAAATGCTGAGAGCTTGTTAATTATCGCAAAGGCACACAGCACGGATTTGTGGTACATTGCCTGAGACAGAGAGTCAGAGAAAGACTTGGTGAGTCAGCTGGCGCTCCTGCGAGCCATCACCCTCAGTGGGCAGGATGAGGTAGGGGAGGCCTGGAGACAACCTGAGCTTAGAGAACATTCCCATTGGAGACCTGGAGGCCTCTGAATGGATCTGTCAGCAGATGCTTCGAGAATAGAAGCGCTCTAGGTTAGGCGACCAAAGACCCCGGGTCTGAGTCTGAGTTAGAAGACACCAATAGGATTAGTCTGACTCCTTCCATTTCTTGGCCAGAGAGACCAAACATTTCGGTTGGCCAACCTGGTCTCTGAGGCCTCAGGGGGATACCTTTGAAGCCGTGCACACGCCTAGCACATCAAAAGGTAGGAATGAGAGACGCTAAGCATGTGGCACCATCCCCTTAAGAACTTTGTGGGGCAGAGTGGCTGAGTGATTGTCCTAGTGCGTCACAAGAAAGAACAGATTCCCATGCATTCTTACTAAAGAAACAACATATAATAGGTAGGTTCAGAATTGCGTGATCTGGGTGTGCTAATGAGAAGAATATTTGGTTAAATACCATTCTATTTCCCTAGACTCAAAGATGGCTTCTTCCAAATCTGAATGAGAAGATAACGTCATCTGTCCTAACCATTCATAGTTCATGGGCTGTACAAGAACAGGTAGGTGATGCCTATGCTTGGCCATGGTCCATAATTCAATAACTAGCATACACTAGCCCTTGCAATATGGGGTGAGGGCTGAGGGAGCAACTACTCTTCCAGGTTCAAAATGCACTGATGGTTAGCTGGGAGAAAGGGAACCTTTTTTTCAACATTAAAAAAAAATGTATTGGGGAGAGGAGTAAGGGTGAAATGGGAGGGAGGGAGGAATGGGAGGATACAAGGGATGGGATAACAATTGAGATGTAATACGAATAAATTAATAAAATATATTTTAAAAATGTATTTATGTGAAGGGTTAAATAAGCCTTGACTAGTGTGTGTGTGTGTGTGTGTGTGTGTGTGTGTGTGTGTGTGTGTGTGTGTTGTGGGAGAGAGTAGAGCGAGAGAGGCGCGAGAGAGAGACAGAGAGAGAGCGAAGAGAGCGAGCGAGAGAGAGAGAGGAGAGAGAGAGGACCATTTAGGGAAACACAGCCATTACACCAGCCAGCCCCATTTCATGCCATCTTCTGTGGCCTTTCTAAGACCATAACCATGCTGAAGAGGCCACATGATTGCCTTGATCTTGGCCAAGCACCTCTGGCTCAGGCAGACTTGCTCATGATCAGCAGTGGCCATCAATCAGCTAAGAGACTTTGAGGGTGCCAACTTGCTTTGCTCGTAACTCAAGGTTCAGCTAGCAATTGGCTAATCTAAGGTGGCCTGGGTTCCATGGCCCTTTCTTTCACCTCTGCCTGCCTGGACAGCTTCTTCCTCTGGCCACAGGCAAGCAAACAAGCCTAGCCACACAACACACTCAGCACTGTCTAGTTGGTTCATCTCAGGGCAAAGAATGCCAGTTGGAGGAGGTGGCCCTGGGTGACATGGGACCACGGTGGCTATGGTGAAGGTGCTGTGTTAGTCCTCCCTGTGTTGCTCTGAGACACCAGCAGTGTGGGCATGCAAGAAGATATTTGACCCACATAACAGGTGTCTGGGAAGCCCGAGGACACAGTGCTTGCATCTGGCAAGGACCACTTTGCCTGCATTGCATGATGGAGAAGAAAGAGAGCAGAGAGCCATGGAATGAACAATCAGCACATGGACTCTTGTCACAACCCACTCTGCTGTGTGAATCACTCAACCCTTCAGGAAATCACTCGTCCAGGACCATCGAAATAGTTCTTAAAGGAAGATTCAACATGAACCAATCACCTTCTACTGGGCCTGGCTTCTTAAAGGCATAGTACGTCCATATCTAGCTTAACCAAGACACTGAACTTCTAGTAGATGAACCTCTGGCAGACAAACCACATCATACACATCAGGACACACACGGTGGGGTGGTTTGAATAGCTATGGCCCCCATACGCTCATGTGTTTGAATGCTTGGCCCATAGGGAATAACTATTAGGAGTGTGGCCTGGTGGAGTAGGTGTGGTCTTGATGGAGGCAGTGTGTCACCATGGAAATGGGCTTGTAGCTTATATATGCTCAAGCTACACCCAGTCACATAGTCTCCTACTTGCTGCCAGCACATCTGGATGTAGACCTCTCGGCTCCTGCAGCACCATGTCTGTCTACACGCCGTCATGCTTCCCACCATAATGCCTAAACCTCTTAAACCATAAGCCAGCCCCAATGGAATGTTTTCCTTCATAAGAGTTGCCTTGGCCATGGTGTCTCTTCACAGCAGTGGAAACCCTAACTAAGACACCCAGGGCCACAAATTCGGCTCCAATTTTTTTTTTATAAAGACATGTAGGGCAACAGTTGCTACTTTATATCAATGCTATGCCCCACTTAATAGCAAGTGCTGGCTATTGTTGCCTTGTATGTTGGGCCTGGCCTCTGGTGTCTTCTCTATCACTGGATGGCAACCCAGGCTCTAAAAAAAAGAAAGATTTATTTTTGGATCTTTTTATAGCCTCACCAACTACCTGAGACAGCCATCTTATAAAGAGGGAGGGTGCTCTTGAGCTGAGAGTTTCCAAGACTGATTGACTGCTCCTGTGACTCAGGAGCACATCATGACGGGAATGTGTGGTAAAAAACCATTCCACTCGTGGAGGGATATAAGAGAAGAAGAGACTGTGGTCCCAGTATCTCTTCAAGAGCATGAACCCAGAGACTTCCCAGAAGGCTCTACATCTTACAGAGTCTCTTTATGAAAATCAACCTACAAAACCCCACAGTATAAATCTGGCAGGAATTTTAGCCACCTGCTAGTCCCTCAATACCCATTTCTCTACTGCTCATTAGTACTGGACTCCCTGAACATATGGCTGTCCTTATGTTGAGAAGTGCCTTTCACAGCTTCCCTTGCAGCTAGGCGTGGTCATACGATTACGTCCAGGGCAATAGAGTTCAAGCAGAAGCATCACGTGAGGCTTCCAAAAGTGGCTTTTAGAAGGAAGAATTTATCTTCTGTTTTCTTTTCATATTTCCTGCTCGTACCGTGTGACAGCTGGAGTTTGAGTAGCTACATTAAACTACAAGGTAAGAAGACTCCTATGTGTTAAAGATGGCAGCTGTTTGAGTTAGAAAGCACATGGATCTTGTTCCCTGGGGCACTGTTTTACCCCCTCCCCCCCATATACAAACTCCCCCCCCCTTTTTTTTTTTTTTCCTGAGAGAAAATAAAATTCTACTGTGCTTAGGCTTCTCTGGATGTTGCTGATCACATTTGGCATTTACATAGTATTTTAAAATTTACAAAAACCTATTCTCATTTATATTTTCTTATGATATTCCTGGGCAAAACAAATAATGTTAATTTATGTTCTCATTTTATAGATGAAGAGACAGAGGCCTAGGGAGTTCAAACAGTTGCTTAACACTAGGCAAAACCCCGACCTACATGACTCTTGGGTCAAGCTGTCCCCCAGCACAGGGTGCACTCTCATCCATATCACTTCCATCCTTTCTTCATCTCCCACAGACACTGCTGAGACAGGAGAGAAAGGCAGGGAGAATCTGAGGACAGGAGAAAAGGAAAAGAGCCCCTCCCTCATTCAGGCACCGGACTGAGGCTGAGAGGCAAGAACTCCAGCATATTGAACAATGCTTAAGGCCATGTCCCTTCCCAACTGTGAACCTGTACTTTTCTGGAAATCTCCTGGGAAACCCCATCTACAGGGCAAGTACATGAGCAGAACCACTGTGTAAACCTCCATATCACCTGTCGGATTAGAACTCCATCCTAGGTGTCTCCAGAGACACGCTGTAATTCCACTTGCCAAAAAAATTGCGAGAATGTCTCAGAAGGTAGCTTAGAAACTAGAGAGCCACCCAAATGGTGTATACAGTTGCTGCTATAGCAATCGACTCATTGTGATGTCCCTTGAGGAGTCCATACCTGTCCTTGGATGTGGTACACCACCCACCCCCTCATTTACAGAGTGAAACTGAGGCTGTGGTTGGTTTGACCATGAATAGCCCCATAGGCTCATTTATTTGACTGCTTAGTCCCTAGTTTGTGGAACTGTTTGGGAAGGATTAGGTGTGGTCCTGTTGGAGGAGATGTGTCTACCAACTTGAGGTAGGCCTTGAGGGTTCACAAGACCATGCCATTCCCAGTCAGCTCTCTCTGCCTCGTGCTTGTGGATCGTATACAGCTCTCAGCCACCGCCTATCTGCTGCCATGCTTCCCTCATGATGGTTATGGACTCTAACTTTCTGGAACCAAGAGGTTTAAATGAAATGCTTTCTTTCATAAGTTGCTTTGGTCATGGTGTTCTGTTGTGGAAATTAAAAAAAAAAAAAAGTAACTAAGATATAGGCCAACTGGGACTACATAATGAGACCCTGCCTCAAAATAGGATAAAATTAAATTGAAATTAAAAAGCATCTTTAGGGCTGGAGAGATGGCTCAGTGGTTAAGAGCACTGGCTGCTCTTCCAGAGGTCCTGAGTTCAATTCCTGGCACCCACATGGCAGCTCACAACTGTCTGTAACTCCAGTTCCAGGGGACCCAATACATTCACACAGACATACATTTAGGCAAAACACCAATGCAAATAAAATAAATAAATTATTAAAAATTTTAAAAGCATCTTTAGCTGGTAATCTCAGCCCTTGGGAGGCAGAGGCAAGCGGATTGCTATGAGTTCAAGGCCAGCCTGGTCTATAAAATGAGTCTAGAACAGCCAAGGATACACAAAAAAACCCTGTCTTGAAAAACCAAAAAAAAAAAAAAAAAAAAAAAGCATCTTTAGTAAAATCTAAGCTCTGCCTCCTCACCCTGCCTAGTCCTAACATTCTTCTCAACATCAAATCTGTGATTCCTAGGGTGATTTGAAAAGACTAGGGAACTCTCCTGAGGATGCTGAGGTGACAGCATTAAGCTCTGTCTTTGTCTCCTCACTGAGGACTCTGCCAGCACGGGGTCTTCAGAAATCACACAGTATCTGAGGCTATTGATACTTTCTTTTTTCTTTCCTTTCCTTTTGTTTTGTTTTTTTTTTAGTCTTTGTTTTGTTTTTTTGAGACAGGGTTTCTCTGTGTAGCCTTGGCTGTCCTGGACTCATTTTGTAGACCAGGCTGGCCTCAAACTCACAGAAACCCACCTGCCCTGCCTCCAAAGTGCTGGGATTAAAGGTGTGCGCCACCATGCCCGGCCGACACTTTCTTTTTAAAAGAACGTTAGCTCTAGAAGACATTGCCAAAGTCTAGCCAGACTCACCAGGCCACTGTGCTCCATAGACATCTTCCCCTCCATCTGCCTCATCTATTGGTCTCTCTACTCATGACTGAGAGAACATAGGTACAGTGGCTACTTTTCTCATCATCATGACAAGACTCTTAACAGAATCAGCTCATGGAACGAAGGGTTTGTTCTGGCTCATGTTTGCACAAGTAACTCTGGGAAGCTCCTGTCCATGGCAGCAGGTATATGAAGCCACTTTCTCACATCTTGGAGGTAGACTAGAAGCAGATAACTTTGGCTGCAATTGGGGGTCATAACCCACTAGCCCTATGGTCCTAGTCTATCACCTAGGTCCTGTGTCCAAATGGTTCCACACCTTCCAACCATCAGCTCCAGCCAGGACCATGGGGGGAACATGACACATCCAAGCCCCAACCCTGGAAGCAAGCAACCCTAGGACTCCACTCAGTTGTTTGGAGTCTTTCTCGCATGACCCCAGCCTTCTGACTCTCCATCTTTCCCCAAGCTTATAGACGAGGGTAAAGAACGGATGCAAATCCCCGGGCCCAGCTCATGCACAGCATCACCCTGAGGAAGGGATCCGTGTGAGATTGGGAAGATGCACCACCTGGGGAAAGCTAAGGGCTGTAGCCAAAGGAAGCGGAGGACCCTGCTAGGAATAG